>NC_079190.1:478155134-478852634 GCF_029499605.1 Hyla sarda | reverse complement strand
TATACAGCTAAATATATACCAAAGGGGAACAAATATAAACGATTAAAATTAAATCCTACATGGCTGACACATGATGTTAAAAGAGCAATAAACAACAAAAAAATTGCCTTCAAAAAATACAAATCTGATGGGTCAGCGATAACATTTAAACAGTACAAAGAGCTTAATAAAATCTGTAAAAATGTAATAAAAACAGCAAAAATTCTAAATGAGAGACAGGTGGCCAAAGAAAGCAAAACTAATCCTAAATATTTTTTTAGATATATAAATGCAAAAAAAAAAAGGACAGAGCATGTAGGACCCCTTAATAATGATAATGGGGAGGTTGTCACAGGCGATCAAGAGAAGGCGGAGCTACTGAATGGGTTCTTTAGTTCTGTATATACTAGGGAAAAAGGAGCTGACATTGGCCAGGTCAGTGCTGGTAACACATCATGTAATGTACTGAACTGGCTTAATGTAGAGATGGTACAAGGTAAGTTAAGTGATATAAATGTAAGCAAATCCCCAGGGCCGGATGGACTACACCCAAGAGTTCTTAGAGAGGTAAGTTCAGTAATATCTGTACCCCTGTTCATGATATTTAGAGATTCTATGGTGTCTGGTATTGTGCCAAGGGACTGGCGCAAGGCGAATGTGGTGCCAATCTTCAAGAAGGGCTCTAGGTCTTCCCCAGGAAACTATAGACCGGTAAGTTTAACGTGCATTGTGGGTAAATTGTTTGAAGGACTTATAAGGGATTACATACAGGAATACATAGGGGATAATTGTATTATAAGTGATAGCCAGCATGGGTTTACTAAGGATAGAAGTTGTCAAACCAATCTAATTTGCTTTTATGAAGAGGTGAGTAGAAGCCTTGACAGAGGAATGGCTGTGGATATAGTGTTTCTGGATTTTGCCAAAGCATTTGATACTGTCCCTCACAGACGTCTGACAGGTAAGTTAAGGTCCTTGGGCTTGGAAACTTTAGTTTGTAACTGGATTGAACACTGGCTCATGGATCGTACCCAGAGAGTGGTGGTCAATGATTCGTACTCTGATTGGTCCCCGGTAATTAGTGGTGTACCCCAAGGTTCAGTACTGGGCCCGCTGTTGTTTAATTTATTTATCAATGATATAGAGGATGGTATTAACAGCTCTGTTTCTATCTTTGCAGATGACACCAAGCTTTGTAGCACGGTACAGTCTATAGAGGATGTGCATAAGTTACAGGATGACTTGGATAGACTAAGTGTCTGGGCATCCACTTGGCAAATGAGGTTCAATGTGGATAAATGTAAAGTTATGCATCTGGGTACTAATAACCTGCATGCATCGTATGTCTTAGGGGGGATTAAACTGGCAGAGTCACTGGTAGAGAAGGATCTGGGTGTACTTGTAGATCACAGACTACAGAATAGCATGCAATGTCAGGCTGCTGCTTCCAAAGCCGGCAGGATATTGTCATGTATAAAAAGAGGCATGGACTCAAGGGACAGGGACATAATACTCCCCCTTTATAAAGCATTGGTACGGCCTCACCTGGAATATGCTGTTCAGTTTTGGGCACCTGTCCATAAAAGGGACACTGCGGAGTTGGAAAGGGTGCAGAGACGCGCGACTAAACTAATATGGGGCATGGAACATCTTAGCTATGAGGAGCGATTAAAGGAGTTACAATTGTTTAGTCTTGAGAAGAGACGTTTAAGGGGGGATATGATAAACGTATATAAGTATATTAATGGCCCATACAAAAAATATGGAGAAAAACTGTTCCAGGTTAAACCCCCCCAAAGGACGAGGGGACACTCCCTCCGTCTGGAGAAGAAAAAGTTTAGTCTCAAGGGGCGACACGCCTTCTTTACCGTGAGGACTGTGAATTTATGGAACGGTCTACCTCAGGAACTGGTCACAGTAGGAACAATTAACAGCTTTAAAACAGGATTAGATACATTTATGGAACAAAATAACATTAATGCTTATGAAGAAATATAAAATCCCATCCCTTCCCCAATATCGCGCCACACCCCTACCCCTTAATTCCCTGGTTGAACTTGATGGACATATGTCTTTTTTCGACCGTACTAACTATGTAACTATGTAACTATGTAACTATGAGATAAGCCCCCAAACCCGGCTTTTATCCGAACTTTGGGGTGGGGTGGTGTGTTGGGGTTTTGCGGCTCACCGAACTGACAATGTCGGGAGTGAGCTGTGCTCGAAGGGGACAGCCACGGTTACAGTTTAGCCCAGCAAAAAGGAGTTAATTAGCACTGCTGAACAGCCCTGGTTAACCCCTGGGTGGGAGGTGTATACATTGTACAGCCATCTATATGGCTGTAAAACGTATACAGTATAGAGAGTGAAACTTACCATCTTGTCACTGGTCCATGGCTCTTATTGTGTAGCTCTGCTCTCTCGTGACATCATTGCTATAGGCGGGGCTACACAAGAAGAGGCCCAGACCAGCCACGAGATGGTAAGTATCACTTTACCATATATATTTTGGAGATATGTGCTGCAGAAATCCAGCTGCTGTCCGGACATACTGGCAGCTGTAGTTTTGCAACAGCTGGAGGTACACTGGTTGGGAAACACTTGCACAGACTGTGGGGAGATTTATCAAAACCTGTGCAGAGGAAAAGTTGACCAGTCACCCATAGCAACCAATCAGATCGCTTCTTTCATTTTGCAGAGGCCTTTTCAAAAATTAAAGAAGCGATCTGATTGGTTGCTATGGGCAACTGGGCAATTTTTCCTCTGCACAGGTTTTGATAAATCTCCCCCAATATTGTTTATCACCCACTAATCTGAGAAGAAACAGTTCACGCTCAACAATTGCTAAATAGATTCCAAATGGGCTATATGAATTTATAAAGCAATTTACATTAATATTCATTGTTGTTATTTGTGAATATATATATATATATATATATATATATATATATATATATATATATATAAAATTCATTTTTGTTATTTAAATATGTTGCCAAATAAACATTGATTAAAATATTGTAATTAACATATTTAATAAATAAATGAACAGCAACAGCAAGAACAACAAAATATTACTAAAAATATTCCTGGAGAAATAGCCAAATCATGTAAGAATTATTTTCAAAGCTATTCATGATTTCCTTTGCAGTACAAAATTAGAAAAACTTACCTAGGCCCCATTTTTGGAGTCACCAAGTCTGGAGGAGTCATGAGGAGCCTGTTGTATACCCTTTTGACATACAATTTTACCCGTTTTATTTTAAATGGTGTTTTTCCTAGTTTGTTCCTGTTCTTTCGCAGTGACACTTCCTTTAAGTCACAATGACATAAATAATACAAGTGGAAAACAACTTTTCTAAAATTAGTTTGAGCAATTCAGGAAAGTATATAAATGGCTGCAGCTTTTTTCTAAAGGCTCAATAAAAATAATTTCAATGTCAATTACTGTAAATTGTAGACAGGCTCCTCCAGCCCATCTGCACATCATTACCGCCAGTCATTCACATACAGTTGTGACTTATTATAATGCTACTTTTTCCTCCCCTTTGGTTTTTCTAGGCTAACATACCATCATAATACACATTAGCCACATTATGATGTCCTGCACCTTTGTTGATGGCCCGTTGAGCAGAACATATTGCTGTTGCTTGCTTAGTCATTTTGCTTCATTTTCTGCTTTGTTGAGACATAAAAGCTAATATAATGGTGGCATTTTAAGCTGCATGATGCATGATCAAATGACCTATTTGCTGCAAAATGTGTCCCCTATTTACTACAGAATGTTTACACCACATGGGTTTTAATTTAATGGAGATTAGGGATTATAACCTTCCTACCTAACTCAGCAGCTACTACACAGGTCTCCGGCAAAATGGCACTTACCATCACTTTGGCTTAAATATGTCCCAGTGTCCGACTTTCTATTTACTGATTAAAAAAAAGACACAGTTGTGGTGAGGTTATTATTTACTTATTTACCTATATTTATATAGCAACATTTTTTTAATGCTCTCAATTCACCCAAGAGCAAGCAAAAAGTGCAACTGTTTACACAAAAAAAAAACCTGCACGAGGATGTGGTCCATTGCAAGCCATTCTCTGAAAGGAGAGAGGCCCCCCCAATAAACGAAACCATTCACCTCCGGGCCAAAAGACATCTGCAATGTTCCAGGTACAATGTTCCCTTTCGCTGAAGTTACTCAGGGACCAAAAGTGCTCCCTGCGAGCAGCTAGGCATTGGCCAGGCTGCCGCTAAGGAACTAGTAAAACAGGTTTGGTGACCCTGTCAAAACAGGGACACCCAGGGCATAGCAGGGAGGTGAGGAACTTGATGGCCACACACATCTTCCCTAGACCAGCAGGAGGGACACCCAGAAAATGCAAATGTGAGCACAGTGAAAAAAAATATATAATTAATAAGTGAATGTGCGCAGTGTGATACTGCCCGGGCATCCGGCTGTATCACTTCTCGGCCTTTTGGCTAAGATCAAGTGTAGTACCTAGGCAGAATGGAGAACTACACAGAATGGGGAACCACACAGAGTTGGGCAGGTGTACCAGGGTGAGTGGTATGGCCTGGCAACAGATTCTGAACCTGTACCCTCTGGATCTTGCCCTAAGGTGTGGGTAGGGTAAGAGCTGAGGTGCAAAAGTGCCCTGGGAGTGGTGACCCCAGGGTGCCGGAATTAACTTGAGAGTAGCGACCCCACCTAATGATGGTGGCATGCCGCTAGCTGTCAATCTGCACAGAGATTTATATAGCAACAAATTCTTCATCACTGAGTGCATAACTACCAGCCATAACATGGACAGGTGGCCAACAGCTTACCATTCAGTTGAGTGTTGGAAGAGAAGAGTTGAAGAGGCAGCAGAAAATTGAAAGCAGATTGAAAGAAAGTCAAAGAAAGTTAGATAAGACAAATAGGATGGAGTGTGGACCAAGATGATCATGAGCTGATGATACTCACCTTTCCCCGATCCATTAAAGACCTTCCATTCACAGCTTTGCTGCTATTAGATGATGGCCAAATGGCCAAATTGAATTGCTGTGACAACCTGCCCACCCTGATGAATTTGAGCCCACCCTAAGATGGGCAAATAATTTGAACAGTGGAACAAATTTGATTAAAATCGAGAAAAAAAAATCAGATTTGTCTGAATATGATTTTATTTTATTTGCTTTAGTCAAATCATAAAGGAGCAGGGGCCTCTTTCAAAGACAGAAATCCCTTTTCCTGTATGTGCTGATCTGCGAGAGATACACTTTCCACTCAACACCCCTGTAAGTGTAAATGAGGGTAGGTTTTCTGCTGTCGTCTGTCAGATGTGCCAGATAGGCTATCCAATCACTACATAGGAGGCCACTAAAGATTTCATTAGAGTGAAGCCTAGTAAGTATACCCTCAGTTACACTTACAGGTGTTCTTAGTATGCCTTGCTGCACATACAGTGGCAGGGACTTCTGTTTCTGTTTCTGTACTTCATTCAGCAGTGTCCTATACTAATAGTGTAGTGTAAATTGCCACATAAAGTACATACAGGAGCAGGGACTCTCATCAAAAATAGGAACCACTGATCCTGTACATAGGCCCAGAGGTAAGCATGCTATATGTTTGGTGTCCAGGTATCGCATCTTATACGGTACCTGTGTGTGGTGTCCCAGTACCGCATTCTATACGGTACTTGTTTATTTATGGGTCCCCATAGCCAGAGTCCCTAGGACTTAGGGATCCCTGTTAGCCAGTCTACCCCTGGTCGCCTCTACTCTAGTGTATAGATCTCTATTTTATTCGTAGGTTAATATAAATAGAATAACATGTGTAAATAAATGGTTAATTACTTGTTTCCATTAGCGTTGCAGGACCTGCGGGTCATGTGACGAGGTGAACTCTATGGTATTTAGCTTGAGGACCTTTGGAAGCCCTGTGACGTAAGCAATCCCATCTCACCATGTAATGGTGAATGGCAGACGTTCGGACCAATCAGATTCGCCACGCCCCCTGCCCATATAAGGGAGCGGTGGCCATCTTTTCTCTCTCTTGTTCCTGGTTAAGCAAGCAAGCAAGACCTGTACAGCAGTAATCGCAGTGAGTTAGGCCCGAGCCTTGCGGCAACGGCTGAACTCCCCTAAATCCGGACGGATCTGCAAATCTCTTCCTAAATTCAGAGACTTTCTGTCTAACTCAAGATCCGAAACTACTGCCAGTCACTAAGCAACCTAAGGACTGTTTGTATGAGACTGTTACTGAGTCGTGGTTATTGCAAAAACTTCAGTAAAAGTTATTTAAGTTCAAGTTTAAATTTCCTTGTGGACCTTCAGTTATTTTATGCACCTATCGTTACTGGGATGGGCGGCGATAGGCCGGAACATTGATTCAGCCTAACAGCCCTCAGCCTGGCATCACAAACTCTAGGGTTAACATTAACTCTTTGTATACCTATACCATACCACCACTATCATACACCCCCCTGTTATAGCCCCTATAGGGCTACCATATATGTATGTGTGGGTCCCCATAGCCAGAGTCCCTAGGATGAAGGTATCCCTGTTGTGTAGCCTACCCCTTGTCACCTCTATTCCAACTAATAGCCTAGAAATTTATGTAAGGGTGATGTAAAAATAGTAATATATGTAAATAAATGGTTAATTACCTGTTGCAGGACCTGCGGGTCACGTGACTAGGTAAACTCTATGGTATTCTGCTTAAGGACCTTTGGAGGCCCGGTGACGTATGCAATCCCATTACTCTGTGTAATGGTGAATGAAAGATGTTCGGACCAATCGGATTCACCCCGCCCCCTGCCCATATAAGGGAGCGGCGGCCATGTTTTCTCTCTCTTGTTCCTGGGCTGTCAAACGAGAAGGATCTGCGCAGCAACTGTCGCAGTGAGTTAGGCCCGAGCCTTGCGGCAACGGCTGAGTAATTCAGAATAGAGAGTGTATCAATCCCCAGACACTCTGCAGCATCACCGGACATAATATAGCGCCATAAATCCGGACGGATCTGCAAATATCTACCCTAAATTCAGAGACTTTCTAAATAGCTCAAGGTCCGCAACAACTGTCAGTCACTGAGCGATATACGGACTGTTTGTATGAGACTGTTACTGTGCCTTGGATGTATCGCAAGCACTTAAATAAAGTTGTTCAAGTTCAATCTCTTTGTGGACCTTCAGTCATTTCATGCACCTATCGTTACTGGGAAGGGCGGCGATATGCCGGAGCATTATCTCAGCATACCAGCCCTCAGCCTGGCGTCACGAACTATAGGGTTAATATTAACCCCTCATATACCGATACCATATCACCACTACCATACACCCCCCAAGGGCTACCACATATGCATTACTGCTTACACTGCTTACTACATTCTATGGGTCAGTTGCTCTGCACTCAGCCAAGCCAATATACAGCTTAATCTGTATGAGCTGTCAAACCTACAGTAAATCAGTCGATTCACAGCAAATACATAAAGACAGTCGATTCACAGCAAATCCTACTGAAGCAATATTTGTGAGGTTTATTCATCTCTAGTTAGTTCTTATTTGGCTAGTTATTTGTGTTTGACCTTGACTTTGACCCTGACCTTAGCTTTGCCCCTGAACTCTGTCTTGGTTTTGCTTATTTGAATTTGTCCCCTGGTACATATAGTCCAATCTCCTTGTTTCAACCTTGCCTTTTCTACTGAATACTTACATAGTACGGTTGAAAAAAGACATACGTCCATCAAGTTCAACCAAGCAATTGAAGGGAAGAGGTATGGTTGGATGAAGGGGTAGGGATGTGATTTAATATTGTTGTGTAAGTATTAATGTTATATTGTTCAAGGAATGTATCTAACCCTGTTTTGAAGCTTTCAATGGTTTCTGCTGTGACAGTTCCTGAGGTAGACTGTTCCATAAATTCACAGTTCTTATAGTAAAGAATGCTTGTCACCCCTTGAGACTAAAACTTTTCTTCTCCAGATGGAGGGAGTGCCCCCTTGTCTTTTGAGGGGGTTTAACCTAAAACAGTTTTTCCCCATATTTTTTGTATGGGCCATTTATTTACTTACTGTATGTCCCTATCCCAGAGTCCATGCCTCTTTTGAAACATGACAGTATCCTGATAGCCTTAGAAGCAGCCGCCTGACATTACATGCTGTTCTGTAGTCAGGGGAGGACTGACTGGCCAGTCTGATCAGACTTCGTCCGAGGGCCTGGCCACGTAAAGGGGCTACCGCCACAACTACTGGGGATCCAGGACACTCGTCCTGGATCCCCAGCCAGGCTAGCACTGCTTTCAGCTATGTGTGTGGCTCCCGCACACACACAGCCGAAAAGCCTCCTTTCTGAGTGAGCCACATGTGTGGCCTACACATAGAGGATACATGACCTCTGCCCCCATGCAGCACGCAGTGCAGGCACCAGTGACATCATTCATTGACACCTACACTGTGGAGACTGAAGAATGCAGCCAATGGTGGAGCAGAGGAGATCGCTGCGTGTTTTGTTTTTACTTTTTTTGTATTTCAACTTGGCAGGGAAGGGAGGGGACCCCACATACCTGGCCCACATACCTGGATCAAATACCTGGCTGTCCCCACATTCCTGGCTCACAAATCTGGATGCCCCCACATACCTGGCCCACATACCTGGCTCCCCCCACATACCTGGCTGCCCCCACATACCTGGCCCACATATCTTGCTGCCCCCACATACCTGGCTGTGCCCACATACTTGGCCCACATACCTGGCTGCCCACACATACCTGGCCCACATACCCAGCTGCCCAACCTGGCCCACATACATACTTTACTGCTAACCTGCCAGCCTTACTATCTATCTACCTTCATACCTGGCCTACAAACCTGTCTGCCTAAGCACCTACCTACATACCTGGCTACTTAACCACTTACCTGACTTCATAACTACCTATTTATCTAGCTACATAACTACCTAACCACCTACAAACCTGGCTACCTAACTATATACCGGTCTACCTACATACATACCTGGCAACCTTAATAACTACCTACATACTGTAACTGGCTATATAACTACCTACCTACCTACCAACCTGGCTGCCCAATTACCTACTTACATACCTGACTACAGAACTACCTACTTACATACCTGCCTACCTAGCTTCCTGGATACCCACATACCTGGATACCTAAATACCTAATTACATACCTACCTACATACTTGGCTACCTAACTACCTAGCTAACTGGCTTCATGGCTACCTACCTAGCTGGCTAGTTATCTACCTACATAGTTATCTACCTATCTACCTGCCCTTTTCTGTGCAGGACACTGAGGAGGGCATTATAACAATTCAATGCCTATAGATGGGGAGATTGTGTAGAGACGGGGAAAGCATTGGAATAATAAGTCTAATATGTTTGTCATACAGACGCTAAAGAGAGACATTTTGGCTGGAATAGGTCGTCATGGCGGTCTGATCCGGACAGAGAAGAAAAGGAAAGAGGACAATGCTGATCAGAAAAGATGTCTGTGAGTTCCCTAGATGTAACTGTAATCACTTATATGATGTATATATTCTATGTACAGATGGTATCTACCTCTATATGGTCCTGGATATATAATTAGTTATATGGTATACATATCCTGTGTTCAGCTGGTATCTACCTCTATAGGGTCCGGTATATAATCACATATAATATACAGATCCTGTGTATAACTGATATCTACCCTCAATATGGGCACTATGGGAATACTGGTCTGTGTATAGTAGTTTTATTCAGTACAATATGGTGGTATTATCCAGTTATTGTGTGGTAGTATATACACCCTGTTCCAAATTATTATGTCAATTATATTTTTCTCATTTACCTAAATAATTGATGTACATAACAGTCATAATAATTCTCATGTTATTAACTATTAAGAGTACAATTCAAATTTTAGTAAACAAACCTCCTAATGATAATGATAATTTTTTTTAACCCCTTAAGGACCCAGGGCACACAGGTAGGCCCTGACGTCCTGGAACTTAAGGATCTAGGGCGTACCTGTACACCCATGGGAATTCAGGTCCCCGCCGCGCTCCGGACAGGGACCGGACAGGGATGCATGCTGAAATCATACAGCAGGCACCCTGTCCAAACCCCTGGGTCATCCTGCCTCTGTCTCCACTCCAGGGGCCCCGCTGCCGATTCTGGGGATCAGGAGCCCCCACTACAGGTACAAAATCCTGGCACCTGCTCTCGCCTTCCGGAGTAGGGGCGAAGCGGGTGCTGTTAGGGACACCCCCACAGCAGGCATCCTAATTCGTCGGCCGTTACCGGTTCTTTGAAACCACATTGATCTGTATGAGAAATCTAATGATTCCTCCAAAAAGTTCCCTAAGGGGACTAAAAGTGTAAATAAAAAAGATGAATAAAAAGTTTTTAAAAATCACCCATTAAACCCTTTCTTATTAAAAGTTTAAATCACCGCCCTTATCCCAAATTCCATATAAAAAATATGTAACCATAATAAAAATAAACATATGTGGTATCGCCGCATGCATAAATGTCCGAACTATAAAAATATATTGTTAATTAAACCGCATGGTCAATGGTGTATGAGCAAAAAAATTTCCAAAGTCCAACATTTTTGTATTTCACTTTTTATATCATGAAAAAATGTATAAAAAGCGATCAAAAAGTCATATCAATACAAAAACTTGAGATCACGGCGCACAAAATGAGCCCTCATACCGCCCGTACACATAAAAATAAAAAAGTTATAGGGGTCAGAAAATGACAATTTTAAACGTATAAATTTTCGTGCACGTAGTTATGATTTTTTTCCAGAAGTACGACAAAATCAAACCTATATAAGTAGGGTATCATTTTAATTGTATGGACCTACAGAATAAATAGAATGAGTGAGTCATTTTTACGGAAAAATGTACTGCGTAGAAACCGAAGTCCTCCAAAGTGACAAAATGGTGTTCTTTCTAAACCCTTTAAGGACCCAGCCAATTTTCACTGTAGGACCCGGCCATTTTTTGCACATCTGACCACTGTCACTTTAAGCATTAATAACTCTGGAATGCTTTTACCTTTCATTCTGATTCCGGGATTGTTTTTTCGTGACATATTCTACTTTACGTTAGTGGTAAAAAATTTTCGATACTTGCATCGTTTCTTGGTGAAAAATTCCAAAATTTGATGAAAAAATTTAAAATTTTGCATTTTTTTTAACTTTGAAGCTCTCTGCTTATAAGGAAAATTAATATTCCAAATAAACTATATATTGATTCACATATACAACATGTCTACTCTATGATTGCATCATAACATTGACATGTTTTTACTTTTGGAAGACACCGGAGGGCTTCAAAGTTCAGCAGCAATTTTCAAATTTTTCACAAAATTTTCAAAATCAAAATTTTTCAGGGACCAGTTCCATTTTGAAGTGGATTTGAAGGGCTTTCTTATTAGAAATACCCCAAAAATGACCCCATTATAAAAACTGCACCCCCCAAAGTATTCAAAATGACTTTCAAAATGTTTGTTAACCCTTGTAGACACGCATGTTCTTGTAGACCCAGTTTTTGAATTTTTACAAGGGGTAAAAGGAGAGAAATCTTCCTAAAATGTGTAGCCCAATTTCTCTCGAGTATGGAAATACCTCATATGTGTATGTCAAGTGTACGGCAGGCGCAGTAGAGGGCTCAGAAGGAAAGGAGCGAAAATTGGATTTTGGAGAGTGAGTTTTTCTGAAATGGTTTTTGTGGGGCATGTCGCATTTAGGAAGCCCCTATGGTGCCAGAACAGCAAAAAAAAAACACATGGCATACTATTTTAGAAACTACACCCCTCAAGGAACACATCAAGGGGTACAGTGAGCCTTAAAACCTCACAGGTGTTTGACGACTTTTTGCTAAAGTCGGATGTGTAAATGAAAAAAAAAAAATTTTTCACTAAATTGCTGGTTTTCCCCCACATTTTATATTTTTACATGGGGTAATAGTAAAAAATGACCCCCAAAATTTGTAACCCCATTTCTTCTGAGTATGGAAATACCCAATGTGTGGACATCAAGTGATCTGCTGGCGCACTACAATGCTCAGAAAAGAAGGAGCGCCATTGAGCTTTTGAAGACAGAATTTGGTTGGAATAGAAAACGGGTTGGTTGGAATAGAAAACGTTTACAAAGCCCCCCCGTGGTGCCAGAACAGTGGACCCCATTTTGGAAACTACACCACCCACAGAATTTAATAAGGGGTGCAGTGAGTATTTACACCCCACTGGCGTCTGACAGATCTTTGGAACAGTGGGCTGTGCAAATGAAAAATTACATTTTTCATTTTCACGGACCACTGTTCCAAAAATTCAGACACCTGTGGGGCGTAAATGCTCACTGTACCCCTTATTACATTACGTGAGGGGTGTAGTTTCCAAAATTGGGTCATATGTGGGGGGTTCCATTGTTCTGGCTCTATGGGGGCTTTGTAAACACACGTAGCCTTCAATTCCGGACAAATTTTATCTTCAAAATCCCAATGGTGCTCCTTCTGTTCTGAGCATTGTAGTTCGCCCGCCGAGCACTTTACATCCACATATTGGGTATGTTCTTACTCAGAAGAAATGGGGTTACAAATTTTGAGGGGCTTTTTTCCTATGTTTCCTTGTGAAAATGAAAACATTTTGGGTAACACCAGCATTTTTGTGAATTTTTTTTTTTTCATTTTTCCATCCAAATTCGTCAAACACCTGTGGGGTGTAAAGGCTCACTATACCCCTTGTTACTTTCCTTGAGGGGTGTAGTTTCCAAAATGGGATCACATGTGGGTATTTATTTTTTTGCGTTTATGTCAGAACCGCTGTAAAATCAGCCACTCCTGTGCAAATCCCCAATGTAGGCCTCAAATGTACATAGTGCGCTCTCACTCTTGAGCCTTGTTATGCGCCCGCAGAGCATTTTATGCATTTTATGTATTTCTGTACTCAGGAGAAATTGTGTTACAAATTTTGGGGGGCTTTTTTTCCTTTTAACACTTGTGAAAATAAAAAGTAAAGGACAACACCAGCATGTTAGTGTAAATTTTTTTTTTTTTTTACACTGACAGGCTGGTGTAGCCCCCAACTTTTCCTTTTCATAAGGGGTAAAAGGAGAAAAAGCCCCCCAAAATTTGTAACGTAATTTCTCCCGATTACGGAGATACCCCATATGTGGCCAAAAACTGTTTCCTTGAAATACGACAGGGCTCTGAAGTGAGAGAGCGCCATGCGCATTTGAGGACTAAATTAGGGATTGCATAGGGGTGGACATAGGGGTATTCTACGCCAGTGATTCCCAAACAGGGTGTCTCCAGCTGTTGCTAAACTCCCAGCATGCCTGGACAGTCAGTGGCTGTCCGGAAATGCTGGGAGTTGTTGTTTTGCAACAGCTGGAGGCTCCGTTTTGGAAACACTGCCGTACAATACATTTTTCATTTTTATTGGGGGGACAGTGTAAGGGGGTGTATATGTAGTGTTTTACTTTTTATTATGTGTTAGTGTAGTGTAGTGTTTTTAGGGTACAGTCACACTGGCGGGTTACAGTGAGCTTCCCGCTAGAAATTTGCGCTGCGGCGAAAAGTTTGCCGAAGCTCTTACTTGAAGCAGGAAACTTGCTGTAAACCCGCCCGTGTGAATGTACCCTGTACGTTCACATGGGGGCGGGGGGGGGGGGGCAAACCTCCAGCTGTTTCAAAACTACAACTCCCAGCATGTACTGATAGACCGTGCATGCTGGGAGTTGTAGTTTTGCAACAGCTGGAGGCACACTGGTTGGAAAACCTTCAGTTAGGTTCTGTTACCTAACTCAGTATTTTCCAACCAGTGTGCCTATAGCTGTTGCAAAACTACAACTCCCAGCATGTACTGATTGCCGAAGGGCATGCTGGGAGATCTAGTTATGCAACAGCTGGAGGGATCGCAACTACAACTCCCAGCATGCCGAGACAGCTGTTTCGGCATGCTGGGATTTGCAGTTTTGCAACATCTGGAGGGCTACAGATAGAAACCACTGCACTGTGATCTCCAAACTGTGGACCTCCAGATGTTGCAAAACTACAAATTCCAGCATGCACAGACAGCAAACAGCTATGTGGGCATGCTGGGAGTTGTAGTTTTGCAAGATCTAGAGTGCTACAGTATAGAGATCATTGTGCAGTGGTTTCTAAACTGTAGACCTCCAGCTGTTGCAAAACTGCATCTCCCACCATGCCCAGCAGCTGTCTGGGCAGGCTGGGAGTTGTAGTTTTGCAACATCTGGAGGGCTACAGTCTCAGACTGTAGCCCTCTAGATGTTGCTAGGCAACTTACCGGCTTCCGTCGGATCCAGGGAGCCGTCCTCTTCTGCTGCACGGCATCGCCGCCCGCGCCGATCCGGTCCTGCAGCTTCCACCGACGGGTAAGTGGATCTTCGGCGTTCGGTCCCCGTCATTTCCCCATCCTGCCCCGCCTATTGTGGGTGGGCAGAACAGGGAAAATGAAAGTAAACCCTCGCCCCTAATCTGCTATTGGTGGTCGCGTCTAGACCACCAATAGCAGAGATAGGAGGGGTGGCACCTCTGCCACCTCACTCCTATGGCTACAGGGGGATCGTGGGTGTCTTAGACAACCACAATACCCCTTCTATTCCAGGTCACCGGGTCACCATAGACCCGAATGACCCGGAATCGGCGCAAATCGCAAGTGTGAATTCACTTGCGATTTGCGCCGATCGCCAACATGGGGGGGTCTGATGACCCCCCTGGGCATTTGCACGGGGTGCCTGCTGATCGATATCAGCAGTCACCCCGGCCCAGTCCCCGCCCGGCGCGTGGCGGGGACCGAAATTCCCACGGGCGTACAGGTACGCCCTGGGTCCTTAAGACCCAGGTACAGAAGGCGTATCCAAGCCCCCTAGGTCCTGTACGGGTTAAATTTTGTTGCACAATGATTTTTTTTGTGTCAACGTAGATTTTTGGGTAAAATGACTAATGTCACAACAAAGAAGAATTGATGGCGCAAAAAATAAGCCCTCATATAGATTTTTGGGTGCAAAGTTGAAAGGGTTATAATTTTTTTTAAACGTAAGGAGGAAAATGAAAGTTTTCGTTTTTTCCTTTTCACCTTCAAAAAATCATAACTCTTTAATATTTTCATCCACAGACTAGTATGAGGGCTTGTTTTTTGTGGGACCAGTTGTTCGTTGTAATGCCATCACTCACTTTACCATAAAATGTATGGTGCAACCAAAAAAAGACTATTTGTGTGGGGAAATTAAAAAGAAAACAGCAATTTAGCAAATTTTGGAAGGTTTTGTTTTCATGCCGTACAATTTACTGTAAAAATGACACGTGTTCTTTATTCTTTGGGTCAATACAATTAAAATGATCGAACACATGGAGAAGGAGAAATGTCGGCACTGCCGCACTCACGATACTGCCGGAGTATACTGGATCACTGCACCGTCAGATCCAAATGCCACAAATCCGGTGCTCAGTCCGCTATGAGCATAGCGTAGATAACTTGAAAGAAGAGATCGCAGACGGCACTCACGGAAACAGCAAGAAGTTTTATTCGGGATCGCTGGTCCACGCAACAAGAACGCCAGGTAAGTCACTTACCTGGCGTTCTTGTTGCGTGGACCAGCGATCCCGAATAAAACTTCTTGCTGTTTCCGTGAGTGCCGTCTGCGATCTCTTCTTTCAAGTTATCTACAATTAAAATGATACCCATGATTACATGCTTTTCTATTACTGTTGCGCTTAAAAAAAAATCACAAACTTTTTAACCAAATTAGAAGACCCATAGCTTTTTCATTTTTTCATATAAGCGGCAGTATGAGGGCAAATTATTTTTGCACTGTGATCTGTACTTTTTATTGATACCATATTTGCTTATATAAAACGTTTAATACAATTTTTATCAATTTTTTTAAAATAAAATTTTATTTAAAAAAAAGCAGCAATTTTGGACTTTTTTTTTATTCACAACGTTCACCGTACGGTATCATTAACATTATATTTTAATAGTTCGTATATTTACACATGTTGCAATATCAAATATGGCAGCCTGGACCTGCCGCGATTGACCCGAGCATCGCTCCGATGCTTGCGATCATGTTCAGGACGTAAATGTACGTCCTGGTGCGTTAAGTACCACCGGGTGAAGGGGTTAAACTGAAAAACTAAATATTTAATCTTTGAAACACTTAAATAGAATTTGCATAATAATTTGGAACAGGGTGTATCTCCTCTTTGTATACTGTATATACAAGTATTTGTATACGTTAATGTGTGTATATATATATATATATATATATATATATATATTGTTTTATTTTGTGTGTAGGGGTTGAGCATGAGGAGGCATTTGGGTGGGATAGGGGCGTGACAAAGGTGTGGCCAAGGGGCGGAGTCTCCAGGGGGCCCTTGCTTTATTTGGTTTGGGGGCCCTGATTGTTGTCAGTCTGTCCCTGGTCCCTTGCTCTTTCTGAGTGTTGCTGTGTAAGAGGGGGCGTGAAAGAGGAGTTTCAAAAACTGTGATTATCTGTTGTGCTGAGTGAATCTGTGGAGTGGGTGCGACTGCCTATAGCCCACATTCATATTTTGGGTAAGTTTTTCTCTTTTGCACATAGCGGGACAACTGTTAGAGTTTAAACACCCTTTTTCATTTTTTTTTTCTCTGTTCCACCTCTAGGGGGAGGAGGAGTAGATTGGGCACAGGTGTATAAATCTTAGCTTGGGACTCTTATTGAGAGCTTGCTCTTTCTGAGTGTTGCTGTGTAAGAGGGGGCGTGAAAGAGGAGTTTCAAAAACTGGAGTTTGAAATCAGGAGGTTGAGATTGCTGTGAGTTTTAATTTTTGAACCCACAAGGTCTACAAAAAATTTTAAGTGTAATTTTGACTGTCTGTTTTTTCCTATACATTTGTGAAATCCCCATAACTTGATGGCCTCCATGTTGGAAAATGCAGTCCAATGTACATCCTGTTCAATGTCTGCAATCCTTGAACAACAGTTTGAGGGTGCATATTGTTGTGCGAGATATGTGCTAGTTGTCCGTTTGGAAGCACAGATCCTGCATCTAGAGGGGCGACTGGCAACAATGAGAAGCATTAACAACATGGAGAGGAGTCTCGTGCTCACTGAGCAGGCACTCTCGGGAATAGAGGTGGGGGAGGACAGTTGTTACGGAGTTGCAGGACAGTCAGGCAGTTAGCTGGGTTACAGTTAGAAAGAGGGGTAGGGGAAAAAGTGTCAGGGAGGCTAGTCCTGAACTGGCACACCCCAACAAGTTTGCCCGCTTGGCAGATGAGGGGGATGCCATTACAGAGCTAGCAGAACTGCAGCAGGATACCGCCTCTGACCGCCAGGGGGGTGTCTGCTCCAGTAAGGAGGGAGGGAGGAGTACAGGGCAGGCCAGACAGGTACTAGTGGTGGGGGACTTAATTATTAGGGAGACAGACAGGGCAATCTGTCACAAAGACCGGGATCGCGTTGTCTGTGTGTTGTCTGCCTGGCGCACGAGTTTGGCACATCACGGATCGGGTTGACAGGTTGTTGGGCGGGGCTGGAGAGGACCCAGCAGTCATGGTACATATTGGCACCAATGACAAAGTAAGAGGTAGGTGGAGTGTCCTTAAAAATGATTTCAGGGACTTAGGCCGCAAGCTTAAGGCAAGGACCTCCAAGGTAGTCTTTTCTGAAATACTACCAGTACCACGAGCCGCACCAGAGAGGCAGCGGGAGATCAGGGAGGTAAACAAGTGGCTCAGAAGCTGGTGTAGGAAGGAATTGTTTGGGTTCATGGAGAACTGGGCTGACTTCGCTGTTGGTTACCAGCTCTACCGTAGGGACGGGCTGCACCTCAATGGGGAGGGTGCAGCTTTGCTTGGGGAGAAGATGGCTAGAAGGGTGGAGGAGTGTTTAAACTAGGGACTTGGGGGGAGGGAACCTACAGCAAAGAGGGGGAAGATAGTGTAGATAGAGAGGTGGGAATTATAAATGTACCTGGGGGTGGAGCGGAGGGAGGGGTTAGAATAGTTAATAGGAATAAGCTTCATAGGAAAATAAAACTTACACCCTTGAATCCCATTAACCCCAATAACATAAAGGATGGAAATGTAAAGTGTATGTTCACAAATGCCAGAAGCCTAGCAAATAAAATGGGGGAGCTTGAGGCCTTGATACTGGAGGAACATATTGATATAGTTGGGGTCACTGAGACATGGCTGGACTCCTCGCATGACTGGGCTGTCAATCTGCAGGGGTTTACATTGTTTCGCAAGGATAGAATGAACAGAAAAGGTGGTGGAGTCTGTCTGTATGTAAGAAGTGGTATGAAAGTCAGTGTGAACGATGCCATAGTGTGTGATGATTTTGAGGAGGTGGAATCACTGTGGGTAGAATTACAAAAGGAGGGAACTACTGAAAAAATAATATTTGGGGTAATCTACAGACCCCCTAATATCACTGAAGAGATAGAAGTTCGGCTTCATAAACAAATAGAGAGGGCCGCCCGGGCAGGTACAGTGGTAATAATGGGAGATTTTAACTATCCAGATATAGATTGGGGTCCGGGGTTGGCTAAAACTACAAAGGGGCGACAATTCCTAAATTTATTGCAGGATAATTTTATGGGCCAGTTTGTGGAGGACCCAACAAGAAGTGATGCCTTGTTGGATCTGATCATTTCCAACAATGCAGAGCTGGTTGGTAATGTAACTGTGCGGGAAAACCTTGGGAATAGCGACCACAATATAGTAACTTTTGACTTAAAATGTAGAAAACAAAGACAGGCGGGGAAGGCAAAAACATATAACTTTAAAAAGGCAAATTTCCCTGGGCTGAGGGCTGCACTACAGGACATAGACTGGGGGGAGGTGTTGTCAAATACTGATACAGAAGGTAAATAGGACATCTCTGAATCAACTCTAAATAACTATACAGCTAAATATATACCAAAGGGGAACAAATATAAACGATTAAAACTAAATCCTACATGGCTGACACATAATGTTAAAAGAGCAATAAACAACAAAAAAATTGCCTTCAAAAAATACAAATCTGATGGGTCAGCTATAACATTTAAACAGTACAAGGAGCTTAATAAAATCTGTAAAGATTTAATAAAAACAGCAAAAATTCAAAATGAGAGACAGGTGGCCAAAGAAAGCAAAACTAATCCTAAATATTTTTTTAGATATAAATGCAAAAAAAAAACAAGGACAGAGCATGTAGGACCCCTTAATAATGATAATGGGGAGGTTGTCACAGGCGATCAAGAGAAGGCGGAGCTACTGAATGGGTTCTTTAGTTCTGTATACACTATGGAAGAAGGAGCTGACATTGGCCAGGTCAGTGCTGGTAACACATCATGTAATGTACTGAACTGGCTTAATGTAGAGATGGTACAAGGTAAGTTAAGTGATATAAATGTAAGCAAATCCCCAGGACCGGATGGACTACACCCAAGAGTTCTTAGAGAGGTAAGTTCAGTAATATCTGTACCCCTGTTCATGATATTTATCGTATTGACCCTCAGAATAAAGAACACACGTCATTTTTACCATAAATTGTACGGCGTGAAAACGAAACCTTCCAAAATTAGCAAAATTGCGTTTTTCTTTTTCATTTCCCCACAAAAATAGTGTTTTTTGGTTGCGCCATACATTTTATGATATAATGAGTGATGTCATTACAAAGGACAACTGGTCGCGCAAAAAACAAGCCCTCATACTAGTCTGTGGATGGAAATATAAAAGAGTTATGAATTTTAGAAGGCGAGGAGGAAAAAATGAAAACGTAAAAATTAAATTGTCTGAGTCCTTAAGGCCAAAATGGGCTGAGTCCTTAAGGGGTTAAAGGGGTACTCTGCTGCTCAGCGTTTGGAACAAACTGTTCTGAACGCACTGGAGTCGACGCCAGGAGCTCATGACATCCTAGACCCAACCCCTGCTTATGCAGTGAAATGCGTTGCATTCTGGGAAAATTAAACATCCTTGCTTTTACCTGTTCTCACTGTTCTTGCTGCCTGTGTCCAGCACCATGTTGAGCCGGCATCTCCTTCAAAACTACTCCCTTCTACTATTGTACATAAAACAGGTGTGCATTATGTGTACTGGTGACTACGTGTAGTACACGACTTTACTTTTTACTATACTTGATGCTTAATCTTTGTATATGGCTGGTATTTGACCTTGTGTGTACCGTTGGGACCTACGCAGCACCACCTCTTTGGACTCAGGACTCAATTGGACTTGCAACAGGCTCTCCCTTTTTTGTGGCTGAAGTAGGCAGTAACTCTGGACTGGCAGGACATGGACTTGTAGACATGGACATGGGTGAGGCAGGTGGTCTGGAGACTGGAGTATAGACTGGCGCCAACGTTGACAGGACTTGAGCTGGTGAGGTGACTAGAGTTGGTTGCACCGGTCCATGAGTTTGCATGATATCGAAGATTGCGGGTTAGTTGGGACATCCGTGGATGGGTGAATCCCTTCTCCGGGTACATACTCTGTCGCAGGTCTGGTTGATGGTGGTTAAGGTACGGGGAACACAGGCAGGTCTTCTTTGTGACATAGTTTGATTCTGTTACAATGAACAACTTGTGGCTCGTACCCTGGCTTCTGAATTGCATACACATCCGGGTCCGAGTCCGGGTAGGGTACGGTCGTCACTGTGTAAGACTTTATTTCCCAGATGAAGTCCAGTTTGTAGGTCCTTGGGAACTTCCGCAACCAGACCTTGTTGCCTATCTGGAAAGGTTTGGCAGAGGCGTGACAATTGTAGTATTGCTGTTGCCGCTGTTGAGCCTCGCCAATCTTTTTGTTGACAATCTATTTTTCTTCCTGGATCCTTATTTGGTGGTCGGAGACCCACTCCATGGAAGCTTGTGAAGAGTTGGAAAGGAGCTTGGAGTTCAAACGTTCGGTCCTTTGGCAGCTGACCGTGTTGACCCATCATCAAGTAGAACGGAGTGTAACCAGTAGAACAGTGGACTGTGTTATTATAGATTTCTAACAACTGGGGCTACTCTTTGTGTTTGGACACAGACACTGCTCTCAGCATGTGGATGAAGACTTGATTAATGCACTCAAAGAGCCTGTTTCCTTGAGGGTGATAAGCAGTCGTCCGGAGTTTCCTGCAGGCATTGAATTGACACAGCTCCTGGAAGAGTTGGGCCTCGAAGGTGGTTCCTCGGTCCGTTAGGACAGGCTCCGGACACCCCAGGATTTGCATCCAATGGGAATAGAACATCTGGGCCGGGGTTTTGGCTGTGAGGTCTTTAACTGGGACTACGACAACCCACTTGGAGTAGTGATCCACCATGGTGAAAGCATAAGTGTACCCAGATTGGGTAGGAGACAACTTGATATGGTCTAGCGCGACCAACTGGTTAGGCTTTTCACTCTGGATGGAATGGAGAGGTGCTCTGGCGTCCTTGCACACATTCTTTTTGACGTTGCAAACGGCACACTCACTGCACCATTTCTCAATGTCGCTTCACATCCCAATCCAGTAGAATCTTCGCCTGACAGTAGCTTTGGTCTTGTGGACTACAAAGTGTCCCGACTGATCATGGTAGGCGTTGAGGACCATCGCCACATCTGTTCGGGCTACCAGGATCTGATGAAGTCGTTCACCTGACACCGGATCCAAAGAGTTTTGGCACAACAGTCCCTTGTGTACGAACAGTCGCTTCCACTATCGCCACAGATGCTTCAAGTCGTAGTCACTCTGGGCCCGGCGTAGACAGGTGGTACTTTTTTCAACAGAAGGTAGTCCAACAGATCCCCCATGCCTCGACTTTCGTCCTGCAGAGTCTTCCAGGTATATAGGTCTTTTTGGACCGTCTCGGACCTGGATCTGCCCTCTTCAAAGGCAGTCACAATATTCTGACTTACAAATCTCTGGTAGAACGGGAGCATCTCCGTGTCTTCCCACTCATCTTTGACAGGTGGTTCTTTGCCGGGGTCATGCGGGATAGTACATCGGCGTTGACATTTGACTTGCCGCATCTATACTTGATGGTGAAGTCGTAATTGGCCAACCTTGAGGCCCAACACTGCTCAATGGCACCCAGTTTAGCAGTGTTCAGGTGAGCCAATGGGTTATTGTCCGTGTAGACAGTGAAAGGTGTGGCGGCTAGGTTGTTCTTAAACTTTTCAGTCATGGCCCATACGAGGGCAAAGAGTTTCAGCTTGAAGGAACTGTAGTTGGCATAATTCTTCTCTGCTCCTCTTGAAGTTGGGACATGACTGCTTCCAGACCTTCAAAGCTGGCATCTCTATATAACCGGAACCGCTGAGTGAAATCCGGATACACCAGGATGGGGGATTCGTCAACAGGTGTTTCAGAGCTTGGAATGCTGTCTCTTGTTCCTTGGCCCATTCCACAGGTAGCTTTCCACTGTAGTTCTCCATTGCCGTGCCCCATTAGAGAGTTGTGAGGGGTTCTGCAACCTGGGCGAAGTGAGGCATGAACCAGCGGTAGTAGCCGGCAAATCCTAGGAAGCTCCGAACATCTTTCACTGTGAGGGGGGTAGGCCAGTTCTTGACAACCTCCACCTTCTCGGGATTAGGCTGGACTCCCTTGGCACTAACAACATGACCTAGGTAGTGTACCTGAGGTTTAAGCAGATGGCACTTGGACGGCTTGATTCATGTTTCGTGTTTCATTAGAACTTGGAAGACGTCCGCCAGATGGCCAAGGTGCTCCTGGTAGAACTTGGAGTACACATTGACATCTCGAGGTACAATAGGACACTCTGGAAGTTTAGATGGCCCAAGCATCACTCCATCAGACCTGGAAAGTAGTAGGGGACTTGCACAGCCCGAATGGCACACTCTTGAACTCAAACAACCCCATGAGTGTCACAAAGGCTGTCTTCTCTTGGTCTTCCACAGCCATAGGCACTTGCCAATACCCACTGGTTAAGTCCAAGGTGGAGAAGTAAGCGGCCGATCTAAGGGCAGTGAGTGACTCTTCGATTCTTGGAAGGGGATAAGCATCCTTATGTGTGACATTGTTCAGCTTCCTGTAGTCGACACAGAAACGGATGGTCCCATCCTTCTTTTTGACTTAGACAAGGGGTGCCGCCCAGGGACTCTGACTTTCTTGGATGACATCTGCGTCCTTCATGTCGACCAGCATCTTCTTTACAATTTGGTACATGCCTGGCACGACCGGATGGTGTCTTTCTTTGATAGGGGGGCTGTCGCCTGTCAGAATCCCATGTTGGATCATAGATGTATGTCCAAAATCTGTTGGATGCTTACTGAAAGCTTTTTGGTACCTCTTGGCGACATTGATGACTCTCTTAACTTGATCCCTCGGAGTAGTTTAATCTCCCACTTGAAGTTGTGCCCACCAGGGCTCAGGGGGACTTTCAGTAGAACCAGGAGTCACTTGGGCTGTCCGTTGCTGAGCCACCTTGCATTTTGATAGGATGTCACTTGACTCTAGAAGATACAACTGGGCGACTGGAGTGTATTTCGGTAAGACTGTAGTCACACTGGACAAATTGACTAGTTGGACTGGAACTCTCCCGTTGGTAACTGTGACAAGACTTCTTGCTGCTAGAACTAAAGGATGATCTTCTAACTGTATAGGCTCTAGCAGGGCTTGGTAGTCCTGGTTTCTCACTCCAGGATGTGCACGGCACCAGAAGACTGTCTCTGTGTTGGGTTGCAAGGTTACCGACCTGATGTCTTCAATCCGCACTTTATAAACTTCACTTTGCCGATTGGCAAACTTCTGCTTGGAGAACCTTTAAGTGGTGCTGCGCAGCCCGCTGGTCTGAGAGGAACAGGTAGGGGAGAGGCATGCAAGGAATCTACAATGTCAGTGAAACAGTGTTTCATGATATTCATCCCCAATATGAACTCTGCTGACCCTTTATCAGACACATCAGTTACAATCACTCCCTGTCCCCTGAGTACATGTTTCCCCCACTGGATGGTGGGCTCCCAATATCAATGTCCGGGTATTGGTTTCCCATTACCTGCCACTACCCTAAAATCAACATTGTCAAGTTCACACAACAAATTAGCATTCCAGTACTTGTAAAAAACATCTTTAGATATAGTAGACACTTGTGAACCTGTATCTATCAATGCATCCAGCTGGATACCTTCTACAATGACTTTTACATAAGGGCAGGAGGTGACATAAAGGGATAGTCCTGACTATGTGCGATAGTGTGCTGTCTCTTTAAGAAGATTTGGGTGCATCGTTTATTTAAGAAAATTTGGGTACACTGGCCCTTTAAGATGTATGGCAATATGCGGCAGCGATTTAAACCTTGATTAACAGGAACCCTCCGAGTGGCGCTCCCCCTCTTATGCAGCGAGTACTCGTGGACTTTGTTTGGCAATACAGGGTTAATGCAAGCTGCCACCAGTGCTGGAGACTGATTGCAGGAGATCCTTGGTTTATGCAGAGTCTGAGCCGGAAGCAGCCGCCGGAACCTTCAATATGGCTGCGCCCAGGGAACTTCCTGTTTGGTCCGGTTGGTAAAGTCTTCCCCCGTGCAACACGGGACGGATCTTTAGCACACTTTAGTACACTGAAGAGGCGTCACCGCTGGGGACTGACTGGGCAGAGCTTCGACCGCTCCCGCATGCGGGAAACACCGGACTCTGTTGAACCCTTTGAGGTATGGACTTTATACACTTTATAACAGCAATTAGCAGTCTCTCTTTTACCTCCCCCACTACTTTATCAGCGCCCATTTGTAACTCTTTGCAATAAGGACAGTCCCGTACAATGTTCTGGTGCAAACCTTTTTCGCAACTGCATGCACTTTACTTTGGACACAACTCAGACTAGGGCAGGATTTGCGGCTTTATGGCTAAGGCACACACTTGTATCCGGTTTGTGATGCAAACATGGTTTTTCCTGTAACCACCTGAACGGTAGCACCGCTATCCCAAGGTTAGGCAGGGCAATAATAGTCCAAGACCAAGTAAGGGTTAAAGGCAGCTTTACTGAGGTTAGACAGTTGTTAAAGTATTTACAACTAGGCCAGAATCCCAGAGAGTCGACCAGTAACATGGACAGGGCCTTGAAGCTTGCTGGGACTTGCAGTACCTTTGGGTCAGACTTCAATACAGCCACTCTGACTATAATTGTCTTGGCTAGTGACTTGACTTTGGTAGAGACAGCAGACATAGATGAGATGACTTACTGACAATGTATCTGGGGTGCAGGCTTTATGGCCTCCATGTGTACTGGACACAGGCTCTGTGGTGTCTGTGCTTTGCTGTTTCTCAGCAGGAGTGATGGTGTCTGTGCTTTGCTGTTCCTCAGCAGGAGCAATGGCTCTCCCTCTTATAAAGGGGGGCTGAGCAAGAAGCCCATAGGTCAAGCTGCAGGTCAGGTGGTCAACTGGTGCTCTCTGGGTAACATAACACATCATGTGAATGTGGTGTCCCGGTACCGTATTGTATACATTACCTTTACAGAGGTACCCATAGTCAGAGTCCCTAGGACGTCGGGGTCCCTCTTCTGCAGTTATCCCCTTGTCACCCCTCAGTTAGTCTATGACTGTATGGAAATTCTTATAAATATAAGTATAAGTATATAAATATGTATATATTTAATTGCCTACCTGTTCGAGCATAGCAGGACCTGCGGGTCATGTGATTAGGTTAGAACTCTATGGTTTTGCTACAGGACCTTCGGAGGTTCCCGTGACATGTTCACCCACAATGCACTGTAACGGTTAGTGACAGTTGTTACGGACCAATCCAAAACGGCTCAGCCCCTGCCCATATAAGGAAGGTGCAGCCATTAATCTCTCTCTTGTTCCTGTGCTGCCAAGCAAGCAGCATCTCTCTTCTCTCTTGGGTTGCTGACTCTGGAAGAGGTAGGACCTCTGCAGCTTACAAGACGATTTACTAGGCCAAAGTCTTGCGGCCTAGGCCTCTAACATAGTGGATAGACTAAGCAATTCCCCGCTACTCACCGCAAGATCACTGGACCTAAACGCACCCTTAAATCCTGCGGATCTCTGCTATACAATCCCTAAGAAGCTAAATTGAGCTTATCTGATTCCAACCAACTTTCAATCGCTGCTTAGCTATATGCATAGAGACTTTGTTATCTGGACTGTTACTATTGCTGCATGTACAGAAATTCTTCAGTAAAAGTTCCTGCAAGTTCTCAGTTAACAGTGGTTGTGGAAATCCTTTATTTCTGCATCACCTATTTAACCTATCAGACGTCTATGAGGGACAGTATCAAACACTTTTGCAAAATCCAAAAACACTACGTCCTCTTTCAAGGCTTCTGCTCTCATCTTCATAAAAGCAAATTAGGTTGGTTCGGCAACTTCGATCCTTAGTAAACCCATGCTGGCTATCACTTATAATACTATTATACCCTATGTATTCCTGTATGTAGTCCCTTATGAGCCCTTCAAACATTTTTTACACAATGCATATTAAGCTTACTGGTCTACTATTTCCTGGGGAAGACCTAGAGCACAGAGACGCCGGTGTGTATACACAGCGCGCCCGCCCGGACACCGGACTGGCATACTCTGCCACTGCAGAGTTATTCATGAACTCTTAGGATATTTACCCTCATTTCCCTTACTATGCACGATACTGGTGACTGTACCAGAATCTGACTATTACACAGCCTAATGTGCCTAATGTGGTGATGAAGTCTGTACCACCATTGATTCCTGATTAACCCTGTCTATGAAATTGGAATGTGTTAAGTCTATTGCTTGGCTATATCTGAATTAGTCTATACGGATACTATATTGGCTTCGGATCTTTAACTACAGTAATGTCTATGAGGTTTATGGTGCGAATGTTAGCGCACCTCTGTTATATTTTTGTCCCCTGATGAAGTGTGAGGGACCCACTTTGACTGGTGTCCTACATGGAAAGATGTTGGGACAGGGACAGTCATATCCTCTATATTGATATATGAAGCTATTTGCATCTTATGCTGCTGTATGCAGCTTAACACAAGTTTGATCAGTTGGCACGGATGGATCAATAGGTCCTATGAGTAACCGATATATATTTTCATTTTTTTCTTCTTTTTCTATAATTTTGGACTTTTAAATTTTTTGTGATTGTATTGAGCATGAATATTTAAAGTTAAGTTTTATATGATACCCCTGTTCCTTTGGAACAACACTTGTTTATCTCGAAGACCTAGAGCCCTTTTTGAACATTGGTACCACATTCGCCTTGAGCAAGTCTCTTGGCACAATACCAGACTTACCTAAACCCTTGGAACCAACACAAAAAATAAGAAAATACTACATGCATCTACTTACTCCTCCTGCAGTGGCATACACCCGAATGGTCAGTCAATAATGTGGTCATGTTGAGTCCACCAAAGCTCATTTCAGAGATAGAGCTTCATATGCACCTTACAGGGAATATAGACAAATATTGTCCTGAAGGGGAATTAAAAGTGTTTTGGATGTAGATGGCAACAGCTGTCAAAGAATTGAGATATTTTTGGCCATTCAAGCTTAGATTTTCTCTAGTTAAAGGGGTATTCCAGGCCAAAACTTTTTTTTTTATATATCAACTGGCTCCGGAAAGTTAAACAGATTTGTAAATTACTTCTATAAAAAAATCTTAATCCTTCCAATAGTTATTAGCTTCTGAAGTTGAGTTGTTGTTTTCTGTCTAACTGCTCTCTGATGACTCACGTCCTGGGAGCTGTGCAGTTCCTATGGGGATATTCTCCCATCATGCACAGCTCCCGGGACGTGACATCATCATTGAGCAGTTAGACAGAAAACTTCAGAAGCTAATAACTATTGGAAGGATTAAGATTTTTTTATAGAAGTAATTTACAAATCTGTTTAACTTTCCGGAGCCAGTTGATATATATATATATATATATATATATATATATATATATATATATGTATATATATATATATAAAAGGTTTTGCCTGAAATACTCCTTTAAACATAGGTCTTTATAACTGTAGAGAAAAACATGAATACTTTAAAGGAGTTATATCCTGCAGGGCAACTTATCCCCTATCCAAAGGATAGGGGAAAAGTGTCTGATCCCGGGGTGTCTGACCACTAGGACCCTCCACGATCTTCTGCACGGTGCCCTGGCTCTCTGCAGGAATGAAGGTGCGTCAGTCACAGCTTTCTGCTATCTCCATGTATCTCTATGGGTGAGGTGGACATACAGCATTCCTGTATCTCTGCCTCTCCCATAAAGATACACGGAGTGGGCGTGTTATGTGGCCACTTTGTGCGGGGTAAGACAGTCTCCTTGCACGGAGCAGAAATTGCTCCATGCACTGAGAGCAGGAGATTGCGGGGGCCCGAACATTATCCTTTGGATAGAGGATATGTTGTCCTAAGGCATATAACTCCTATAATAACTGCAAGAGAATAAAGCAATGAAATGCATAGAAGTTGTATTAATCCAAGTTGAGCCTTCAGACTCCTAAATTTTGAAAACCAGAAAACATCTAATAATGAAAAATAATTAATTCCAATATCTGCCAATAAACCCCTAAAGCCACTCTCTATGCATAAATTGCATTAACATGGCTTACCTTGTTTATTATCTGACCAGCTGTGAATTCTTGACTCAAATCTAATTTGGCTAATTTCAGCTCTTGCATGATTGAACCTCGGCCAGAGCCTCCTCTGATCCTAGAGATGTGTCATTCCCATTAGTTATACCATCGATTCATTTACAGAGAAGGGAAGCTGTTCTTCAAGTTCTTACTTTGGCCACTTTAAAGAGTTGGAGTTTTTTGAGGTACTTACTAAATTTGGTTAGGATAGTCAGCATTTATATGTTTATAACAAATATATAGAGTGTCTGAATGTTAAAGGGGTACTCTGATGGAAAAAAAAAATTCAAATCAACTGGTGCCAGAAAGTTAAACAAATTTGTAAATGACTTCTATTAAAACTTAATCCTTCCAGTACTTTTTAGCTGCTGTATGCTCCAGAGAAAGATGTGTCAGCAGAGAGCACTCTCGCCAGACTGGAAAGAACAACTCAACTTCCTCTGGAGCATTCAGCAGCTGATAATTACTGAAATTATTAAGATTTTTTAAGAGAAGGAATTTACAAATCTGTTTAACTTTATTGAGCCAGTTGATATGATTTTTTTTTCCACCCGAGTACCCTGTAAGTGCAGATTTGAATTTCATGAGGATGTCAGAGAGGAGCAAGGTAATAGGGTGCTCCAATTTGGTGAAGCTTCGGCACAACCTTCTAGGGGGTGTAAAATATTGATAGGGCACCAATATTAGATTGGTGGAGGTCCGACTACCAACAACCTTACTGATCAGCTGTTTGAACGGGCTATGGCAGCCTCTTCAATATTTATTTGCATTCATTATTGCATTTCAAAACTATTTGTAGTGATGGGTGCTGTGGCCGGAGTTTGGCAGAGCAAGATGTCAATCCCGAGACCACTTCGTTTCAGAAGGAGGGGGCCAAAGCACCTTTGGGGTAAGAGATAGGTCCTATTCTGGATATCTCGATGGGTCCAAGTGGTCAGACCCCCATGATCAGACAATGATCCCCTATCCTGTGGATAAGATATAAGTTTTATTAGCTGAATAAGTCTAAATTTAACTTTAAAATTTCTGACAGTTCAGGGGAATGATCATCTTGTTACAATGACACCTGTCAGGGAATACCATATATGTGTGTCACGATGCCGGCTGGCAGGAGGTGGATCCTCTGTGCCAGAGAGGGATAGCGAGGACCGTGCTAGTGGACCGGTTCTAAGACACTACTGGTTTTCACCAGAGCCCGCCGCAAAGCGGGATGGTCTTGCTGCGGCGGTAGTGACCAGGTCGTATCCACTAGCAACGGCTCACCTCTCTGGCTGCTGAAGATAGGCGAGGTACAAGGGAGTAGGCAGAAGCAAGGTCGGACGTAGCAGAAGGTCGGGGGCAGGCGGCAAGGATCGTAGTCAGGGGCAACGGCAGGAGGTCAGGAACACGGGCTAGGAACAAACAAGGGAACGCTTTCACTAGGCACAAGTGCAACAAGATCCGGCAAGGGAGTGCAGGGGAAGTGAGGTGATATAGGGAAGTGCACAGGTGAACACACTAATTGGAACCACTGCGCCAATCAGCGGCGCAGTGGCCCTTTAAATCGCAGAGACCCGGCGCGCGCGCGCCCTAGGGAGCGGGGCCGCGCGCGCCGGGACAGAACAGACGGAGAGCGAGTCAGGTAGGGGAGCCGGGGTGCGCATCGCGAGCGGGCGCCACCCGCATCGCGAATCGCATCCCGGCTGGAGGCGGGACCGCAGCGCACCCGGTCAGTGGATCTGACCGGGGCGCTGCAGCAACGAGGATGAGGCGAGCGCTCCGGGGAGGAACGGGGACCCGGAGCGCTCGGCGTAACAGTACCCCCCCCCTTGGGTCTCCCCCTCTTCTTGGGGCCAAAGAACCTGAGGAAAAAAAAGTCAATTTTTCCGTGAAGAGGTCCGATGCACATTAGGAGGGGTTCTGTGCGGAAACGCATGAGACAGTCCAATCTTTTATTGTTAATACAATAGATGTAGAGGGGTCTGGCGAGACTGGTCACAGGGACGTAGAACCTGTTGATAAGAGAGGCCAAAAAAATTTTTCCTGCAGATCCGGAATCCAAGAAGACCACAGTAGAGAAGGAGAAGGTAGAGGGAGATATCCGCACAGGCACAGTAAGGCGTGGAGAAGCAGAGTTGACATCAAGAACTGTGTCACCTTTGTGCGGAGTCAGCGTACGTCTTTCCAGGCGGGGAGGACGGATAGGACAATCCTTCAGGAAGTGTTCGGTACCGGCATAGTACAGGCAAAGATTCTCCATGCGGCGTCGTGTCCTCTCTTGAGGTGTCAAGCGAGACCGGTCAACTTGCATAGCCTCCGCGGCGAGAAGCACAGGAACGGATTGCAGAGGACCAGAGGAGAGAGGAGCCGGGGAGAAAAAACGCCTCGTGCGAACAAAGTCCATATCCAGGCGGAGCTCCAGACGCCATCCGGAAGAACGCATGTCAATGCGAGTGGCAAGATGAATGAGTTCATGCAGGTTAGCAGGAGTCTCTCGTGCGGCCAGAACATCTTTAATGTTGCTGGATAGGCCTTTTTTAAAGGTCGCGCAGAGAATCTCACTATTGCAGGACAACTCGGAAGCAAGAGCACGGAACTGAATGGCGTACTCGCCAACGGAAGAAACACCCTGGACCAGGTTCAGCAGGGTAGTCTTGGCAGAAGAGGCTCGGGCAGGCTCCTCGAAGACACCACGGACCTCAGCGAAGTAGGACTGGACTGTGGCTGTGGCAGGATCATTGCGGACCCCATCAAATTTGTCCGGCAGGGACAAGCAGGGGTTAGGAGCGGCCGGTTGCTGCGGAGGAGTTGCAGGAGCCGGCGGAGGAGATGGTTGTTGTAGCTGCTGTGTCTGTGGCAGCAGCTGCTGTATCTGTGACTGAAGTTGCAGTGTCACGGTGGTCAAGTATGCCAGCTGGTGATTTCGCTGGGCAATCCGTTGGGCTTGCTGGGCAATCTGTTGGGCTTGCTGGGCAATCACCGTGGTGAGGTCGGCGACAACTGGCAGAGGAACTTCAGCGGGATCCATGGCCGGATCTACTGACACGATGCCAGCTGGCAGGAGGTGGATCCTCTGTGCCAGAGAGGGATAGCGAGGACCGTGCTAGTGGACCGGTTCTAAGACACTACTGGTTTTCACCAGAGCCCGCCGCAAAGCGGGATGGTCTTGCTGCGGCGGTAGTGACCAGGTCGTATCCACTAGCAACGGCTCACCTCTCTGGCTGCTGAAGATAGGCGAGGTACAAGGGAGTAGGCAGAAGCAAGGTCGGACGTAGCAGAAGGTCGGGGGCAGGCGGCAAGGATCGTAGTCAGGGGCAACGGCAGGAGGTCAGGAACACGGGCTAGGAACAAACAAGGGAACGCTTTCACTAGGCACAAGTGCAACAAGATCCGGCAAGGGAGTGCAGGGGAAGTGAGGTGATATAGGGAAGTGCACAGGTGAACACACTAATTGGAACCACTGCGCCAATCAGCGGCGCAGTGGCCCTTTAAATCGCAGAGACCCGGCGCGCGCGCGCCCTAGGGAGCGGGGCCGCGCGCGCCGGGACAGAACAGACGGAGAGCGAGTCAGGTAGGGGAGCCGGGGTGCGCATCGCGAGCGGGCGCCACCCGCATCGCGAATCGCATCCCGGCTGGAGGCGGGACCGCAGCGCACCCGGTCAGTGGATCTGACCGGGGCGCTGCAGCAACGAGGATGAGGCGAGCGCTCCGGGGAGGAACGGGGACCCGGAGCGCTCGGCGTAACAATGTGTTGGAAAATAGGCAAATATTAGAAAATAAGAAACATTGAAAAAGGACAGAATTGTGATGGTTAGAAGATTCTGTCAGAGCCTCCGCTGTGGTTATTAGCTGCCAAAATTTCTTCAAGTAAGGACAACTGTCGGAAAGGGCCGGGGTCATAGACTCACGAAACTCATTAATGCACGTGGAGAGCATTGCCCAACCTCTCTGGTCCAGTCCCAAAAAAGAAATACTGAGCTATAAATTGCTTTAAAAAAGTTTCTGCTTACTCTGATAGAAAGAGCAACAGTACACAAGGAATCCCAGCTTACCTGGTATTAAGCTGTGTAGCTGCAGACCAGACAGACGGCCCATACTGACCCAAGGTCCCTGCGGAAAGTACCTGCAAGAAGCACATGAGTATCAAAACTGGACCAAAAAGCAATGGAAGTCTAGGTGCATGGGCGTCACTTACCTTGGGAAGAGATGGCAACAAAATGCACTAGGGGAAGAAGACAGAGCAGAGAAGGAAGTGTGATGATCCTAGCATCAAGGGGGTCCTAGCTTCATGTGGATGTTACTGTAACACATTCCGCCTACCTAAATATTGTATAAATCAAAAACACCCCTTCATGGTAACAGGAACCCCTAATGGCAGTGGCCTCTTTCACCAGGCACCCTACAAAAATTGTTCAGGAACGAGGAACATGAAAAAGACATCAAGGTGGGTATTTGGCATCAAAATTCCTCAGATCTCAATATGATTGATTATCTGTGAGATGTGTTGGAAAAACATGTCCGATCTGTGGAAAATAATAACATATGTACAGAAATTGGACCGTAATAACTAGTACACTGTGTTCTGTACTCAGTACAGGAATTTCCTTTCTGTCTGACCATTGTGCTCTCTGCTGACACCTCTGTCCATTTTAGGAACTGTGCAGAGTAGGAGCAAATGCCCATAGCAAACCTCTCTTGCTCTGGACAGTTCCTAACATGGACAGAGGTGTCAGCAGAGAGCACTGTGGTCAGACAGAAAGGGAATTAAAAAAGAAAAGAACTTCCTCTGTAGTATACAGCAGCTGATAAGTACTGGAAGGATTAAGATATTTTTTTTTTTAATAGAAGTAATTTACAAATCTGTTTAACTTTATGGCACCAGTGGATTTAAAAGAAAATGTTTTCCAGCGGAGTACCCCTTTAACCCCTTAAGGACTCTGTTTTTTCCGTCTTTGCACTCTCGTTTTTTCCTCCTTACCTTTTAAAAATCATAGCCCTTTCAATTTTCCACCTAAAAATCCATATTATGGCTTATTTTTTGCGTCCCCAATTCTACTTTGCAGTGACATTAGTCATTTTACCCAAAAATTCATGGCGAAACGGAAAAAAATCATTGTGCGACAAAATCGAAGAAAAAACGCCATTTTGTAAATTTTGGGGGCTTCCGTTTCTACGCAGTGCATATTTCGGTAAAACTTACACCTTATCATTATTCTGTAGGTCCATACAGTTAAAATGATACCCTACTTATATAGGTTTGATTTTGTCGCACTTCTGGAAAAAATCATAACTACATGCAGGAAAATGTATACGTTTAAAAATGTCATCTTCTGACCCCCTATAACTTTTTTATTTTTCACCATACAGGGCAGTATGAGGACTCATTTTTTGCGCCGTTATCTGAAGTTTTTATCGGCAAGATTTTTGTTTTGATCGGACTTTTTGATCACTTTTTATTCATTTTTTAATGGTATAAAAAATGACCAAAAATGCGCATTTTTTGACTTTGGAATTTTTTTGCGCGTACGCCATTGACCGTGCGGTTTAATTAATGATATATTTTTATAGTTCGGACATTTACGCGATACCACATATGTTTATTTATTTTATTTTTTTACACTGTTTTCTTTTTTTTATGGGAAAAGGGGGGTGATTCAAACTTTTATTAGGGAAGAGGTTAAATGACCCTTATTAACCCTTTTTTTTTTTTTTTGCAGTGTTATAGGTCCCATAGGGACCTATAACACTGCACACACTGATCTTTTACACAGATCACAGGCGTGTATTAACACGCCTGTGATCAGTGTTATCGGCGCTTGATCTCAGGCACGGAGCAGTCATTCGCCGATCGGACACCGAGGAGGCAGGTAAGGGCCCTCCCGGTGTCCTGTCAGCTGTTCGGGACGCCGCGATTTCACTGCGGCGGTCCCGAACAGCCCGACTGAGCAGCCGGGTCACTTTCACTTTCACTTTAGAAGCGGCGGTCAGCTTTGACCGCCGCTTCTAAAGGGTTAATACCGCACATCGCCGCGATCGGCGATGTGTGGTATTAGCCGCGGGTCCCGGCCGTTGATGAGCGCCGGGACCGACGCGATATGATGCAGGATCGCGGCGCGATCCCGCTTCATATCGCGGGAGCCGGCGCAGGACGTAAATATATGTCCTGCGTCGTTAAGGGGTTAAGTGTCAGATCATTTTTAACTTTAGAGTGATGGGGGCCTACACTCTTCACACAGCCCAGGGTCAAATGATAGCCTTAATCCTACCCTGGATTCCGATGCTTTGTTGCATTCATGTAATGTTCGTTGTAAGAACCACCTACATACTGTTTAGTGACATACCTTTCAACTCAAAGCTCCAATCTACACTAAGCCGAACACTATGGACTCCACAAAAACACTATGGGCCTCGAGTATATAAACTGTTTTATTATAAAATGTTCTCCTTCGTAAACAGTCATTTTTTTAGGCTTAAAGACTAGAAGAAGTCAGCAGGAATCTGAATGCAGCTTTATAAGAGAATGAACAGGAATTATAATAACTCTGAATCAGTACAAGATAAGTGAAATTACTCAACGCTACATCTAATATGTAAAGCCGCTTCAATCTAGAGCTACAGCTTAACATTGCAAAAGGAAAAATATTCAAATACTTGGTGTAATGAATATATATTTTATGTTTTTCCCTTTTAAATTCTCGGTTTAATATTTCATGATGAAAAACCCTTGAAATATTAACTCTATTAGGAGGAGTTAAAAACGAAGCAGAATTTATCAGCCTTACTTGTGATTCTGCCCTGTATTATTTTGTTGTCCCCTTCTTCCCTTTATCCTTCAAAGTTTAAAGGGGTATTCCGACCTTCCGTTAGGAGTCCACTCTCGGAAACCTCTTTATTTCCGGGACTGGAGACGTGACATCATTCTGCGCCTCTTCGTGACGTCACGCCACTCCCCCTCCATTCATGTCTATGGGAGGGGGCGTGACGGACCTAACGCCCCCTCCCATAGACATGAATGGAGGGGGCGTGACATGAATGGAGCGGTGCCCCCCCCCCCGATCAGACATCTTATATAGGGGATAAGATGTCTTTGGCCGGAATTTCCCTTTAAATGGTTGATAATAGCCAGCACAGAGTGATCTTTGTTGCTGGCTATTTAACTGTTTAAATGCAATTGTCAATATAGACAGCAGCATTTTAACAATACCGGCACGTGATATGGTGTTGCAGTGGTCAGATCAGCTCACCTGTATGAGGCCTCCTATGGCCAACTTATGGCAGGCTGTAGCAACAGAGTGCCGATCTAATGAATCAAAGCTATAGCTTTGCATTGATTTGTATGAGCAATCAAAACCTCCTCTAATAAGCAAAAAGTACAATCTGTATTGTGAACTGCCATTACTGCGTCTTATAAAAACTATATCCTGTCCTATGCAAGCACAGAGAATAGCTTCTGTAAATAGACTGTTTTCTGTTCCAGTGTGTCTAGCTGCCATTATGAACCCCAACATTATGGACATTTTAACGCCTCCATCCAGACACTACACCCATAGGAGTCCCAGGGTTGTCATGATTCGGTTTGCAGACCTCCCCTTGACAAAATTGTTATGGTTACAAGGATGTACCCAGGGAGCAGCCATTATCCTCCAGCTGCTATGAAGCCTTCTCATTATGGCCACAGCAGAAGTATAAGCCAACTATCAGATTATAGCTGCCCCTGGATGACTATGGATAGTTGATGGGGTGGGGAAGGGAGTAGCTGCAGAGTGAGACAGTGGTAGATAGGACACACAAAGAAACTGCTAATGGTTCATAAGTTTCATCTCTCACCCCAGTTTTTGATTCTCAGCTCATACTGCTCAGTATTGCTTTATAATGTCCTCCATGCTATGAGCCGCTACCTCAAAAATGGAATATCACATCAGCAATAGTGATGTTGCTATCGTAATGTGAGCAGGTACTATTGGCATAAATCACTGAAGGTTAAAGTGTACATGTATACATGGAGAGCTGGGGGCACACACAAGAAGGGGCGACAGGTTGGTGCATACATCAGAGTTTGTCATTAACAAATTCAAGTGAAAATGTCTATGTAGCATAAATAAGAGCCGAAGGATACATAAGCAGACCGGACATTTTGCAAGATCAGCCGAGGTTATTGCTATATTTAGGCAGAACATGCTTTCAGTATGCCTCGAGGCGTTCAATCGGCAGATTATCCACATGGACCTCCAGTAGTAAAGAATTAATGTAATGGTTTCCCATCTAAAACATGAACCACATTTGGTAAACAAGCCCAGCTGTGGGTTATAGTAACATAAATGTTCAGGAATGTGGCTGTAGCATAGACAGTATTTTTTTTATTGTACTTTGTACTTGGAATAATAAACTAGACATCTAAAATTAGAATGGATTTTTCATCTTTGTTCTATATTTGGCGACATAAGAAAAAACGACGACCTTTGGGGTAATTTATGCTCCTAAACATTTCTGTGCTTATGCTTTGCAATTAGAACCTTTGGCTTTGATTTGGAAATCTCCGTCTGAGAAAGTCCTTTATGGAGTACGTCGTCTATCAGCAGACATTGCTCACTGCCCATGATTAAGCAAAGACTTTCATGAAAATTATTTTAAAAAAATACACCAACCACATCATTCCGTCTGCAACGAGGACATGGAATTTGTAGTTCTTGATCATTCAGGAAAAGGGTAAAAATAGCACATATGCTAAGATGCTTTTGAAAGCTAAGATCTCCCAAGGCAGGAAGAAAGTGGTCAGGTGGTGACATTTAATACCAAGGTTAAGAATTACAGGCACTTGTACTGTACTTGGACTGGCATTCACCTTGAAAATATCATAATTGCAGTTGCAGCTTTTTCATCTTTTGCCGGAAAGAAAAGTTGTTAAATGTAATTCCCTGAATTCCCATAAAGGGAAAATTACGGCTAGATACAGAGCTTCATAACATGTCCAAATATATCTATGCAAAGAAGTTTTCAGATTTGCAAAACTTGTATGGAAGTAGTTGTGTAAAAAAAAGAACACCTGTGGGAAAACTTATCATGTTCTCTAGAGATGGTGGAATTGATTCTTTGTACTGCAACACTGAGTCGTATTGCATTCTGGCAAAATCGAAATAGAGAATTGTGAAGATTAACCCAACTCTTGCCCAACTCCACCTGACCACTTTTTTTTCCATGATCACAAAGTTGTGGCAGTCGAGAAGGGATGAGTTTCTCAAGAAGACAGGAAGCCATTCATTTATGGGCGCTTAAGGATTAAAATCTGCAGGGGTACACATTCTTTTCTGGATATATGGAAGTGAAGTGGCCGCAGGGTTAATGTAGGTTGCATTCTTTTTATAAGAGATAAGGTTTTAGGTTGGGAGCAGCACCATATCTTTAACATGGCAAACATGACCCTGGCCTATGGTAGCACTTTATAGGCGGTACAGGGGGTGGCTGCCACCACCTACAGACAACCGTCTCCTTGGAGGGGGAGGTGGTACTAGTGACATTGTGACAGCTGCCTGAAGAGTGAAGGTCAGTATTTCTGTAGGGGGGTGGGGGGTGGCCTTACTGCAAGTTTGAGCTTTACACAGAGGAAGAATTTGTAACAAGCTCTGTATGGCTGCCAGCTCAGCATCATACAGTGAGGAGCAAGATTTATCTTCTGATGCATCATTCAAAGACGAGATTCTCCTCATTGAATGATGTGAAGCTAGTGGTGACTGTAAGTTACACGTATTGAGGCCACCCCCTTCTTGGAGAAGTGCATTTATGTAGCAATATCTTGGAAGAGGCATCACTGCCATAAGAGGAAGTGACAGATGAGAGTTGGAGCCCCAATCCTACACTGCAGGAAGAGGGAGTGACAGATTGGAGGTGAAGCCCCACACCTGCACTGCAGGAGGAGGAAGTGACAGATGAAAGTTGGAGACCCATACCTACACTGCAGGAATAAGGGACAGATGAGAGGTGGGGCCCCACACCTACACTGAAGAAAGAGGAAGTGACAGATGGAAGTGGAAGAATAGGAAGAGTAGGTGTGGGGCTCTAACTACACTGTCATATCTGTCAGATGGAAGTGCAGGAAGAGGATGTGACAGTTTAGGTAGAGCCCCACACCTACACTGCAGAAAGAGGAAGTGACAGATGAAAGTGGAAGAAGAGGAAGAGTAGGTGTGGGGCTCTAACTACACTGTCATATCTGTCAGATGGAAGTGCAGGAAGAGGAAGTGGCAGATGTGACAGTGTAGGTAGAGCACCCCACCTACACTGCAGAAAGAGGAAGTGACAGATGGGAGGTGAAGTCCCACATCTACACTGCAGGAAGAGGAAGGGACAAATTAGAGGTGGAGCCCCAAAACTACATTGCAGGAAGAGGAAGTGACAGATGAGAGGTGGAGCCCCACACCTACACTGCAGGAAAAGAAAGTGACAGATGGAGATGAAGCCCCACACATGCACTGCAGGAAGAGGAAATTACAGATGTGACAGTGTAGGTAGAACCTCACACCTGCACTGCAGGAAAAGGAAGTGACAGATGAGAGGTGGGGCTCCACACCTACACTGCAGGAAGAGAAAGTGACAATTTAGAGGTGGGGCCCCACACCTACACTGCAGGAAGAGGAAGTGACAGATGAGAGGTACAGCCCCACACCTACACTGCAGGAAGAGGAAGTGACAGATGAGAGGTGGAGACCCACATCTACACTGCAGGAAGAGGAAGTGACAGATGAGAGGTGGGGCCCCACACCTACACTGCAGGAAGAGGAAGTGACAGATGAGAGGTGGGGCCCCACACCTACACTGCAGGAAGAGGGAGTGACAGATGGGAGATGAAGCCTCACACCTACACTGCAGAAAGAGGAAGTGACAGATGGGAAGTGAAGCCCCACACCTACACTGCAGGAAGAGGAAGTGACAAATGGGAGGTGAAGCCCCACACCTACACTGCAGGAAAAGGAAGTGACAGATGAAAGGTGGGGCCCCACACCTACACTGCAGGAAGAGAAAGTGACAAATTAGAGGTGGGGCCCCACACCTACACTGCAGGAAGAGAAAGTGACAGATGGGAGGTGAAGCCCCACACCTACACTGCAGGAAAAGGAAGTATTTTTTTTTTTAAAAGAAGTAATTTACAAATCTCTTTAACTTTCTGGCACCAGTTGATTTAAAAGAAAATGTTTTCCTGCGGAGTACCCCTTTAAGTGTCAGATCATTTTTAACTTTAGAGTGATGGGAGCCTACATTCTTCACACTGCCCAGAGCAAATTGATAGCCTTAAACCTACCCTGGATTTCGATGCTTTGTCACATTCATGTAATGTTCATTGTAAGAACCACCTACATACTGTTTAGTGACACACCTTTCAACTCAAAGCTCCAATCTACACTAAGCCGAACACTATGGACTCCACAAAAACACTATGGGCCTCGAGCATATAAACTGTTTTTATAAAATGTTCTCCTTCATAAACAGTAATTTTTTTAGGTTTAAAGACTAGAAGAAGTCAGCAGGAATCTGAATGCAGCTTTATAAGAGAATGAACAGGAATTATAATAACTCTGAATCAGTACAAGATAAGTGAAATTACTCAACGCTACATCTAATATGTAAAGCCGCTTCAATCTAGAGCTACAGCTTAACATTGCAAAAGTAAAAATATTCAAATACTTGGTGTAATGAATATATATTTTATGTTTTTCCCTTTTAAATTCTCAGTTTAATATTTCATGATGAAAAACCCTTGAAGCCCCACACCTACACTGCAGAAATAGGAAGTGACAGTTGGGAGGTGGAGCCCCACACCTACACTGCAGGAAGAGGAAGTGACAGATGAGAGGTGGGGCCCCACACCTACACTGCAGGAAAAGGAAGTGACAGATGGGAGGTGAAGCCCCACACCTACACTGCAGAAATAGGAAGTGACAGATGGGAGGTGAAGCCCCACACCTACACTGCAGAAATAGGAAGTGACAGATGGGAGGTGAAGCCCAACACCTACACTGCAGGAAGAGGAAGTGACAGATGGGAGGTGGAGCCCCACACCTACACTGCAGGAAGAGGAAGTGACAGATGAGAGGTGGGGCCCCACACCTACACTGCAGGAAAAGGAAGTGACAGATGGGAGGTGAAGCCCCACACCTACACTGCAGAAAAAGGGAGTGACAGTTGGGAGGTGGAGCCCCACACCTATACAGCAGGAAGAGGAAGTGACAGATGGGAGATGAAGCCCCACACCTACACTGCAGGAAAAGGAAATGACAGATGGGAGATGAAGCCCCACACCTACACTGCAGGAAAAGGAAGTGACAGATAGGAGATGAAGCCCCACACCTACACTGCAGGAAAAGGAAGTGACAGATGGGAGATGAAGCCCCACACCTACACTGCAGGAAAAGGAAGTGACAGATGGGAGATGAAGCCCCACACCTACACTGCAGGAAAAGGAAGTGACAGATGGGAGATGAAGCCCCACACCTACACTGCAGGAAAAGGAAGTGACAGATGGGAGATGAAGCCCCACATCTACACTGCAGGAAAAGGAAGTGACAGATGGGAGGTGAAGCCCCACACCTACACTGCAGAAAAAGGGAGTGACAGTTGGGAGGTGGAGCCCCACACCTATACAGCAGGAAGAGGAAGTGACAGATATGACAGTGTAGTTAGAGCCCCACACCTATACAGCAGGAAAAGGAAGTGACAGATGGGAGGTGGGGCCCCACACCTACACTGCAGGAAGAGAAATTGACAAATTAGAGGTGGGGCCCCACACCTACACTGCAGGAAGAGTAAGTGACAGATGAGAGGTGGAGACCCACACCTACACTCCAGAAAGAGGAAGTGACAGATGGGAGGTGAAGCCCCACACCTGCACTGCAGGAAGAGGAAGTGACAGATGTGATAGTGAAGGTAGAGCCCCACACCTACACTGCAGGAAAAGAAAATGACAGATGAAAGGTGGAGCCCACACCTACACTGCAGGAAAAGAAAATGACAGATGAAAGGTGGAGCCCCACACCTACACTGCAGGAAGATGATGTGACAGATGAGAGGTGGAGCCCCACACCTGCACTGCAGGAAGATGAGGTGACAGGTGAGAGGTGAAGCTCCACACTTACACTGCAGGAAGATGAGGTGACAGATGAGAGGTGGAGCCCCACACCTACACTGCAGGAAGATGAGGTGACAGATGAGAGGCGGAGCCCTACACCTACACTGCAGGAAGAAGTGACAGATGAGAGGTGGAGACCCACAACTACACTGAAGAAAGAGGAAGTGACAGACGAAAGGTGGAGCCCCACACCTACACTGCAAGAAGAGGAAGTGACAGATGAAAGGTGGAGCCCCACACCTACACTGCAGGAAGAGGAAGTGACAGATGAAAGGGGAAGCCCCACACCTACACTGAAGAAAGAGGAAGTGACAGAGGAAAGGTGGAGCCCCACACCTACACTGCAAGAAGAGGAAGTGACAGATGAAAGGTGGAGCCCCACACCTACACGGCAGGAAGAGGAAGTGACAGATGAAAGGTGGAGTACCACACCTACACGGCAGGAAGAGGAAGTGACAGATGAAAGGTGGAGTACCACACCTACACGGCAGGAAGAGGAAGTGACAGATGAAAGGTGGAGTACCACACCTACACTGCAAGAAGAGGAAGAGACAGATGAGAGGTGTGGTCCCACACCTACACTGCAGAAAGAGGAAGTGACAGATGAAAGGTGGAGCCCCACACCTACACTGCTGGAAGATGACGTGACAGATGAGAGGTGGAGCCCCACACCTACACTGCAGGAAGATGATGTGACAGATGAGAGGTAGAGCCCCACATCTACACTGCAGGAAGAAGTAGTGATATAATGCCACCATATGATACAGGATGCCAATGCTACAAGAGGCAGACTGAATGATCCAGCAATTGTTTGTGTGGTACGTCCTGGCACAATAGTCAAGTCTTGCATTAGGCTTGGTAAATGGTTGCTGTTCTAAGAGATCAAAGCTTATTTACAAAAAGGAAGGGCCATGTAATAGGGACCTTCCTGTTGATCTGATTTATTCTCTTCACTAGTGTTGCTCGCGAATATTCGCAATTCGAATTTAATTCGCGAATATTGCATATTCGCGAATTCGCGAATATAGCGCTATATATCCGTAATTACGAATATTCGTTCAATTTTTCTTTTTTTTTTTTTTTTCACAGTAAACATCACAGTGATCATCCCTCTCTGCTTCCAGCTTATGTGGTGTAAGAAGGCTCTAATACTACTGTGTGAGACTGGTGTGCGAATTTTCGCATATACGAAAATTTACATATGCTAATTTTCGCATATGCGAATTTCCGTTTATGTTAATTTTGTATATGCAAATTTTCGCATATGGTAATTTTCGCACACGTGAATATTCGCATGTGCGAAAATAAAACGAGGATATTACGAATATGCGAATATTCGCGAATATGACGAATATTCGTCCATATATTCGCAAATATTCGCGAATTCGAATATGGCCTATGCCGCTCAACACTACTCTTCACGACTACGGTAACTGTTTATTAATCGGTCTTGCCCTTTCCAATCTTTTTGAAATACATCAATCTTTCCCCTTTCCAATCTTTTTAAAATACATCAACCAATCTGCTACACCAGTGCCTCCCCCTGTACCAGTCACTTGACTGGTTGCCCCATCACTATAGAATACAATTTAACCTCTTCACTCTCACTTACAAAGCTGTCCTCCTGTCTCTCCATCTACCACCCTCACTTGGCTTTATTTTCTGACAATGATCTAACATTTTCCATAATCCTGATCCTGATACCCTGAACAATCAGACAAATTGTATTTATATTGTGGTAAGCACAGCGGGCAACTATTGGGTCTGTAGAAATCTATGGATCTGTCTAGGGTGTGCAATAAAAACATATACCCTAAATATGCTATGCATTCTTTGAAGATTTACTCCTTACAGTATTTATATTTTGCTCAAAACAAAATGGAAAATTTGACATGTGCTAAGATACGATCGTATATACAAGCAGTAGAGATCACACAGACACTTATTGTAATGCAAACCGCGAACAGATGGAAATTACACAATAACCAGTTTGTCAGTTTTTTTTGCGCTCGGCTAAATCTATGGGGCTGAAAGAAAAGAAAATAACGCTGACAGATTGTGAGTTCCGTAAACATTTAGCCATCCTGACAGCCTAGAACAAAGCAAATGAATTAGTTATTAAGCTAATATTTAGAATACTAAATATTCTGTCAGCTATTTACATTGGTTGTTTATTCAGCTGAGGAGAAATAGCTTTTTGGCACACATATAATAAACTTGGTATTTTTGTCAAGCTGTGTCATGTCGATGTATACTGTATAACATAAAGGGGGGAGTCTTACTTGTTAACATTCTTAGGCTGGGTCCACACTACGTTTTGTCCCATACGGGAGCGCATACGGCAGGGGGGAGCTAAAACCTCGCGCTCCCGTATGTCACCGTATGCGCTCCCGTATGTCATTCATTTCAATGAGCCGACCGGAGTGAAACGTTCGGTCCGGTCGGCTCATTTTTGCGCCGTATGCGCTTTTACAACCGGACCTAAAACTGTGGTCAACCACGGTTTTAGGTCCGGTTGTAAAAGCGCATACGGCGCAAAAATGAGCCGACCGGACCGAACGTTTCACTCCGGTCGGCTCATTGAAATTAATGACATACGGGAGCGCATACGGTAACATACGGGAGCGCGAGGTTTTAGCTCCCCCCTGCCGTATGCGCTCCCGTATGGGACAAAACGTAGTGTGGACCCAGCCTTAGAAACACTTGTCTTGTACAAGATAACTACATCTAATGACTACTGAATGATATTTGATAGGAAAGTTAAATGATGGCGGTGTACTTGTTTATCGGAAGCTTGGGGACTGCTCTGGGACCAGTAAAAAGTCCCATACCAGGTCATGCTGGTGCATGTTGGTCAGGTCTCCTGAGTGACTTTGGAGAGGTGGCAGAACATATAAAAATCACCTTGTCTGATGATGCCCTGTGTGGTTCCCCTTCTCAGCCAACGATGTACTGTCATATAGAGAATAAATAACCACAATGCAGAATCAGAAGTGCCATATAGTCTATTGGCCAAATAAAAGAGCCAAAAATTGACCAAAATAAGAATACAGTAGAATCTCTCAATAGTGAACACTCACGGGGAATAAAAAAAAGTGCCAGTTATTGAGAGAAGCCCCCTATTGGGGAAAAAAAGGCTCAAAAATCTTTCTAAATGACCGAATACTGTCCTGTACTCACTCCAAAGTGTAATTACCTATAAAACATGATAAAAAAATCTGTATTACAGTACAATCCCCCAGTGTTGTTTAACCCCTTAAGGACCGGGGGGGGTTTCCGTTTTTGCATTTTCGTTTTTTGCTCCTTGCCTTTAAAAAATCATAACTCTTTCAATTTTGCACCTAAAAATCCATATTATGGCTTATTTTTTGCACCACCAATTCTACTTTGTAATGACATCAGTCATTGTGCCCAAAAATCTACGGTGAAACGGAAAAAAAAATCATTGTGAGACAAAATTGAAAAAAAAACGCCATTTTGTAAGTTTTGGGGGCTTCCGTTTCTAAGTAGTACATTTTTCGGTAAAAATTACACCTGATATTTATTCTGTAGGTCCATACGGTTAAAATGATACCCTACTTGTATAGGTTTGATTTTGTCATACTTCTGGAAAAAATGATAACTTCATGCAGGAAAATTAATACGTTTAAATATTGTTTTTCATATTGTGGTATGAGGGCTCATTTTTTGCGCCGTGATCTGAAGTTTTTAACGGTACCATTTTTGTATTGATAGGACTTATTGATCGCTTTTTATTAATTTTTTCATGATATAAAAAGTGACCAAAAATGCACTATTTTGGACTTTGGATTTTTTTTTTGCGCGTACGCCATTGACCGTGCGGTTTAATTAATGAAATATTTTTAGATTTCGGACATTTCCGCACGCGGTGATACCATATATGTTTATTTTTATTTTTATTTACACTGTGTTTTTTTTTTAATGGGAAAAGGGGGGTGATTCAAACTTTTAATAGGGAAGGTGTTAAATGATGTTTATTCACTTTTTTTTCTCCCTTTTTTTTTTGCAGTGTTATAGGTCCCATAGGGATCTATAACACTGCACACACTGATCTTTATCATTGATCACTGGTTTCTCATAGGAAACCAGTGATCGATGATTCTGCCGCTTGACTGCTCATGCCTGGATCTCAGGCACTGAGCAGTCATTCGGCGATCGGACAGTGAGGAGGCAGGTAGGGGCCCTCCGGCTGTCCTGTCAGCTGTTCGGGATGCCGCGATTTTGCTATCCCGAACAGCCCACTGAGCTAACCGGCATGCTTTCAGTTTCACTTTAGACGCGGCGTTCAACTTTGAACGCCACGTCTAAAGGGTTAATAGCGCGCGGCACAGCGATCAATGCCGCATGCTATTAGCCACGGGTCCCGGCCTCTAACAGAGGTCGGGCCCGACCCGCTATGACGCAGGGCCACGCCGTGGCCCCGCGTTATAGATCGGGAGTGGACACATGACGTTCCAGTACGTCATGTGTCCTTAAGGGGTTAATCAACCCTTAACCCCCCCCCCCTAATTTCATCAACCCTCTATACCCTGTGTGTCTTGTGCCAAATTATCCCCCCTTATCCCTTGTGCCACATCATTTCCCCTTGATCCCCCCTGTGCCATTTCCTTCCGCCATTATTACCCTTTGTGTAAATTCATCACCCCTCTTTATGAAGTGACAAAGGGGGAATGAAATAGCACATTGTCACCATATACTACATAATATACTTTGTATTGCCTAAATGGCAGTGTCACATCATGCCAAAATTATGCCACCATACAGTACTTAAAGGGATAGCATACCTTAAATGCTCTCTGATGACACCTGTCTCGGGAACTGTCCAGAGTAGAAGCAAATCCCCATAGCAAACTTATTCTGCTCTGTGCAGTTTCCGAGAAAGACAGAGATGTCAGCAGAGAGCACTGTTGTCAGACAGAAAAGAACAACTCAATTTCAGCAGCTGATAATTATTAGAAGGATTAAGATTTTTTTTAATAAAAGTAATTTACAAATTTGTCTAACTTTCTGGAACCAGTTGATATATAAAAACATTTTTTTCCTGGAATACCCCTTTAACCTCTTAAGGAAGCAGGGCGTATGGATACGCCCTGCATTCTGAGTCCTTAAGGACGCAGGGCGTATCCATACGCCGGTGGGAATTCCGGTCCCCACCGCTAGCCGGTTGGGGACCGGAGCCGGATGCCTGCTGATATCATTCAGCAGGCATCCCGGCATATCGCCCAGGGGGGTCATTATGCCCCACCATCTCGGCAATGGCCGCAGATCGCTGGACAATTCAGTCCAGCGATCTGCGGCGATTCCGGGTCAATCGGGTCTCCAGTGACCCCGTGACCCGGAATTACTGGCTGTCTCTGACGGCCCCGAACAGCCAGAGCCTGCAGGGGTGAGGTGGATTACCGGGCGACCAATCAGGGCGCCTGCTGCGGGTGTCACTCCCGCACCCGCTCCGCCCCTCTTCCGGAGGACGTGAGCGGGTGCGGGAAGATGACCCCGGGTGCTGGGGACCCCGATCCCCGGCGTCCATGTTGGGATCGGGGCCCCAGGAGCGACGACCGCGGCGAGGGACAGTCCTGCGACGGAGCAGCAGCAGGAGGTGAGTTACAGCCTCCTGCTGTTGCTTAGCAACAGCTCCCAGCATGCAAAAAGGGCATGCTGGGAGCTGTAGTTATGCAACAGCAGGAGGCAGACCACCACAACTCCCAGCATTCCCTTATGGGCATGCTGGGACTTATGGTTTTGCAACAGCTGGAGGCACATTTTTTTCTAGGGAAAAGTGTACCTTCAGCTGTTGTATAACCAGTGGCGTACCTAGGGGGGGTGCGGGGGGCGGCCCGCCCCGGGTGCCACTCTCAAGTGGGGTGCCAGGGGCGGACTGACGCGCTGCCGCAAAATTAAAGTTTTTTTTTTTTTTTTAAACACTTTGCCGCCGCCCGCACTGTTTGCCGCCGCCCGCGCTCTGTGTCTGCCCGCAAACCCCCGTGCCTTAAGGCCTAACCCAGTGTTTCCCAACCAGGGAGCTTCCAGCTGTTGCAACACTACAACTGCCAGCATGCCCGGAGAGCCTTTGGCTGTCTAGGCTTGCTGGGAGTTGTAGTTTTGCAATAGCTGGAGGCGCCTGGGTTGGCAAACACTGCCTTAAGGCCTAACCCAGTGTTTCCCAACCAGGGAGCCTCCAGCTGTTGCAAAAGTACAACTGCCAGCATGCTCAGAGAGCCTTTGGCTGTCTAGGCATGCTGGGAGTTGTAGTTTTGCAACAGCTGGAGGTGCCCGGGTTGGCAAACACTGCCTTAAAGTAGTAGTCCAGTGGTGAACCCAGTGGTGAACAACTTATCCCCTATCCTAAGGATAGGGGATAAGTTTGAGATCGCGGGGGGTCCGACCGCTGGGGCCCCCTGCGATCTCCTGTACGGGGCCCCGAGAGCCCGCGGGAATGGGGCGTGTCGACCTCCGCATGAAGCGGTGGCCGACACGCCCCCTCAATACAACTCTATGGCAGAGCCGAAGCGCTGCCTTCGGCAATCTCCGGCTCTACCATAGAGATGTATTGAGGGGGCGTGTCGGCCGCCGCTTCGTGCGGAGGTCGACACCCGCTATCTGGCCGGAGAGTCAGGGCCCCGTACAGAGAGATCGCAGGGGGCACCAGCGGTCGGACCCCCCGTGATCTCAAACTTATCCCCTATCCTTAGGATAGGGGATACGTTTTTCACCACTGGACTACCCCTTTAAGGCCTAACCCAGTGTTTTCCAACCAGGGAGCCTCCAGCTGTTGCAACACTACAACTGCCAGCACGCCCGGACAGCCTTTGGCTGTCTTGGCATGCTGGGAGTTGTAGTTTTGCAATAGCTGGAGGCGCCTGGGTTGGCAAACACTGCCTTAGGACCCAGAGTATTGTATTATACTCCAGAGCTGTACTCACTATTCTGCTGGTGAGATCACTGTGAAACAGAACCACTTTTTTTAGATTTATTATTTTATTATTATATAGATGTATAGAGGGTGGGGTGTAGCACTGTATAGGTATGTGCAGAGCTAACCCCCCCCCTCTTCCCCATAGGTATATGCAGAGCTACCGTCCCTCTTTCCCATAAGTATATGCAGAGCTACACCCCCCCTCTTTCCCATATGTATATGCAGAGCTACACCCCCCTTCCCCATAGGTATATAGTGTAACTCTGCATATACCTATGGGAAAGAGGGGGGGGGGGGTAGCTCTGCATATACCTATGGAAAAGAGGGGGGGGTAGCTCTGCATATACCTATGGGAAAGAGGGGGGGTAGCTCTCATATACCTATGGAAAAGAGGGGGGTAGCTCTGCATATACCTATGGGAAAGAGGGGGGGTAGCTCTGCATATACCTATGGGAAAGAGGGGGGACAGTGAAACTCTGCATATACCTATGGGAAAGGGGGGGGTGTAACTCTGCATTTACCTATGGGAAAGAGGGGGTTTCCTGGCTACCTACCTGCCCTTTTACTTTGCAGGACACCAAGGAGGGCATTATTACAGTTTGTGGGCCTATAGATGGGAAGATTGTAGAGGAGGGGAGGGCACTGAATATATGCAGAGTTTGACATGTTTTTCCTGCAGATGTCTTATCCGGACAGAGAAGAAAAGGAAAGAGGACGCCGCTGATCAGAAAAGACGCAATTGTGAGTCCCAAAATGTAACTGTAATCGCTTATATGGTATACACATCCTGTGTACAGCTGATATCTACCGCCATATGGTCCTGTATATAATCACTTATATTGTATACAGATTCCTTATAGTATACTGGTCTGTATATAGTGGTTTTATTCAGTACAGTATGGCGGTATTATCTAGTTATTGTGTGGTGGTATATATTTACTCCATGTATACCAGTATTATTGGTCATGGAAATTTACTTACGTTAAAGTGTTTCTTACATATATAAATTTTTACTTATTGTGTGTGGGATTTGGGTGGAATAGGAGCGTGGGAGAAGATTGACGAGCTGCAGAGCCTAGCAGGGGCCCTTGCCTGTTTTTTTTGGTCCGGGCGCACCGAGTGTTGTCAGTCCGCCCCTGGGGGGAGGGGAGGGAGGGGGTGTAATTAAGGGGGGTGCGTGTGTGTGGTGGCGGGGGGGGGGGGGGGTGCCAAGCAAAGGGTCCGCCCCGGGTGCCAAATGCTCTAGGTACGCCCCTGTGTATAACTACAACTCCCAGCTTGCACAAACAGCTAAAGTGCATGCTGGGAGTTGTAGTGGTGCATCTGCTGGTTGCATAACTAGAACTCCCAGCATGCCCATTGGCTGTCGGTGACTGCTGAGAGTTGTAGTTTTGCAACAGCTGAAGGCACACTGGTTGTGAAACTCAGTTTTTTTTTCCCCTAACTCAGTGTTTCACGACCGGTGTGCCTCCAGCTGTTGCAAACTACAACTCCCAGCAGTCACCTTACACCATGCACCGTACATGCTGGGAGTTGTAGTTTTGCAACAGCTGGAGGCATACTGGTTTTGAAACACTGAGTAAGGTCACAAACTCAGTGATACATAACCAGTGTGCCTACAGCTGTTGCAAAACTAAAACTCTCAGCTTGTCTGTCAGCGCATGCTGGGAGTTGTAGTTTTGCAACAGCTGGATGTCCCCCCCCCCCCCCCCCCAATGTGAATGTACAGGGTACACTCACATGGGCGGAGGCTTACAGTAAGTATCGGGCTGCAAGTTTGAGCTGCGGCAAATTTTCTGCAACAGCTCAAACTTCCAGCGAGAAACTACTGTGAACCCCCGCCCGTGCGACTGTATCCTAAAAACACAACACTACCACAAAAAATAAAATAAAAAGTAAAAAACACTACATATACCCCTACACAGCCCCCCTCCCCTCCCCAATAAAAATGAAAAACGTCTGGTACGCCACAGTTTCCAAAACGGAGCCTCCAGCTGTTGCAAAACAACTACTCCCAGTATTACCAGACAGCCACTGACTGTCCAGGCATGCTGGGAGTATTACAACAGCTGGAGGCACCCTGTTTGGGAATCACTGGCGTAGAATTCCCCTATGTCCACCCCTATGCAAACCCTAATTTAGGCCTCAAATGCGCATGGCGCTCTCACTTTGGAGCCCTGTCTTATTCCAAGGCAACAGTTTAGGGTCACATATGGGGTATCGCCGTACTCGGGAGAAATTGTGTTAAAAATTTTGGGGTGTATTTTCTGCTTTTATCCTTTTTAAAAATGTAAAATTTTGGGGAAAAGAAGCATTTTAGGTAAAACATTTTTTTTTTTACATATGCAATAGTCGTGAAACGCCTGTGGGGTATTAAGGTTCACTTAACCCCTTGTTACATTCCCCGAGGGCTCTAGTTTCCAAAATGGTATGCCATGTGTTTTTTTTTGCTGTCCTGGCACCATAGGGGCTTCCTAAATGCGGCATGCCCCCAGAGCAAAATTTGCTTTCAAAATGCCAAATGTGACTCCTTCTCTTCTGAGACCTATAGTGCGCCAGCAGAACACTTTTCACCCCCATATGGGGTGTTTTCTGAATCGGGAGAAATTGGGCTTCAAATTTTGGGGGGGATTTTCTGCTTTAACCCTTTGTATAAATGTAAATTTTTTGGGAAACCAAGCATTTTAGGTTATTTTTTAAATTTTTTTTTACATATGCAAAAGTCGTGAAACACCTGTAGGGTATTAAGGTTCACTTTACCCCTTGTTAATTCCCCGAGGGGTCTAGTTTCCAAAATTGTATGCCATGTGGTTTTTTTTTGCTGTCCTGGCACCATAGGGGCTTCCTAAATGCGGCATGCCCCCAGAGCAAAATTTCCTTCAAAAAAGCCAAATGTGACTCCTTCTCTTCTGAGACCTGTAGTGCGCCAGCAGAGCACTTTTCACCCCCACATGGGGTGTTTTCTGAATCGGGAGAAATTGGGATTCAAATTTTGGGGGGTATTTTCTGCTATTACCCTTTTTAAAAATGTAAAACTTTTGGGAAACCAAGCATTTTAGTTACTTTTTTTTTTTTTTTTTTACATATGCAAAAGTTGTGAATCACCTGTGGGGTATTAAGGTTCACATTACCCCTTGTTACATTCCCCGAGGGGTCTAGTTTCCAAAATGGTATGCCATGTGGGTTTTTTTGCTGTTCTGGCACCATAGGGGCTTCCTAAAGGTGACATGCCCCCCAAAAACCATTTGACGCTCCTTCCCTTCTGAGCCCTCTACTGCGCCCGCCGAACAATTAACATAGACATATGAGGTATGTGCTTACTCGAGAGAAATTGATGTTTCAAATACAAGTAAAAATTTTCTCCTTTTTAGCCCTTGCAAAAATTCAAAATTGGGTCTACAAGAACATGCGAGTGTAAAAAATTAAGATTGTGAATTTTCTCCTTCACTTTGCTGCTATTCCTGTGAAACCCCTAAAGGGTTAAAACGCTTATTGAATGTCATTTTGAATACTTTGGGGGGTGCAGTTTTTATAATGGGGTCATTTATGGGGTATTTCTAATATGAAGACCCTTCAAATCCACTTCAAACCTGAACTGGTCCCTGAAAAAAAGCGAGTTTCAAAATTTTGTGAAAAATTGGAAAATTGCTGCGGATCTTTGAAGCCCTCTGGTGTCTTCCAAAAGTAAAAACTCATCAATTTTATGATGCAAACATAAAGTAGACATATTGTATATGTGAATAAAAAAAAATGTTTTTGGAATATCCATTTTCCTTACAAGCAGAAAGCTTCAAAGTTAGAAAAATGCAAAATTTTTCATCAAATTTTGGGATTTTTCACCAAGAAAGGATGCAAGTTACCAAAAAATTTTACCACTATGTTAAAGTAGAATATGTCACGAAAAAATATTCTCGGAATCAGAATGATAACTAAAAGCATTCCAGAGATATTAATGTTTAAAGTGACAGTGGTCAGATTTGCAAAAAATGGCCGAGTCCTTAAGGTGAAAAAGGGCTCAGTCCTTAAGGGGTTAAATAAAATCAGCTATTTATAGTGGGAGGATGTTCAATACATACTGTGTTATTCAAAACTGTAATAAATAAATAAACATAAATAAATACGTAAACAAACAAATAAAAGTAAATTAATAAATAAATACAATCAGCTGTCTTTAGTTATAAAAATGCATAGTTAGTTTATCCCTGCTATATTCTTCTTCTTAGTGTAGTGTCTCGTCTAAATAAAGCTATGCCATCTTCATCAAAGGTAAAATTGCTCAAACCTAGACTGATCTTCCAACTTGGCACAATATTCTTGTTCAATTGGCCATGCATTGGAATAACTCGAATTATGTGAATCTGTTTGATCCGTAGACCGGTACTAATCTTCTGCTGGTGTTGATGATGATCACATCATTTTATGTTGGACTATTTGCAGTCATTATGATCATTAAGTCACCAGTGTCCTGGCTGCAAAATTATTAGGCTATACAGTAATGCTTATATACAGTAATAGTTATTGAACAAAAATTGTAGAAGAACTCATAATATATATGTAACAAATAACCCTGAATCCCTATAATTCATCACCATGCTGTTTTTCAGTACAAAATGATTTGCTCGTTGACATTCGTACATATCTTATAAAGCAATAAGAACTTCAGCGCATCCCCTCCGGTGTGCGTTAGACTCAGTACCGGAAAGCCCATGTGCACACATTAAAGGGATACTCCGGTGGGGAAAAATATTTTTTCAAATCAACTGGGAATATTTTGGATATATATGTCCTTTTCTCCACAGGCTTCCTTTATAGGGGCATGGGGGCAATCTTAAATATGCCTTACGTCTGATATATTGTACAGTCCATATAAGGATTCTCTCTCTCTCTCTCTATATATATATATATATATATATATATATATATATATATATATATATATATATCATTTTTGCAGGTGTCTAGAACTCTTAGAGATTTTTAGAGATCATTATATTTATTTTGTACTCCACTTGCGACACATATTAAAATGGTTAAATTCTAGTGGGATTATACATATATGCCTTCCTGATGAAGTCAGCGATAATTAGCTGATAGAAACGTGTTGTAGGCAATGTATGTATATATATATATATATATATATATATATATATATATATATAAAATAGCAGATCTCGGTATATAAATTCTGAGAGGATTCTCAGGTAAACGCTTCTTGCAGTGACAGCAGTTGTCCTTTAAAGGGTAATATTACTGCTGGAGTTAAATATTGCTTTTTATTGGTAAAAGGGCTCACGTATTTGGTGAATTTTTAGTAATACCATATTAAAAGTTAAGTATTAAGCACTATCCTATAAATATTTCCTTTTTTGTTACTTACGTGCTGGTGAGATTACACTTAGTGTGGTCAATGGAACCAGAAAATTTTCCATTAATTTATACTTATTCAAATCAACTGGTGCCAGAAAGTTATACAGATTTGTAAATTACTTCTCTTTAAAAAAAACTGAATCCTTCCAGTACTTTTTAGATGTTGTATGCTCCAGAGAAGTTGTGTTGTTCTATCCAGTCTGACCACTGTGCTCTCTGCTGCCACATTTTGTTCATGTCAAGAACTGTCCAGAGTAGGAGCAAATCCCCATAGCGAACCTCTCCTGTTCCAGACAGAGATGGCAGCAAAGAGCACTGTGCTCATACTGGAAAGTATCCCTTTAAGTTGTGGCCAGAACACAACATAGAAGAAGCATAGACCAAATCTTCCATAAAGAGGAGGAGCCAGTACTCCAGAATAGATGTGATTAAAATTCAAATTCTACTTCTCAAAAACAAGACCAATGTTAAAATGCAATACAAATGGTGTGCTATATGGCCGAAGCGTTTTCAGATATTACACCCTTATTCATGGCAGTTCTAAAGAAAAACCTTGGCCAAGATCAGACTTAAATGGGCACTGTCAGAATAAAAAAAACTTTTTATGTGTTGTACATCTTGCCAAAACATTACCCTTTCTAATATACTTTATAAAAAATTGCATATCCATTTTATAGAAATCATGGCTTACAAAAAAAAGACCACTAGGGGTCCCCATACCATCCAAAACATAACCTGTCCAGGCAGGGAAAAAGTCCAGGAAGTGAGGGTAGGACTCTGCAGTCACTCCTGTCTTGTCTTTCAAACTGCAGTATGAAAACAGAGAAGAGGGGGTTACAGAGCAGCATGCTGTGATAGGCACAGCACAGATGACCCAGGGAGGAAGTGAATGTGTTGTGAGTGAGGGCGGGCTCATTGCTTGCCTTAAACACGCCCCTTACTGAGCAGTGGATGTCAGAATGAGGGAGCAGCAGAGAGATATATGTGCCAAATACAGAAGATATGCACATAAAAAAGCATGTAAAGAATCTGCATGACCTTGTGAGTAACTGATTAGCTGATTTTTTCCAAAAATAGCTCTACGCCTGTCCTCAGGTTGTGTCTGGTATTAAGTAAATGGAGACAAGTTGTAATACCACCCACAACCTATGAACACATGTGGCTCTGTTTTTTTGGAAGAAATTAGATCTGTTTTTCTATTCCTTGATAATTCCTTTAAACTGCAACTCAAAACAGCAATGACAAAAAATGCTGTTTTTAACAACAAAAAGAGAGTTTATAGTTAGAGTTATACCTGTATATACCCCAGTATGATGCCACAAAAAACTAAACTCATCTGAACAGGGCTGGAAAAGAAAGGCTAAAAGTCTCGGAATGTGGAGCCACAAATATGATTCTTTTAAAAATAAAATATGTTTGTATACAGCAAAAGAAAAACAAAGAATACAGCTCATGTATTATTTATACCGCAAAATCTTTAAGGTAAGCAGGGGGTTTGAAGCTCAGTTTTGGAAACACAAAGCTGTGAACCTCATAAAGATATTATTCTAAAATGATTGAGCACAAAATAGTATTTAGATTTAAAAAATAAATAAAAATAATGTACAAAAGTGAATGTTCCCTTTACTTTTATGTTTTTGTCCCGGCAGTCAAGTGATCACTGCATAGCTGCATAAGCTGCTAGGTCTTAAAGAGGTAATGAAAAATGTAAATTACTTCTATGTCAAAATCTTAATCCTTCCAGCACTTAACAGCTGCAGTATGCTCCAGAGGAACTTGTGTAGTTCTTTCTAGTGTGACAACTGTGCTCTCTGCTGACACCTCTGCCAGTGTCAGGAACTACCCAGAGCAGGGACAAATCCCTATAGCAAACCTCTCCTGCTCTGGACAGTACCTGACATAGACAGTTTTACAAGAGCTGGAGGAACCCTGGTTGGGAAACACTGCTTCAGAGGATTACAGTTCTACTTCAGAGGATTACATTTCTCCTGTATGAGTGCCCAATATTTCTTGTATTAAAATCGTACTCCGGCAAAAAACATATTTTCCCCTATCCAAAGGATAGGGGATAAGATGTCTGATCATGGGGGTCCCGCCGCAGGGAACCCCCGCGATCTCTGGCACGGCTATGTGTTACATATTTGATTCTGTCAGATCTGATCAGCCTCAGCTGCTGTGTAAGGTTTAACCCCTTGGGGACGGAGCCCATTATTGTTAGGATTCGGCAGGCTGGATGTGGATCCTCTGTGTCAGCGAGGGATTGGCGTGGACCGTACCGGTGGACCGGTTCTAGGTTGCGACTGGTATTCACCAGAGCCCGCCGCAAAGCGGGATGGTCTTGCTGCGGTGGTAGCAACCAGGTCGTATCCACCGGCAACGGCTCAACCTCGCTGACTGCTGAGAAGGCGTGGGACAGAAGGACTAGACAGAGGCGAGGTCAGACGTAGCAGAAGGTCAGGGCAGGCGGCAAGGTTCGTAGTCAATGGTGATAGCAAGAGCTCTGGAACACTGGTATGGCAAACACTGTAAATGCTTTCTCTAGGCACAAGGGCAACAAGATCCGGCAAGGAAGGGAAGGGGAAGTGAGGTTATATGGACGTGGAGCAGGTGGAAGCTAATTAGACTGATTGAGCCAGGCACCAATCATTGGTGCACTGGCCCTTTAAATCTTAGAGGGCTGGCGCGCGCGCGCCCTAAGGAGCGGAGCCACGCGCACCAGGACGTGACAGGTGGGGACAGAGACAGGTGAGTTGCTTGGGATACGATTCGCATCCCCGCCGGCAGTGTCAGTGCAGCGCTCCCGGTCAGCGGGTCTGACCGGGGCACTGCATAGAGGGGAACGCCGCGAGCGTTCCGAGGAGGAGCAGGGACCCGGAGCGCTCGGCGTAACAGTACTCCCCCCCCTTAGGTCTCCCCCTCTTTTTGTCCGCTTGTCGCTTCACATGAGACGAGGCCAATGGGAGGGATTCTTGAGTTTCTTTCTGGAAGACAGAGAAGTCCTGGGTAAATTCATCATCGGCAGGTAGTCCAGAAGAAGTGGGAATGGGGAGGCAGAGGGTGAAGCTTGCCACGGGGCAGAATATTACCAGGAAGGGGGCTATGAGGAGGCAAAATCTCTGCTCGTTTTTTTGCAAAAAACATCGGCATAGTCCTGATAGGCCTTGGGGAGACCTGGTATAGGAGGAGACACTGAGGTTTGACTGACAGGACTGGGAGCAGACGTGAGGCATTTTTTGTGGCAAGAAGCACCCCAGCTCTTGATCTCCCCGGTGGTCCAGTCAAGGGTAGGAGAATGGCGTTGGAGCCATGGCAGACCGAGGAGGACTTCAGAGGTGCAGTTGGGCAGAACAAAAAATTCTATTTTTTCGTGATGCAGTCCAATGCTCATAAGCAGGGGTTCTGTGCGGTAACACACAGTGCAGTCCAATTTTACTCCGTTGACCGAGGAAATGTAGAGCGGCTTGACGAGACGGGTCACAGGGATGTTGAACCTATTAACAAAAGAGGCCAAAATTAAATTTCCCGCAGAACCAGAGTCCAAGAAGGCCACAGCTGAGAAGGAGGAGTTGGCAGAAGGAGAAATCCGCATGGGCACAGTGAGACATGGAGAAGCAGACTTCATACCACGAGACGCCACTCCCACATGAGCTGGGTGGGTGCGTGCGTTTCTCAGACGTGGAGGACGAATAGGGCAATCCACCAAGAATTGTTCGGTACTAGCGCAGTACAGACATAAATTTTTATCTCTGCGGCGAGTCCTCTCTTCATGGGTCAGGCGAGACCGATCCACTTGCATAGCCTCCTCGGCGGGAGGCACAGGGGTAGATTGCAAAGGATACTGGGAGAGAGGTGCCCAGAGATCAAGGTCTTTTTCCTGGCGGAGCTCCTGGTGTCTTTCAGAAAAACGCATGTCAATGCGGGTGGCCAAATGGAATGCAGGTTGGCAGGAATTTCTTGCACATCCTTAATGTTACTGGATAAGCCTTTTTTGAAGGTCGCGCAGAGGGCCTCGTTGTTCCAAGATAATTCAGAGGCGAGGGTACAAAATTGGATGGCGTATTCGCCTACAGAAGAATTTCCTTGGACCAGGTTCAGCAAGGCTGCTTCGGCAGAAGAGGCTCGGGCTGGTTCCTCGAAGACACTACGAACCTCAGCGAAGAAGGACTAAACAGTGGCAGTGACAGGATCGTTGCGGTCCCAGAGCGGTGTGGCCCATGACAAGGCCTTCCCAGACAGGAGAATAACCACGAAAGCCACCTTTGACCGTTCTGTGGGAAATTGGTCCGACAACATCTCCAAATGTAGGGAACACTGAGACAGGAAACCACGGCAAAGTTTAGAGTCCCCATCATATTTGTCCGGCAGGGACAAACGGAGGTTAGGAGCGGCCACTCGCTGCGGAGGAGGTGCTGCTGTAGCTGTGGCAGAAGTTGCTGTAGCATGGTGGTCAACTGCGACAGCTGCTGTCTTAGTTGGGCGAACTGTTGTCCTAGTTGCTTTATCTGTTGAGACTGCTGGGTGACCACCGTGGTAAGGTCAGCGACAACTGGCAGCGGGACCTCAGCGGGATCCATGGCCGGATCTACTGTTAGGATTCGGCAGGCTGGATGTGGATCCTCTGTGCCAGCGAGGGACTGGCGTGGACCGTACCGGTGGACCGGTTCTAGGTTGCTACTGGTATTCACCAGAGCCCGCCGCAAAGCGGGATGGTCTTGCTGCGGCGGTAGCAACCAGGTCGTATCCACTGGCAACGGCTCAACCTCACTGACTGCTGAGAAGGCGTGGGACAGAAGGACTAGACAGAGGCGAGGTCAGACGTAGCAGAAGGTCAGGGCAGGCGGCAAGGTTCGTAGTCAATGGTGATAGCAAGAGGTCTGGAACACTGGTATGGCAAACACTGTAAACGCTTTCTCTAGGCACAAGGGCAACAAGATCCGGCAAGGAAGGGAAGGGGAAGTGAGGTTATATGGACGTGGAGCAGGTGGAAGCTAATTAGACTGATTGGGCCAGGTACCAATCATTGGTGCACTGGCCCTTTAAATCTCAGAGAGCTGGCGCGCGCCCTAAGGAGCGGAGCCGCACGCGCCAGGACGTGACAGCCGGGGACCGGGACAGGTGAGTAGCATGGGATGCGATTCGCGAGCGGGCGCGTCCCGCTATGCGAATCGCATCCCCGCCGGCAGTGTCAGTGCAGCGCTCCCGGTCAGCGGGTCTGACCGGGGCGCTGCATAGAGGGGAACGCCGCAAGCGCTCCGGGGAGGAGCAGGGATCTGTAGCGCTCGACGTAACAATTATGACCCTAAGGACGGAAGCATTTTTTTTTTAAATCTGACCTCTATCACTTTATGCATTAATAACTCTGGGATGCTTTTACTTATAAATTTGATTACGAGAATGTTTTTTCGCGACATATTCTACTTTATGTTAGTGGTGAATTTTTGTTGATACTTGCATCATTTCTTGTTGAAAAAATGTAAATATTTCAGGAAAAATTGGAAAATTTTGCATTTTTCTAACTTTGAAGCTCTCTGTAAGGAAAGGGGACATGTCAAATAAATTACATATTAATTCACACATACAATATGTTAAAGGGGGTATTCCAGGAATTTTTTATTTGACTATGCTACAGGGGCTGTACAGTTAGTGTAGTTCATAATATAGTGTCTGTACATGTGTGTGACGGTTTTATCACCAATATTTATTTTTAACTGCATACAAAATGACTATTGTCTCAGATTTTTCCCAGTTTGCTGTGCGGCCGAGACCTGACTCACTAGTCAGCTGATGACAGGGAGCCTATCTGCTTCAATGAGCGGAGGGATCGCTTGGTGGGAGAGAGAGCAATCTGCAACTAATGCAACAGCTGTAGACACCCTGATTGAAAACCACAGGTCTTTTGATGGATGCAGCTCATATATCATATTTCAATGGGTGGGGTGGCTGATGTGTGGGATGGAGGAAAATGGAATTATGGGATCTGTAGTCAAAAAAAGAAAAGTCAAACAGGAAATGCAAGTTCACAAAAAGCCAGCCACAGTGTTAGGGTAATCTCACAACATAGCCATTTAGCCCCAAGACAAGCGCAGATCCTTCCTAAGCATGACCATTACTGTCTGCCAGCTACGTACTAAAATCACCTTATGGTGTATATCCCCTTTAACTTTATAGAAAAAAAAAATCTTTATTAAAATTTATTTCAGATCCGTGAACAATCCATATGGTGATCCAGGTACAGTAGGGTTCGGGGGGAGGACAGGGAAGAGAGCTCCGAGGAGCGCTTGCGGCAACGTTTTGCGGCAAAAACCGCTTGGTCACGCCTGACCTGGTCATCGGAGCTCTCTTTCCTGTCCTCCCCCCGAACCCTACTGTACCTTGATCACCATATGGATTGTTCACGGATCTGAAATAAATCACTGGAAGGGTGAGTGCTGCGCTGTGATTCTTTTTTTTTTTTATACATTGTCGCATCTCTGTCTAAGTGTCATTGCACCGCCCAAGTGTAAGGTACAGTTACCTCCAATAATTCTCTGCACAATATCCCTTTAACTTTATGTTGTCATCATAAAGTTGACATGTTTTTACTTTTAACCCCTTAAAGGGGTATTCCGCCCCTAGACATCTTATCCCCTATCCAAAGGATAGGGGATAAGATGTCAGTACGCCGCGGTCCCACTGCTGGGGACCCCCGGGATCCCCACTGCGGCACCGAGCTATCATTACAGCACAGAGCGAGTTCGCTCTGCACGTAATGATGGGCGGTACAGGGGCCGGACCATCGTTATGTCACTGCTCCGCCCCTCGTGATGTCACGGTCCGCCCCTTTCAATACAAGTCTATGGGAGGGGGCGTGGTGGTCGTCACGCCCCCTCCCATAGACTTGCATTAAGGGGACGGGCCGTGATGTCACGAGGGGCGGCGCCATGGCGTCACGCTGCTCCGTCCCCCGTATCGCCCGTCATTACGCACAGAGCGAACTTGGGGGTCCCCAGCAGCGGTACCGCGGCATGCTGACATCTTATCCCCTATCCTTTGGATAGGGGATAAGATGTCTAGGGGCGGAATACCCCTTTAAGGACCTAGCACATTTTCACCTCAAGGACCAGGCTAATTTTATTTTTGTGTTTTCATTTTTTCCTCCTCGCCTTCTAAAATCCATAACTCCTTTATATTTCCATCTACAGACCCATATAAGGGCTTGTTTTTTTGCGTGACCTATTGTACTTTGTAATTAAACCTCTCATTTTACCATAAAATGTATGGCGAACCCCCCAAAAAAATTTTAGGGAGGGAATTTGAATGAAAACCACAATTTTGCACATTTTGGAGGGTTTTGTTTTCACACTGTAGACTTTACGGTAAAAATGACATGTGTTCTTTATTCTGTGGGTCAATAGGATTAAAATGATACCCATGGCTGGATACTTTAATATTTTTGTACCGCTTAAAAAAATCTAAAACTTTTTGTACAAAATCAGTAATCTAAAATCTCCCTATTGACCACCTATAACTTTTTCATTTTTCTGTATAAGCGGCGGTATGAGGGCTCATTTTTTGCGCCGTCATCTTTACTTTTTATCGATACCACATTTGCATATATAAAACTTTTAGATTATTTTTTATTAATTTTTTTAAAATAAAATGTGACAAAAAAGCTGCATTTTGGGACTTTTTAAAAACATTTTTACATTTACACCATTCACCATATGGGATAATTAACATTATATTTTGATAGTATGGACATTTACGCATGTGGCAATACCAAATATGTTTATTTAAAAAAATGTTTACGCTTTTTGGGGATAAAATGGGAAACACAGACAATTTTCATTTTTATTGGGGGAGGGGATTTTTCCCTTTTATTTTTATTTTTTATTTTTACATTTTTCAACTTTTTTTTACACTTTTTATGTCCCCATAGGGGACTATCTATAGGAATCCTTTGATTGCTAATAATGTTCAGTGCTATGTATAGGACATAGCACTGATCAGCGTTATCGGTGATCTTCTGCTCTGGACTGCACGATCTCAGACCAGAGCAGAAGACCCTGGGAGACAGCCAGAGCAAGGTGAGGGGACCTCCAGCCGCCATGCTGGATGATCGGATCAACGCGGCAGCGCTGCGGGCGATCCAATCATCCATTTAAAGTACCGCACTGCCACAGATGTCGTGATCTGTATTGATCACGGCATCTGAGGGGTTAATGGTGGACATCCGCGTGATCGCAGATGTGGGCCATTACCGGTGGGTCCCCAGCTGCTACTAGTAGCTGGAACCTACCGTGTATGACGCGAGCACCGTTCTTCTCCCGAGCAAAGAAATACCTCATATGTGTGTATGTAAAGTGCTCTGTGGCTGCAGTAGAGGGCTCAGAAGAGAAGGAGCGACAATGGCATTTTGGAGAGCGAATTTTGCTGAAATGGTTTTTGGGGGGCATGTTGCATTTAGGAAGTCCCCATGATGCCAGAACAGTAAAAAAATAAACCACAAGGCACACTGTTTTGGAAACTATACTCCTCAAGGAATGTAACAAGCGGTAAATGGAGTCTTTATACCCCACAGGTGATTGACAAACTTTCGTTAAAGTGAGACATGAAAATGAAAAATTTGATTTTTTTTTATACCAAAATGCTGGTGTTACCCCAAATTTTTCATTTTCACAAGGGGTAATGGGAGAAAATGCCCCCAAAATTTGTAACCCCATTTCTCTCGAGTAAAGAAATACCTCATATATGGATGTAAAGTGTTCTGTGGGTGGACTAGAGGTCTCAGAAGGGAAGGAGTGACAATGGGCTTTTGGAGAGCAAATTTTGCTGAAATGGTTTTTGGGGGCCTGTCACATTTAGGAAGCCCCCATGATGCCAGAAAAGTAAAAAAAAAAAAACACATGGCACTCTAATTTGGAAACTACACCCCTGAAGGAATGTAACAAGGGGTAAAGTGAGCCTTAACACCACACAGGTGATTGAGGAACTTTCGGTAAAGTGGGACGTAAAAATAAAAATACCAACTTTTTCATTTTCACAAGGGGTAATAGGAGAAAAAGCCCCCAAAAATGTGTAACCCCATCTCTTCTGAGTATGGAAATACCTCATATGTGGATGTAAAGTGCTCTGCAGGCTAACTACATTGCTCAGAAGAGAAGGATCGCCATTGGGCTTTTGGTGAGAGAATTTAGTTGGAATAGAAGTCGGGGGCCATGTGCGTTTACAAAGCCCCCATGGTGCCAGAACAGTGGACCCCCCCCCCCCCACATGTGACCCCATTTTGGAAACTACACCCCTCACGGAATGTAATGAGGGGTGCAGTGAGCATTGACACCCTACTAGCGTTTGACAGATCTTTGGAACAGTGGGCTGTGCAAATGAAAAATTGTATTTTAAATTTTAATGGACGACTGTTCAAAAAAATCTGTCAGAAACCAGTGGGGTGTAAATGCTCACTGCACCCCTTGTTACATTACGTGAGGGGTGTTGTTTCCAAAATGTGGTCACATGTGGGGGGGGGTTCCTCTGTTCTGGCACCATGGGGCTTTGTAAACACACATGGCTTTCAATTCCAGCCTAAATCTCTCTCCAAAAGCCCAATGGCGCTCCTTCTCTTCTGAGCATTGTAGTTCGCCCCGAGAACACTTTACATCCACATATGTGGTTAAAATTTTTGGGGGCTTTTTTCCTATTACCCCTCGTGAAAATGAAAAAAATTGGGGTAATGCCAGCATTTCAGGAAAAAAAAACAAATTTTAAATTTTCACATCCAACTTTAACGAAAATTTGTTAAAGACCTGTGGGGTGTTAAGGCTCACCATACCCCTTGTTATGTTCCTTAAGGGGTGTAGTTTCCAAAATGGGGTCACATGTGGGTGTTTTTTTGTTTGTTTTTTGCGTTTGTCAGAACTGCTATGACCCTAAACTGTTTCCTTTAAATAAGACAGGGCTCTGAAGTGAGAGAGCCCCATGCGCATTTGAGGACTAAAATAGGAATTTGCAATAGGGGCGGACCAAAATGCAAGGGTGGCGCTTGTCTCCACCAAAATCCCACCGCAGTATTTCCCAAAAAGGGTGCCTCCAGCTGTTGCAATACTCCCAGCCTGGGGGGGGGGGGGGGTGTGTAAGGGTGTATGTATATGTAGTGTTTTCGGTTAGAAAAACAGACATGGTGCACATCTACAATCTTGTATAATGATCTGATTGCTTCTCAGCATAATATCAAAAACTAACACGTTGTTAGTATACATTTTTGATCAAAAAGTACAAGCCCACTCGCCACGTCAAGGCCACCTATTTAGAGTGGATCCCTAACGTCCCTAGCATAAAATGGCGCAGCACCGGGCGGCGACCACCACCGCCGCGACACCAATGCCCACAGGGGGGAACGACCTACCGGCAGAGCGGCCCCAATGCCACTCAAACCAGTCTATGGGCCGCACCCCCCCCACAGACACGGCGCCACGGCAGCAACGGACACCGCACAGCACCACACCAGTGTGAACAAGGTGTAATGGCTCACTTACCATGCTCTCCCAGTCAGACTGGGAGGCTGCTAGGAAAGAAATGACCCATATGTAGCTAAGTACTACTTATATAGGGTTGGGCTGAGGGGGTGGGGAAGAGTGCAGCACATGTTCAAACAAAAAAAAAAAAAGAAGGGATAGAAATCACAGTGTGAATTTGGTTAGAAAAACAGACATGGTGCACATCTACAATCTTGTATAATGATCTGATTGCTTCTCAGCATAATATCAAAAACTAACAGGTTGTTAGTATACATTTTTGATCAAAAAGTACAAGCCCACTCGCCACGTCAAGGCCACCTATTTAGAGTGGGTCCCTAACGTCCCTAGCATAAAATGGCGCAGCACCGGGCGGCGACCACCACCGCCGCGACACCAATGCCCACAGGGGGGAACGACCTACCGGCAGAGCGGCCCCAATGCCACTCAAACCAGTCTATGGGCTGCACCCCCCCACAGACACGGCGCCACGGCAGCAACGGACACCGCACAGCACCACACCAGTGTGAACAAGGTGTAATGGCTCACTTACCATGCTCTCCCAGTCAGACTGGGAGGCTGCTAGGAAAGAAATGACCCATATGTAGCTAAGTACTACTTATATAGGGTTGGGCTGAGGGGGTGGGGAAGAGTGCAGCACATGTTCAAACAAAAAAAAAAAAGAAGGGATAGAAATCACAGTGTGAATTCGGTTAGAAAAACAGACATGGTGCACATCTACAATCTTGTATAATGATCAGATTGCTTCTCAGCATAATGTCAAAAACTAACAGGTTGTTAGTATACATTTTTGATCAAAAAGTACAACCCCACTCGCTTTTTTCATTTTCACAAGGGGTAATAGGAGAAAAAGCCCCCAAAAATGTGTAACCCCATCTCTTCTGAGTATGGAAATACTTCATATGTGGATGTAAAGTGCTCTGCAGGCTAACTACATTGCTCAGAAGAGAAGGATCGCCATTGGGCTTTTGGTGAGAGAATTTAGTTGGAATAGAAGTCGGGGGCCATGTGCGTTTACAAAGCCCCCATGGTGCCAGAACAGTGGACCCCCCCCCCCCACATGTGACCCCATTTTGGAAACTACACCCCTCACGGAATGTAATGAAGGGTGCAGTGAGCATTGACACCCTACTGGTGTTTGACAGATCTTTGGAACAGTGGGCTGTGCAAATGAAAAATTGTATTTTAAATTTTAATGGACGACTGTTCAAAAAAATCTGTCAGAAACCAGTGGGGTGTAAATGCTCACTGCACCCCTTGTTACATTACGTGAGGGGTGTTGTTTCCAAAATGTGGTCACATGTGGGGGGGGGGGGTCCTCTGTTCTGGCACCATGGGGCTTTGTAAACACACATGACTTTCAATTCCAGCCTAAATCTCTCTCCAAAAGCCCAATGTCGCTCCTTCTCTTCTGAGCATTGTAGTTCGCCCCCAGAACACATCCACATATGTGGTTAACATTTTTGGGGGCTTTTTTCCTATTACCCCTCGTGAAAATGAAAAAATTGGGGTAATGCCAGCATTTCAGGAAAAAAAAACAAATTTTAAATTTTCACATCCAACTTTAATGAAAATTTGTTAAAGACCTGTGGGGTGTTAAGGCTCACCATACCCCTTGTTATGTTCCTTAAGGGGTGTAGTTTCCAAAATGGGGTCACATGTGGGTGTTTTTTTGTTTGTTTTTTGCGTTTGTCAGAACTGCTATGACCCTAAACTGTTTCCTTTAAATAAGACAGGGCTCTGAAGTGAGAGAGCCCCATGCGCATTTGAGGACTAAAATAGGAATTTGCAATAGGGGCGGACCCCAATGCAAGGGTGGCGCTTGTCTCCACCAAAATCCCACCGCAGTATTTCCCAAACAGGGTGCCTCCAGCTGTTGCAATACTCACAGCCTGGGGGGGGGGGGGGATGTGTAAGGGTGTATGTATATGTAGTGTTTTACTTTTTATTTTGTGTTAGTGTAGTGCAGTGTTTTAGGGTACATTCACATAGGCGGGGGTTCACAGTGAGTTTTCTGCTGGGAGTTTGAGCTGCGGCGGAACATTTTCCGCAGCTCAAATTTGTAGAAGGGAACCCACTGTAAACCGCCCATGTGAATGTACCCTGTACATTCACATGGGTGTTGCTCCAAACCTTCAGCTGTTGCAGAACTACAACTCCCAGAATGCACTGACAGACCGTACATGCTTGGAGTTGGAGTTTTGCAACAGCTGTAGGCACACTGGTGGGGAACCACTGAGTAAGGAAACAAACTCTAGCTCAGTGATTCCAACCCGTGTTTCTCCAGCTGTTGCAAAACTACAACTCCCAGTATGTACGGTCTGTCAATGCATTCTGGGAGTTGTAGTTTTGCAACAGCTGGAGGCACACGGGTTGGAATCACTGAGTTAGGAAACAGACTCTAGCTCAGTGTTTCCCAACCTGTGTGCCTACAGCTGTTGCAAAACTACAACTCCCAGCAACTCCCAGCATGCAACAACTGGGAAAGAATAGTTTGGAGACCTACAAGCAGTGGTCTCCAAACTGTAGCCCTCCAGATGTTGCAAAACTACAACTCCAAGCATGCCCAGACTGCCCTGGCATGCTGGGAGTTGTCTGACAACATCTGAAGGGCACTACAACGCCCAGCATGCTTGCCATGCTGGGAATTGTAGTTTTGCATCCTCTGGAGGTCTACAGTTTGGAAACCACTGTATAGTGGTCACCAAACTGTGCCCCTCCAGATGTTGCAAGACTACAACTTCCAGCATGCCAAGACTGTGCAGTTGTCAAAGGCTGTCTGGGCATGCTGGGAGTTGTAGTTTTGTAACTTCTATAAGGCCACAGTGAACATCACTCACCAAAGAGGATCTTCACTGTCGCCCGCAGTATCCTTCGCCGCCGCCGCTGCTACAGCTCTTCCTGTGCCTGCCGCCGCTGCTCTTGAGCTGCCTGCCGCCGCTGCCTGCCGGGTAAGTCCCCTGCACAATTTCCCAGCACCCCCCCCCCCCCCCACTTTGCCCAGGCTTCTATGGGTGGGCAGAGCAGGGGATCTAAACTTTCACCCCCTCCTGCCATTGGTCAGTCAGTCAGTCAATTCTTTCCGAGGAGGCTGGAATTGGAATTTCCGCTGAAAACAATGGGACTCTGCTGCAATAGAACTTCCTGTCAAGAGTATTTCAAGCAAATACATGCTGAAGCTAGTACAATTAGTGATAACACTATATTAGTAAGTTATGTATCCTAGGGTAATGATTTTAACTAAATATAATTTTTATTATTATTATTATTATTATTATTGTTCTTGTTACATTTTTGTTAGCTCCATACATTTTTTTTTATCTATTTAATTTTTTTTAATATCACGTTACGTTCCACTGCCAAGGCCATAGACTATATTATAATTTATGAAAGTCAGATACTTTCGTGTTGAATGTTCTGTCATTTGTCCTCTTGGCTACAAGGTTTTATTAGAAGAACGTGTCAACTTCTGTTTATGATTAATGGTCTCAGGTCTGGAAGAGCAGGAGACATATTGCTGCATAAATATTACTATTTCGTAATTTGAAAGTACAATAGAATTAAATGCGATAAGAGTTATGTTAGGTGCATCAGTGCACATCCATCTTGTGAAAAGGAGCCAAACAGACTACTAATCTATATTGTGTCAAGTGTAGCTCTCAGCGCCCAATGTTCTTGTAATGCACACAAATACATGGACGCCTCCTCTGAATAAAATCTATTTATTATTGTGGGGTCAGATTAGACATTTCATCTATTTTTCTTTTACAAAATATAGCCACAGCTTCTATATATTTATTGCACCATGTAATGAAAGGGAATCTGTCAACTCTATATCATGCTCAGAGCTGAAGTGTCAAGGAGGCATTGCCAAGTATCTATACATTCCTCCTCCCTCCCCTACACTTTCCTATATGGTTGATGTACAGGGCTTGGCTTCCTAAACTTAGCCCAGTACATCAATCAGTCAAGGCAATTAAGGCAATAAAGTAGTATGCTGTGGTTTTGCAAGGCCTCTTCAGCTTTGAGCATGATACATAGACTTGGTAAAACAACAAAAGCAGTTGAAGGCCAAATTATGAAATTTCACCTAGTTCTAGTACTAGTCTAGACATCTAAATGACACCCTATTAAAAAATCTTAATCCTTTCAGTACTTATGAACTTCTGAAGTTAAGGTTGTTCTTTACTGTCTAAGTGCTCTCTGATGACACGTGTCTCTGGAACCACCTAGTTTAGAAGAGGCTTGCTATGGGGATTTGCTTCTAAACTGGGCGGTTCCCGAGACACGTGTCATCAGAGAGCACTTAGACAGAAAAGAACAACCTTAACTTCAGAAGCTCATAAGTACTCAAAGGATTAAGATTTTTTAATAGAAGTAATTTACAAATCTGTTTAACTTTCTGGAGCCAGTTGATATATAAAAAAAAGTTTTTTTTTTCCTGGAATAGCCCTTTAACTCTTATTGGGTCATCAGAAACAGGGGCATTAAACCAATGGAGATCAAGAACAGGTATACTTAATCAGTGGATATCAAAAGCTAAAATTCTTACCATTGGATATGTAGATTAGGTATACTACAGGGGAACCTGTCATCACGTTCATGCTGCCAGTCCCTGGTGGCTACTACCTGCCACAGTAGCCTTGAGTGATTGCTTGCCTTGTATCCTAACCAAAAGAGATGTATTAATCATGGCTAGTGAGGTAGGAGAAGCCATTTGGTAGTTTGGGCAGCATGAAAGTTATGACAGGTTCCCATAAACCATTGAATATCAAGAATAGGTAAATCAGAAATAGGTGTACCAAACCACAAAACATTTAAAATAGAGGTGTTAAACCACTAGATATCAGGAATTAAGAGTTCTATACCGCTAAACATTAGGAACTGGAAAACTTAGAGTAACTTGAAGTTCATGGGTCCAATCTATATAATAACAATATTATCAAACAATATATGGGTGTAAACACTTTCATGTTCCCCAAAGTACTCAATGGCTTCTCCCAACCCCACTAGCCTTGATTGATAAATCTCTCCTGATTTGGGTACGGGAGAGAGCAATCACTCAAGGCTGGTGGATCAGGTAGAAACCACCAGGGACCGCCCTCATGACTACTGGTTCAGGCTGCATGAAAGTGTTGACAGGTTCCCCTTTGTATACCTATTCCTCATATACAGTGGTTAGCATCCTAGCTTGTGATATTCAGAGGTTTAGTAAACCTGTTCCTGATCTCTATTAGTTTCATGTGCCTGTTCCTGGTGTCTTGCAATTTTTGGGGTATTCTGATGTTCTAAGAGGTGTTAACATGTATTAAAGGGGTACTCCGGCGCTAAGACATCTTATCCCCTATCCAAAGGATAGGGAATAAGATGCCTGACCGCGAGGGTCCCGCCGCTGGGGACCCCCATGATCTTCCACGCCGCACCCCGCTAGAATCAGCCCCCGGAGCATGCTCGCTCCGGGTCTGATTACTAGCGATCACAGGGACGGAGCATAGTGATGTCACGGCTCCGCCCCCATGTGACGTAGGCTTGCAATGAGGGGGCGGAGCCGTGACGTCACACGGGGGCGGGGGCTTGACGTCACTATGCTCCATCCCTGTGATCGCTATTAATCAGACCCGGAGCGAGCACGCTCCGGGGGCTGATTCTAGCAGGGTGCGGCGTGGAAGATCACGGGGGTCCCCAGCGGCGGGACCCCCGCAGTCAGGCATCTTATCCCCTATCCTTTGGATAGGGGATAAGATGTCTTAGCGCCGGAGTACCCCTTTAAGGGCTAAAAGATAAGGGTATTATTTAGATGATTAAATGCCCACCCACCCCCCTCCCTTAAGCAATGAACACTTAGGAATTATGTTGATCCTGCTCACCTACCATGAATAAGGTTCTCCTATCCCAATATTTTTATTTAGTTTCTCGGCAAAATGTTTCAAGGTTATACTAAACTTTCTCTCGGGTTTATACATTATTTACCTGGGGCATATACAATCTTAAAACTGGATTGTTGATGGTAAACCTAAAATAGAATAAAAAAAAAAAATGAAGATATTTAAATAGGAGAACTTAATTTGAGCAAAAAAGTGTATTATATTTAAAAATAATCCTGAAACCTTACTTTTTCTACATTTACCACCGGGCCTTAAAGGAAAACTGTCAGCTTGCCACCCCCACCCCCCCCCCACCCCCCACCGCCCCCCCAAAAACACACACACCAACCAGCGGTACTGGCTGGTAGTGCGGGGGATGCTGATCAGTTTGATGCATACCATGTCCGGATCCGCCGCACCATTCACCCGTTATCTTCTTTCTTCTTGATATGCAAATTAGCTGATAACTGGCCCTGTCTTCATCTGGCACTGTGACGTAACCACCGCCAGGCCTGTTCTAGCTCATCATCTCCCTCTCCTCCCCGCTGATTTCAGGACTCCACTGCACATGTGCTGGCTTCCAGTCTACATCCGGAAGCCACTTCAGCGCAGTGGAGTCCTGAAATCAGCGGGGATGAAGAGGGAGATGATGATGAGAACATGAATATTCATAAGCCGGGTGGTGCTGCAGTGCCAGATGAAGGCAGGAACCCCGCCCGTGGCAGTTAGCAGCTAATTTACATATCAAGAAGAAAGAAGATAACGGGCGAACAGCACGGCAGATCCGGGTATGGTATGCATCAAACTGATCAGCAACCCCCCGCACTACCAGCCAGTACTGCTGGTTAGTGCCCCCCGGGCAAGCTGACAGTTTTCCTTTAAAATAAGCTGAAACTTCCTGATCTGCAGAGATCACTTCCCTGACACTTCCTGTTCTGTAGAGATCACTTCTCTAACATTTCTTGTTCTCTAGAGATTACTTCTCCAACATCTCCTGTTCTGTAGAGATCACTTCTCTGACATCTCCTGTTCTGTAGAGATCACTTCTCTGACATCTCCTGTTCTGTCGAGATCACTTCTCTGACATTTCCTGTTCTGTAGAGATCACTTCTCTGACATCTCCTGTTCTGTAGAGATCACTTCTCTGACATCTCCTGTTCTGTAGAGATCACTTCTCCGACACTTCCTGTTCTGTAGAGATCACTTCTCCGACATTTCCTGTTCTGTAGAGATCACTTCTCTGATATGTCCTGTTCTGTAGAGATCACTTCTCTGACATTTCCTGTTCTGTAGAGATCACTTCTCTGATATCTCCTGTTCTATAGAGATCACTTCTCTGACATCTCCTGTTCTATAGAGATCACTTCTCTGACATCTCCTGTTCTGTAGAGATCACTTCTCCGACACTTCCTGTTCTGTAGAGACCACTTCTCTGACACTTCCTGTTCTGTAGAGATCACTTCTCTGACATCTCCTGTTCTGTAGAGATCACTTCTCCGACACTTCCTGTTCTGTAGAGATTTCTTCTTTGTAACTCTGTCTATATTAGTTATGAGAAGACTGCAATGAAGGGGGGCATTTATATAGACAAGGCAAGATCCATTATTTATAATAGGTGATGGTCACAGTTCAGCTTCACTTCATTCCTGTACAGATCATACAGCAGGCCCACAACACTACCCCAGAGAAATCAATGAGCCATAGTCAGACACCAGCTTACTAAGGTCCATAGTATTTGAAATTAGTATCTGATTCTAACTAGTGAAAACAATCAAGGTTACACATTCCCTTTAAAGTTTATGGACAGTACACCAAGAAATCCTTTACCAATGTTTACCAAAATCGGAACTGGAACACAATTTATAGAACTGGGCCCTAAACCCACCAAACCTGCTTGCATGGAATTATAGACCCTATACCATGTAAATTGTCAAACTGGAAAGTTTTGAACACCATCTGACCCCTTTATGAACCAAGTACCTTATTTTGCCAATGGACAACGTCTATCCTCGAAAATTTTTTTTATTTTTTATGACAAATTCTATAGATAAAGGTGCTGAGTTAGGAAAATAAAGATTAATGTGACCAGCATTAGAACACAATAGAAAGAATACTACATGAGAAGATACTGGCTCCCCCATATTTTGAGACTACTCCCTGTTTGTAGGTTTGAGAAGACGAGATAAAAATGAGAGTTGGCTGTGAGCGATTCCATCTCTCCAATACAGTTTTTAGAGTTGCATGCAATATGGTCAGCCGCCCAGTGCTCTCCAAGTCTATAGATTTTAACCTTTACCTTTCAGACATGTATACTGTCAATATGGCTTAGTCTGGGATACCTTTTTAAAGGGGTACTCCACTGCCCCAGCGTTTGGAACATTTTGTTCCAAACACTGGGTGCATGCTGCGGGGGTCATGACATGACAACCATGCCCCCCTCAGGACATCACATCACGTCCCCTCAATGCAAGTCTATGGGAGAGGGTGAGGCAGCCACCAAGCCCTCTCCCATAGAATAGCATTGAGGTGGTGTGGCATGAAATCCCAATGGGCGTGGCTATGACAACACATGACCCCTGCAGCCCGCACCCAGCGTTCGGAACAAAATGTTTTGAAAGCTGGGGCAGTGAAGTACCCCTTTAAGTTTTATTAGGGTGATGAGCTTGATGCCAACATACAATGTGGCCCATGGATCAAAACAAACATGTGTTCCATTGACCAGTGCCACTGCTTTTGGAAGAAAAAAGAATCTCATGCAATCCCAATAAAGGGGATTTATTGATCAGAAAGTCTGCCAACATGGAGAAAAGAGAAAAAATGTGTGTTTAGAGGAAAACATAATACATTGTGTCCTAAGCTCTGGTTCTGTAATTTTTTTTCTTTCTTTTTTTAAATATCTAAAATCAGAGAAAGTACAAAAATAAACAAATACTTGGAAGTCCTAAACTACATTTTCAGCACAAATACTTGGCAATGAAAGGGTAAAAATGTTCTTCATCTGGAGACACGAGCTCTGAATAATTTGAAAACTATGTAATGGTGTCATGGTGGAACTATTGGTGTGTTTTCAATTGTGTAAAATCATTGCTTCTCATCCTATTTTGTGCTGTTGCATCAATATAGCAGTATGGAGGTAAGAATATTAATAATAATAATTATTATTATTATTATTATTGCTTCTACTACTAATTTGTCAACATTTTTGCAAGGGAAAATGTAAATATACAAAGTGTTAACAATAGGATATACCTTACAGATTAAGGTTCTCACATATTGTAAGTTTAATAATGACTTTAATGGGATTCAATGAGGTTTCAGTATTTTTGATGACATATTCTAGTTATCAGAAATAATGATCCAGGTCAAGTGCTGATTAAAGGGGTACTCCGGCGCTAAGACATCTTATCCCCTATGAAAAGGAAAGGGGATAAGATGGCTGATCATGGGGGTCCCGCGGCTGGGGACCCCCATGATCTTTGACGCAGCACCCTGTTACCATCAGCCCCCGGAGCATGTTTGCTCCGGGTCTAATGACTGCTAATCATGGGGACGGAGTATTGTGACGTCACGGCTACGCCCCGTGTGACGTCACAAGGGGGCGGGGCCGTGATGTCACAATACTCTGACCCCTTGATTGACAGTCATCAGACCCGGAGCGAACATGCTACGGGGGCAGATGGTAAAGGGGGGCTGCGTGAATGATCATGGGGGTCTCCAGCCGCGGGACCACCACGATCAGGCATCTTATCCCCTATCCTTATCCCCTTATCCCCTATCCTATTCTTAGCGCCAGAGTACCCCTTTAAACATACCATATACTTTACATACCATAGACCATTCCTACAGTGTCATATGTTTCATTTCCGCTCTGCTGTATCCATACATTGGACATGTGACCAGCATTCAGACCATAAGAAAATTACACGAGTTTATGTATTTTTTGAAGTCGTCTGTCCTGGTAAAGCTGACTTCCTGTGAACAACAGGATGATATTATAGATATGAGATAGACAGATAGATATAGGTAGATAGAAGATAGATATATATGAGATAGATAGATAGATAGATAGATAGATAGATAGATAGATAGAAGATAGACAGATATGAGATAAATAGATATGAGATAGATAGATAGATATGAGATAGACAGACAGATATAGATAGATAGATATGAGATAGATAGATATGATATAGATAGATAGATAGATAGAAGATAGATAGATATGAGATAAATATATAGAAAGATAGATATGAGATAGATAGATAGATAGATAGATAGATCTGAGATAGATAGATATGAGATAGACAGATAGATAGATATGAGATAGATAGATGATAGATAGATAGATAGCAACAGAAGAATGCAGCAGCACACTGCCAGCACAAGGATATAGGTGAAACATGAACATGCAGATAAAACATGGAGAGCTATACAGCTATGGTGTAATAGATGAAAATGTGAAACTATGAGATAGTGAGGCACTTAGCTCGCAAATTTGTCTCCGCCGGCGGTCAAATAGCTTGGACTGTCCCACCGAGATAAGGTGGCCTCATTGGGACGGACCCTACACTGTGAATATGCCTCTGTGTGAACAGTTCAGTAAGCATGGCAGGATCTGGAACATCCAAGACACCTTATATACACACCTGATAGAGGGTCCGTCCCAATGAGGCCACCTTATCACGGTGGGACGGTCCAAGCTATTTGACCGCCGGCGGAGACAAATTTGCGAGCTAAGTGCCTCACTATCTCATAGTTTCAAATTTGCATCTATTACACCATAGCTGTATAGCTCTCCATGTTTTATCTGCATGTTCATGTTTCACCTATATCCTTGTGCTGGCAGTGTGCTGCTGCATTCTTCTGTTGCTGTATATTTAGCCTAGTAGCGTGCACCTGCAGGCCAGGTCATTTAATAGTTTGGTATCAACTAAAGTGCTGGCTGACTTATTCTTTGTCTAGATAGATAGATAGATAGATAGACAAATAGATATGAGATGGATAGATAGTATATATTGCGCAACTACGTTACTATAATGTTCAGCAATGGCTCCATGGTTTAAATGTCTCAGAGGTGAATTGAGGAGAGAAGCTTTCATCTCCAGCTTATTGAAGTAATGGACATCAGATCAGATTCCACTCAGGTTGTGCAGAAGAGCATCAGCTTCTGCATCTCATTTCTTCTTTCTATTACATGTGGAGTGGAACGTTCTGTGTAATATAGACTGTGATGGCTGTGTGTCTTGTACAATGCTCCGTATGCTCGATACTAATGACTATGACCCACTTTTGACCCATAAGATCTTAGTGAAGGACATCAGACCATTGACGTTGACAGGTCTGACATACAATATCGATTTTTCATTTTCCTGTAGCCACACAAATGACTGGACGACCATGGTTAATATTTTCCAGTTCTTTTCTTTTGTTTCTATTCCATTTCTTTTCTTTCCTGATATCCATCAGTAATTCAGACACCTCCGACACATGAGTGAAGAAAACCATTCACCTGATTCCCAGGCTTTGGGTCTGCTCCTTGGGGGAAAAAAAATAGTTTCTAAGCTAAAATGACAATACTAAATGAAAGGCAAAAATGAACTCACATTTTTGGAAGTGTACTTTTGGGAACGATGCAATATTTAATTGATAGATCAGCATCAGAAAATACTGCATATTGTGTGTTATATTAGACAGAAATAAGGCGTGAGAGTGAAAATGATACATTACAGAAAGGTGAAATGAGGTTGAGTGATAAACCATTGAAACCATGTAGGATAATGCTGATGGGTCACTAGACTGAAGGCTTCACCAGACAATGGCTCCCAGTACCCAGATACCCAAAAATGTACGGTTGGGCAGAAAAGAAGAACCAATAGGCAGCAGTACAGGGAAACTGTACAAACTCTTATCAAATGTCAGAAGCAAAAACAAATGGCAACTCATCATTAGATGTCTTTGGCCCATAAGGCAATGTCCATGTGCCAGAATGTCCGCACGTAGACATTCCGGACACTGTGGGCGCCAGCATAAACATGTCAGTGCTAGGACCACACAGGAATGCACCGTCTCATAGACGGCTATGCATTCTGTATGGACTCCACACAAAGAATGAACATGTTAATGCGTGCGGATACGGAAAATAGAATTTACGTGCCAGAAACATCTGGCATGGAAATTCCGCCATGTACACAGAGCAGCAAAATCCTGTTGAACTCATTGCTGCAACACCATTTCCGTGCGTTCATTCCAAGCGGAAAAAATGTAAAAAAAAAACATTCACGGCAGCTCGGTCGGGGCTGATCGGGATCACCGCAGTGAAACCGCAGTGTCACGATCAGCTAGGATGCAGTAGGAGGGTCCCTTATCTGCCTCCGATACGTCCGATCGGTGAGATCAGACGTACCGGATCCAGGCTTGAGCAATCGATCACCAATAACACTGATCAATGGAATGCTATGGCATAGCATTAAACAGTGCTGGCAATCAATGTACTGCATGTTATAGCCCCCTATGGGAGCTATAACATTGCAAAAGAAAAGTGGAAAAAATTAGTTAATGAATGTGATTTAACCCCTTCCCTAATAAAAGTTCAAGTCACCCATGTAAATAAAAATAAATATAAACATAAGTGGTATCACCGCGTGTGTAAATATCCGAACTATAAAAATATATGTGGTGCCGGGGTGTTGCAACGGTGTAGCAGGGTCTGGTGGTATTAACCCTGTGGGGGAGGTGTTATTGACCCCTGATTTGTCGTGATGCCAGGATGTGATTGTTTTCTGTATAAGGCCCTGCCAACAACCAACCCAAAAACAGCAGGCAATAAAGGAATGTCCACAGCAGTTGTGAAAATAACTGGAACTTTTCCCTAAACTCCTTATGGAACAGTCTTTACAGTTATGCAGTTTCTCTAGAGGCAACCAGGATGCAGGATACCTCACAGGTTTGCTGGGACTTGTAGTATTGAGATTTATGCAGGCCACTGTGCTACTAATTGTATACTTGAGTTGTAGATAGAGCTTGATAACTCACGTTTTGAAGTGGCTGCAGGTTCCTTAGGCTTTGGCCTAGATGAGATGAATTTAGTATACGCTGAGATTGTGCTTGCTTTGGATCCAGGAGATAAGAGAGTGAATTTAGAGACTACAGCCCCTTATATACTAGGGAGGCTGGACTAAAGCTCATTGGTTGCAAAGCCTGTAGGTCCTGTACTCAGGGAACTCTGGGTACATCACATGACAGTGGATCACATGACCCAGGAAGGTCCTATAAATTTTATACATTTGTACAACCTTTATACATACTGAAAAATATACATAAATATTCTGTGCATATTTATATGACGCAGTAACTGATGAGCAAGGGGTGAAGCCCTGCAGGAAGGCCCTATGGACTGCAGGCACTATTCCTGAGGGGACTTAGGAAGGATACAGGACCATGTCTTGTACCGGGACACCACATATAACATTTCTTAAACTGCATGGTCAATGGCGTACACGTAAAAAAAATTCCAAGTCCAAAATAGCGTATTATTGGTCACTTTTTATACCATAAAAATGGATAAAAAGCAATAAAAAAAGTCTGATCAAAACAAAAATGGCACTGATAAAATCTTCAGATAACGGTGCAAAAAATGAGCCCTCATACCGGCCCGTACGCTGAAAAGTAAAAAAGTTATAGGGGTCAGAACTTCACAATTTTAAACGTATACATTTTCCTGCATGTAGTTATGATTTTTTCCAGAAGTACGACAAAATCAAATCTACATAAATCGGGTATCATTTTAATCGTATGGACCTACAGAATAAAGAGAATGTATAATTTTTACCGAAAAATGTACTGCGTAGAAAAGGAAGCCCCCAAAAGTTACAAAATGGTGTATTTTTTTTCAATTTTGTCTCACAATAATTTTTTTCCTGTTTCGCTGTACATTTTTGGGTAAAATTACTGACGTCATTACAAAGTAGAATTGGTGGCGCCAAAAATAAGCCATCATATGGATTTTTAGGTTCAAAATTGAAAGAGTTATGATTTTTTAAAGTTAAGGAGGAAAAAACGAAAATGCAAAAACAGAAAAACGCTGGGTCTTTAACCCCTTAACGACGCAGGACGTATATTTACGTCCTGCGCCGGCTCCCGCGATATGAAGCGGGATCGCGCCGCGATCCCGCATCATATCGCGTGGGTCCCGGCGCTAATCAACGGCCGGGACCCACGGCTAATACCACACATCGCCGATCGCGGCGATGTGCGGTATTAACCCTTTAGAAGCGGCGGTCAAAGCTGACCACCGCTTCTAAAGTGAAACTGAAAGTATCCCGGCTGCTCAGTCGGGCTGTTCGGGACCGCCGCGGTGAAATCGCGGCGTCCCGAACAGCTGATCGGACACCGGGAGGGCTCTTACCTGACTCCTCGGTGTCCGATCGACGAATGACTGCTCCGTGCCTGAGATCCAGGCAGGAGCAGTCAAGCGTCGATAATGCTGATCACAGGCGTGTTAATACACGCCTGTGATCAGGATGAGAGATCAGTGTGTGCAGTGTTATAGGTCCCTATGGGACCTATAACACTGCAAAAAAAAAGGAAAAAAAAGTGTTAATAAAGGTCATTTAACCCCTTCCCTAATAAAAGTTTGAATCACCCCCCTTTTCCCATAAGAAAAATAAAACAGTGTAAAAAAAAAATAAAATAAACATATGTGGTATCGCCGCGTGCGTAAATGTCCGAACTATAAAAATATATCATTAATTAAGCCGTACGGTCAATGGCGTACGCGCAAAAAAATTCCAAAGTCCAAAAAAGCGTATTTTGGTAACTTTTTATAACATTAAAAAATGAATAAAAAGTGATCAAAAAGTCAGATCAAAACAAAAATCATACCAATAAAAACTTCAGATCACGGCGCAAAAAATGAGTCCTCATATCGCCCCGTACGTGGAAAAATAAAAAAGTTATAGGGGTCAGAAGATGACATTTTTAAACGTATAAATTTTCCTGCATGTAGTTATGATTTTTTCCAGAAGTGCGACAAAATCAAACCTATATAAGTAGGGTATCATTTTAACCGTATGGACCTACAGAATAATGATAAGGTGTAATTTTTACCGAAATATGCACTGCGTAGAAACGGAAGCCCCCAAAAGTTACAAAATGGCGTTTTTTTTTTCGATTTTGTCGCACAATGATTTTTTTTTTTGTTTCGCCGTGCATTTTTGGGTAAAATGACTAATGTCACTGCAAAGTAGAATTGGCGACGCAAAAAATAAGCCATAATATGGATTTTTAGGTGGAAAATTGAAAGGGTTATGATTTTTTAAAGGTAAGGAGGAAAAAACGAAAGTGCAAAAACGGAAAAACCCTGAGTCCTTAAGGGGTTAAGGGGTTAAAATTGGCATTTTCTGACCCCTATAACTTTTCTTTTTTCTGCATGCGGGGCTATATGAGGACTCATTTTTTCCGCCGTGGTCTGTAGTTTTTATTGATACTATTTTTGTTCTGATGGGACTTTTTGATCACTTTATATCATTTTTTTTTAATGGTATATGAAGTGATCAAAAATGCAAAATTTTTTACATTGGTATTTTTTTTATGTGTGCACCATCGAGTTTAGCTAACCTTATATTTTAATAGTTCAGACATTCACGCACGCGGTGGTACCTCATTATCTCATGATTATTTTTATTACATTATTTTATTTTAAAAAAAAAGGGAAATGCAGGGTGATTCAAACTTATTAGGGGAGGGGCTTATTCACATTTATTAATTTTTTTTTTTTTACACTTTTTACTTTTTTCTTTTTAAAATGCAATCTTTTAACTGCATGTACTGTTCAATGCTATGTCATAGCAGAGCACTGATCAGTGTTATCATGCTCTACTGCTCCAGCCTGCTGAAGCTTCCTGGATCAGCAGAGCACCGATCGGATGGCGAGGAGGCAGGTAAGGGCCCTCCCGCAGTCCTCTCAGCTGATCGGGACATCGCGATTTAATCCCGATGGTTTGGATAGGCTCCTCTGAGCTGCCGGGATGGTTTCACTTTAATTTTAGAGTCTGATTCGTGATGCCCGGCATGAAACCTGGGTCCTAACTGATGATAGCAGTCAGGACCCACTGGGTTTGAAACATGCTCAGCTCGTGAGCATGCTTTAAACCCTGGTAAATGGGACCAGGGTGTACAGGTCTGCCCTGAGTCCTTAACAGGTTAAACAGATTGCAAGATAAAGAAAAACATAACACAGGAACCAAAATAAAAGCCTAGTCTGTCTAGCCACTAACTATATATATATATATATATATATATATATATATATATATATATGTTCCTGCAACCTTACTCAATGTTCACACTATGCAGTTTCTTATGTACTCCTCAGCTGGCCTGTCTAAGGCTGGGTTCACACCACGTTTTTGCAATACAGTTCCCGTATCAGGTTTTTGATTTAAAAAAAAATGATTGCTCAAAACTGGACTAAACTGTATCGAAATGTGTGTACAAACTTTTATCTGTATATGGTTTGCATAATGATGTCCAGTTGCATCCGTTTTTTAAGAAAAAAATTTATACATTTTTTACTTTTCACTCTATTATGAATAAAGTTTCACTTGTTTGATTTAAATTCCAAGAAAAAAAAAAACTGTGCTAAGTCAAAAACCATATGGTGAAAACTGGATGGAACCGTACACACATACGGTTCTGTACAGTTCCCATTGACTCCCATGTTAAAAAAAAAATGTATATGGTTTAATACGGTTTTTCACCCGGACCAAAAACCGTTTTAGACCATGGTTTTTTGTCCGGGAAAAAAAAGTTAAAAACCGTATGGTTTGAAAAACGGGAAAAAAGTATAAATTATGGTGCATACAGTTTTCAATGGGAAGTCTATGGGCACGGTTTTCTGTACGGTTGCATACTTTTTTTTATGTAACTGTATGCCGAAACCATATAGCAAAATAGTGGTGTGAACTGTCCCTTGCACTAGTGAAAGAGAACTTCTCTAGCGTTGCCACACTTGTCCACACTGTATGTCTCCTCCCACACTTGCCAACACTGTATGTCTCCTCCCACATTTGTCCACACTGCATGTCTCCTCCCACACTGAATGTCTCCTCCCACACTTGTCCACACTGTATGTCTCCTCCCACACTTGTCCACACTGTTTGTCTCCTCCCACACTTGTCCACACTGTATGTCTCCTCCCACACTCATCCACACTGTATGTCTCCTCCCACACTTGTCCACACTGTCTCCTCCCACACTGCATGTCTTCTCCCACACTCTTCCACACTGTATATCTCCTCCCAAACATGTCCACACTGTATGTCTCCTCCCACACTCGGCCACACTGTATGTCTCCTCCCACACCTGTCCACACTGTATGTCTCCTCCCACACTTGTCCACACGGTATGCCTCCTCCCACACTTGTCTACACTGTATGTCTCCTCCCCCACTTGCCCACACTGTATGTCTCCTCCCACACTTGCCCACACTGTATGTCTCCTCCCACATTTGTTCACACTGTGTCTCCTCCCACACTTGTCCACACTGTATGCCTCCTCCCACACTTGCCCACACTGTATGTCTCCTCCCACACTTGCCCACACTGTATGTCTCCTCCCACACTTGTCCACACCGTATGTCTCCTCCCACACTTGTCCACACTGTATATTTCCTCCCACACTTGTATACACAGTATTTATCCTCCCACACTTGTCCACACTGTATGTCTCCTCCCACACTTGTCCACACTGTATGTTTCCTCCCACACATGCCCACACTGTATGTCTCCTCCCACACTTGTCCACACTGTATGTCTCCTCCCACACTTACCCACACTGTATGTCTCCTCCCACACTTTTCCACACTGTATTTGTGGTGTCCCGGTACCGTATTGTATACGTTACCTGTATAGAGGTCCCCATAGTCAGAGTCCCTAGGATGTCGGGGTCCCTCTTTTGTAGTTTTCCCCTTGTCACCCCTTAGTTAGTCAATGACTATATAGCAGTTCTTATCAATATAAATATAACTATAAGTATAGATATGTATATGCAGGCTGAGAGAAACAGGGATCGGCAACTGCCGCTCACGAAATAGGTGTATCAGCTTCACTAATCCAACAGCAGCAGGACATAAGTGAGGACCCACTGAGTGTATCTTCCCGTGCTCAACCTCTTATAGAGAAAGACAGTTCATGCCATGCAAAAATGAAGAAAAACAGAAGGAGCACTCAGAGCGTAGGGATGACATCAAGTGGTGACTTTTATTCTTCGGTTGCGGTGCGGTACATGTGCATCCAGGCACGGGACGCCGGGAGCTCACGAACATGGATGAACAGCTGCTTTCGCACTGACCAAGCAGTGCTTTGTCTGATCCCGAAGCACTGCTTGGTCAGTGCGAAAGCAGCTGTTCATCCATGTTCGTGAGCTCCCGGAGTCCCGCGCCTGGATGCACATGTACCGCACCGCAACCGAAGAATAAAAGTCACCACTTGATGTCATCCCTACGCTGTGAGTGCTCCTTCTGTTTTTCTTCGTTTTTGCATAGATATGTATATATTTAGTTATCTACCTGTTCCGAGAGTAGCAGGAATTGCCGGTCACGTGATTAGGTTAGAACTCTATGGTTTTGCTAAAGCACCTTTGGTGCTTGTAGTCAGGTGATCACCCACAATGCAATGTAACAGTGAGTGACAGCTGTATGGACCAACTTAAAACGGCTCAGCCCTTTGCCCATATAAGGGAGCTGCAGCCATTAATCTCTCTCTCTTGTTCCTGTGCTGCCAAGCAAGCAGCATCTCTCTTGGGTTGCTGACTCTGGAAGAGGTAGGACCTCCGCAGCTTGCAAGACAATCTACTAGGCCAAAGCCTTGCGGCCTAGGCCTATAGCTAGCGGATAGGCTAAGCAATTCCCCGCTATTCATCGCAAGATCACTGGACCTAATTATTCCCCTAAATCTAGCGGATCTCTGCTATGTAATCCTTCAGAAGCTAAATTGGCTTATCTGATCCCAACCGACTGTCAATTGCTGCTCAAGTTTTATGTAAAGAGACTCTGTTATCTGGACTGTTACTATTATTACATGCACAAAAATTCCTCAGTAAAAATTCCTGCAAGTTTTCAGTTAACAGCGGTTGTGGACAATACTTTATTTCTGCATCACCTTTTGCTCTTGGGAAGGGTGGCAACAGGCCTATCAAGAAACACAGCATTTAACCCTCACCCTGGCGTCACGAGGTACAAGGGTTAACAGCTCCCTTAACTATCCGGAACAGCAACACCCTAACTACCCTACACTACCACAAGACAGTATCCTTCCATCCGCCACCACATATGTCTCCTCCCACACCTGTCCACACTGTATGTCTCCTCCCACACTTGCCCACACTGTATGTCTCCTCCCACACTTGCCCACACTGTATGTCTCCTCCCACACTTGTCCACACCGTATGTCTCCTCCCACACTTGTCCACACTGTATATTTCCTCCCACACTTGTATACACAGTATTTATCCTCCCACACTTGTCCACACTGTATGTTTCCTCCCACACTTGCCCACACTGTATGTCTCCTCCCACACTTGCCCACACTGTATGTCTCCTCCCACACTTGCCCACACTGTATGTCTCCTCCCACACTTGCCCACACTGTATGTCTCCTCCCACACTTGCCCACACTGTATGTCTCCTCCCACACTTGCCCACACTGTATGTTTCCTCCCACACTTGCCCACACTGTATGTCTCCTGCCACACTTGCCCACACTGTATGTTTCCTCCCACACTTGCCCACACTGTATGTCTCCTCCCACACTTGCCCACACTGTATGTTTCCTCCCACACTTGCCCACACTGTATGTCTCCTCCCACACTTGCCCACACTGTATGTCTCCTCCCACACTTGCCCACACTGTATGTCTCCTCCCACACTTGCCCACACTGTATGTCTCCTCCCACACTTGCCCACACTGTATGTCTCCTCCCACACTTGCCCACACTGTATGTCTCCTCCCACACTTGCCCACACTGTATGTCTCCTCCCCCACTTGCCCACACTGTATGTCTCCTCCCACACTTGCCCACACTGTATGTCTCCTCCCACACTTGCCCACACTGTATGTCTCCTCCCACACTTGCCCACACTGTTTGTCTCCTCCCACACTTGCCCACACTGTTTGTCTCCTCCCACACTTGCCCACACTGTTTGTCTCCTCCCACACTTGCCCACACTGTTTGTCTCCTCCCACACTTGTCTACACTGTTTGTCTCCTCCCACACTTGTCCACACTGTATGTCTCCTCCCACACTTGTCCACACTGTATGTCTCCTCCCACACTTGTCCACACTGTATGTCTCCTCCCACACTTGTCCACACTGTTTGTCTCCTCCCACACTTGTCTACACTGTTTGTCTCCTCCCACACTCATCCACACTGTATGTCTCCTCCCACACTTGTCCACACTGTATGTCTCCTCCCACACTTGTCCACACTGTATGTCTCCTCCCACACTTGTCTACACTGTTTGTCTCCTCCCACACTCATCCACATTGTATGTCTCCTCCCACACTTGTCCACACTGTATGTCTCCTCCCACACTTGCCCACACTGTATGTCTCCTCCCACACTTGCCCACACTGTATGTCTCCTTCCACACTTGCCCACACTGTATGTCTCCTCCCACACTTGTCCACACTGTATGTCTCCTCCCACACTTGACCACACTGTATGTCTCCTCCCACACTTGACCACACTGTATGTCTCCTCCCACACTTGTCTACACTGTTTGTCTCCTCCCACACTTGCCCACACTGTTTGTCTCCTCCCACACTTGTCTACACTGTTAGTCTCCTCCCACACTTGTCCACACTGTATGTCTCCTCCCACACTTGTCCACACTGTATGTCTCCTCCCACACTTGACCACACTGTATGTCTCCTCCCACACTTGTCCACACTGTTTGTCTCCTCCCACACTTGTCTACACTGTTTGTCTCCTCCCACACTCATCCACATTGTATGTCTCCTCCCACACTTGTCCACACTGTATGTCTCCTCCCACACTTGTCCACACTGTATGTCTCCTCCCACACTTGTCCACACTGTATGTCTCCTCCCACACTTGACCACACTATATGTCTTCTCCCACACTTGTCCACACTGTTTGTCTCCTCCCACACTTGACCACACTGTATGTCTCCTCCCACACTTGACCACACTGTATGTCTCCTCCCACACTTGTCTACACTGTTTGTCTCCTCCCACACTCATCCACACTGTATGTCTCCTCCCACACTTGTCCAAACTGTATGTCTCCTCCCACACTCCTCCACACTGTATGCCTCCTCTCCGCTGGTATATGACTATAGTTCCTGGCCTCAGCTCCCTACCTATTAATCAGCCCACAGGTGGGAGAGTCTGCTATTCCAGCTAGACAGAAGCACCCTTTCACTGCCTCAGTTGCACAGGACATATGGTAGAACATAAAGGATGACACCTAATAGAGCCTATGTAGGGAGGGGAAGGAGTTGTGTAATGATTTCCTTTTTTAATCTAGTTTTTATGCAGAAGATTTGGAAAACAAACAAACCCCTGACTACTATAAAGATATATTGAATGTTTTTTTCTGGATCTATTTTGATGGCTTATCTTCAGGACAGGCCACCTGCATCAGATCAGAGGGGTTGTACTCCTAGCACCCCATGGTCACCTGATTAAAGGGCAGTAGCCTTGCCAGGGGGGTGCAGGCCGCACCATGTGAAACCCACAAATGAGGTGACACCAAGTAGGAAGCTATCCCACAATTATGTCATCCCATCCACCCATCACTGCAGTGTTTCCCAAGCAGTGTGCATCCAGCTGTTGAAAACCACAGCTCCCAGCATTTCGAGACAGCCAAAAGTTGTGTAGACATGCTGGGAGTTGTAGTTTTGAGCATACACTGAGCAATCTCGGCCTCCAGCTCAGCTCCGCCCCCTGCTAGTCATGTGATCACAGACTCATAAGGAGACCTGCTGGGGTCAGAGGAAGGACCAGAGTGCAGGAGACGAGTGGAAGATGGCATGACTGGCAGAGTATACACAGGTAACACTATATATATATATATATATATATATATATATATATATATATATATATATATATATATACTGAGCCCTGACCTCTGTGATTGCATATTATCCCTGAAATGTGAAATCACTGTGTATATTATTCCTATACTGTGACATCACTGTGTATTATCCCTGTACTGTGACATTGTGACATCACTGTGTGTATTATCCCTGTACTGTGACATCACTGTGTGTATTATCCCTGTACTGTGACATCACTGTGTATATTATCCCTGTACTGTGACATCACTGTGTGTATTATCCCTGTACTGTGACATCACTGTGCATATTATCCCTGTACTGTGACATCACTGTGTGTATTATCCCTGTACTGTGACATCACTGTGTGTATGATCCCTGTACTGTGACATCACTGTGTGTATTATCCCTGTACTGTGACATCACTGTGTGTATTATCCCTGTACTGTGACATCACAATGTGTATTATCTCTGTACTGTGACATCACTGTGTGTATTATCCCTGTTCTGTGACATCACTGTGTGCATTTTCCCTCTACTGTGACATCATTGGGTGCATTATCCCTGGACTGTGACATCACTGTGTGTGTTATCCCTGTACTGTGACATCACTGTGCATTATCCCTGGACTGTGGCATCACTGTGTGTATTATCCTTGTACTGTGACATCATTGGGTGCCTTATCCCTGGACTGTGACATATCTGTGTGTTAGCCCTTTATTGTGACATCACTGCAAATTATCGCTGTACTGTGACATCACTGTGTGTATTATCCCTGTACTGTGACATCACTGTGTGTATTATTCCAGTACTGTGACATCACTGTGTATATTATCCCTGTACTGTGAAATTACTGACTGTATTATCCCTGTACTGTGACATAACTGGCTGTATTATCCCTGTACTGTGACATCACTGGCTGTATTATCCCTGTACTGTTACATCACTGTGTATATTATCCCTGTACTGTGACATCACTGTGTATATTATCCCTGTACTGTTACATCGCTGTGTATTATCCCTGTACTGTGACATCACTGTGTGTATTAACCCTGTACTGTGACATCACTGTGTGTATTAACCCTGTACTGTGACATCACTGTGTATTATCCCTGTACTGTGACATAATTGGGCATATATTTTATATGTAGGGGGCACAGAACAGAGGGCATTATTACTATATGTGAGGGGCACTGAGTTTTTTGCATTTCAGAGGTATCGTGTATATTATGAAGGAATTTCTGGTGTAGTATAATTTTTATGTGCCACAATATGTTATGGAATTGTATTCAGAGGGTGCACTATATGGCAAGGTTATATTCAGAGGTGCAGTGTGGAATAGTATTACATTCAAAAAGCACAGTGTGTAGTGGTATTTTATTCAGAGAGTGCAGTGTGTGGCAGTATGATATTCAAAGTGTACAGTGTGTGGTAGTATTATATACAGAGGATATAATGTATGGTAGTATTCTATTCAGAGGGTACAGTGTGTGGTAGTGTTATATACAAAGGATACAATGTGTGGCAGTATTATACTCAGAGGGTACAGTGTGTGGTAGTATTATGTTCAGAGGGCACAGTGTGTGGTAGTATTATATTCAGAGGATGAAGTATGTGGTTTTATTATATTCAGAGGGTAAAGTGTGTAGCCGCATTATATTCCAAGGGTACAGCGTGTGGTAGTAGTATATTCAGAGAGTGCAGTGTGTGGCAGTATGATATTCAATGGGTACAGTGTGTGGTAGTATTATATACAGAGGATATAATGTATGGCAATATTCTATTCAGAGGGCACAGTGTGTGGTAGTGTTATATACAGAGGATACAATATGTGGCAGTATTATACTCAGAGGGCACAGTGTGTGGTAGTATGTGGTTGTATTATATTCAGAGGGTAAAGTTTGTAGCAGTATTATATTCCAAGGGTACAGCGTGTGGTAGTAGTATATTCCGAGGGTACAGTGTGTGGTAGTATTATATTCTGAGGGTACATTGTGTGGTATTATTATATTCAGAGGGTACAGTGTGGATTAGTATCATATTGAGAGAGAGTGTAGTGTGTAGTCACTGATATTATTGTGTATTGTCCTCACTATAGAGAAGACGTCACCTGAAGCCACTGATATCATTGTGTATTCTCCTCACTATAGAGAAGAAGTTACTGATATCATTGTGTATTCTCCTCACTATAGAGAAGACGCCACCTGTAATCACTGATATCATTGTGTTTTCTCCTCACTATAGAGAAAATGTCACCTGTAGTCTCTGATATCATTGTGTATTCTCCTCACTATAGAGAAGACGTCACCTGTAGTCACTGATATCATTGTGTATTCTCCTCACTATAGAGAAGACGTCACCTGAAGTCACTGATATTATTGTGTATTCTCCTCACTATAGAGAAGACGTCACCTGTAGTCACTGATATCACTGTGTATTCTCCTCACTATAGAGAAAACGTCACCTGTAGTCACTGATATCATGGTGTATTCTCCTCACTATAGAGAGGATGTCACCTGTAGTCACTGATATCATGGTGTATTCTCCTCATTATAGAGAAGACATCACCTGTAATCACTGATATTATTGTGTATTCTCCTCATTATAGAGAAGACGTAACCTGTAATCACTGATATTATTGTGTATTCTCCTCATTATAGAGAAGATATCACCTGTAATCACTGATATTATTGTGTATTCTCCTCATTATAGAGAAGACATCACCTGTAATCACTGATATTATTGTATATTCTCCTCATTATAGAGAAGACATCACCTGTAATCACTGATATTATTGTGTATTCTCCTCATTATAGAGAATACATCACCTGTAATCACTGATATCATTCTGTGTTCTCCTCACTATGTCCCATCAGAGCTGTAGTTACTTGTAAGTTCTGCAGTAATGATGGATGAAACAGCAACTCCCAGTATAACTTTACCACTATTTAGGTCATACTTGGAGCTGTAGTTCTACATGGTAAAAACATGTGACAATTGGCAAATTTGATTATTATTCTAGAAAGTTTTTTTCCGCAATGTGCTACACCACTGGCATCTGTTCTTTGGAACAGTGGGCTGTGCAAATGAAAAATTACATTTTTCATTTTCACCGACCACTGTTCCAAAAACCTGTCAGACATCTGTGGGGTGTAAATGCTCACTGCACCCCTTATTAAATTCTGTGAGGGGTTTAGTTTCCAAAATGCGGTCACATGTGGGGGGGGGTCCACTGTTCTGGCACTATGGGGGCTTTGTAAACACACGTGGCCTTCAATTCCAGACAATTTTCTATCCAAAAGCCCAATCCTTCCCTTCTGAGCAAGTTCGCCGGCAGAGCTTTGTATATCCGCATATGGGGTATGATCTTACTCAGAAGAAGTGGGGTTACAAATTTTGGGGGGCTTTTTTCCTATTTTCCATTGTGAAAACAAAAAATTTAGGGGAACACCAGCATTTTAGTGAAAAAAAAAAAAAGTTTTTTTCATTTCCCATCCAACTTTACGAAAATTTGTCAAGCAAATATATACAAATAAGTATAGTGGGTGTTAAGGCTCACTATACCCCTTATTACGTTCCGTGAGGGGTGTAGTTTCCAAAATGGGGTCACATGTGGGTATTTACTTTTTTTGCATTTATATCAGAACCGCTGTAAAATCAGCCACCCCTGTGCAAATCACCAATTTAGGTCTCAAATGTACATAGTGCGCTCTCACTCCTGAGCCCTGTTGTGCGTCCGCAGACCATTTTACGCCCACATATGGGGTATTTTTTGTGAATATAAAAAGTATGAGGCAACACCAGCATGTTAGTGTACATTTTTTATTTTATTTACACTAACAGGCTGGTGTAGACCCCAACTGTTCCTTTTCATAAGGGGTAAAAAGAGAAAAAACAAAAAACAAATTTGTAACGCAATTTCTCACGAGTACGGAAATGCCCCGTATGTGGCCCTTAACTGTTGCCTTGAAATACAACAGGGCTCAGAAGTGAGAGAGCGCCATGCGCATTTGAGGACAATATTAGGGATTACATAGGGGTGGACATAGGGGTATTCTACGCCAGCGATTCCCAAACGGGGTGCCTCCAGCTGTTGCTAAACACCCAGCATGCCTGGACAGTCAGTGACCCACCGTAAATCCGCCCGCCCGTGTGAATGTACCCTGTACATTCACCTGGGGGGGGGGGGGGGGGGGGGGAATGGGCAAACCTCCAGCTGGTGCAAAACTACAACTCCCAGCATGTACTGACAGACAGTGCATGCTGGGAGTTGTACTTTTGCCACAACTGGAGGCACACTGGTTGGAAAACCTTCAGTTAGGTTCTGTTACCTAACTCAGCATTTTCCAACCAGTGTGCCTCCAGCTGTTGCAAAACTAAGACTCCCAGCATGTACTGATTGCCGAAGGGCATACTGGGAGATGTAGTTATGCAACAGCTGGAGGTACGCAACTACAACTCCCAGCATGCGGAGACAGCTGTTTGGGCATTCTGGGATTTGCAGTTTTGCAACATCTGGAGGGCTACAGTTTAGAGACCACTACACAGTGATCTCAAAAACTCTGGCCCTTCAGATGTTACAAAACTACAAATTCCGGCATGCCCAGACAGCAAACTGATGTGTGGGCATGCTGGGAGTTGTAGTTTTGCAAGATCTAGAGGGCCACAGTTTAGAGACCACTGCACAGTGATCTCCAAGCTGTAGCCCTCCACCTGTTGCAAAACTACAAGTCCCAGCATGCTCAAACAGCTGTCTGGGCATGCTGGGAGTTATAGTTCCTGCAACATCTGGAGGGCTACAGTTTAGCGACCACTGTATAGTGGTCTCAAGCTGTAGCACTCCAGATGTTGCTAGGCAACTACTCACTGGCTTCTGTAGGTTCTATGGAGCCTGCCTCACATCATTGCTGCCGCCGAGGGTAAGTGACCTCCGGCGCCGGTTACCAATGGTTCCCCCGCTCTGCCCGGACAACAGTGGGTGGGTAGAGCCAGGGAACTGAACGCTTCTGATCGACCAATAGCAGGGATAGGAGGGGTGGCACCTCACTCCTATCCCTTCAGGGGGATTGTGGGTGTCTTGGACAACCCCGATCACCCTTATTTTCTGGGTCAGCGGAGACCTGTTTGACCCGGAATAGCCGATCGCCGACATGGGGGGTCTCAGGATAGATATAAGCAGTCATCCCTCTCCAGTACAGGTACGCCCTTGGTCCTTAAGGGGTTAAATCAGCAGAAAATAGAAGAGGACTGTAGAGCGTGCGCATATTGGATTTATCCTTTAAAGTTTCAATTTTAAATGGACATCTGCTTCTATATCCCCGGAGCCATGAAGATTGTGAATATCTATCTAGATATATGAAGACTTACCTACTCTTATTTTAGTCAGTTATATTACAGCCGAGGAGCATAAGGTTGGAAGGTGATATGAATGAGAAGCGCAGTGAAGTCTGGGGCAGTGTGATGATGATATGCTGTAAATCGATATTCGGCTGACTTTTAATATCTTGTGATATTTTTAATATGCTTTAGAGAAAAACAGAATTATTTATCCCTGTCATTAAAAGTGCAGCCTTTGCAAAAAGAAGAAAGAAAAATGATCCGAATGGTCCAGAATGGCACTTGACTCAGCACATGAGCTCACGCTTACCGAGATCCCTCCAAGGAACCAATAAAGTATCATTTTATATCTGACCGTAATGATCTGAAGTTTACAGATGAATCCAATGTTATTAATTAAGGCCAAGGAGATTATTATTTCAAGAAGTGACAGCCAAGATTTCGTGAAATATTACTGAATAGTCGTGTGACTCTGTTAAGCAGCGCTTGTCACAGAACGGAATGTGAAACAAGTCTCCGAGGAGAACATATATAATTAATATCATTAAAATGATTTTCTCTCTGAGCTCAGCTATTTGGAAAGGCGACGGTAAATACGCCTACATTTTACTGCAGGATTCGTCTTTACGGAATGACTGCCCTCCATCTACAGATAAAACCCATATAATGTCGCTAGTGAAAAGAAGTTTTCCTCATCTGAAAAGCTCACATGATGTGATGTCACCTTTAGTGACATCACTTGCCCAGCTGAGAACTTTAATCATCAATGATGTCATGATGTCAATTGACTATAAACAATTCTGGGTCGCTTTGTTGAACTGTAGTACGAACACCACCCAAGCCATATTAGTGCCCAAACAAAAAGGTGTAAACTATGATTCCTGTCTCCAATAGAAAAGTCCATAACAACGCTCCTAAACCTTCCCACCTACACAAAGACAGTTTTTTTTCCATGATCTCTTCACCCCCTAGCTATGTACCTAGAGATAAAAAAAAAAGTTTGTTCTTCAGAGTTGACACAATTTCTTTACTATAAGAACTGATAATTTATGGAACCGTTTACCTCAGGAACTGGTCACAACAAAAACAGTTGAGAGCTTCAAAAAAGGGTTAGATACATTCCTGGAACAAAATAACATTAATGGGTATGTTGAAATAAATAATCATATCCCCTTCCCTTTCTCCACCCCTTTCCTTCACCTCCTTGGTTTAACTTGATGGACATGTGTAAACCGTACTTACTATGTAACCTACCAAAACAAATTTGCTGCTAAAAATATCCAAACACAACTTGATTTTTGGCACTACTCGTTTTGAGAGGTGCACTATACCATCGGCATAGTGCACCCCAGAATGTAAGCCATATTTCTTGCACCTGTACACTGAGCGGTAATGCCTATAGTAATGTATCTAGCACTTACTGGGCCAGGTACTGGATGCCTATACCAGATGCCTACAGCCACTCACCTCTGGGCATCTGTACACATTCACTAGGTCGGGTGCAGATAGACACGTTGGTGCAATTCAAGTTCCCACTTAGAGGTTGTCTTGGTAGTATCAATAGTCCACAAGCTTCTCAAAATGAGGCACAAAAAGACAAACAGGGTTGAGTGCTGTGGATAGGGCTCCGTCTTGCAGTACATATCTCCTGGCTCATTCAGTAATCCAATGAAGGCACTCTCCTCAGCCCAATTTGTCAATAATTATCTTCCTAAAGTGCCATCTTTTGGCTGTAGCTTCCCAACAGCCTCGACCCTCTACTGCTATCACCATAACGACAACTACTGTCTCAGGGCCACATTCGCCCCTTTCAGGGTCAATGCCAGTAATCATTTCTCTGTGCAGTCAGCATCTGTAGATTTTCTACAACCATGATGGTGAGAAAACTACCCGATTTTTTTTTTTGTAGTTATTTTAGCTAAAAGCTCCTCCCCCAAGTGGCAACACAAAAGACAATGCATGCCTATGTCTCATGTCACACTGGTCTTCTTCCCAATAATGGCCCTGCCCTACACAGCCCAGTAGCCTGGCATCCTACGTAGGCCACACCCTGACACCATGGGGCCCAGCCACAGCGAGACATAACCAATATTCTTTACTAAGAAAAAAAAGCTAAAACAACGTAATAAATTATGGCAAAACATAGAAGATTAAGACTTCCTCAAGTGGATTTTATTCTCCTGCCGCCCTATCCACATAGCAGCTGCCCATTTTATAGTTAGGGATAAATGAACATCCAGTTGTCCTCAGATTGTCCACACTGACTGTTACACATCCCAATGGACCTTTAACCCCTTAACCCCTTAAGGACCAAGCCATTTTACACCTTAAGGACCAGAGCGTTTTTTGCAAATCTGACCACTGTCACTTTAAACATTAACAACTCTGGAATGCTTTTAGTTATCATTCTGATTCCGAGAAAGTTTTTTCGTGACATATTCTACTTTAACTTAGTGGTAACATTTTATGGTAACTTGCATCCTTTCTTGGTGAAAAATCCCCAAATTTGATGAAAAAAATGAAAATTTTGCATTTTTCTAACTTTGAAGCTCTCTGCTTGTAAGGAAAATGGATATTCAAAATAAATGTTTTTTTTTTGGGTTCACATATACAATATTTCCACTTTATCTTTGCATCATAAAATTTATGAGTTTTTACTTTTGGAAGACACCAGAGGGGCTTCAAAGTTCAGCATCAATTTTGAAATTTTTCACAAAATTTTCAAACTCACTATTTTTCAGGGACCAGTTCAGTTTTGAAGTGGATTTGAAGGGTCTTCATATTAGAAATACCCCATAAAAGACCCCATTATAAAAACTACACCCCCCAAAGTATTCAAAATTACATGTGTACAAGTGTTTTAACCCTTTAGGTGTTTCACAGGAATAGCAGCAAAGTGAAGGAGAAAATTCAAAATCTTCATTTTTTACACTCGCATGTTCTTGTAGACCCAATTTTTGAATTTTTGCAAGGGGTAAAAAGGAGAAAATATTTACTTGCATTTGAAAGTTGTGCATTTCTCTCGAGTAAGCACATACCTCATATGTCTATGTCTATGTTAATTGTTCAGCGGGCGCAGTAGAGGGCTCAGAAGGGAAGGAGCGACAAATGGTTTTTGGGGGGCATGTCACCTTTAGGAAGCCCCTATGGTGCCAGGACAGCAAAAAAAAAAACACATGGCATACCATTTTGGAAACTAGACCCCTCGGGGAACATAACAAGGGGTAATGTGAACCTTAATACCCTGCAGGTGTTTCACGACTTTTGCATATATAAAAAAAATATATATTTTTTTTACCTAAAATGCTTGGTTTCCCAAATATTTTACATTTTTAAAAAGAGTAATAGCAGAAAATACCCCCCAAAATTTTAAGACCAATTTCTCCCGATTCAGAAAACACCCCATATGGGGGTGAACATTGCTCTGCTGGTGCACTACAGGTCTCAGAAGAGAAGTAGTCACATTTGGCTTTTTGAAAACAAATTTTGCTCTGGGGGCATGCCACATTTAGGAAGCCCCTATGGTGCCAGAACAGCAAAAAGAAAAACACATGGCATACCATTTTGGAAACTAGACTCCTCGGGGAACATAACAAGGGGTAATGTGAACCCTTATACCCCACAGGTGTTTCACGACTTTTGCATATGTAAAAAAATTTTTTTTTTACCTAAAATGCTTGTTTTCCCAAAAATTTTACATTTTTAAAAAGGGTAATAGCAGAAAATACCCCATAAAATTTGTAACACAATTTCTCCTGAGTACGGCGATACCCCATATGTGGCCCTAAACTGTTGCCTTGAAATACGACAGGGCTCCAAAGTGAGAGCGCCATGCGCATTTGAGGCCTAAATTAGGGTCTTGCATAGGGGTGGACATAGGGGTATTCTACGCCAGTGATTCCCAAACAGGGTGCCTCCAGCTGTTGTAAAACTCCCAGCATGCTTAGACAGTCAGTGGCTATCTGGCAATACCTGGAGTACTTGTTTTGCAACAACTGGAGGCTCTGTTTTGGAAACAGTGGCGTACCAGATTTTTTTCATTTTTATTGGGGAGGGGAGGGGGGGCTGTGTAGGGGTATGTGTATATGTAGTGTTTTTTACTTTTTATTTTGTTTTGTGTTAGTGTAGTGTAGTTTTTTTAGGGTACAGTCGCACGGGCGGGGGTTCACAGTAGTTTCTCGCTGGCAGTTTGAGCTTTGGCAGAAAATTTGCCGCAGCTCAAACTTGCAGCCGGATACTTACTGTAAACCTCCGCCCATGTGAATGTACCCTGTACATTCACAATGGGGGGGAGAAACATCCAGCTCTTGCAAAACTACAACTCTCAACATGTACGGTCTATCAGTGCATGCTGGGAGTTGTAGTTTTGCAACAGCTGGAGGCACACTGGTTGTGAAACGAGTTTGGTAACAAACTCAGTGTTTTGCAACCAGTGTGCCTTCAGCTGTTGCAAAAGCTACAACTCCCAGCATGTACGGACAGTGGAAGGGCATGCTGTGTCTTATAGTTATGCAACAGCTGGAGGCATACTACTTTGGCTGGGGATGCTGGCTATTGTAGTTATGCAACAGCTGGAGACACACTGGTTTGCTACTTAACTCGGTGTTTCACAACCAGTGTGCCTTCAGCTGTTGCAAAACTACAACTCTCAGCAGTCACCGACAGCCAACGGGCATGCTGGGAGTTGTAGTTATGCAACCAGCAGATGCACCACTACAACTCCCAGCATGCACTTTAGTTGATTGTGCAAACTGGGAGTTGTAGTTATACAACAGCTGAAGGTACACTTTTCAATAGAAAAAATGTGCCTCCAGCTGTTGCAAAACTATAAGTCCCAGCATGCCCATAAGGGAATGCTGGGAGTTGTGGTGGTCTGCCTCCTGCTGTTGCATAACTTCAGCTCCTAGCATGCTCCCTTTTTGCATGCTGGGAGCTGTTGCTAAGCAACAGCAGGAGGCTGTCACTCACCTCCTGCTGCTGCTCCGGGACACAGGTCAGTCCCTCGCCGCCGCCGCTGCTCCTGGGGCCCCGATCCCCGGCGTCAATGTCCCCAGCTCCCTGGGTCTTCTTCCCGCAACCGCTCATGAAGAGGGGCGGGTTGCAGGAGTGACACCCGCAGCAGGTGCCCTGATTGGTCGGTCGGTCGACCGGCCGACGAATCAGGGCGATCGTGAGGTGGCACCAATGCCACCTCACCACTGCTGGCTATGGCTGTTTGGGGCCGTCAGGGCCCCGATCAGCCAGTAATTCCGGGTCACCGGGTCACTGGAGACCCGATTGACCCGGAATCGCCGCAGATCGCTGGACTGAATTGTCCAGCGATCTGCGGCCATCACCGACATGGGGGGCATAATGACCCCCCTGGGCGATATGCCGCAATGCCTGCTGAACGATTTCAGCATGCACCGGCTCCCCTCCGGCACCGGCTCCCCTCCGGCTAGCTGCGGGGGGCCGGGAATGGACAGGATGTACTCCTACATCCTCGGTCCTTAAGGACTCGAAAACGGGGGCGTAGGAGTACGTCCATTGTCCTTAAGGGGTTAAGGACAACGAGTTTTTCCGTTTTTGCACTTTCATTTTTTCCTCCTCACCTTAAAAAGCATAACCCTTTCAATTTTGCACCTAAAAATCCATATGATGGCTTATCAGTCATTTTACCCAAAAATCTATGGTGAAACTGAAAAAAACTTACACCTTATCTTTATTCTGTAGGTCTATACGATTAAAATGATACCCTACTTATATAGGTTTGATTTGGAAAAAATCATAACTACATGCAGGAAAATGTATACGTTTAAAATTGTCATCTTCTGACCCTTATAACTTTATTTTACCGCGTATGGGGTATTGTATTGATCAGACTTTTTGATCGCTTTTGTAAATTTTTTTCATTATATAAAAAGTGACCAAAAATACGTTATTTGGACTTTTTGGACATTTACGCATGCGGCGATACCACATATTACCGTTTATACATACCGTTTATATTTATTTTTATTTACATGGTGTTTTTTTGGGAGGGTAAAGGGGGGTGATTTGAACTTTTATTACAGAAAGGGTTAAATCACATTTATGAACTTTTTTTTACCCTTTTTTTTTGCAGCGTTATAGCACCGGGGGTATGGCATTAGTTACATGCCATGACCGACCCGATATGACGCGTTATATCACGGGAGCCGGCCAAGGACGTAAATATACCTCCTTGGTCATTAAGGGGTTAACTCTATTACTACCAACAGTCCTTACAATGAGGAAAATACAGCATTGCCCCAACACAGACCTTTATAGACAGTTTGTACACTTTATGGGGCAGCAACAGCCCTTATAGTTTTAAGTAGATCCACATTGCATCAACATGGACCCTTAAAAACAGTTTTTTTTTATTCTTTTTGGGGCACCAACAGTCCTTTTAAAGGGGAAGATACAACAATGCACCAACATAGGCCCTGAGAAAACTTTATTTTATTTAGCTGTTTTAAGGCATCCACAGCTTTAAAGGGGTACTCCCGTGGAAACCTTTTTATTTTTTTAATCAACTGGTGTCAGAAAGTTAAACACATATGTAAATTACTTCTATTAAAAAATCTTAATCCTTCCAGTACATAATAGTTGCTGAATACTACACAGGAAATTGTTCTTTTTTTTGGAACACAGAGCTCTCTGCTGACATCTCTGTCCATTTTAAGAACTGTCCAGAGTAGGAAAAAATCCCCATAGCAAATATATGCTGCTCTGGACAGTTCCTAAAATGGACAGAGATGTCAGCAGAGAGCACTGTGCTCATGATGTCAGCAGAGAGCTCTGTGTGGCTCGTGTAGTATGTGAACCTTATTCCCTATAGCACGGTGTTAGGGCCATATGGTAACTACTGGTAACTATAGAGCAGTCTATAGTTCCTCCAGCTGTTGCAAAACTAAAACATCAAGCATGCCAAAGGCTGTCTGGGCATGCAGGATGTAGCTTTGCTGGCTTTCATTACCCAACTATTCATAGTGATAAATAAGGAGACATAACTACTAGGGAAGAGCGAATTGAATCTGACGAATCCATATTCGTTACGAATTTCAGTAAAAATTTGATTTGTAACGAATGCGATTATCGCTGCAATTCGATTGTGAATCACTTCATTAAACTCCACTTTAGGACATCCAGGGCATCTTAAATGAGGACATGAAGCAAGGAATCCTGGGAAGGTGTGAACAAGGGTCGGTGGGTTGACCCTCAATGACATGCAGCATGCAGCCTATCAGCAGCCACCCACCCCATGTCACAGCCCTATATAATCGGCAGCCACCTTGGGGCCAGTCACTTCAGCCTTTTATTGCAGCGATATAGACAGACAGCGCTGTGTGTTGCACAGAAAAGCTTTTTTTACAGCAGCGATTCACCTCAAGAGCAAATCTTGCCTAGAAGCAATGGTAGGGAAGGGATTGAGAGAGAGAGTGCAATTTTGGGTGTAGTACACAGCGACTGAGTGCTGCAGCACTGGTGTGTACAACTGAGAAGCTAATAGTAGCCAGCCAGTAAGGGTGAGCAAAGCAATAAAAGCATATTGTCCTCTATTATGTGTGACCTGTGCGTACATCTAAGTGGTGTACCATTTTGTTCCTGTTAGTCTTAAGATGCTGTGAAAGGATAGCCAAAAGTACACACCTGCTGGTGTTGTAGACGAATACTGTTTTAAGCATACTGGAGTGCATTGTCCTCCCCTCATAAGTGCATACCACATACGTACATCTAAGTGCTGTACCATTTTGTTCCTGTTACAGTCTTAAGGGCCTAGATACTGTGAAAGGCAAGGCAAAAGTACACACCTGCTGGTGTTGTAGACAAATACTGTTTATTGTCCTCCCCTCATATACACACTCAGTATGTCAGGCAGAGAAGTGTCGGGACGTGCACAGGGGAGTGGCAGAGACCTAAATTCATCAGGAAGAGGTTGCAGCAGACTAGGGGGGAGTGGCAGCAGGAGTCGCAGCGGGAGGTCTGAGCTCCCGGTATCAGCTAGCGGTCGTGTCTCGACCAGCATTGCAAGCAGTCAGGCTCCTGAAGCAGACACTGTTGTGGAACCTGAGGAGGACATCAGTGATGTGCAGACACAACTCAATGATGATTAAGCCGATCGCACTTGGGAGCCGGGTGCAGAAGGGGCTTCCTCATCATCATCAGGCGAAGAGGGTAGGAGGTTGCCCGTGAGGCAGCAGCTGAGCCAGTAAGGTGGTAGCATGGTTGGCAGTTAGCATGGTGGCAGAAGTGAGCAGTCTGGAGCCAAACGTGCCTGGGGTAGACCACCTGCTTTGCGGCAGCCTACCTTCCTGGGAGGGAACAGGAGTTCCTGGAGTCGGCGGCAGTAGCAGTCAATCAGTATGGACTGTTGGTGGGAAAATGAGCTATTCGGCTATGTGGCAGTTTTTCATCAAGCATTCGGAGGATGTTAACCTGGCCACATGCAAGATGTGTCGTCAGAAGCTGAAGCGTGGCCAGGGTCCCAATATTGGAACCATGGCCCTGCGACAACATATGCAGCGTCAACATAAAGCGTCTGAGTCGGAGAACCGTGGCTCCGATGTGGTTATGCAGCCTTCTGCATCACCCAGTGGCACGCTGTGCTCTGTTTCAGCCAGCCAAGGCTCCACCACCTCAGCCGAAGGGAGCTGTGTGTCATGCCCATCTTATGTCGCTCCAGATGCTCCTGCTCCTCCTACTCCCAGTCAGTCATTCCGCCAGCAATCCATCGGTGAAGCCATGTCTAAGAGACAACAGTATGCGCCCCCTCATCCAACGGCCCAGAAGCTGAATGTGCTCCTGTCCAAGTTTTTGGTGCTGCAGTCCCTCCCTTTTCAAGTGGTGGACTCTACCCCTTTCAGAGAACTGATGGCTTGTGCCGAGGTGGAGAGTCCCAAGCTGTCATTTCTTTGTGAAGAAGGCAGTATTAGCCCTGCACAACTTTGTGGAACAAAAGGTGGGCCAGTCCTTGAGACTGTCGGTGTGTACCAAAGTGCATGGCAGCGCCGACATGTGTAGCTGTAACTACGGTCAGGGACAATACATGTCCTTTACAGCCCACTGGGTAAATGTGCTTCCTGGACAGCCACAACAGCAACTTGGACAGGTCACCCCGCTTCCGCCTCCACGCTCTCAGGCTGTTGGTCCTGTGACAGTGTGCGACTCCGCCTCCTCATCCTCTACCGTGTCATCAGCCTCCACTGCATGGACAAGTCTCAATGCCCCTCCAACATATCATGTGTGCAGGGCACAGCGGTGTCACGCTGCTCTTCGCATGGTTTGCCTTGGCGATCAGAGTCACACGGGAGGAGCTGCTAAAAGTCATTCATCAAGACATCAAATCATGGCTCACTCCAGGAAAACTGGAAATGGGAACCATGGTGACCAATAACGGGAAGAACATCTTGTCTGCACTGTGACAAGGAAGCCTGAGACATGCGCCCTGCATGGCACACGTGTTCGATCTGGTTGTCAAGTGGTTCCTGAAGTGTCCCCCCCCCCCCCCCATCTCCAAGACATCCTAACAATGGAAAGGAAACTTTGCATGCACTTCAGCCATTCATACACTGCAAAGCACACCCTCCTTGAGCTGCAGCGCCAGAAAGGTATCCCACAACATAGTCTGATTTGTGACGTTTCCACACGTATGAATTCTACCCTCCATATGTTGGACCGACTATACGAACAGAGAAAAGCCATCAGCGATTTTGATGATCTAAGTGAATAGGGGGACTCCACTGTGTAACTTTAATGTCAACCAGTGGCAGCTCATACGTGACACCTGCCGTTTGCTCAGGCCCTTTGAGGAAGCCACGTTATTAGTCAGTCACCAGGATTAGGGGATGAACAACGTCATTCCTTTGCTTCATTTACTACAAAATGTGTTGGAAACGATGGCTTGGTCAGGGCACTTGAGACGTGGCACCTACATCTCATGGCCACACGAGCCCTGTGGGGGCTGAACTGGTGGAGGAGGGGGAGGTGCACAGTGGAGCACAGTTTAGGTTTCGTGAGATGGGCAGTTTTCCAGTCATCTGACAGGAGAGGAGGAGCAGGAGAAGTTAGAGGAGCTAGAGAGTTATGAGGAAGGCGAGACAGAGGACCCAGACACATCGTGGCAGTATGCTGTGGAGATGGAGGCAAGGAGTCCCTCCGAGTCACTTGCACAAATGGACAATGCATGATCACTTGCTTGCATAGTGACCGCCGAATTGTCATAATTTGGCAGCTGGATGACTTCTGGCTATCCACCTAATTGGACCCTCACTACGTCACAATATGGGGGCCTTTTTTACACCCACTATAAGGGAGGTCAAACTGACCTACTACAGATACATCCTACATACTCTGTTGGCCGATGCCTATCTGCGCCATCGTCTATCCTCTCGCAGGTCTGACTTGGGGGGCCCCCTGCGCTCACCTTCCACTGCCATGGCTGCTGGGGAGGGGTGGGGTGGCAGGAGCAGTACCAGCTCCATCAGCAAAAGCCTGAGTCTACAGACGCTGATGAGTAGCTTTCTTCACCCCCATAGTGAAGCAACTCATCAGCAGCAGGTAGACTCTCAGCAGGACCTGAACCAGCAGGTGGTGGCAAACCTTGACATTGCCATGCCAACACACCTTGAAGATCCGCTGGACTTCTGGCAGCCAAACTTGATTTGTGGCCGCAACTAGCAGAGTTTGCCCTGGAAAAGCTGTCCTGTAAGGCCAGTAGTGTGCCATCAGAGCAGGTGTTTCATGCGGCAGGGGCCATAGTCACCCCAAGGCGAACTTGTCTGTCCACGAAAAATGTGAAGAGACTGACCTTTGTGACGATGAATCAGGCATGGATCAGCCAGGATTTCCACCAATGCCCGATGCATCAGAATAGATTGACCATGGTGCCACACCAACACTTAACAAATATGAATAGTGCTAAACATATTTAAGGTGCTGCTCCCCAGTTAATGACATTCCTCTGCATCAGACCACAAGTAAGGATTGAGGATATGCATTAGCTAAAACATAACTTTCCTTAGGACAAAATATATGTACCCAAAATTTATTTGAAATCAAACAAAAGGAAGGCTGTGCAAAAACCACCATGTGCCACCTACACCACCAAGTATTGATGTGATGCAAAGACCTATAAAAGGTGGAAGGGAACAACATATGGTCCATTGTAACCGGTGGGGGTAAAAACTTCCTCTGTAAGGCCCTACTCTCACATTTTTTATTTCCTTCTTGGCAAGTGTTACTCGCCCTAAAAAGGGCAGCCCCACACAGGAACCTCTCTATTTCCACCTACAAATGCTGTTATTTCACAGTTTTTTTTGGGTGGAAATAGGGAGAGTTTCCTGTGTGGGGCCGACCTTTTTAGGGCGAGTAACACTTGCCAAGAAGGGAATTATTAGGGCGAGAGTAGGGCCTTACAAGGGAATTTGTTTACCCCCACCTGCTACAATAGACAATACATCGTTCTCTTTTCAAGGAAAATGTTACTCGTCTTAAAAAGGGGGCAGCCCCACACAGGAACCTATCCCTATTTCCACCTAAAAACCCTTGGAAATGGCAATGTTTGTAGGTGGAAATAGGTAGGGGTTCCTGTTTGGGGCCGCACTTTTTAGGGCGAGTAACACTTGCCAAGAAGGGAATTAATAATGCAAGAGTAGGTTCACCTCCCCTCCCCCCCCCCCCCCGGTTACAAGGAACCATACGTTGTTCCCTTCCACCTTTTTAGAGGTCTTTGCATCACATCAATACTTGGTGGTTTAGGTGGCACATGGTGTTTGTTGCACACCTTTACTTTTGTTTGATTTATAAAAAAAAAAAATTTGAGTAGATTTATTTTATCCTAAGAATATTACTAAAAGTTAAATGGGCACTCTCATTAAAATAATGTTTGCTATGGCACTCCTTATGGTAAATGAAAAATATTTCAAATATACTTTGTTTAAAAAAAAAAAGTTTTCTATGTGTTATTGCTGCTTAAAAAAGCACAAGAGCACATTTTCCCCCAACTCATACACAGACTTTGGACCAGTAAGTCGAAACACAGGAAGTGCCGCCTAGAGTGCTATGGGGGGGGGGGTCCAACCAACAACATATGGCAGTTATGTGTGAGAGGAGCTATGATTGGATGAGGCTGGACACCCCCCCCCCCCTCAGCAGTCCAGGCGGCACTTCCTGTATTTGGACTTTGGTCCAAAGTCTGTGTATGAGTTGGGGGAAAATGTGCTCTTGAGCTTTTTTCAGCACAAGTAAAACATAGAAAACTTCATTTTTTTTAAACAAAGTATATTAGAAATATTTTTCATTTACCATAAGGAGTGCAATAGCAACAATTTGTTTTAATGAGAGTGACCCTTTAAGTTTGAAGTAATGCATATCCTCAATACTTACTTGTACACACTAACACTTTTACCCACCTTCGTCACCAGGTACTGGTATTGGCACTCACCACCCTACTATGTCACCGGGTCACTTTCACGACTCCTGATGCTGCTGATGCCACCTCCAGGCTTTCTCATTCTGCCACCATATGTTCTCCTCATGCTGCTGCCACTTCCTCTCTGTCTCATTCTGCAACAATATGGTCTCCTCATGCTTCCACCACCTCCAGCCTGTGTCATTCAGCCACTATATGGTCTCCTCATGCTACCGCCAACTCAAGGCTGTCATTCAGCCACTACATGGTTTCCTCCTGCTGCTGCCACTTCCATTCTGTCTCATTCTGCAACTATATGGTCTCATCATGCTGCCGCCAACTGCAGACTGTGTCATTTATCCACTATATGGTCTTCTCTTGCTACTGCCAACTCCAGGATATGTCATTCAGCCACTATATGGTCTCCTCATGCTTCTGCCACCTTTAGGCTATGTCATTCAGCCACTATATGGTCTCCTCATGCTTCCACCACCTCCAGGCTGTGTCACTGTACCACCATGTGGTCTCCTTATGCTGCTGGCACATTAAATAAAACCATTTAGGTTCATTTATTTGAAATCTTCATTTTAAATGTTAAAACATATATTTAATGTTTTCAATTGTGAGGCCCTATGGTCTATTCAGGCTGTTGCCACCTCCAGGCTGAGTCATTAAGCCACTATATGGTCTCCTCATGCTGCTGCCACCTCCACGCTGTGTCATTCAGCCACTTTATGGTCTCCTCATACTGATGCCACCTCCAGGCTTTGTCATTGTGCTGCTCTGCAACAGTGATTCTACTAACAACGCCTCTAATCTGCATGTCATACTAAATAACAGTATTATTTCACTAACCTAGCAAGGCAAAGTGTTCTACACCCCTATTGAGGCTCTCTGTAGGCCAGAAATAATAATTAATACAGATTTGTTGCGAATAAATTCGGACCGAACCAAAATTTTTCAAAAAATTTGCTCATCTCTTGTAACCACCATCATCTTAATCTGCTCCTCAAAATCATTTTGGATAATGAACGCGAATAAAACATCTGCCCAGATGGCGATAATTGATTAGCACTTATTTTCCTAAAAGAGCCAATGTCACGACAACCATCCCAAACATTAGTAATGGTAACATACGGTGCACTTTAATTCAGCATTTTCCCAGTCGTTCTTACTTTCCTCGATATTACCTTAATGAAAAGTGATTTTTCTTGAAGCGCACATTTTTATTGACCGTTCTCCTTCGTATATAAAGTGAAGTCATTTTCCACGTGCCTTTCTGTTGCTGTAATTGCAGAAAAAGAGGGGGGTCTACAAATATTTATAGTAATCATATAGAAAAAAGGCAGAACCGTTGTTCCGTGCGATCTGATATGGATTATAATATAGTTAAGAAATGTGATTTAATTTCCCCGGGGGGCTTGGAGTAGTTGCGGTTGTGCAAGTGCTAAGCAAACACTATGCAGATATTGACAAGGCGGAATACAAGAACCGGCTTACCATTATATCAAAGGGGCAATGTTTTTATTTTAGCTATTGTCAAGTATTTATTATGGTTTCTGCTATAGAGATTAGTATGGTGTTGAGAATAATTGTCCTATCGAAGCCATGGATGCAGAATGGGCATCAGTGACATATACTGTCCCATTACTTCTTATGGAGCTGACTGATTGGTCAGGGATGGGGACAATGGAGGGAGATTTATCAAAACCTGTGCAGAGGAAAAGTTGCCCATAGCAACCAATCGGATCGCTTCTTTCATTTTTAACAAGGCCTCTGCAAAATAAAAAAAAAAGGCGATCTGATTGATTGCTATGGGCAACTGGACAACTGTCACGATTCGGCAGGCTGGAGGTGGATCCTCTGTGCCAGAGAGGGATTGGCATGGACCGTGCCGGTGGACCGGTTCTAAGTTGCTACTGGTATTCACCAGAGCCCGCCGCAAAGCGGGATGGTCTTGCAGCGGCGGTAGCAACCAGGTCGTATCCACTGGCAACGGCTCAACCTCTCTGACTGCTGAGAAAAGCGTGGTACAAGGGAGTAGACAAGAGCAAGGTCAGACGTAGCAGAAGGTCGGGGCAGGCGGCTAGGTTCGTAGTCAATGGTGATAGCAGATGGTCAAGAACACAGTAGTGGTAACACAGAGTAGCTTTCTCAAGGCACAAGGCAACAAGATCCGGCAAGGGAGTGCAGGGGAAGTGAGGTATAAGTAGGGAGTGCACAGGTGGAACTAATCAGGGATATTGGGCCAGGCACCATCATTGGTGCACTGGCCCTTTAAATCTCAGAGAGCTGGCGCGCGCGCCAGAGCATGACAGCCGGGGATCGGGACAGGTAAGTGACTTGGGATGCGATTTGCGAGCGGGCGCGTCCCGCTATGCGAATCGCATCCCCGCCGGCAATGTCAGTGCAGCGCTCCCGGTCAGCGGGTCTGACCGGGGCGCTGCAGGGAGAGAAACGCCGCGAGCGCATCGGGGAGGAGCAGGGACCCGGAGCGCTCAGCGTAACAGTACCCCCCCCTTAGGTCTCCCCCTCTTTTTGTTGGGGTATCGCTCCACCTTGGACGAGGACATTGGGAGCGATTGTAGAGTCTCCCTCCGGGGAACAGCGAAGTCCTGGGTAAGCCCATGCCCGGCAGACAGTCCAGAAGGAGTGGGAATGGGGAGGGGGGGCAGAAGGTGAGGCTTGGCACGGGGCAGAGTGTCACCAGGACGGGGGCTATGAGGCGGCACGGCACAGTCCTGATAAGCCTTGGGGAGATCAGGCACAGGGGGAGACACTGAGGCTCGACAGGTGGGGCTGGGAGCAGAAGTGAGGCATTTCTTGAGGCAAGCAGGTCCCCAATTCTTGATTTCCCCAGTGGTCCAGTCAAGGGTGGGAGAATGATGCTGGAGCCATGGCAGACCGAGAAGGATTTCAGATGTGCAGCCGGGCAAAACCAAAAATTCTATCTTCTCGAGATGTGGTCCAATGTTCATAAGCAGGGGCACTGTGCGATAACGCACAGTGCAGTGCAACTTGACTCAGTTGACTGAAGAAATGTGGAGCGGCTTGATGAGACGGGTCACCGGGATGCAGTACCTATCAAGCAAAGAGGCCAGAATAAAATTTCCAGAAGAACCAGAGTCCAAGACGGCCACGGCAGAGAAGGAGGAGTTGGCAGAAGGAAAAATCCGTACGGGCACAGTGAGACATGGAGAGGCAGACTCCGTGCCCAGAGACGCCAGACCCACGTGAGCAGGTTGCGTGCGTGCATTTTCCAGACGTGGAGGACGAATAGGGCAATCCACCAAGAAATGTTCGGTACTAGAGCAGTACAGACATAGATTTTTATCCCTACGACGAGACCTCTCTTCAATAGTCAGGCGAGACCGATCCACTTGCATAGGCTCCTCGGCGGGAGGCACAGGGGTAGATTGCAAGGGATACCGTGAAAGAGGTGCCCAGGGATTAAGGTCTTTTTCCTGGCAGAGTTCCTGGTGTCTTTCAGAAAAACGCATGTCAATGCGGGTGGCCAAATGGATAAGTTCATGCAGGTTGGCAGGGATCTCTTGTGCGGCCAGCACATCTTTGATGTTACTGGATAGGCCTTTTTTAAAGGTCGCGCAGAGAGCCTCGTTGTTCCAAGATAATTCGGAAGCGAGAGTACGAAATCGGATGGCGTACTCGCCTACTGAAGAATTGCCCTGGACCAGGTTCAGCAGGGCAGTCTCGGCAGAAGAAGCTCGGGCTGGTTCCTCGAAGACACTGCGAATCTCAGAGAAGAAGGAGTGTACAGTGGCGGTGACAGGGTCATCGCAGTCCCAGAGCGGTGTGGCCCAAGACAAAGCCTTCCCAGACAGGAGACTGACCACGAAAGCCACCTTCGACCGTTCTGTAGGAAATTGGTCCGACAACATCTCCAAATGTAGGGAACATTGTGACAGAAAACCAGGGCAGAGTCTAGAGTCCCCATCAAATTTGTCCGGCAGGGACAAGCGGAGGTTAGGAGTGGCCACTCGCTGCGGAGGAGGTGCAGGAGCTGGCGGAGGAGATGATAGCTGCTGTTGCAGTTGCTGTAGCTGCGACTGAAATTGCTGTACCATGGTGGACACTTGCGACAGCTGGTGACTTAGATGGGCGATCTGTCGGGATTGCTGGGCGACCACCGTGGTGAGGTCAGAGACAACTGGCAGGGGAACCTCAGCGGGATCCATGGCCAGATCTACTGTCACGATTCGGCAGGCTGGAGGTGGATCCTCTGTGCCAGAGAGGGATTGGCGTGGACCGTGCCGGTGGACCGGTTCTAAGTTGCTACTGGTATTCACCAGAGCCCGCCGCAAAGCGGGATGGTCTTGCAGCGGCTGTAGCAACCAGGTCGTATCCACTGGCAACGGCTCAACCTCTCTGACTGCTGAGAAAAGCGCGGTACAAGGGAGTAGACAAGAGCAAGGTCAGACGTAGCAGAAGTTCGGGGCAGGCGGCTAGGTTCGTAGTCAATGGTGATAGCAGATGGTCAAGAACACAGTAGTGGTAACACAGAGTAGCTTTCTCAAGGCACAAGGCAACAAGATCCGGCAAGGGAGTGCAGGGGAAGTGAGGTATAAGTAGGGAGTGCACAGGTGGAACTAATCAGGGAGATTGGGCCAGGCACCATCATTGGTGCACTGGCCCTTTAAATCTCAGAGAGCTGGCGCGCGCGCGCGCGCCCTAGAGAGCGGAGCCGCGCTCGCCAGAGCATGACAGCTAGGGACCGGGACAGGTAAGTGACTTGGGATGCGATTCGCGAGCGGGCGTGTCCCGCTATGCGAATCGCATCCCCGCCGGCAATGTCAGTGCAGCGCTCCCGGTCAGCGGGTCTGAAAGGGGCGCTGCAGGGAGAGAAACGCCGCGAGGGCTTCGGGGAGGAGCAGGGACCCGGAGTGCTCAGCGTAACAACAACGTTTCCTCTACAGAAATTTACATACATCTCCCCCAATGTATCTCTGTTGGGGTGCTTTTGCATGATGTTTTAGAAATACCGCAGCTGGATCTGGTTGGAGAATTCTAAAACCCTGCTGGATCTGTGCCGTTCCAAATTAATTTGAATGATCCAGATGTGACTCCAAAATACTCCGGTCAGCTCATTTTTGGACTGTATCCAGTTTTGTTTCTGGACCAAAACCATGGCAGACTACGGTTTTCAATCCCAGATACGACCCAAAAATAAACCAGAGTAACTAGCTGACTGAGTCCGGCTCATTCAAATGAATAGGATGCGGCGCGGTCTGGCAGGGATACGGCAGTGGCCGGTTTTCAAATTCTCCTGCCAAATCTGGCTGCCATATACCCACATGAGACCTTAGAATTGTAAAAATTATAGCATGGTACACAGCATGGGCACAACAAAATGCTAGGAGGCAAAGCAGTTACCATGGGGCCAAACAACTAAGGGGCCCCATTGCTACTCAGATATAAGCTTGTCCAGTAGAGAGAAGAATAACTGACTATACAGTGCAATCCACGAGTCAGATAGTTAATATCACAAATAATATCACAGGGATCTTTTATTGTAGAACCAAACACTAAGGGTTTCTGGGCATGAGAGCCCCTTCATCAGGTGTGACATGTTACAGGAATGATACAGATATATATCATTCAAAGATGGCACCAAGACTCCATCCCACTTGCTAGTAGATATGGTCTAATGTCCATGGTAACAACAAATAAATAAAGAGAGATACGTAGCAACTGTCTGATACTAAAACTCCTAATCATCACTGTGCCATATATATATATATATATATATATATATATATATATATATATATACATATATTGCAGTGTTTCTCAACTAGTGTTCCTCCAGCTGTTACAAAACTCCCAAAGGCTGTCCGGGCATGCTGTGAGTTGTAGTTTTGCAACAGCTGGAGGCACAACAGTTGTAAAAAAAATGATATATAGGTATATAATATTGTCTATTTTGGTGAACCCTCTAATCATAGACATGTATATAGTAAAACATTTGAAGACCAAAGCAAAAAACATTACTGTTTTCCACGTGTACAGTATATAAATGCAGCACAGATGTTGCACAGAACTGACTTCACTTATGCAGCAAATCTCTGATAAATTGTATCCTGGGCATTCCAGAAGATAACATCTCCGAAAACACAAGAACGTACGCTGTGGTCGGGTGAGATAATCTATTGACGGGGTAGCGTGTCAAAGGAATATATGACTGGTGCAGTCACGGCGAGGCTGGGATTCCATGCTAAGACCGCACTTGTGTTCTGAATATATTTTTGATAGGATGTGATTCCTTTGTTACATAAGAATGGGAATTCCATTAGTGCTGACTCCAGAAGAATCCATGACCACACATCTGGTGGCACAAATTTTTTAATATATATATATATATATATATATATATATATATATATATGTATGTATATGTATGTATATATATATATATATATATATATATATATATATATATAGTACATCTTGGCAAAACATTTAACCTTTCTATTATACTTCATAGAAAATGTATATTCTTTTTTTTTATAGAAATCATGGCTTCAAAAAAAAAAAAGATCACTCTGGGTCCCCATACCATCCAGAACATAACCTTGTCCGGCTGCAGCATCATCTTTGTCCTAGCCTGTGCTTCAGCTGGGACAAAGTACAGGGCGGGACTTGCGCTCCTCTGTGCTCACTCCTGGGCTGTCTATCAAACTGCATCATGAACACAGAGCGGAAGGGCTTACAGACCAGCCTGCAGTGATTGGGTGAAGAGACCCAGCACATCAGATTTAGGGAGGAAGTGACTGCATGGTAAGTGAAGGCGGCTCAGTGCTTGCCTCGGGCACACCCCTTCCTGAGCAATGGATGTCAAAATGAGTGAGCAGCAGAACAAAGGGATTTGTGTGCCAAATACAAAAGCTAGACACATTTAGAAAGTAAGCTTTAAAGGAAATCTGTCACCATAGTCCAGGTGACACTGATGACAATGGTACGCACTTACTCTCTGGTAATCTAGGCCTTTAGGCTTCAGCTCTGGTCCGACTTGGGGCAAGTGCGGAGCTTAGTGACGTTACCGCTGCTGTTCTCTAGCAGCAGGGAGCAGCAGCGGTGAGATCACTATGCTCCAGCCGCTGCTGCTCTCTGCTGCGAGTCTCGCAGCAGCTGTGATGTCACTAAGCTCCCCCCATGCCCCAAGTCGGGTGCACGGAGCTGGAGCTAAAGCCAGGGTTACCGGAGATCCCCGTCACAGAACGGAACAAGGTAAGTATTGTTGTCATCACTGTCACCTGCACTATCTGTCGATACCGAAAGGTTAGTGCAGGTGGCACTGGTGACAGATTTCCTTTAAATGTTAAAAGAGGTTGCACAAAATTTAGAATGGCTAATTTCTCTTACTCAGCTCCACGCCTGTCTGTAGGTTGAGTCTAGTAATGCAGCTCAGCTCTATTAAAGAGACAGGTGAGAAACTGTTTATGAAAAAAAAAATGTTTAAAGGGGCACTCTCATTAAAAAAAAATTTGCTATTGCACTCCTTATGGTAAATGAAAAATATTTCTAATATACTTTGTTTAAACAAAATGAAGTTTTCTATGTTTTATTTGTGCTTAAAAAAGCTCAAGATCACATTTTCCCCCATCTCATACACAGACTTAGGACTGAAGTCCAAACACAGTGCAGCCTGGAGTGCTGAGAGGGGGGGGGGGATGTCCAACCAACAGCATATGGTTGTTAAGTGTGAGAGGAGCTATGATTGGATGAGGCTGGACACACCCCCCTCAGCACTCTGTGTTTGGACCTCGGTCCTAAATCTGTGTATGAGATGGGGGGGGGGGGGAATGTGCTCTTGAGCTTTTCTAAGCACAAATAAAACATAGAAAACTTCATTTTGTTTAAACAAAGTACCGTATATACTCGAGTATAAGCCGAGTTTTTCAGCACGATTTTTCGTGCTGAAAACACCCCCCTCGGCTTATACTCGAGTGAACTCCCCCACCCGCAGTGGTCTTCAACCTGCGGACTTCCAGAGGTTTCAAAACTACAACTCCCAGCAAGCCAGGGCAGCCATCGGCTGTCCGGGCTTGCTGGGAGTTGTAGTTTTGAAACCTCCGGAGGTCCGCAGGTTGAAGACCACTGCGGCCTTCAACATCATCCAGCCCCCTCTCACCCCCTTTAGTTCTGAGTACTCACCTCCGCTCGGCGCTGGTCCGGTCCTGCAGGGCTGTCCGGTGAGGAGGTCGTCCGGTGGGATAGTGGTTCCGGGCTGCTATCTTCACCGGGGAGGCCTCTTCTAAGCGCTTCGGGCCCGGCCTCAGAATAGTCACGTTGCCTTGACAACGACGCAGATGCGTCGTTGTCAAGGCAACGGCTCTATTCCGGGCCGGAAGCGCGGAGAAGAGGCGCCCCCGGTGAAGATAGCAGCCCGGACCACCTCCTCACCGGACCACCTCCTTACCGGACAGCCCTGCAGGACCGGACCAGCGCAGAGCGGAGGTGACTACTCAGAACTAAAGGGGGTGAGAGGGGGCTGGATGATGTTGAAGGCCGCAGTGGTCTTCAACCTGCGGACCTCCGGAGGTTTCAAAACTACAACTCCCAGCAAGCCCGGACAGCCGATGGCTGCCCGGGCTTGCTGGGAGTTGTAGTTTTGAAACCTCTGGAGGTCCGCATGTTGAAGGCCGCAGTGGTCTTCAACCTGCGGACCTCCGGAGGTTTCAAAACTACAACTCCCAGCAAGCCCGGACAGCCGATGGCTGCCCGGGCTTGCTGGGAGTTGTAGTTTTGAAACCTCTGGAGGTCCGCAGGTTGAAGACCACTGAGGGCGAATGATGAGAAGAGGATGATGAAGGGGGGGGGGTGTGGGGATGATGAAGGGGGGTGGGGATGATGAAGGGGGGGGGGTGTGGGATGATTACAAGGGGATGATGAAGGGGGGATGTGTGGGATGATAAGGGGATGTGTGGGATGATGACAAGGGGATGATGAAGGGGGGATGTGTGGGATGATGACAAGGGGATGATGAAGGGGGATGTGTGGGATAAGGGGATGTGTGGGATGATGACAAGGGGATGATGAAGGGGGGATGTGTGGGATAAGGGGATGTGTGGGATGATGACAAGGGGATGATGAAGGGGGGATGTGTGGGATAAGGGGATGTGTGGGATGATGACAAGGGGATGATGAAGGGGGGATGTGTGGGATCATGACAAGGGGATGATGAAGGGGGGATGTGTGGGATGATAAGGGGATGTGTGGGATGATGACAAGGGGATGATGAAGGGGGGATGTGTGGGATGATGACAAGGGGATGATGAGGATGTTAATGACGGGTCTGGATGATGACAGGGGGGGATGAGGTATTTCCCACCCTAGGCTTATACTCGAGTCAATAACTTTTCCTGGGATTTTGGGTTGAAATTAGGGGTCTCGGCTTATACTCGGGTCGGCTTATACTCGAGTATATACGGTATATTAGAAATATTTTTTATTTACCATAAGGAGTGCAATAGCAAAAATATATTTTAATGAGAGTTACCCTTTAAGTCTTTCACAGCTCTTTTATGTTTGGAATTTCATTTACTGTTGGCCTATACACTGCAGTATCCTGCTGCTTTAGTGACAGCATGTTCATTGTTCCCTTCTAATAAAAAGAACACAAGCAATTTTCTTGCCCTTTTTCACTATGATTAAACTTAACTAAAATGAAAACCAAATTCCACAAAATGCAAATCTGTATTTCCATACTCAAAGACACAAGTATAAATAATATTACTGCATATTATAGTTAGTATGGTAAGGCAAACAATACTGTATTTAGATAAGATTATTGGGGATGACATTTTTGGCAAGATGCACTTATAAACTAATGTGTATGGGGGGTCATCACCATCTATCTTACAAAAGGTCATGATTCTTCAAGCTAGTATAAAAGTCTTTAGGGATATTGTTATGTCTCTCAGCAGAGAAGTTGATTCTCTAACCTACAATTAGTTTGACGTTGGCTAAACTATTTTTCTATTCTTTATGTTTCTTTTCGGGTTCCTGCTTTTGTATGCTTAGGAGTCCAGTGGGTGTCCTTCTTATTGATTGACAACTTTCTCTGTAAGCATAATCATTGAGCTGGGCCGCCTCAAGACTCCTAAGAATAGAATAAGCCAAACGTGTAATGGAAAAGGTTTTGCTGAATCTTTTCCAAAATATTGGCTTCTCTTGCTCTACACCAATACTCACATAACACATTTAACATAACAGGCTGAATTTAAGGGCTAGGGATATCTTAGTACTTATTATCGCCAAAAACATTTTCTTTATTAGTAATTTTGCTTACTTTTGCTTCTACGGCTTAAGCAGCTTGTTATGTGAGCTCTGTTTTTTTTTATATATGGTTCTTCCCTGCAAATTGCCTTACATCTGCTCTCCCTTCTAATTTGTAACTAGAGATGAGCAAATTTTTAAAAAAATTTGATTCGGCTGATTCACCGAATTAAGCGTAAAAATTTGGTTCGTTCAGAATTTATTTGAGGTGAATCACTATTAAAAACAGCTATTTCTGGGCTACAGAGAGCCTCAATAGGGGAGTAGAACACTTTGCCTTGTCGTAACACGCATAGGGAGTGTGCTGTGTTAGTGAATTTATACTGTTATTCAGTATGACATGCAGATTTGAGGCATCGCTATTAGACTCGCTGCCACACAGCCTCTGGATGAGGCAGCAGGGAGACCATATAGCGTCACAATTGAAGAAATTAAAGAGATTTTTTAATGTAATTTTTATTTAATTAAATTTTCATTTATTTAAATTTTTTTAAATCCTTTTTTGAGGACCCATTATGGTGATTACATAGATTTTTTTTAAATTTAAATAGATGTTCAATAGATTCACAAGTTTAATATGCCAGCAGCATGAGGAGATCATTCGGCGGCACAATGACAGAGCCTGGTAATTGGAATGAGCAAACTTTTAATCCTTTTTTTTTTGAGGACCCATTGAAAGGCAAGTCTGGTGCCAGCAGCCGCGGTAATTCCAGCTCCAATAGAATATTTGCTGCAGTGTAAACTATGGCAACGCTTTTAGTTGTATCTTAAAATCGAGCTGGCGGTCCACCACAAGGCCAGCTACTGCTGTCACTACAATTAGGTCCACCACAAGGCCAGCTACACCTGTCACTACAATTAGGTCATCCTACTAATTTATATATATAAATATTTCTCAATATTATCTTCTTGCATTACCGAAGTGTCCCGCAAAGGGACTTTTAGCTGTAATAGTTAAATCTGTCAGCCGAGTCGAGCCAGCAATGATTCAGAATGAGGTTTGGAACGCATACCTCCTGCAGGTAACATTGAGATTCTCTCTGCGCATGACCCGAGATACACCTGGTCATCACTGTGCCATAGACGTCATGATGAGGCGGCGTGGTGATGATTGGTCTCTTGGGTCATGTGAGGAGGAATCACCAGGTATAATACAATGTTAGTTAATTAGTTTTAGTACGGACGCCATCAGAGCCGCACGCATAGTTCTAATGCACCACTCATTGAAATAAAGGAGACTAGCCTAATGGTCCCTGAAGATTCTAGCTAAAGAAACGCTGCGTTGGACCCCTCGAGGGAGATGAAGTCAAATATTGGACCCCTCATGAAAGAGAGTTATCATGCCGCCATCTGAAGCTATAGCGGGATACTGCTGACCGTCGGTGCAGGATTGAGATCCTAAGCTGTGTGCCCACAGCGGATGAAGAATGAAGCACTGAAAATGAGACAGCAGAAAATCCGCAGTCAAAACAGATAAGTGTGACCACAACACTGCAATAAGAATATGTGGCTTATATGTGCAGCACATTAACTAATAATAGTATGCATACTACATCATAAATTTTGTTGCTGGAAATATTGTAACAATGCTGATGAACACTCACACTATTTTCTATTGTTGCATTCTGAAGAGGATTTAACCCCTTCACGACGAGCGACGTACATGTACGGCGCCGCGAAGTGTCACTTGGCGCGCGGCGACGTACATGTACGTCGCGGGGTTCCGGGAGCGCCGCGTCACCGGTAGCGGTGATCGGACCGGGATGACTGCTGTTATCTAACAGCAGGCATCCCGGCACATCGCCGAGGGGGGTCCTGAGACCCCCCCATAACCGCGATGCGCGCAAATCGCAGGTCAATTCAGACCTGCGATCTGCGCGATTCCGGGTCATACGGGTCACTGGTGACCCGGTGACCCGGAAAATAAGAGGGATCGGGGGTGTCCGAGACACCCTCGATCCCCCTAAAGGGATAGGAGTTTGGTGGCAAGGGTGCCACCCCTCCTATCCCTGCTATTGGTCGGCCGAGCGACCGACCGATAGCAGACCGGGGGAGGGGGGGTTAAAGTTCGGTTCCCCCGCTTTGCCCACCTGTCGGTGTCCGGGCAAAACGGGGGAACCGTCCAGGGATGATCGGCGCCGAAGGTCCCTACCTGGATCCCGGATCCCGGAGCGCGATCCTCCATGCGGGGATCCCCCACGTGCGGCGGCGGCGGCTTCCGGGTCCTGCTAGGTGAGTTGTTGCCTAGCAACATCCGGAGGGCCACAGTTTACAGTGGTCTCTAAACCGTGGCCCTCCAGATGTTGCAAAACTACAACTCCCAGCATGCCCAGACAGCTGTTTGCTGTGTGGGCATGCTGGGACTTGTAGTTTTGCAATATTTAGAGGGGTTCAGGTTGTAGACCACTAAGTGGTCTCAAACTGTAGCCCTCCAGATGTTGCAAAACTACAACTCTCAGCATGCCCAGACAGCAGTTTGCTGTCTGGGCATGCTGAGAGTTGTAGTTTTGCAACATCTGGAGGGCCACAGTTTTGAGACCACTGGACAGTGATTTACAACTTGAACCCCTCTAAATCTTGCAAAACTACAAGTCCCAGCATTCAGGAACAGCATAAGGCTGTCTTGGCATGCTGGGAGTTGTACTTGCGTGCCTCCAGCCATTGCATAACTACATCTCCCAGCATGCCCCTCCGCAATCAGTACATGCTGGGAGTTGTAGTTTTGCAACAGCTGGAGGCACACTGGTTGGAAAATACTGAGTTAGGTCATAGAACCTAACTCAAGGTTTTCCAGCCAGTGTGCCTCCAGCTGTTGCAAAACTACAACTCCCAGCATGCATGGTCTGTCAGTGCATGCTGGGAGTTGTAGTTTTGACCCCCCCCCCCCCCCCTCCCGTGTGAATGTACAGGCTACATTCACACTGGCGGCAGATTACAGTGAGTTCCCCGCTACAAATTTGAGCTGCGGGAAATTTTTCGCCGCAGCTCAAACTCCTAGCGGGAGACTCAGTGTAATCTGCCTCCAGTGTGAATGTAACCTAAAAACACTACACTACACTAACATAAAATAAAGAGTAAAACACTACATATACACACGTACACTGCCCCCCCCCCACCCACCCCCCTCCCCAATAAAAATGAAAAACGTATTGTATGGCAGTGTTTCTAAGATGGAGCCTCCAGCTGTTGCAAAACAAAAACTCTCAGCATTTCTGGACAGCAATTGACTGTCCAGGCATGCTGGGAGTTTAGCAACAGCTGGAGGCACCCTGTTTGGGAATCACTGGCATAGAATACCCCTATGTCCACCCCTATGCAAGTCCCTAATTCAGGCCTCAAATGCGCATGGCGCTCTCACTTCGGAGCCCTGTCGTATTTCAAGGCAAAATAATAGGGTCACATATGGGGTATCGCCGTACTCGGGAGAAATTGCCTAACAAATTTTGGGGGGCTTTTTCTCCTTTTACCCCTTATGAAAAGGAACAGTTGGGGTCTACACCAGCATGTTAGTGTAAAAAAATAATTTTTACACTGACATGCTGGTGTTGCCCTATACTTTTCATTTTCACAAGAGGTAAAAGGGAAAAACGCCCCCCAAAATTTGTAATGCAATTTCTCCCGAGTACGGAGATACCCCATATGTGGGCGCAAAGTGCTCTGGGGGCGCACAACAAGGCCCAGAAGGGAGAGTGCGCCATGTACATTTGAGGTGATTTGCACAGGGGTGGCTGATTGTTACAGCGGTTCTGAAAAACGCAAAAAAAACAAAACCCCACATGTGACCCCATTTTGGAAACTACACCCCTCAAGGAATGTAAAAGGGGTGCAGCGAGAATTTACACCCCACAGGTGTCTGACGGATCTTTGGAACAGTGGTCCGTGAAAATGAAAAATTTTGCACAGCCCACTGTTCCAAAGATCTGTCAGACACCAGTGGGGGGGGGGGGGGGGGGTAAATGCTAACTGTACCCCTCATTATATTCTGTGAGGGGTCTAGTTTCCAAAATGGTATGCCATGTGTTTTTTTTTTGCTGTTCTGGCCCCATAGGGGCTTCCTAAATGCGACATGCCCCCAAAAACCATTTCAGAAAAACGTACTCTCTAAAATCCCATTGTCGCTCCTTACCTTCTGAGCCCTCTACTGCGCCCGCCGAACACTTTACATAGACATATGAGGTATGTGCTTACTCGAGAGAAATAGGGCTACAAATACAAGTATACATTTTCTCCTTTTACCCCTTGTAAAAATTCAAAAATTGGGTCTACAAGAACATGCAAGTGTAAAAAATGAAGATTTTGAATTTTCTCCTTCACTTTGCTGCTTTTACTGTGAAACACCTAAAGGGTTAAAACATTTGCTGAATGTCATTTTGAATACTTTGGGGGGTGCAGTTTTTATAATGGGGTCATTTATGGGGAATTTCTAACATGAAGACCCTTCAAATCCACTTCAAAGCTGAACTGGTCCCTGAAAAATGGCGAGTTTGAAAATTTTGTGAAAAATTGGAAAATTGCTGCTGAACTTTGAAGCCCTCTGGTGTCTTCCAAAAGTAAAAACTCGTCAATTTTATGATGCAAACATAAAGTAGACATATTGTATTTGTGAATCCCAAATTTTTTTGGGGAGAATATCCATTTTCCTTACAAGCAGAGAGCTTCAAAGTTAGAAAAATTCAAAATTTTTCATTTTTTCATCAAATTTGGGGATTTTTCACAAGAAAGGATGCAAGATACCACAAAAATTTACCACTATGTTAAAGTAGAATATGTCACGAAAAAACAATCTCGGAATCAGAATGATAACTAAAAGCATTCCAGAGTTATTAATGTTTAAAGTGACAGTGGTCAGATTTGCAAAAAAAGGCTTCGTCCTAGAGGTGAAAATGGGCTCCGTCCTTAAGGGGTTAATACTGAATGCTATCATGCAAATTCTACAATTGAATATACATTGTTGGAATAAGTGATTTACTGGCAGTGCTTAAGTAGAGCCTAAGAGCAGTCTGGACTGTAGATGAGTTTCTATACATCTCATACCGCACAATGTGGACAGTGGTCTAAGCTTGTATCTCATACCATAAGAGAGCTGAAACAATGGTCATTATCTGCCTACGCTATATGCATGAGATAACACATGTTGCGCTCTGATACAGCCTTGCATTCTTTACGTAAATCTGGAGTATAATATTCTGGTATATCGTACACTTGAAAATTCCCTGAGTGGTTATGATTAAGTAATCCAAATGGAAACTTTGTACGTCCGTGGAAATACACTGAATTAAGTCTACTTGGCATGAACTGCAACTATTCTGTGTGAATTGCAACTTATGAAGAAAGTTCTATGCATTCTATGTGAACTGTTATATATCTTTGAATTGTCCAGTTAGAGTTCTGCATATATGATCTGTGCCGTTGTGGCTATTTTATATTGGATTCTCTGGATTATATGATGGTCCGTAACTATATAGATTAGTAATATATAGATTTTTCTATTTTTCTAGTTCCATTTAATTCTATTTCACTACTTTTCACCATTGTGATTTTAACATTGATATAATTAAAAGGTATTTTTTAGAGGTTCCCTTCTTGGTCTGTCAGTTTGTGTAATTTTTGGGAGACCTAACATTTAGATATATATCTATCAGTGCAGATACTGCATGTCCCAGCCACTGCCTCTCAGCGCATCCAAATGCTCTGAGTGTCTACTTGAAAAGGGAGGGACTGCAGTACCAGCAACTTGGACAGGAGCATATTCAGCTTCTGTGCCGTTGCATAAGTGGGCGCATAAAGCTAGAAGTGGCTGCAGTGAAAAAGCTTGTCCTAGTATTTTAAAATTGAGCTGGCGGTCCTCCGCCAAGCGAGACACCACCTGATCCAGCCCCTGCCTATCAGCGCCCCCCTGACTATGAATGTGTGAATATTTAATTTAATCAGTTATGTTTCATTGTTATCGCTCAAACCTGTTTCATTGGATTCTTGTGGTGATTCCACAGGTAATATATGACGTCAACGACCAAAGGGCCTCAGTCTTGAAAAGATTGCATCAGTTTTTTTTTTATTTAAATTTAAGATTTTGATTAGATTCACAAGGTTAATGTCCTGGGTGCCCGAAGCGTTTACTTTCAACTAATACTGTATGACCACAAAATCCAATATAACAAGGAGTCACATGGTGGCACAGTGACAGAGCCTAGAGGGGGCAGCATCCTGACGAGACCTTAGGGTCTCACAATAGAAAAGATGAAAGATATTTTGTAAAATTTAAATTGAAGATTTAAAATAGATTAACCCCTTAAGGACCCAGCTCATTTTCACCTTAAGGACCCGAGCATTTTTTGCACATCTGACCACTGTCACTTTAAACATTAATAACTCTGGGATGCTTTTACTTTTCATTCTGATTCCGAGAATTTTTCTTCGTGACATATTCTACTTTATGATAGTGGTAAATTTTTGCCGATACTTGCATCATTTCTTGGTGTAAAATTCCAAAACGTCGTTCATCCTGTAATCCTGGTGACTGACTAATAATATGGCTTCCTCAAAGGGCTTGAGCAAACGACAGGTGTCACGTATGAGCTGCCACTGGTTGACATTGAAGTTACACAGGGGAGTCCCTATCCGCTTGGATCAACAAGAAAATGGTGATGGCTTTTATCTGTTCATATAGTTGGTCCAACGTATGGAGGGTGGAATTTCAAGGTGTGGAAATGTCACAAATCAGACTATGTTGGGGTGTGCTTTGCGGTGTACGAGTGGCTGAAGTGCATGCAAAGTTTTCTATGGCAAGGCAAACCATGTGAAGAGCAGTGTGACATTGCCATGCCCTGCACAAATGGTATGCTGGAGGAGCATTGAGACTTGCCCATGCAGTGGAGGCTGAGGACACATTCACCCAGTGGGCTGTAAAGGACATGTATTGTCTCTGACCGTAGTTACGGTTCATTGTAGCAGGTGGGGGTAAAAACTTCCCCTGTAAGGCCCTACTCTCGCCCTATTAATTCCCTTTTTTGGCAAGTGTTACTCGCCCTAAAAAGGTCTCAAGGTGGCAGCATCAGCATGAGGAGACCATATAGCAGCACAAACAGAGCCTGGAGGTGGCAGCATCAGCATGAGGAGACCATATGGCAGCACAATGACAGAGCCTTGAGGTGGGAGCATCAGCATGAGGAGACCATATGGCAACACAATGAGAGAGCCGGGAGGAGGCAACATCAGCATGAGGAGACCATAGGACATTACAATGAGAGTGCCTGGAGGTGGCAGCATCAGCACGAGGAGACCATATGGTGGCACAATGACAGAGCCTGGAGGTGGCAGCAGCAGCATGAGGGCCATGCCAACTGAGGTATCCCTGTGAGAATCCCTGTGTATTAGAGCCCAGTACAGTACTATTAGGCAGTAATAGCAGATGACAATGGCCTATTTACTGCTCTGCCTGACTGGCCCCTTTAAGCTTTAGAGTTGCTGTACACCCCACTGCAGCAGTGGATTTGCTGTGTATTACACTAAAAATTTCTCGCTAGGCCCACGGAGGTGACCAGTGAATTCAGAGACTTTATTCCTTGCTGGGACTTAAAGTTGACTTGGGCAATTTGCATGGAGACCACACTGACAAGATGAGACAAGATGATTTGACTGACTTGACCTTGACAGACTATGACTGTCTTAACCCCTTCTGTAGGTTACCAGGCTTTGACTTGACCTGTGGGGCAAGGGACTTGAGAATCCGTGGTTGCTGGCTGACTTTAGGCCTCCTCTGGACTCCAGACACAGTCTAGCAGGACTTGACCTCACTGCAACTCAGCATACAAGAGAGTAAAGAGACTCCTCCCAAGACTTATATAGGGCAGACTCTCTCTCCCATAGGTCACACTTTGGTCACATGGTCACTGTGTAACAATCACATGACAACTAGTTAATCACATGTGTACTCAAGTAGAAAACAGACATGGTGCACATCTACAATCTTGCACAATGATCCAATTGCTTCTCAGCATAATTTCAAAAACACAGGTTGTTAGTATATAAGTTTTGATCAAAAAGTACAAAGCCCACTCGCCACGTCAAGGCCACCTATTTAGAGTGAGTCCCTAACGTCCCTAGCATAAAATGGCGTAGCACAGGGTGGCGACCACCACCGCTGCGACACCAGTGCCCACAGGGGGAATGACCCACTGGCAGAGCGGCCCCAACGCCACTCAAACCAGTCCATGGGTCGCACCTCCCTGCAGACACGGCGCCACGGCAGCAACGGACGCCGCACAGCACCATACCAATGTGAACAGGATGTTATAGCACACTTACCATGCTCTCTCAGTCAAACTGGGAAGCTGCCAGGAAAGAAAAGGCCCATGTGTAGCTAACTACTACTTATATAGGGTTGGGCTGAAGGGGTGGGGAAGAGTGCAGACAACATGTTAAAAAAAAAGGGGGATAGAAAACACAATGTGTACTCAAGTAGAAAACAGACATGGTGCCAGACATGGTGCACATCTACTATATTGCACAATTATTTATGCTAGGGACGTTAGGGACCCACTCTAAATAGGTGGCCTTGACGTGGCGAGTGGGCTTTGTACTTTTTGATCATAACCTATATACTAACAACCTGTTAGTTTTTGATATTATGCTGAGAAGCAATTGGATCATTGTGCAAGATTGTAGATGTGCACCATTTCTGTTTTCTACCTGAGTAGTTAATCACATGTCACTTGTTCTTAAAGCTATAACACATTACAGGTATAATACACTTGGATAACATATGTACAAATGAATATGCAATGGAACAGGTGCAGGGGGGGGGGGGGTCTCAGGAGATACTGTAGGGAGGCTGCCTGACAGGGCATCAAGGGTACAGGGGTACAACTCCTCTACTGGGCCACCACATAACCCCCCACCCCCACCCCCTTGCTTCTATTTCTAACACTAAGAGAACAGAAAGTCCATCTGATGTATCTTATCTTTCTCTGAATAATAGCAAAATGGTAGAGAATTTGTTATGAAAACCATTGCTTCATTTTGCTGTCAAAAAACAAATCAACAGTGTAAAGCTGTCCATAACCTTTAAATGCCCTGTTGCTTCAGCTTCAATGCTTTGGTGGTCTCCACTAAAAGAAATAAACTACCACAAGAGGACATAGTTTTATATTAGAGGGGAAAGGTTTCTGAAATAAAATCTAGGAGTATTACTTTACTGAAAGAGTAGATGATACATGGAATAGCCTTCCTACAAAAGTGGTAGCTGCAAATACAGTTTAAATGAGCGCTGTCATTAAACATGATTTTTTATATTTGATTCCTTATGCCAAATGAATAACTTTTGTAATTGGCTTCCATAAAAAAAGAAAAAATATATATGCTGTATACTTCTCACTTATTCCCTTCATGGCCACAACACATTCCGTCTGGTCAAAATCTCAGATTTTGGTCTCCTGCTACTAATGTTTTTCTGCACTGAGCATGATTGACCGCTGCAAAGAGCCTCACTGAAAGATACACAGACTAAAAGCTGCTGCACAGAGCTTGAGGTCTTCTATTAATCACAGCACTGCAACCATATGAGGGCAGAAGTGGTTCTCCAGCAGGCTTCAGTGATGTCATGCCTGCTGGGAAATGCACACTTTCTCCTGCTGGGAGATTAAAGGTAAGATACATAGCTTTTTAAAACACTGAATTTTTTTCTAAGGGTGGGAGGGGTGTTAGGGAACATAGCCTGAGTTAGTTTAGAAAAGATTATTTAGTGACAGGCACTCTTTAAGCACTTTAAGCATGTATGGCATAGGCATAAGGCTAGCCTTTATATAGAATAGGAATAGGCATGAGGCTATCCTTCATATAAGATAGAGATAGCCATAAGACTATTCTTTATATAAGATAGGGATAGGCATAAGACTTGCCTTCATATGAGATTGGGATAGGCATAAGGCTATCCTTCACATGAGATAGGGATAGGTATAAGTTATCCTTCATATAAGGGGGTCAGGGACAGTTCATAGTATTCAAAATATTGGGAACACTAGATGGGTCAAATGGTTCTTATGTGTGGACACATTCTATGTTTCTATGTTTGTCTACTTTGCAGGGGAAAACACACACACACACACACATCCATGTGACCATTGCAGTCAGTCACTGGATTTGGTTGTGAAGTTTTCTCACTCCAAACTAAAACTTTCTTCCATAGGAAAGATAACTGCCTCTTTAGTTCACTATTGACTTAAAGAGCTATCCAGTCTATAAGAAATGATGGCCAATCCTCTAGCTAGGTTATCAATATCAAAGTGGTGGGGTATGACTTTGGATACTTCCACCAATAAACAGTTTGAAGGGGTGGCAGTGCTAATGCAAGACTCTTCTATGTTCAATTGCACTAATATAGTAGAGCTGTAAGTAACTGCAGCATTGCCCCATTCACTGAGATTGACCATTACTTGTGACAATCACACATAGGAAGGAGGCAGTAGAGAGACGATTCATTCTTCTGGTTGTTTAAGTTGTTTAAATTAAGTCTTTATGTAAACCCTATTTGGAATGAATTGTGAGTTATGTTTTCTTTTTTTATTTAGCAATTTTAATATTTATGTTTTAAAATAATCCTGAAATCTTGCAGTTTCCATTCTGTTCACTAGAGCTAAAACTAAGCGGAGACGTCCTGTTCTGTACGGATCATTTCCCAGTAATGCCTTTCTTCTCAAGAGCAGACAATCAGTATAGTGAAAGGTGACACCAGTATATAGATAACACTGGATCCACCACCATTCACAGTAGAGATCAGTAACCCCACCTCCCTGTAGAATGACCTCTGAAAAGGTCACAGAGTATGCTCAGTAGTGTCTGCAATAAATCTGAATGGGGCAGGTCCTGTCTATTGTTGCCTATGTCCATGAGTCCTACTGTAAAGCATATCGCGAAATGTTTTTGCTCAGGCAAGATGGCAGCCCTCCAATAATGTACTAAGACAGAAATAAAACAAATTACCATCAGAAAATGTTTAAAAACAAAACAGGTTTCAATATCTGCCTCTATTCAAAAAAAACAATAAGTGATACATTCCCTTTAAAGGTATAACTGTTGACCTTGTCTACTTTTCCCAGACACATTCCTGACTATGACGCAGATCCTATAATCTGTCACCACTGTCTACATTCATAAAAAATCTGCTACATCAATGTTTTTCGTTGTATTTAAACATGATTTCCCAACATACTATCATGATGTGTTAAGAATTTTTTTGATATCCAATAAAAAGGTTATTCATTGGTAAAGGGTAATAAAACATGTACTTTAATGAATGAGTATTCCATTGTTTACAGCACCATGGCTGTATCTTTGCCAGTCTAGAGCTCGGTATGTAGTCATTACATGTGACCACACTATCTCTGTGCCGTACGTGTAAAATGGATTGCAAAAAGTGCTTCGGAACAGTGCTGTATACTGTATGTATATCAGATATTGAGAAAGGGTTAAAGTGATCTAATTGCATGCAAACCAAAGTCAAACAAATCCTGAAGTATTTTCGTTTTCACACCAACCATTGTAGCACATATAGTAGGTTGATGTTTACTTTTTCTGTATCTCACTTCAGCTTTGTTGTGTAGACTGGGACAGGGTCAGCAGAGGTATATCATTATTTTTAGATAGTGGGAGAATAAATGAAAGATAATTGTATCAATTGTATTTCTGAAAAACACCATAATGCTAACCTAAAGGGGTACTCTGCTGTTAGACATCTTATCCCCTATCCAAAGGATAGGGGATAAGATGTCTGATGGTGGGGGGCCCGCCGCTGGGGACCCCCGCAATCTCCCCTGCAGCAGCCTGGTATCTCAGCAGCCTGGAGCTAGGTTTTCTCCGAGGCTGATGACGGGTGGTTCAGGTTCAGGGGACGGGGCACCGTGACGTCATGGCCTGCCCCCTCATGACATTATGCGCGACGCCCCTTCCATAGACTTGCATTGAGGAGGCGGACGTGATGTCACAAGTGGGCGGGCCATGACATCACGGTGCCCCATCCCCTGCACTGTCCATCATCAGCCTCGGAGAAAACCTATCTCTGGGCTGCTAAGGTACCGGGCTGATGCAGGGGGGATTGTGGGGGTCCCCAGCGGTGGGCCCCCCGCGATCAGACATTCAAAGGGATTGGGGATAAGATGTCTAACAGCAGAGTACCATTTTAAAAGGTTTCGGCTGTGGAATGGAGAAAGTTGGCTGTGGTGTGGGAGAAGTGCAGGATTTATGATGTACAAGTAAGGGAAATTTTTGTGGGCATATAGGAAGGTTTGAGTTGAATATTTACTTCTATTAGGTCATAATTGTGCAAAATCTGCATATAGTTGTTGTGCTCATGATGCATTATTTCAATGGGTAAACTCAGCTCTGCTACATGTGAACGACCAAGATTACATTAATTCAGCTTGTCCTACAATGGGCTTTCTAATCTTTTGTTTTGTATCCAGACCATATAAGCATTATGCACTACATAGAAGTCTAGAGGACAAACAGTGCCTTTATAATGATAATTTATAGTAGGGAACTGCATTGCGAAACCACCATGTCCATGATCAAATCAAAACCTGTACATAGTGTATGTCTACTATAAGCAAACAAGACTGCAGAAAAAATCCCTGGATATCAATTCATATGAGTCCAGACTCCAATCCATTAGCTGCATAAGCCAAATCACTTACAATTTCCTTATAGAAGTATTCATAAAGCTTATATACAGGGGTTTCTGCAGACACTGAAGTTAACCCCTACATGACATTCACATAGGAAGAAACATAAAAGTAAACAATGAATGTGAAAAATAGAAGGGGTCGTGGATTTGTGATCAGTGGGGGTCTTCTTTTGGGACACCAACTTGCAGCAGAAAAAAGGGTCTGTGTCCGGTTCACTGTAGTAACATAGCTAGTACACTTGTCCATACAGATATATCTGGTACTGCAGCCCAAATTTGGCCAAAATTTGCTGGTTTGGACATCTTTTTTCTAATGTGTATGGGAACCTTAAAGGGGTATTCTGGCCAAAGACATCTTATTCCCTATCCACAGTACACATCACAGTGATCACCCCTCTCTGCTTCCAGCTTGTGTGGTGTAAAGAAGGCTCTAATACTACTGTGTGAGACTGGCATGCGAATTTACGCATGTGCGAAAATTTGCATATGCTAATTTCCGCATATGCAAATTTTGTATATGATAATTTCCTCATATGCTAATTTTCGCATACCCGAAGTTTCGCATATGCGAAAATAAAACGCGAATATTACGAATATGCGAATTTAGCGAATATATGAAGAATATTCGGCCATATATTCGCGAAATATTGCAAATTCGAATATGGCCTATGCCGCTCAACACTGCAGGAATCTGGATTCTACGGCAGAAACCTCTACCGTGGAAATTCCACCGTGTGAACAGTGCAGCAGAATCCCATTGAAATCAATACACAGGAATGTCCATGCAGAATATTCTGGCGGAATTCCGCACGGACATTCCGCCGTGTGATCATAGCCTTAGACTTCACAATACCACCCTTGTTTCTCTTGCTGGTGTCTTCTGCTTTATAAATTACCCTTGCAGAATTTCAGATATCCTTGTTTTCTTCCAATGCACAAATATTTAAATTTAGGTAAAAAGCTTTAATGTTATGAAACTCAGAGGATAGTTTCTTTCTTCAATTGTTGACAGATCTAAAGGACACAGCTAACATTTTGACATGTACATGGTTTAAGAGAAAAGTAGCTTTTTTTATTTGTGGCTGGAGAAATGTCCTTGTCTTAAGAGACAAGATGCCATATGTAGACATGTAGACAGTATGGAGAGAAAAAAATAAAATAAAAATAAATAAATATATGAACTAGGAGCCTTATTTTATCCAAAGTTTCATAGACAAGACGTCCAGTCACACAGTAAAGCATTTACCATTATTTAAAGCAAGCATTATTTGTATCCCACCATCTTATTTGTAAATGTATCCATTTCGCCCATGTGCCCCAAAGGTGATTTAGTCAATACCCAGATTTTCCCCAATTTTTGGTTTCAAAAATTGTATTTAAATAAAACTATCTTGGCTAATAATAATATTCTAGCTGCCAAAAATTATATTAATCATAGCTATTTATGTTATTTACCAAGTGAGTTTATTAATAGTAAATGGATTACAAGTGTAATAGCTAAAGCTTGTTTAGTGTTGCTCGCGAATATTCCCAATGCAAATTTTATTCGCAAATTCGCGAATATTCGCGAATATAGCACTATATATTCGCAATCACGAATATTCGTTTTTTTTTTCTTTTCACAGTACACACAACAGTGATCATCCCTCTCTGCTTCCAGCTTGTGTGGTGTAAAAAAGGCTCAAATACTACTGTGTGAGACTGGCGTCCGAATTTTCGCATATGCAAATTTCCGCTTATGCTAATTTCCGTGTATGCTAATTTTTTCATATGCGAAAATATAATGCGAATATTATGAATATGCAAATTTAGCGAATATATGCTGAAAATTTGTCCATATATACGCGAAATATCGCATATTCGAATATGGCCTATGCCGCTCAACACTAAGCTTGTTCTATATACAGTAAACCACCTGAGAACTGAGAAGTGAAGTACTACAGAAAATAGATAAATATATATAAAAAAATATATAGTTAATAATCCAACCAGTGATGGCGCAGCACTCCAAAGTTGAAAAAAAAAACGTGAATTTATTCACCACATGTAACAGACAGCAACGTTTCAGCTCAACACTAGAGCCTTTTTCAAGCATGCTTTTTTTTCCACTTTGGAGTGCTGCGCCATCACTGGTTGGATTATCTAAACGGGTCAAGATCAGACCCAGGACGCCGGGCACCCGCATGCTTTATTTGGTGGTGCTGCAACTATTTTTGGTATATATATATATATATATATATATATATATATATATATTTTAGATATATACATTATCGAAAATCTTTTATACTCTGTGTTTTTGTATCCTTGTATTTAAAGATTGTAAAAATAATAATAACAAAAAAAAGAGAATGCTACTGTAATACCAAAGAACTGAGAGGAAGAACGGGTTTGTTTCCCAGGTTACACAAATGCCCATCCTCAAGGTGTGATACTCTGCATAGATTTGACACTTAGCTTGCTTATAATTCCTGTGTGAAAACAGACCTTCTGCCTGAAATTCTACCTGGACATTGAGATATGGAGATCAATGCACAAAAGCATAAAGGTTTTATAAGCAAGCTAAGTGTCAAATCTATGCAGAGTATCGCACATTGAGGACGAACATTTGTGTAACCTGGGAAACAAACCTGTCCTTCCCCTCAGTTATTTTGTATTACAGTAGCATTCTATTTTCTTGCCATTATAGTTTTTACTATATATATATATAATTACTTTTTTTTTTTTGCTACCAGTCCCAGAATGAATGTACTCAGATACAGTGAATAAACATAGTTACATGTGTACAGTGACACAAATGAGAACATATACCGTATTTATCGGCGTATAACACGCACTTTTTAGGCTAAAATTTTTAGCCTAAAGTCTACCTGCGTGTTATACGCCGATAAGCCGCTGCAGTTCAATGATTTAAAGCGGGCGCTGTAAATCAATGAACTGCAGCGGCTTTGCAGGAGCAGAGACTGCCACCGCTGCCGGCTTCTCTGCCCCTGCCTGTCCTGGGGTCTAGAGCCCTGCTGCCGGCCCTTCTCTCCCCCTGGCTATCGGTGCCGCTGCCCGTTCTCTCCCCCTATCGGTGCCGGCGCCGATAGCCAGGGGGAGAGAAGCGGCGCCCACAATGGGGCAGCGGCGCCGACAGACAGGGGGAGAGAAGGGACAGCGGCACCCATTGCCGGAGCCGCTGCCCCGTTGCCTCCCCCATCCCCAATTGTATAATTACCTGTTGCCGGGGTCGGGTCCGCGCTGCTTCAGGCCTCCGGTGTGCGTCCCCTGCGTCGTTGCTATGCGCTACGAGACGCAATGACGTCACTCGTCATTGCGCCGCGCCGTGCAGTGCATAGCAACGACGCATGGGATGCACACCGGAGGCCTGAAGCAGCGCGGACCCGACCCCGGCAACAGGTAATTATACAACCGGGGATGGGGGAGGCAACGGGTGCCGCTGCCCCTTCTCTCCCCCTGGCTATCGGCACCGCTGCCCCATTGCCGGCGCCGCTTCTCTCCCCCTGGCTATCGTCGCCGGCAATGGGGCACCGGCAGCGATAGTCAGGGGTTGAGAATGGGCAGCGGCGCAGATAGCTAGCAGGAGAGAAGCGGTGGCAGCAGGGCTCTAGACCCCAGGAAAGGCAGGTGGAGAGAAGCGGGCAGCGACGGCCCCTCTCCCCCTGCCTTTCTTGGGGGTGTATCGGGGTATACGCATGCACACACACGCACCCTCATTTTACCAAGGATATTTGGGTAAAAAACTTTTTTTACCCAAATATCCTTGGTAATATGAGGGTGCGTGTTATAGGCCGGTGCGTGGTATACCCCGATAAATACGGTATAAACACTGCTCTAAAAAAAATAAAGGGAACACTTAAACGACACAATGTAACTCCAAGTCAATCACACTTCTGTGAAATCACACTGTCCACATAGGAAGCAACACTGATTGACAATCAATTTCACATGCTGTTGTGCAAATGGAACAGACAACAGGTGGAAATTATAGGCAATTAGCAAGACACCCCCAATAAAGGAGTGGTTCTGCAGGTGGTGACCACAGATCACTTCTTAGATCCTATGCTTCCTGGCTGATGTTTTAGTCACTTTTGAATGCTGGCAGTGCTTTTACTTTAGTGGTAGCATGAGAAGGAGTCTACAACCCACATAAGTGGTTCAGGTAGTGCAACTCATCCAGGGTGGCATATCAATAAGAGCTGTGGCAAGAAGGTTTGCTGTGTCTGTCAGCGTAGTGTCCAGAGCATGGAGGCGCTACCAGGAGACAGGCCAGTACATCAGGAGATGTGGAGGAGGCCGTAGGAGGGCAACAACTCAGCAGCAGGACAGCTACCTCTGCCTTTGTGCAAGGAGGAGCAGGGGGAGCACTGCCAGAGCCCTGCAAAATGACCTCCAGCAGGCCACAAATGTGCATGTGTCCACTCAAACGGTCAGAAACAGACTCCACGAGGGTGGTAAGAGGGCCTGACATCCACAGGTGGGGGTTATGCTGACAGCCCAACACCGTGCAGGACGTTTGGCATTTGCCAGAGAACGCCAAGATTGGCAAATTCGCCACTGCCCCCCTCTGCTCTTCACAGATGAAAGCAGGTTCACACTGAGCGCATGTGACAGACCTGACAGAGTCTGAAGACGCCGCAGAGAACGCTCTGCTGCCTGCAACATTTTCCAGCATGACCGGTTTGGCGGTAGGTCAGTAATGGCATTTCTTTTGGGGGCCGCACAGCCCTCCATGTGCTTGCCAGAGGTAGCCTGACTGCCATTAGGTACGGAGATGAGATCCTCAGACCCCTTGTGAGACCATATTCTGGTGCGGTGGGCCCTGGGTTCTTCCTAATGCAAGACAATGCTAGACCCATTCACCAGACCTGAATCCGATTGAGCACATCATGTCTCCCTCCATCCACCAACGCCACCTTGCACCACAGACTTCCAGGAGTTGGCGGATGCTTTAGTCCAGGTCTGGGAGGACACATCTTCAGGAACATGCCCAGGCATTGTAGGGAGGTCATACCGGCAAGTGGAGGCCACACACACTACTGAGCCTCATTTTGACTTGTTTTACATCAAAGTTGGATCAGCCTCTAGTGTGGTTTTCTACTTTGATTTTGAGTGTGACTCCATATCCAGACCTCCATGGGTTGATTAATTGGATTTCCATTGATAATTTTTGTTCATTCATTCAGATCTAGGATTTGTTATCTTAGTGTTCCCTTAATTTTTTTGAGCAGCGTATATAAAGGAATGTATGTCATGTAGCAAAAAAAAAAACTCAACTATGACCGAGAAAAGAATAGAAGATAAACCTGGACCATACCTCATGTTGGAATTTTTTGTGTATATATCTTGTGTGTTTTTATGCACTGTTTTTGCAATTTATAGGGAGTTTACCTTGAGAGACTATGTATACTCAAGTTCAATATGATAAATGTGTGCTAATCCTTAGATGATCGATGGCGGCCTGTATATTTTGTAGTTTAAGTCGATATTTTATTGAAACGTAATAAAAGGTATATTTTATCGTATGGAGGTCCCTATTTAAATCAGTGTCTATATTATTAATGTACTTGGAGACCCACCATTTTAACCCGATAAGTGTTAATACCTACCTACCAAGTTAGCTAACAACCTACCTACCTACCTGGTTACCTACTTCCCTGGCTACCTATGTAGCAATCTAGCTGCCTGCCTACCTAGCTACTTAACTACTTGGTTTTCTAGCTACCTATCTTGCTATCTAGCAACCTGGCTACCTGCCTAGCTAATAACCTACCTAGCTAGTTACCTATCTGGCTACCTAGCTAGCTACCCCCCTATTTTGCTAACAACCAACCTTGCTACCTACCTAGCTTTCTATCTACCTAACAACCTAACTAACTAACCAGCTACCTGTATGGCTATCTACTTAGCTAGCTAACAACCTATCTAGATACGGTACCTATCAAGCTATCCACTTACCAACCTATCTAGCTAACACCAAACTAACTTTGAACATACCTAGCTACCTACATAGCCAGCAACCTACGTATGTAGCTAGCTACCTACTTACAGGTTTATCTACCTAGCTAACAATCTACATACTTTCTGATGTATTTACCTACTGGGGGGCAGGTCTACAGTGGGGGATACGCCTACATAACGGGGGACCTACTATTCTAATTATGGGAGAGCAGTGCACTTAAAAAATGTAGAGTCTAACATGTTTTTCCTGCAGATGCTAAAGAGATGGTTTTTGGCTGGAAGAAGTTGACATGTCAGTCTGATCCAGATGCAGAAGAAAAGGAAAGAGGACATTGCTGATCAGAAATGACCGTACCTGTGAGTCCCTAGATGTAACTATTAATCACTTATATGGTTTACAGATCCTGTGTACAGCTGGTTTCTGCCTTTATATGGTCCTGTATACAATCACTTATATGTGCAAAAGAGCAGTAGTTTACTGGTTCCCCAAAAGCTTTTTTTGCGGAACTAATAAATGATAGCTCTTTTGCACATATCCAGAGTTTTCCATTTTTTGTGCTGTGGTCTTGAACTTTGTTGTATGTTTGGTATCCATATTGGCTATCTGGATGTCTATAGGGACAATGGTTTTATCCAGTGCTGTCTTCTACTGCTTTTCTGTATACAGATTCTTTGTACAGCTGGTATCTATGTCTTCATGGTCACTGTACAGGGAGATACAGGTCTGTATACAGTGGTTTTATTCAGTAACAGTATGATGAATTAGTCAGTAACTGTGTGATGTAAAGTGCATTCCTGATGATGCAGTATTATTTGGTCCTGTTATTGTTTATATTCTGGTATTATTGTTATTGTTAGTCTTTACAGAGGGTTTTTCCCTCAGTATGGTGATATTATCCAGTATTTATGTGTTGGTATATTTAGATCCTTGTGTATTGATATTATTGGTAATATTGGTCTTAGTATTCAGGATTTGGTCAGTAATAGTATGGTGGTAATATGTATGGTGATTTTATTCCTCTTTGTATACTGGTTTAAATGCTTAAAATTGTCCTCTTCTACTTTTGGGGCTTTTACTTATGGGACTAATTTTTTGCTCCATGGTCTGTAGTTTTATATTGGTATCATTTTTGTTTTGATGGGACTTTTTGATCACTTTTAATAAACTTTTTTCTGGTATATGAAGAGACTTAGGTATTTTTTTATGTTTACACCATTCACCATGCAGTTTCATTAAAGTTATATTGTAATAGTTCTGTCATTTCCACATGCAGCGATACCAAATATGTTTATTTTGTTTACGCTTTTATTAGGGGAGGGACGTGATCACTGATGTCCAGCATTAGCAATAAATGGAGAGCGCTCAGCTTGTAAGCGCACTTCATACACCCGGACTGTTACCCCGGCATACATGTACACGCTGTTTTGTCAATGAATCAATGGTGCCTACACTAACCCCTCTTCCTGACCTCACACACAGCCTACCTCCCACAGTATTGACGGATCCCTAGTTCTTGAATTCACTGCTCCCTGAATGTACCTGTGATGAGGAGCCTGTATTGTCATGCAAAATGGAGTGGTCCCGCCCCTTTTATTGCCCCACCTTTTTTCAAAGCCACACCCAGTTACAATGCTATCCCCCCCCCCCAGATTTGTATGGCTTTCTACGCCCCTAACTAATTTGGTGGTTTCAGAACAGGGGCAGACAAATAACCAATACTATATACTACCTGAAGTATTTATGTTTGTTTTTTTTTATTTTTTTTACCTGATGTCAGAGTACTCCTTTAAGCTTTTAGAGTAGAACATTTTGCATTGAAATATAGTAACCAGGACAATTACGGAGCCAACCTATTTTTAATAGTTGTACATTTCTGAACCTACTTTCTAAATCTGCACGCTTTTCAACACTATTCCGCTAAGCCGTGCACCGCTGTTTTCTCCTGTTTCTTAATATAAACATGCACTTTGTATATCATTTGGTAATTGGCACATTTAATAGGCTCCAGCTGCGTCTAAGCAATCTGCAACTAAAGTCAGCAATATTCAAATCACCTACACTCCCAAGCATGTGTTAAAACCAGGCATGAAATGGACTAGTAAAGGGGTACAAAGAGTTCAGGAATTTTACACTACAAACTAATGCCTTATGTGATGCATTTAGTCATTTACACCTAGAATGAACTCAATACTTACAGCCAGAACATGAGAGATCACATGTCACAGGGAGAAATATTTCATGTGATGCTAGAAGATTGATTTTACTCCATCTGGAAAACATGAAAACAGATTCATGGTTCACTAAACCCAACCTAATATTTTTTGCTGTTGTTGAAATGGCCATGTAATACAAACCAATGGACTGGCATCTTGGACCACCCTGAGCCCACCATCAAACCTGGTGGAACCAAATGGGTGTATACTTTTTAACTACAAAAGAACCCTTAAATGATTTGTGGAAAAAAATGTACAAGGCAATGAAGAGGCCCCAACGATGTCATCATCAACTCAACATGGGATCATTACATGCAAATACACGCGCCTTTTGACTAGTCACAAGGCACCAAGAAATAGGGTCCAAATTGAAAATAATAATGGGAAAAAGGCATTATATTATATATTTATTAATCTATTTATTTATTTTTCATTTCATTTCTTCTTTTTTTATTTATCCTTATGTATAGTCTTACAAGGCAAGCAATGCTCCATGGAAAAAAATATGCAAATTATCTCTGCATGAAAAAAAAGATTGATCCTCACCACCACGTATTGTATTCCTTCAAATCAATGTTTGATCTATACAGAATCTTAAAACATGACTGGGGATTATATACAAAGCCAGAATCTCTAGGTAAAGGATCAGCAATACCCCTGTTGTGATATTATGTTCTGATATTGTAACTAGAGGATTTGAGATTCCATTTGCACTTCTGGTAAAACATTTTTGCATATCCATTTTGCATGAATGATTTGTCTAAATGTTTTATACATTTTTGGGGATTGTGACATTTTTGGAATACACATTATCAGTAAGTTTAATACTGTTGCCTTCTTGAATCTTTATGTATTCTACTGGATATATTTTACTTGGACACACAAGTGTAGTAAGAGTCTAGCTTTATTGATTTTGTAAGACAAAATCTATCCCAGAAGGTAAAAGTCTAAACGGCCTACAGGTGAGTAAGTTCCCTAGTTCTGGGAGAGATTCTGGTCTGGCATAAAATCCCCAGTTATGTTCCAAGGCTCTATATATCATAAACAATTAAATAAACCCCTATTAAGGTTACTGAACCAACGTTAACAGAATTTCATAACAAGAAGAACACAAACATTTGCGGATCAAGAAATATTTTATTAGTACAAAAAGCATAAAAAACTAGATAATACAATCACAAATACAGTGATAATAGTCACAGTGGACCAAGACTAGGAGCGGTGGCTAACATAAAATAATGTATACCACATAATATAGGGAAATATGTTATGATCCATCCTCAGATTGTGGCGTATAGCCCACAAGTGTATAGTGGAAAATACCCAAAAGAAAAAGTTACATTAATTACAATAAGAATAAAATACATTAATCAAAAATTTGTAAGATACATATAAATCCCCAGTGGGAAACACGACCTACTTAGCCACACACTGAACCCGTTTCGCTCACTGCTTCATCCTGGGCGTCACTAATGTTTTATGAATGCATTTTATTCTTATTGTAATTTATGTTACTTTTTCTTTTAAGGTATTTTCCACTATACACTTGTGGGCTATACTCCACAATCTGAGGATGGATCATAACATGTCTTTCCCTATATTATGTACTATAAAAAAAGAAAAAAAAATTCTTAGCCAACGCTGTATCACTGTATTTGTGATTTTATTATCTATTTTTTTATGCTTTTTGTACTAATAAAATATTTCTTGATCCGCAAACGTTTGTGTTCTTCTTGTTATGAAAGGCTCTATATATGTCCAACATTGATTTGAAGGAATGTTTGATGAGCTCCAATGTTTCCTCCAAAAGGTGGCATCAAGAAAAACCTACTTTGCATAAATTTGTTAGAACTCAACATAAATGTATCTAACTGTAAGTTTGGCCATGACTAAGGACATGCTTGTCCGAAACGCGTAGGCTGCTGTGCCCAGCTTGCATTTTATATTTATTCTTCAATAAAGCGGATCATTTTACCTGCCGTTGGTGCTGGATTACTCTCTTCTGCTTGTACTGAAGGAGGGGAGGCGCCACCCCACCGCCCCGAGCACAATGGAGGTAGTGAGGTTTGGTGCGATCACTTGCTATATGGAAAGTGTAAGGTTGGGTTTGTTTGTTTGTATTTTCATAAAAATAGTCATATACTAAAAGTTAGAACAGAAGTTACAATTTGTTCAATTTGAATTTTTACTGACAACAGAAAGGGCACCATATTAGTTGTCACTTTTAAATTGCCTATTGGGAATAAATTAATACAGCCCCATTATTGGTTAGAAATAAAAAAACAATAATAGCAAAAATTCCACAGGGTAAAGAAAAACTATGAGCTCCCATGATGCACAGACTGTTAAATGACAGAATTGGCTCTGCTTTTTTCACACTCACTTCTTGACAGGTAAGATTGAAAAACAGCAGCCCGTGCACATAAAGCATAGCAGCACACATTGGTATGTATCTACTGGCAGGCCTGTCTAAGTATTTTGGGGTCATGCTCAGTATGCCAAGTGGCTGAAGCCTGCTAAAACTGTTTTACTAAGCAAAGGCTGAGAGGTAAAGCAGCCATTTCAACAAAAGATTAGGATCCCAGATTATAAATTCTGATGAATTTCAGATTTGGCATATTAGCAGTTCCTGCGTTTGATGTGCTGAGTTAAAAAAAAAAAGGTAAGTAGAGAAGGAAGAGGGCAGGCTAGGGTTTAAGGCATACCTGGAGGGTCAATGGGCGACCAAATAAAAATATGATGTTCCCCAGATCCACTGCAACTTTGTCCAATCGATTGGTAGGTGATAAGGTCAAAACCTGATGATCTGACACTGATGGCATATTCTATTAAAGATGTCTGATCGTGTGGGTCCTGCCGCTGGGAACCCCCTGCGATCTCCTTCACATCACCCCGGCATTAATGTCCAATGGAGAGGGTGTGATGTCACAAGCGTGCATGGCGTGATGTCATGAACATGACCCAGAACCCAGCATTCATAACAAAAAGTTCGGAATTCTGGGGTGGCGTGCAAAAGATAGTGGGGGTTCCTAGCGGAGAGACCCCCACAATCAGACATCTTATCTTGTCCCCTATCCTTAGCATAGGGGATAAGATGTTAAGGGGTGAAGTACCCATTAAATATATACTTTGTGGGAGATTAGCTCCATAGAATCAGTCCAATTGCAGCAAAACAGGGACACAGAGGTAACGTTTAAACTTTTTCTGTTTTGTTTCCAGTAATAAAATGAATAAAGCCTTTAACTTCAGACACAAACACAAAATAAATCCTGCCTGTCCAGTGCTGACTACACGAGTCTTTCCTCTCTGTACAGATGGCTTACTAACAGCCACTCTAAAAAAAAAAAAAAAAAAAAAAAACAGGCACAAAAAATGTGTAACTCATACACGGTCAATGTCCCAATTTTAAGGCTGCCTACCTCAGGACTCCAACTTCAATGGTTCCTCGCAGCCTCTCAGGCTTGCCGAGAAGAATTGGTTACACCTTCTGTGAGCCCAGTATTAATCAGCCTCAGCACCTGTGCTGACTTAGGGATAACCTGAAAATCTGAACTGGCCTAGGAAGGGGATGAAAGACCCTATGACCAACCTGCCTCCCAGGGATTTTAAATATTTCCTTGACTCCTCATATCTTACCTAGCTTTCCTTAAAGGGGTACTCTGGTGCTTAGACATCTTATCCCCTATCCAAAGGATAGGGGATAAGATGCCTGATCGCAGGAGTCCCGCCGCTGGGGACCCCCGTGATCTTGCACGCAGCACCCCGTTTGTAATCAGTCCCCGAAGCGTGTTCGCTCCGGCGACTACAGGGCGGGTGGCGTGTGACGTCACGCCTCCGCCCCCGTGTGATATCACGCTCCGCCCCTCAATGCAAGTCTATGGGAGGGGGCGCGGCAGCTATCACACCCCCTCCCGTAGGCTTGCATTGAGGGGTGGAGCGTGACGTCACACGGAGGCGGAGGCGTGACGTCACACGCCGGCCGCCCTGTAGTCGCCGGTAATCAGACCCGGAGCGAACATGCTCCAGGGACTGATTACAAATGGGGTGCCGTGTGTAAGATCACGGGGGTCCCCAGCGGCGGGACTCCCACGATCAGGCATCTTATCCCCTATCCTTTGGACAGGGGATAAGATGTCTAAGCACCGGAGTACCGCTTTAAATAAGATATGTGCTTCCTGGACAACTCCATGATTGGTCAATTTTAGTAAATTCTTGCTTTTACTATAAAGCAGCTATTCTAGAGTATCTCTTATCAAACCTTTGCATAGTTGTCAACTTAGTCCTCTGTGAAACATATAAGTTGACAAATGAGTGTTACCATTCACTTGTTCATCAGTACGGGCATTTTAAGGCCATTTTCATGCTGTTTTACTTCAGACACTTTGTTTGCATCCAAATTATGGTCATGGTCTGGTTGTGGGGCACAACGCTTAACAAAGACTGCAATGGACAGCCAAAACATTGCCCTTATGAACAGAATAAACTGGCTTAAAGGGGTAATCCAGGATTTTTTTTAATTTCAATGTGCTACAGGGGTTGTAAAGTTAGTGTAGTTCATAATATAGTGTCTGTACCTGTGTTTTATGGTGGTCTCTCAAATCTTCTGTGTTTTTGCCCCAATGTTTATTTTTCACAGCATACAACATATGTCTCAGGTTTTTCCAAGTTGCAGTGTGGCCCAAGACATGACATCACTAATCGGGTGTTCAGAGGGAGCCTCTCTTTGCTTCAATGGGTGGGGGGAGATCATTCTGCAAATTATTGTATTTTTGCAACATAAGGAGGCACCCTGGTTAGAAAACACTGGTCTATTGCATTGAAGGGAGCACAGGTGTGTTTCAATGGGTGGGGTAGCTGATGTGAGGGAGGGAGAAAAGGGACCTCACACTTACAAACAAGGAATTAGGGGACTTGTAGTCTGAGGGAACAAACTCTAACAGGAAATGGCCAGTTCACAAAAAGATAGCCACAGCATTATGGCAATCTCACAATACAGACATTTAGCCCCAAGACAAGTGCAGATCCTTCCTAAGCATGTCCATTACTGTCTGGCAGGTACGTACTAAAATCACCTTATGGTGGATAAGCCCTTTAATCCCTTAAGTACTCAGCCCATTTGGACCTTAAGGACTCTTTTATTTTTACACTTTCGTTTTTTCCTCCTCCCCTTCAAAAAATCATAACTCTTTTATATTTTCATCCACAGACTAGTATGAGGGCTTGTTTTTTGCGTGACAAGTTGTCCGTTGTAATGCCATCACTCACTTTACCATAAAATGTATGGCGCAACCCAAAACATACTATTTGTGTGGGGAAATTAAAAAGAAAACCGCAATTTTGCAAATTTTGGAAGGTTTTGTTTTCACGCCGTACAATTTATGGTAAAAATCACATGTGTTTTTTATTCTCTGGGTCAATAGGATTAAAATGATACCCATGATTATACACTTTTCTATTACTGTTGCGCTTAAAAAAAATCGCAAACTTTTTAACCTAATTAGTACGTTTAAAATCCCCCTATTTTGAAGACCTATAACTTTTACATTTTTCCGTATAAGAGGTGGTATTTGCTTATACAAAACTTTTATTACATTTTTTATTAATTATTTTTGGAATAAAATGTTATAAAAAAAAGAAGCTATTTTGGACTTTTTTTTTACGTTCACGCCGTTCACCGTACAGGATCATTTACATTTTATTTTAATAGTACGAATATTTACGCACGCAGCGATACCAAATATGTATATAAAATTTTTTTTTACACTTTTTGGGGGTAAAATAGGGAAAATGGGACAATTTCCATTTTTATAGGGGGAGGGGTTTTTTCACATTTTTTTTACTTTATTTTTTTACTTTTATTTTTACACTCTTATAGTCCCCATAGGGGACTATTTATAGCAACCATTCGATTGCTAATCCTGTTCAGTGCTATGTATAGGACATAGCACTGATCAGGGTTATCGGTCATCTTCTGCTCTGGTCTGCGGGAAGGCAGATCAGAGCAGAAGACTCCCGGAAGACAGCGGAGGCAGGTGAGGGGACCTCCGTCTGCCTTGCAGGATGATCGGATCGCCGCGGCAGCGCTGCGGGCGATCCGATCATCCTGTTAAGTGACCGCGATGCTACAGATGCTGTGATCTGTATTGATCACGGTATCTGAGGGGTTAATGGTGGACATCCGCGGGATTGCGGGTGTCAGCCATTAGCGGCGGGTCCCTGGCTGCGATCCACAGCCGGGACCTGCGGCGCATGATGCTGGCATCGCTCCGATGCCCGCGGTTATGCTCAGGATGTAAATGTACGTCCTGGTGTGTTAAGTACCACATCACCAGGACGTACATTTACGTCCTGCATCGTTAAAGGATTCCTTTGTATGTAGAGCATTCGTAATCCTACATCTCATTAGACTAACCTACCATGGGCTTAAGATGGACCAGGCCTTCCAGGACTATGTGCATCAGAATACCCACTCTGCGCTGCTTTCTTTTGGTAAAACAATTCATTGCCTGCCAATCAGACCACGTAGTCTATTGTATCACTTATCAATGCGGATGTTGAACATTTAGGAACAATTTAGATTCCCACCAATTAGAACATGCATGGAATAGCCATATTAGCGATACAAGCTCCCTTCATTTTTTTCATTTTTTTGGGGAAGAGAACAAATAGAAAAAAAAAATATATACATTTCTAATAGACGCAAAGAGCTACTTAGGAAGGAATCAAGGTGAATCTGCGCCCTACAGTAGGTCTTGGCCTCAACAAGCGCAATGCAATTTTTGCATTTTTATAGCCTCTCTTTATTTATTCTATTCCTTAACACTTTTTATTCTTTATTAATTACTTTTCATTCCATTACATCACTGTGTACATTACTGTCCAACAGGTATTAACCCCGTCAGTGATGTTTTCTCTTCCCTGCAAAGAGTTGTCACTACTTTTCTTTGGGTTAATTTAAGGTTTTCTGTCATTCTCACTTGCATGTCAGCGTTTTAAAGGATTTATAATAAAAACTAAAGATTATATCTACAACCTGGTGAGTGCCAAATATTTTCTTAACAGTTTGGGTATGGTGTGATGATGTAGATAGGACTTATGAAAAAAAAAAAAAAACATGCCACGGCCAATCGGCGTATTAGCAGCAAAAAAGGGCCACTGGTCACAAAATATGGCAGCATAATTGTAGTTTTGGCCGCTTAAACTAATCTCATTGTTGGATACATCCTATTAACAAAGGGAATGGCAACACCCAGTTGTCAATTATACATTGAATTTCAGGAACAATAACAGGAGAAACAGCATTAAACAGAATATTTCATTGAAATACACAAGTATTTACTATGATGGACATTTCAGGAGAGCGGTCAAATTTTATTCAGCGCCATCAAAACCCCAAATACCTGTAGTCATGAAGAGGTTAACATACAATGAAAATGTTGACATGTAGAAAACAATTATATATATATATTGCCTTAGTTAGCAGGATATTTGCTTTTATTCCAAGGTCTTACATGAGATTTCTGCCCACAGACTGTCTATTTACCTTCTAGCAGGTGTCTGTTTCATAAGAATTTCCTCTTGGATCCCCTCACGGTTGTATGTGCCAGTCCAGGCTCCAGATTCTTGTCTAGCAGCCTGACACTTGGAAGGATATCAGGACAACTTGGTCAGCTCAGCAGCTTTCACATGTCAGAAAAAAAAAAATACTTGGAATATCAGACTACACTTTTAGTGCCTCAATTTTTCTATCCAGAATTCTATTTACAGCCCAGAGCACATCCCCAATACTGCAGCGATGATCACATACTGTAAGATGACAGGTCACTCCATTAGCTCTATTCATAGCTAATAGACCACTGCCGTCACCAGGATCGGCCTGTCATTATGACAGTCCAGGTCATTGCGAGTAATAGGTCATGAGGCTCTAATGGACTGTAGTGTTTCAAATGCAGGAGTGTGTGGTTGCCAATAGTCCTTTATACCACAGTCATCATTGGGACTCTTTTTTATTACCGTATATACTCGAGTATAAGCCGACCCGAATATAAGCCGAGGCCCCTAATTTCACCCCAAAAACCCAAGAAAAGTTATTGACTCGACTATAAGCCTAGGGTGGGAAATACATCATCCCCCCATGATCCAGACCCCCGTCATTAACATCCCCATCATTAACACCCCTGTCATCATCACCCTGTCATTATCACCCCCGTCATCATCACCCTGTCATTATCACCCCTGTCATTATCACTCCCGTCATCATCACCCCTTCATCATCACCCCGGAGCAGCATATGTTTGCTATGTGGATTTTGTCCTGCTCTGGACAGTTCCTAAAATGGACAGCAGAGGTCAGCAGAGAGCACTGTGGTCATGACATCAGAGGAAATGCATTTCTTTTTTGTATTTCTCTTTAGTATACAGCCCCTAAAAAGTACTGGGAGGATTAAGATTTTTTAATAGAAGTGATTTACAAATCTGTTTAACTTTCTGGAACCAGTTGATAAAAAATAAATAAAAGTTTTCCATGGGAGTACCCCTTTAAAGGCTGTAGCAGCAGCGATTTTGCATGTGGAGGAGAGCCGGTATGCTGCAGAGTAGAGCTCCATTCTGCAACATAGTAAGCTCAGCACAGGGGAGGAGGCATCACAATGAAGAAGTTAGCACACACATATTTACAGTACACAGGACGTCACTGTGCATGAGGGTCTTGGGAACACTCCCTGTGCCCCAAGCTGGCTCAATACCATATCCAGAAGACTGGAGATTACTGAAGAATGGAACCACGAACAGAAGATAGATGAGTATTGGTTTCATCAGTGTCACACACATTATAACCCTATTGCAGTAGGTTAGTGTATGTGATACTGGTAGATTAACTTTATAGGGGTATGCCAGTATTTTTTTCATATCTACTTGCTCCAGAAAGTTTAACAGATTTGTAAATTAATTCTATAAAAAATATCTTAATCCTTCCAGGACTAATTAGAATTTGAGTTGTTATTTTCTCTCTGACCACAAAGCTCTCTGCTGACACCTCTGTTCATGTCAGGAACTGTCCAGAGCAAGAACAAACCATAGCAAACCTCTCCTGCTCTAGACAGTTCCTGACATGGACAGAGGTGTCAGCAGAGAGCTCTGTGGTCAAACTGAAAACATCTCAACATCATGTGGAGCATACAGCAGCTGATAAGTACTGTAAGGGTTAAGATTTTTTAAGAAGTTTGTTTAAGAAGTAATTTACAAATCTGTTTAATTTTCTAGAACCAGTTGATTTGAAGAAAAAAAATAAAAGGTTTTCCACCTGAGCACCCCTTTAACCCCTTAAGGACTCAGCCCATTTTGGCCTTAAGGACTCAGACAATTAAATGTTTACGTTTTCATTTTTTCCTCCTCGCCTTCTAAAAATCATAACTCTTTTATATTTTCATCCACAGACTAATATGAGGGCTTGTTTTTTGCGCGACCAGTTGTCCTTTGTAATCACATCACTCATTATATCATAAAATGTATGGCGCAACCAAAAAACACTATTTTTGTGGGGAAATTAAAACGAAAAACGCAATTTTGCTAATTTTGGAAGGTTTCGTTTTCACGCCGTACAATTTATGGTAAAAATGACATGTGTTCTTTAGTCTGAGGGTCAATACGATTAAAATGATACCCATTATTACATACTTTTATATTATTGTTGCGCTTAAAAAAAATCACAAACTTTTTAACCAAATTAGTACGTTTATAATCCCTTTATTTTGATGACCTATAACTTTTTTATTTTTCCGTATAAGCAGCGGTATGGGGGCTCATTTTTTGCGCCATGATCTGTACTTTTTTTTAATACCACATTTGCATATAAAAAACTTTTAATACATTTTTTATAATTTTTTTTAATAAAATGTATTAAAAAAGTAGGAATTTTGGACTTTTTTTTTTTTCGTTCACGCCGTTAACCGTATGGGATCATTAACATTTTATTTTAATAGTTCGGACATTTACGCACACGGCGATACCAAATATGTCTATAAAAAATTTTTTACGCTTTTTGGGGGTAAAATAGGAAAAAACGGACGTTTTACTTTTTTATTGGGGGAGGGGATTTTTCACTTTTTTTTTACTTTTACATTTTTTTACATTTTTTTTTACACTTGAATAGTCCCCATAGGGGACTATTCATAGCAATACCATGATTGCTAATACTGATCTGTTCTATGTATAGGACATAGAACAGATCAGTGTTTTCGGTCATCTTCTGCTCTGGTCTGCTCGATCACAGACCAGAGCAGGAGACGCCGGGAGCCGCACAGACGAAGGAAGGAGAGGGGACCTCCGTGCGGCGTTATGAATGATCGGATGCCCGCAGCAGCGCTGCGGGCAATCCGATCATTCATTCAAATCGCGCACTGCCGCAGATGCCGGGATCTGTATTGATCCCGGCACCTGAGGGGTTAATGGCGGACGCCCGTGAGATCGCGGGCGTCGGCCATTGCCGGCGGGTCCCTGGCTGCGATCAGCAGCCGGGATCAGCCGCGCATGACACGGGCATCGCTCCGATGCCCGCGGTTATGCTTAGGACGTAAATGTACGTCCTGGTGCGTTAAGTACCACCGCACCAGGACGTACATTTTCGTCCTGCCACCTTAAGGGGTTAAGTTAATCTACCAGTATCACCTACCACTGACCTACACTAAGCTTTAGCTGTTTTTGTGAAATGCAGTAAAGACATAGGAAAATGCAGTAAATATTCAATGTACAGAACTTAAATCTTCATAAAACACCTCAATTGTGATTATAGGTCAAATTAACATCACATAAGGCATGGAAAAGTGTGCTCTAAGTTTCTCTAAAGCTGCTTTCCCTGCCTGTTTACAAAGATACACTAGCGGTGATTCACAACTTGGAGACAGTCCATACACTGCACTAATATGATGGGGCGTCAGAGTCAAAATAATAAAGGGAACTGTACAAGGTTGGGGTACACATCAAGAACACGAGGGATTAACAAAATAACCATCAAACAGGACTAAGGACCTAATACACTGCAGCAATGCTAAATAACAACAGACAGAAATATTAAGGCAAGATATAGCATTACATTCAGTTCAGGAACCAGAGACAAGATAAACAGTAGACATGATAATATGAACAAGACTGAATACCAAGATAATAACAAGACTAACCAGGACCGGGGTATGCAGGGAGTGAACTGATCACACCATACAGGTCAAGATTATTAGAACACAATTCACACTAAACAGATACATGAAAAACTTCAAAAGTCAAACTCCATAACATGGAGGAATACGGCTCAAGATACTAAACAGGAATAATAAATAGAGAACACTGGACTGAAAACCAGAAAAATCTAAACAGATTGCAAGATCTACTTCAAAAGCCAAACTCCATAACATTGAGGAATACTGGTTAAGATTCTAAACAAGAATATTAAAAACAGAACCAAAAAGGACTGACTACAAGAACTAAGCAGGACTGTGTCACATATGGGCATGGAAGGAGTGCAGTACTGATCTTACCCACTCCCTCTATTCCTGCCTACTGGCCTATCCACCCTAAATAGCGGATCGACAACCACGGTGACAGTCCCTCCCTGAATATGTGATGGAGGTCACTGTCAACAAAATAAACTACAATGCAGACACAGGTCAGGATTCAGTAAGGGAGCAAACAGACTAACAGAAATAATATCTAAACAAAACATGCACAGTAAGTCACAGTCTACTAGCAGAGTCAATACCAGGAGTGATCAGAAATGCCAAGTTGCAAAAACAGGAGAAAGGTCAGAATGCCAAGCCAATAAGTCAGAAATGCTAGAAGATCAGGAATACAATAAATAATGCTAGCTACTAGAGAAACCTCTTTTGTAGGCAAAGCCTGGATGTAAACTGCAGGTTTAAATAGGGAGTACACAGGTGAAAGCAAACCTGGTCAGCTGACCACCCAGAGAGCTAGGTGTAACAGCAGTAACCAGAATAAACAAAAGCTCTCAGTGCAGATTAACCCTTCGGGTTCTTACAGACTGATAACAGAAAACAATCTGAGCATAGGTATAAACAAGGTACACTAAAAATATACAAAGCATAACACTAAAACCCTGTGCAAAGTACAAACACAACAAGGCTAAAATCTATATACACGAATACCGGAAAAGAAGCCATGGCTGAACTCAGGATACATGTGACAGACAGAGACTAAGGTTCTATGTGAAACATGGTGCAATTAGCAGCCAGGAATGCCAGAAGAGCTGGGGTATAAATAACCCCACCTGGAAGCCTATTGGCTGGAAACATTAACACTATCCTGACCAAAGCACACATTATGCAAAAACTGGTCAGGCATAAAGCAGGTATGAATATACACCAACACAGTAAAACCTAGAATACAGACATTTCAAGGTGAAATCACTTTCACCTCATGGCAATATAAAAAAAAAAAAAACACACTTTGAATATGAAAACTCATCAAAACCAGCACTAGCAGCCTGATGCGATAACCAGAGTAGTAATCTAACACCCCAGAAAAGCCAGAGGATTCATGGAAATTGTAGGCTGCATTACCAACTCATTTCAGTGATGGATCTGCAATCCGTAATGTATGAAAACCTCTGCCTACCATATTAGCTAAAAGAAAGCAAGTCATATACAAAAACTTTTATCATTCTCTTTTAATAACCTAGACTTCACTGTATAACTGAAAAAAAGTTCTGCATACAGCAGGCCACCCAGCTTTCTCCTGAAGTCCCAGCAGTGATAGGCTGCACATCCTCCGTGCACTCCAGTTCTGCCATGCTCTCCTCTTGCCCCCGCACTTATGTGTTTTCTCCCCTTCACTCTTCTTTCAGCCCAAAATAAATCTTTTCCATCTACACCTACCCCGGCCCCATCTCCCTGCCCCTGAACTAACTATTCTCTCTACCTGCCTGCCAGAGAGTTAAATCATACTTTATATGACAGTGGTCTGGTGGAAGGATATTTTAAACTCCTGGACAATCTCTGCAGTTCATGAGTACCAAGGTCAGGATATGTACCAGAAGATATCTTCAGCCTTTCTGAACGTTTGCTGGAACATACATATATACATACATATGTTAAGTTTTATAAATGAATAGACCAGATAGGTGGGTGGTGTGCCTTGCCCATTTAAAAAAGAACCTTATTGCAGAAGCTAGTAGCATATGCTATAGATATCATAATTTACACAGATATATAAAAAAAAATAGTTCTAAAAACTTCAATAAGTTGAATGTTCTGTGAAGCTAGAACATCAGCCAGGTATTATTAGTTTAATTGAACCAGACAATTTTGAGTCTAATTGTCTCTATTGAGTTATATGTGGGAAATATATAAATGCACAAAATACCTTCAATACCATAAAGAAAGGTAAAAAACGCAACAGACAGTCTGAAAGGAAACGGGAAACAATGCAGCATAAAAGAAAGAACCGGTATGCCAATGGGCTTTTGTCTGTCATCTAACCTTATTTCAAAATGATGGTGTTTGCCGTTTCATGTTTCTATGGAGATTAGAATTTTAATTAATCAGGATTACAAGTGGCTCGGACACTAAAACCTCCACAGGCCGGAAAGACAGAATTCTGCAAATTAATTTCTCATCTCGTTTTCATGAAACTAATTATATTCTGTTCAACTTTTCTACTTGTATTATAGTCCATGTACTGAAAAACACAGAGACTTTCTATAAAGCATGAAATGCTGTCATATGTTCTCTTGTTACTTTTTTAATGTATCCTTGAATACCGGTACATTTTTTCCTAAAATGCCATGGGGACTTTCCAGTTAGAATATATCATCACTTTTTGACTGGTAACCTTCTGAATACCCATTAAAGGGGTACTCTGGTGGGAAAAAATTTATTCAAACCAACTAGTGCCAAAAAGTTCAACAAATTTGTAAGTTACTTCCATTTAGAAATCTTAATCTTCCAGTACTTATCAGCTGCTGTATGCTTCAGAGGAAGTTGTGTAGTTCTTTCCAGTCTGAGCTCTCTGCTACCATCGAAGTCCATGTTTAAAACTGTGCGGAGCAGTAGAAGTTTGCTATGGGGATTTGCCACTACATTGGACAGTTCCTGACTAGGACAGAGGTGTCAGCAGAGAGCACTGTGGTCAGACTGGAAAGAACTATACGACTTCCTCTGGAGCTGACAGCAACTGATAGGTACTGAAAGGATTTGTATTTTAAAATAAAAGTAATTTACAAATCTGTAAATCTTCCTGGCACTAGTTGGCTTGAAAAACATTTGTTTTTAATGAGTACCCCCCTTTAACATCTCCTTGTGCACTCTACCCTAAACAGTGCCCCTTTCCACCCTGGCACTGTGTATTAAATGCAAGGCTATCTGCACACTATGGTTATCCAGTATGTCCCAACATATGCCTTCACTATGTGGCCATGTTTCCCTGCCAAGGTGCCTCTAGCTGTTACAAAATTACAACTCCCAGCATGCATAGACAGCCAAAGGCTAGCTGCTACTGACCGTTCTTGGGAAGCGAGCTTGTTCCCTCTAGCTGGTTCCCTCCGGTGGAAAATGTTTTTCTTTTATTTTTTATTTTCTGGTGGAAAATATTTATTTTTATTTTTTTATTTTCTGGTACCAGAAGGTTTTGTAAATTACTTATTGTACAGATTTGTAAATTACTTCTATTTAAAAATCTTAGTCCTTCCAGTCCTTATCAGCTACTGTATAACAGAGAGGAAGTTCATTTCTTTTTTACTTTCTTTCCTGTCTGTCCACAGTGCTCTCTGCTGACACCTATGTCCATCTCAGGAACTGTCCAGAGAAGGAACCATTCCCCATAGCAAACCTATCTTTCTCTGGACAGTTCCTGACTTGAACAGAGGTGTCAGCAGAGAGCACTTTCTTTACAAATCTGTTTAACTTTCTGGCACCAGTTGATTTAAAAAAAAAGAGTACCCCTTTAAAGGGGTACTCCGGTGAAAACCTTTTTTCTTTTAAATCAACTGGTGGCAGAAAGTTAAACATATTTGTAAATTACTTCTATTAAAAAATCTTAATCCTTCCTGTACTTATTAGCTGCTGAATACTACAGAGGAAATTATTTTCTTTTTGGAATGCTCTCTGATGACATCACGAGCACAGTTCTCTCTGCTGACGTTATTATAATAATAATAATAACAACACTTTATTTATTGTTGTCCTTAGTGGGATTTGAACCCAAGTCCCCAGCACTGCTAACCACTGAGCCACCATGCTGCCCTTAGCATTCATCTACTATGCATGGTTGCTAAAATGGACAGAGATGTCAGCAGGGAGCACTGTGCTCGTGATGTCATCAGTGTTCCAAAAGAAAGGAATTTCCTCTGTAGCACTAAGCAGCTAATAAGTACTGGAAGGATTAAGATTTTTTAGTAGAAGTAATTTACAAATATGTTTAACTTTCTGCCACCAGTTGATTTAAAAGAAAAAAGGTTTTCACCAGAGTACCCCTTTAAGTCCAGCTTCCACATTCTGGAGTGGAATAAAAGTTGAAAACCTAGAGGCAAAACAGATTCTGCTCCTAAATTTACCCCAGTAACTGAATGGGTAGCATGGTGGTCCCACACCGGTCACTGTTGACAAGTCAAGTATGAAATGATTGTGGCACTATACATAAGCCATGACCAGCCACTTTGTCCTTTAAACCATTGGGCCTGCAGTGCCCAGTCTCTGACCTTCTTCCAGTCCACACATGTCCAAAATTTCTGAAGTTTTAATATTCTTAAGCTGTCCAACTATCCTGTCAGGCTAATTTAGGTCTCATGTTTTTTCAATGAGACAAATACTGTTTTCGTAAGTGAAGCGAGAATGGATAAGTGTCTCATTTAAAGAGACAGCAAATAACAGCTTTCTGCTTAACTATCACCCTTCTAGTGTTACAAAAGCCTGTATAAAGGATCAAGTACCAGGAAACAAATCCCAATGGCATTGTGATGAAATGAAATAACCATAATTACATACTAATAACTAATTAGCCGCGACTGTGACTTTACACTGCAAGAAGATTTTCTTTTCACACCCCTATACTTGGACAGCTGGAGGCAGCCTCTCCGAGCAGCATGGGATAGTTGGCGAACCCAATGGAAAAACTTAAGGCCTTTATTCATGTTTTTTTGAAGAACGTTGAAATAAAAGTTAATTATCCGTGGACAAAAGAAAATAAATAAAATGAAAATAATACACCAATGCCTTGTCCTTTATTGACTAAAATGTCAAACCAAGCAGCTGGTCCAGAATGTAAAGTTTACGAATGAAAAATAATAAACAGTTAAAATATTTAAGCCTGGAGAATAGTTGGAACTCGACAAGGGAAATTCTTTAAATGGGTATGTTTAGAATTGTCAAAAAACAAGAACTTGCTCAAGGAATAAGGGTTGAACTGCAATACCAGATACAGCCCATGTACAAGAGTGGCACTTATAGGGTCAAGTGATTCTTTTCAGGTTTTATAAATATTAAGCAATTATTAAAGTGTCACTGCTACTTAAAAAAAATAATGTCCTAGAGACCACACCAATCATAATAAAGGGCATACATGGTTGTTCTTAGCGATCTTTGTTTTGATGCCCCATAGACTTATAATAGAGCAGCCAGATAAAGATTGGGAAAAACCCGGGAAGTAAACGTTTTGCCATGCTAATATCCGCTTGCTTTCCTGATCAGTGGGGTCTCCAGGACCCCATTGATGAGGAGAACAAGTGAGGATAAGCTATGTGACCCTGACAGTCACACACCATCTGCACTAGTTTTACTCTCCACATGTATCTTCTTCTGTAAATGAGTGTGCAGAAGCAGTAAAAAGGTTGGGGCGCTCTCTCGTGGATGATGGGGGCGTGATGAACTTGTCAAGAACCACTGCACTCTGGGTCGTGTGATGTCCCGCCGAGGTTATCAACGGGGACAGCACCTCACCAGGCGAGTGCAAAGTGGAGAGTAATAACGGCAGTTGTGCTGCTCGAGACCCCCTGTCCGTGACCGCGAAGGTGTACGGAAATATTATAACCAGGAAGAGGAGAGTAGAAAATGGGGATACTGGAAGAGCGCTACTGCTAGAATAAAAAGGATGCGGAACGCCAATAAAGCACAGGACAGTTTATTGTGGTTTAGAACAAACGGACAACGCGTTTTGGCACCAGCATGTGCCTTCTTCAGGTCCATAAAATTAATGATTTCGGCGTCCTGAAGCCTATGGTGTGCTGTGGTGGCGTGGCCACGCTACCACAGCACACCATAGGCTTCAGGACGCCAAAATCATTTATTTTATGGACCTGAAGAAGGCACATGCTGGTGCCGAAACGCGTTGTCCGTTGGTTCTAAACCACAATAAACTGTCCTGTGCTTTATTGGCATTCCGCATCCTTTTTATTCTAGCAGTAGCGCTCGTCCAGTATCCCCATTTTCTACTCTCCTCCTTCTGTAAATGAGGGATCCTGCTTCTGACACCTAAGACAGTCAAAAGAGAGCAAAAATAGAACAATAAGGAGGAAGTTAGTGAGATGGCTTAGGCTTGTAGTCTCTACACCATTCTTACTCCATGGAGCATGTAAACAATTAGGGGATAAGATGTCTAGAAGCGGAGTACCCCTTTAACCTCTTAAGGACCAGGCACGTATGAGTACGTCCCTGCACACTGGGTCTTAAGGACCAGGCACGTACTCATATGTCCGTGGGAATTTCGGTCCCTGCCGCGCGCCGGGCGGGGACCGGACCAGGGTGACTGCTGATATCGATCAGCAGTCACCCCGCGCAAATGCCCAGGGGGGTCATCAGACCCCCATGTCGGCGATCTGCACAAATCGGACGTGAATTCACACTTGCGATTTGCGCGATTCCGGGTCATTACGGGTCTATGGTGACCCGGTGACCCGGAATATAAGGGGGATCGTGGGTGTCTAAGACACCTACAATCCCCCTGAAGAGATAGGAGTGAGGTGACAGGGGTGCCACCCCTCCTATCCCTGCTATTGGTGTTCTAGACGCGACCATCGGGGGCGGGGGGGTTAACTTTCGTTTCCCTGTCCTGCCCACCCACAATAGGCGGGGCAGGACGGGGAAACCAACAGGGACCGGTGCCAGAGTCCACTTACCGATATGCGGAGGCTGCGGGCGACGATCGGTGTCGGAGATCGGTAGGCGGCGATGTCTTGCAGCAGGCTCCATGGATCCGACGGAAGCCGATAAGTTGCCTAGCAACATCTGGAAGGCTGCAGTCTGAGACCACTATATAGTGGTCTCTATACTGTAGCACTCCAGATGTTGCAAAACTACAACTCCCAGCATGCCCAGACAGCTGTTTGGGCATGCTGGGAGTTGTAGTTTTGCAACAGCTGGAGGGCTACAGTTTGAGACCACTATATGGGAGTCTCTGAACTATAGCCCTCCAGATCTTGCAAAATACAACTCCTAGCATGCCCACACAACTGTTTACTGTCTGGGCAAGCTGGGATTTGTAGTTTTGCAGCATCTGGAGGGCCACAGTTTGCAGTGGTCTCTATACTGTGGCTCTCCAGATGTTGCAAAACTGCAAATCCCAGCATGCTGGGAGTTGTAGTTGCGATCCCTCCAGCTGTTGCATAACTACATCTCCCAGCATGCCCTTCGGTGATCAGTACATGCTGGGAGTTGAAGTTTTGCAACAGCTGGAGGCACACTGGTTGGAAAATATTGAGTTAGATAACAGAACCTAACTGAAGGTTTTCCAACCAGTGTGCCTCCAGCTGCTGCAAAAGTACAACTCCCAGCCTGCATGGTCTGTCAGTACATGCTGGGAGTTGTAGTTTTGAAACAGCTGGAGGTTTGCCCCCCCCCCCCCCCCCCACCATGTGAATGTACAGGGTACATTCACACGGGCTGGCTTACAGTAAGTTTTCTGCTTCAAGTATGAGATGTGGCAAATTTTTCGCCGCAGCGCAAATTCCTAGCAGGGAACTCACTGTAAACCTCCGCCAGTGTGAATGTACCCTAAAAACACTACATTACTCTGCACTAACACATAATAAAGGGTAAAACACTACATATACACCCCCTTACACTGCCCCCCCCCCCCAATAAAAATTAAAAACGTATTGTACGGCAGTGTTTCCAAAACGGAGCCTCCAGCTGTTGCAAAACATTAACTTCCAGCATTTCTGGACAGCCACTGACTGTCCTGGCATGCTGGGAGTTTAGCAACAGCTGGAGGCACCCTGTTTGGGAATCACTGGTGTAGAATACCCCTATGTCCATCCCTATGCAATCCCTAATTTAGTCCTCAAATGCGCATGGAGCTCTCTCACTTTGGAGCCCTGTCGTATTTCAAGGAAACAGTTTAGGGCCACATATGGGGTATCTCCGTACTCGGGAGAAATTGCACTACAAATTTTGGGGCGTTTTTTCCCCTTTTACCCCTTATGAAAAGGAAAAGGTGGGGTCTACACCAGCATGTTAGTGTAAGAAAAACATTTGTTTACACTAACATGCTGGTGTTGCCCTTTACTTTTTATTTTCACAAGAGTTAAAAGGAAAAAAAAGACCCCCAAAACTTGTAACACAATTTCTCCTGAGTACAGAAATACCTCATATGTGGGCGTAAAATGCTCTGCGGGGACACAACAAGGCTCAAGAGTGAGAGGCCACTATGTACATTTGAAGCTTAAATTGGTGATTTGCACAGGGGTGGCTAATTTTACAGCGGTTCTGACATAAGCGTAAAAACATAAATACCGACATGTGACCCCATTTTGGAAACTACACCCCTCACAGAATGTAACAAGGGGTATAGTGAGCCTTAACACCCCACAGGTGTTTGACAAATTTTCGTTAAAGTTGGATGGGAAAATGAAAAAATATATATTTTTTCACTAAAATGCTGGTGTTACCCTAAATTTTTCATTTTCACAAGGGAAAATAGGAAAAAAGCCCCCCAAAATTTGTAACCCCATTTCTTCTGAGTAAGAAAATACCCCAAATGTGGATGTAAAGTGCTCGGCGGGCGAACTACAATGCTCAGAAGAGAGGGAGCGCCATTGGGATTTTGAAGAGAAAATGTGTCCGGAATTGAAGGCCACGTATGTTTTCAAAGCCCCCATAGTTCCAGAATAATGGACCCCCCAACATGTGACCCCATTTTGGAAACTACACCCCTCACGTAATGTAATAAGGGGTACAGTGAGCATTTATACCCCACAGGTGTCTGACAGATTTTTGGAACAGTGGTACGTGAAAATGAAAAATTAAATTTTTGCTCAATTGCACTCCTCCTCTTCTGAGCATTGTAGTTCGACCTCAGGGCACTTGATGTCCACACATGGGGTATTTCCATACTCAGAAGAAATGGGGTTACAAATTTTGGGGGGGTATTTTTTGCTATTAACCCTTGCAAAAATGTGAAATTTGGGGGGAAACACACATTTTAGTGAACAAATTTTTTTTTGTTTTACATATGCAAAAGTCGTGAAACCCCTGTGGGGTATTAAGGCTCACTTTATTCCTTGTTACGTTCCTCAAGGGGTCTAGTTTCCAAAATGGTATGTCATGTGTTTTTTTTTTTGCTGTTCTGTTACCATAGGGGCTTCCTAAATGCAACATGCGCCCCAAAAACCATTTCAGAAAAACGTACTCTCCAAAATCCCCTTGTCGCTACTTCGCTTCTGAGCCCTCTACTGCAACCGCCGAACATTTTACATAGACATATGAGCTATGTGCTTACTCGAGAGAAATTGGGCTACAAACACAAGTATACATTTTCTCCTTTTACCCCTTGTAAAAATTCAAAAATTGGGTCTACAAGAACATGCAAGTGTAAAAAATGAAGATTGTGAATTTTCTCTTTCACTTTGCTGCTATTCCTGTGAAACACCTAAAGGGTTAAAACGCTGACTGAATGTCATTTTGAATACTTTGGGGGGTTCAGTTCTTATAATGGGGTATTTTATGGGGTATTTCTAATATGAAGACCCTTCAAATCCACTTCAAACTTGAACTGGTCCCTGAAAGATAGTGAGTTTGAAAATTTTGTGGAAAATTTGAAAATTGCTGCTGAACTTTGAAGCCCTCTGGTGTCTTCCAAAAGTAAACACTTGTCAATTTTATGATGAAAATATAAAGTAGACATATTGTATATGTGAATCAAAATTTGTTTTATTTGGAATATCCATTTTGCTTACAAGCAGAGAGCTTCAAAGTTAGAAAAATGCACAATTTTCAATTTTTTCATCAAATTTTGGGATTTTTCACCAAGAAAGAATGCAAGTTACCACAAAAATTTACCACCATGTTAAAATAGAATATGTCATGAAAAAACAATCTCTGAATCAGAATGATAATTAAAAGCATTCCAGAGTTATTCCTGTTTAAAGTGACAGTGGTCAGATGTTCAAAAAATGCTCTGGTCCTAAGGTGAAAAATGGCCTGGTCCTTAAGGGGTTAAGGATAGACAAAGCCATAGAAAACCCTTTTAAACTGAACCTGAAAACCAACTGAAAAATGTCTTTAGGACGTGAATCTGGGGGATAAGAGTTAATTAATATCCGGCTTCCGAGTTTGTACTGTAAATCTCAGCTGTAAGTAAATGAATGTTTACACTCTTTCGCTTTGGTTAAAGTACTAATCCACCGTATCAATCACAGGCCAGCTCCTGGCAGATTTGCTTTTTTTTTTTTTTTGCTATTTTCTTAAAGGTATTTCACCACCATTTCCTTCTGGTCAGAGAGTTTGTTTAGTTCTTGCTTTATTTTGGTCAGCAGTCCTATTTTTCGGGATACATTCTGTCAGGCGATCAGGAACACTGTGTCACAGATGAGAGGATAATCCAAACATGCTAAGTATGCTCTGCAAGATTTGTTATTGACGGCGTAAAACTAATTAGAAAGTTTGTTATGAGTAAAACATCTGCTGCGGAGAGTCTACGTAAATCCAGACACCTGCCAGAAAATCATTATGAAATGTTACCAGAGGAATATTAGCGCCAATGAATCATTTGTTGACCCAGAACCGAGTCATTCGTAGAAATGTTCGCTGCTTGTTCTATTGACCTGATCATTGTTCAGGGTCAAGTAATATTTTGGTAAGACTTCAAGCTGCTTAAAAAATCAAACCAGGACATTTGGCTAATATTTACCTGCTAATAATTTTCTAATTTACAGTTTTAGTATTTCCTTATTAGAACTGCTATGATCAGTGAGTGAATCCAACTTGGATGTATTATTTCGTGCATCGTGAAATCCATTCCATGTCTACGCTTATGCTTTATGTTACCGTGGTGCATATTTTAATATGACGCTATGTAGAGCTGAGCGAGTAAAAAGTGTTAAAGGGGTATTCCAGGCAAAAAAATGTTTTAGCCCCTATCCAAAGGATAGGGGATAAGATGTCTGATTGCGGGGGGGCCCGCTGCTGAGACCTCTCACGATCTCCCATTCTATGCGGGGACTGTGTCTCTAGTTTTGGAAACCTCTGGGTTTCCAGGACTGGGGACATGACGTCACACCACGCCCCCTCCATACGCACCCTCCATTCATGTCTATGGGAGGGGGCGTGACGGCCGTCACGCCCCCTCCCATAGACATGAATGGAGGGGGCATGGCGTGACGTCACGTCCCCAGTCCCGGAAACCTGGAGGTTTACGAAACTGGAGATTCATCACCCGCATAGAATGAGGGTGCTGCAGGGAAATCATGGAGGGGGGTCTCGGCAGCGGGCCCCCAGCGATAAGACACCTCATCCCCTATCCTTTGGATAGGGGATACAATATTTTTGCCCGGAATACCCCTTTAAGTTCAGGGCAAATAAGTTCACCGTAAACTAGCAGTGTAAGGCTTAAGTTGGGCTGCTGCAGAGCACAATTTAACTCTTTTGTCACAGTTAACCAGTAAATCTGCTGGTTTAATGTAACATCTTGCTGGGCTGAGTGCTATGTACCGGCTCAGCAAGGATAGAGTTAATGAGCACTGGTTAAATGGATTATCCTCCTATAAGGTGACTTACTTGCCAGATTTTGCTGCTTTTTTTTTGTGAACTGGCTATTTCCTGTTAGAGTTTGTTCTCTCCAACTACAAGTCCCATGATTCCTTGTTTGTAAGTTTGAGGTCACTTTTCTCCCTCCCAAACGTCAGCCACCCCACCCATTAAAGCATACCTGGGATAATTCCCTGCAGCCCTGTGAAGAATGATCCCCCCTCCCAGTGGTCGCTCCACCCATTGAAGCTGAAAGGCTACTTTCAACACCTGGCTAGTGATGTAACATCTTGAGCCGCAGTGCAACCTGAGAAAACCTGAGACAACACTCATTTTGTATGCTGTTAAAAGTAAACATCAGGGGAAAAGATCACATAAGAAATGCAAGACTAACGATCGAACACAGGTACATGCACTATATTATTAACTACATTAACTTTACAGCTTTTGTAGCATAGTCAAATAAAATCCTAGAATACCCATTTAACTCATTGGGGTGGAGGGGAGGGGGTGTATACAATATACAGTGAAGAGATTGAGAAAAAAGGGAGGAGGTGTATACATTATAAAATAAAGAGAGCGATACTTACCATCTCGTCACTGGTCCGATCCTCTCCTTGTGTAGCCCCGCCTCTAGTGATGACGTCACTGAGGGGGGAGTTACTCAAGAAGATGCTGGGGCCAGCGACCCCCCCCCCCCCCCAATGAGTTAACTAGCAAATAACTCCTTCCCGACATTGCCAGGTTTGTGCAAACCAAACCTGGTAATGTTCGAACATTCGACGAGCTACAACAACCCCCCCCCCCAGTTCGGATCGAATCTGCGTTGGGGGGGCCTGGTTGGCTCAACGCTAGAGCTATTTATATAGCTGGTGAGCTTTCTTTTTTTTTCCATACACATGTACTGTAAACGCGTCAGTGGCTTCCAAATTGTGGCCCTCTAAATGTTACAAAACGACAACTCTCCGCATGCCCCGACAGTCAACGGCCAGACAGGAGTTAAAGTTTGCAACATCTGTAGGGCCTCAATTTGCAGACCACTGTTGTAGGGTTTCACCCTTCAATGTGCTACAGAATATGAAAGCTGGACTTCTGCTGCTAGAGGGTAGAGGTGTCAAGCCCAATGGGTAGAAGCTGCACCCAGCAGTGGGACACAGGCAGAGGTGTGTCTAGTGAAGACATGAGAGAATTAGCGGAGTCAGGTCCAGGCAGAAGACTTGTGGCAGGTGGCATGGGTTTGGTGTAAGGTTCTTGCAGGTAAGTCGTGGCAGGTGGGATAGGTTCAATGTCAACTATCTCAGTCACATGCTGTGGGTCAACATTGTGCACAAAAGTAAGGCAGAGGCAATGTCAGGTAGACAGGCACAGGTCAGCTATATGATGGCAGATAAGCTAAACCATACTATTGCTCAAGCACAGTTGAATGGGTAGAGCAGCCTTAAATAGGTAAGGCCAGGCAGGGATATGTGGAGGACACATTTTTAGTGCACACACTGGCTCTCTAAATTGCACTAAGAGAATGCTGGAGCACCCTAAGGGCAGGTACTGACTGCTAGTACTACTCTATATCAGTGTTTCCCAACCAGGGTGCCTCTAGATGTTGCAAAACTACAACTCCCAGAATGGCTGGGCAGCCAAAGGCTGTCCATCCATTCTGGGAATTGTAGTTTTGCAAGACCTGGAGCACCCTGGTTGGGAAACACTGCTGTATATACATCAGATAGGCAGACGGGTTTGGCAAAATGTGCATAGTAATCTTAACGGGGTATTCCAGTAAAAAAAAAAAAAAAAAGTATGTGTATGCGGTTGGGCCTGTGATAAAAACAACAACAACAACAGAAAATAATAATTACCTACCTCAGTCTCCCGTGGCTCTCAGTTAGGCTTCTTTGGGTTCCCAGCTGCAAGACCTGCCCACTTAGCCAATATGTAGTCACAGTGATGTATCATCTTGGCCTGGGAAGAGACTTTCCGTTGTGTCCGATTTCAGCCAGTGATTGTCTGAGCGGGCAGGTCTTGCTCTGACATCTTCTCTTGAAAGTAAGGAGAGTGTGAAGAGCAGCAGGCGACTAGATGGAGTTGCAACATAAGAAAATAAACTGGCTAAAATACCCCTTTAACCCCTTAAGGCCCCAGCCAATTTTCACTGTAGGACCCGGCCATTTTTTGAACATCTGACCACTTTCACTTTAAGCATTAATAACTCTGGGATGCTTTTACCTTTCACTCTGATTCCGAGATAGTTTTTTCGTTACATATTCTACCTTATGTTAGTGGTAAAATTTAGTCGATACTTGCATCGTTTCTTGGTAAAAAATTCCAAAATGTTATGAAAAAATTGAAAATTTAGCATTTTTTTTACTTTGAAGCTCTCTGCTTATAAGGAAAATGAATATTCCAAATAAATTATATATTGATTCACATATACAACATGTCTACTCTATGATTGCATCATAACGTTGACATGTTTTTACTTTTGGAAAAGATCAGAGGGCTTCAAAGTTCAGCAGCAATTTTCCAATTTTTCACAAAATTTTCAAAATCAAAATATTAGATAATATTTCATATTATAAATGCCCCACAAATGACCCCATTATAAAAACTGCAGCCCTCAAAGTATTCAAAATGACATTCAAAAGGTTTGTTAACCCTTTAGGTGTTTCACAGGAATAGCAGCAAATAGAAGGAGAAAAATCTAAATCTTCATTTTTTGCTCTGGCATGTTCTTGTAGACCCAGTTTTTGAATTTTTACAAGAGGTAAAAGGAGAGAAATCTAAAATGTGTAACCCAATTTCTCTCGAGTAAGGAAATACCTCATATGTGTATGTCAAGTGTTCGGCGGGCGTAGTAGAGGGCTCAGAAGGGAAGGAGCGACAATGTGATTTTGGAGAGTGAGTTTTTCTGAAATGGTTTTTGTGGGGCATGTCGCATTTAGGAAGCCCCTATGGTGCCAGAACAGCAAAAAAAAAACACATGGCATACTATTTTGGAAACTACACCCCTCAAGGCATGTAACAAGGGGTCCAGTGAGCCTTAACACCCCACAGGTGTTTCACGATTTTTTGTTAAAGTTGGATGTGTAAATGATTTATTTTTATTTTTTTCACTAAAATGCTACTTTTCCCCAAAATTTTACATTTTTATAAGGGATGATAAGACAAAGTGCCCCCCAAAATTTGTAACCCCATTTCTTCTGAGTATGGAAATACCCCAAGTGTGGACGTCAAGTGCTCTGCTGGCGCACTACAATGCTCAGAAGAGAAGGAGTCACTTTTAGCTTTTGAAAAGTGAATTTTGCTTAAATGGTTTTTGGAGGGCATGTCGCATTTAGGAAGCTCCTATGGTGCCAGAACAGCAAAAAAACACATGGCATACTATTTTAGAAACTACACCCCTCAAGGAACACAACAAGGGGTACAGTGAGCCTTAACACCTCACAGGTGAATGACGACTTTTTGCTAGAAAAAAAATCACTAAAATGCTGATTTTCCCCCACATTTTAAATTTTTACAAGGGGTAATAGGAGAAAATGACCCCCAAAATTTGTAACCCCATTTATTCTGAGTATGAAAATACCCAATGTGTGGATTTCAAGTGCTCTGCTGGTGCACTACAATGCTCAGAAGAGAAGGAGCACCATTGAGCTTTTGAAGACAGAATTTGGTTGGAGTAGAAGTCGGGGGCCATGTGCGTTTACAAAGCCTCCCCCTGGTGCCAGAACAGTGGACCCCCCAACGTGACCCCATTTTGGAAACTACACCCCTCACAGAATTTATTAAGGGGTTCAGTGAGTATTTACATTACATTTTTCATTTTCACGGACCACTGTTCCAAAAATCTGTCAGACACCTGTGGAGCGTAAATGCTCACTGTACCCCTTATTACATTACGTGAGGGGTGTAGTTTCCAAAATGGGGTCATATGTGGGGGGGGGGGGGGGTCCATTGTTCTGGCTCTATGGGGGCTTTGTAAACACACGTAGCCTTCAATTCCGGACAAATTTTATCTTCAAAATCCCAATGGTGCTCCTTCTCTTCTGAGCATTATAGTGCGCCAGCAGAGCACGTTACATCCACATATGGGGTATGTTCTTACTCAGAAGAAATGGGGTTACAAATTTTGGGGGGCTTTTTTCCTATTTTTCCTTGTGAAAATGAAAAATTTTGGGTAACACCAGCATTTTAGTGATTTTTTTTTTTCATTTTTCCATCCAACTTTAAAGAAAATTTGTCAAACACCTGTGGGGTGTTAAGGCTCACTATACCCCTTGTTACTTTCCGTGAGGGGTGTAGTTTCCAAAATGGGGTCACGTGTGGGTATTTATTTTTTTGTGCTTATGGCAGAACCGCTGTAAAATCAGCCACCCCTGTGCAAATCACCAATTTAAGCTTCAAATGTACATGGTGCGCTCTCACTCCGGACACTTGTTGTGTGTCCGCAAAGCATTTTACGCCCACATATGGGGTATTTCCGTACTCAGGAGAAATTGCGTTACAAATTTTGGGGGTCTTTTTTTCCTTTTAACACTTGTGAAAATAAAAAGTAAAGGACAACACCAGCATGTTAGTGTAACATTTTTTTTTTTTTTACACTAACAGGCTGGTGTAGCCCCCAACTTTTCCTTTTCATAAGGGGTAAAAGGAGAAAAAGCCCCCAAAATTTGTACCGCAATTTCTCCCTGAAATATGACAGGGCTCCGAAGTGAGCTAAATTAGGGATTGCATAGGGGTGGACATAGGGGTATTCTACGCCAGTGATTCCCAAACAGGGTGTCTCCAGCTGTTGCTAAACTCTCAGCATGCCTGGACAGTCAGTGGATGTCCGGAAATGCTGGGAGTTGTTGTTTTGCTACAGCTGGAGGCTCCGTTTTGGAAACACTGCTGTACAATACGTTTTTCATTTTTATTGGGGGGGACAGTGTAAGTGGGTGTTTATGTAGTGTTTTACCCTTTATTATGTGTTAGTGTAGTGTAGTGTAGTGTTTTTAGGGTACATTCACACGGGTGCAGGTTTACAGTGAGCTTCCTGCTAGAAATTTGCGCTGCGGCGAAAAATTTGCGTTCACATGGGGGGGGGGGGGGTAAACCTCCAGCTGTTTCAAAACTACAACTCCCAACATGCATGATCTGTCAGTACATGCTGGGAGTTGTAGTTTTGCAACAGCTGGAGGAACACTGGTTGGAAAACTTTCAGTTAGGTTCTGTTACCTAACTCAGTATTTTCCAACCAGTGTGCCTATAGCTGTTGCAAAACTACAACTCCCAGCATGTACTGATCACCGAAGGGCATGCTGGGAGATCTAGTTATGCAACAGCTAGAGGTACGCAACTACAACTCCCAGCATGCCGAGACAGCTGTTTCGGCATGCTGGGATTTGCAGATTTGCAACATCTGGAGGGCTACAGATAGAGACCACTGCACTGTGATCTCCAAACTGTGGACCTCCAGATGTTGCAAAACTACACATCCCAGCATGCACAGACAGCAAACTGCTGTGTGGGCATGCTAGGAGTTGTAGTTTTGCAAGATATAGAGTGCTACAGTATAGAGATCACTGTGCAGTGGTCTCTAAACTGTAGACCTCCAGCTGTTGCAAAACTGCAAATCCCAGCATGCCCAGCAGCTGTCTGGGCATGCTGGGAGTTGTAGTTTTGCAACATCTGGAGCGCTACAGTGTCAGACTGTAGCCCTCTAGATGTTGCTAGGAAACTTACCGGCTTCCGTCGGATCCAGGGAGCTCCTCTTCTGCCGCACGACATCGCCGCCCGCGCCGATCACCGCAGCCGATCCAGTCCCGCAGCTTCCACCGACGGGTAAGTGGATCTTCGGCGTTCGGTCCCCTTCGGTCCCCCGTTCTGCCTCGCCTATTGTGGGTGGGCAGAACGGGGAAAACGAAAGTAAACCCCCCCGCCCCCGATCTGCTATTGGTGGTCGCGTCTAGACCACCAATAGCAGGGATAGGAGGGGTGGCACCTCTGCCACCTCACTCCTATCGCTACAGGGGGATCGTGGGTGTCTTAGACAACCGCGATCCCCCTTATATTCCGGGTCACCGGGTCACCATAGACCCGTATGACCCGGTGCAAATTGCAAGTGTGAATTCACTTGCGATTTGCGCCGATCGCCAACATGGGGAGGTCTGATGACCCCCTTGGCATTTGCACGGGGTGCCTGCTGATCGATAACAGCAGTCACCCCAGTCCGGTCCCCGCCCAGCGCGTGGCGGGGACCGAAATTCCCACGGGCGTACAGGTACACCCTGGGTCCTTAAGACCCAGGTACAGAAGGCGTATCCATACACCCTAGGTCCTGTACGGGTTAAAGGAGTAGTCCTAAGAAAAGGGGATAAGTTTCAGATCGTAGGGGGTCTGACCGCTGGGACCACCCGTGATCTCCCGTACCAAAGCAGCGGCCGACACACACCTTCAATACAGTGCTGTGGCAGAGCCGGAGATTGCCGCTCCTGCTCTCCGATAGAGTTGTATTGAGGGGGCGTGTCAGCTGCCGCTTCATGCAGGGGTCGACATTCCTCCTCCCGCGGACTGCCCGTGCCCTGTACGGGAAGTCCCAGTGGATGGACCCCTCCACGATCTGAAACTTATCCCCTATCCTTAGGATAGGGAATAAGTTTTCCAGTCCTGGAATACCCCTTTAAGGCTGAAGTAAGAATAGATGGAGAACTGAGTTCTGTTACTGTAGAAACAGTGATTAAAACTGTATGTAACTAAAAACTAGTGAGAAAAATAAGATGAATACATTACAGCCAAACAAATACTGAGACAAATTCAAATAAGCAGGTGGAGGAGGCTGGAGGCCTGTATCAAAATCATACTAACTAAAATTGATGTCTTCAGAAATTGTGCATTTATAGCATCCCCCACCTGTGCCTGCACAAGCATTACCAAGCATTGTATATGTAATAGTTTGCATATGACTGCATATATATAGGCATAGAATGCTATGAATAGACCACCAATCTGATTGGTGAGGCTGCAAAGAGATAGACCCCACTGATTTAATAATAATTTTCTAAGGATTGGAAAAAAAAAAAACTTAGAGGGGTACTCCGGTGCTCAACATCTTGTTTAGAACCATTCGGAGCCGGAGGCCGTGATCGTGATGTCACGACCACGCCCCTCGTGATGTCACGCCACTCCACCTCGAGGGAAGTGGCCTTGACATCACGACCTCTGCTGCAGAAACCCGGCATTTGTTTAGAATTTGTTTTGTTTAATTTATTTATCAATGATATAGAGGATGGCATTAACAGCTCTGTTTCTATCTTTGCAGATGACACCAAGCTTTGTAGCACGGTACAGTCTATAGAGGATGTGCTTAAGTTACAGGATGACTTGGATAGACTTAGTGTCTGGGCGTCCACTTGGCAAATGAGGTTCAATGTGGATAAATGTAAAGTTATGCATCTGGGTACTAATAACCTGCATGCATCGTATGTCTTAGGGGGGATTAAACTGGCAGAGTCACTTGTAGAGAAGGATCTGGGTGTACTTGTAGATCACAGACTACAGAATAGCATGCAATGTCAGGCTGCTGCTTCCAAAGCCGGCAGGATATTGTCATGTATAAAAAGAGGCATGGACTCAAGGGACAGGGACATAATACTCCCCCTTTATAAAGCATTGGTACGGCCTCACCTGGAATATGCTGTTCAGTTTTGGGCACCTGTCCATAAAAGGGACACTGCGGAGTTGGAAAGGGTGCAGAGACGCGCGACTAAACTAATATGGGGCATGGAACATCTTAGCTATGAGGAGCGATTAAAGGAGTTACAATTGTTTAGTCTTGAGAAGAGACGTTTAAGGGGGGATATGATAAACGTATATAAGTATATTAATGGCCCATACAAAAAATATGGAGAAAAACTGTTCCAGGTTAAACCCCCGCAAAGGACGAGGGGACACTCCCTCCGTCTGGAGAAGAAAAAGTTTAGTCTCAAGGGGCGACACGCCTTCTTTACCGTGAGGACTGTGAATTTATGGAACGGTCTACCTCAGGAACTGGTCACAGTAGGAACAATTAACAGCTTTAAAACAGGATTAGATACATTCCTGGAACAAAATAACATTAATGCTTATGAAGAAATATAAAATCCCATCCCTTCCCCAATATCGCGCCACACCCCTACCCCTTAATTCCCTGGTTGAACTTGATGGACATATGTCTTTTTTCGACCGTACTAACTATGTAACTATGTAACTATGTAAGAATGCCGGGTGTTGTGGGAGATAGCGGGGGGCCCCAGCAGCAGGACTCCCGGGATAAGATGTCTAGCAGGGGAGTACCCCTTTAAACCCTTTCAGTGCAGTGATCAAACTAATTTGGCACTTATACAAGGGAAAACCTACTTGTACCAATAATCACTAATCACAATGAAGACAACCTGGGGCCACAAAAAAGATCCCAGTTTAAATAAAACAGGAAAGGTCTTTCAGACTTTCTTTTCCAAAATGATCCTCCCCTGGATTTGGCTTCAGAACCTGGATTACCTGGATGTATGCATTGATAACTTGATGTCATCTGATTGTTCTTTAAGTAACAACCAGGGCTGGTGCAAGGATTTTTGTCACCCTAGGCAAAAGCTAATTTTGCTGCCCTCCTGACTCCACCCATTGGTCCGCCCTTTGACATGCCCACCTTACTACTGGGGTGGCACACTGTAACATGCCCCCTCCTCATGCAATTAGCTTAGTACTGGGGTTACACACTATAGCAAACCTCCTCCTCATGCTGCTGGCTTAGCAAGTGGTTCAGATGCTGGTTGTCTAACTTTCTTGCGGCAAGCAGAGCAGCGCCCACCATCAAGAGGGTGCTCTAGGCGACTGCCTATTTTGCCTACAGGCAGAGCCGGCACTGGTAACAACTAGAAACAAACACAAACACATAAAGAGATTTACAGCTCTTGTCTTTTATTGAGTATACTAAGTAAACATCCACAATGCAGGGAGAAAAAAAAGCAAGTTAATCCTTGAATTTAACCTCTGGATCCCCATTAGCAGAAGATAGCTCAGATGAGCACAGTGTTAAGGAGGGACTTTGCACATCACTGTTCATCAATATTTCTGGGATGCCTTTTCATGGTCCAGATTCCCTGCTTAGCATTGTGCATATACTATTTTTGTGCAACTATGGGGACCATTTGGGGGATGTGAATGCTGCTAAGGGGAATCTATAGGTTATTTAATTCAAATTATTCGGTTATTTTTTACAAAGCATGTTCAATAAGACATGAAAAGTACAATTGTTTTATTTAGATTGCTTTTGTCTATAGTGACTTCGATAACAACTAGATGACATTATATTAGTAAACAAAGAAGAAATCCAGGTAATGTCAAATGCTTCATATTGTCTTGCAACTATATTTCTAAGCACTGGAACAATATATTGGTACCCCAGATTGTACACACAGCTATGAGTATATTCACACAGGGGACAATGAAAAGGAAAATGTCCTTACTGAAATGTTGGAGGAGAAATCCTCTATCTGCTCCCTGCTAAAATGAAGCAGAAATGAAGTGGAATTGGTGCTTACTTGGTGAGGCATTTGAAATAGAAATACAAAGTGCTTATTTTAATGGGATTTTACTTGTGGTTTCCACAGAAAGAATTTCAAGGTGAGGAATTTACATGTCAATTATTTTGGCAAAAATCAGATTTGCATTGGAAAATTCAATATGGAAATTACACTGTGTGAACATACTAGCAGAAATCCCATTAAAATCAATGAGAGTCTGATTCGAGGTGGAACTAAGGCCGAATTTCAAATTCAAGAGTTTTATTCATGACTAGTCCAAAGGCAAACAAAGTATACAACAAAGAAAAGGTACACATACACGTTGTTGATCTACAAGGTGCACCACAATAAAAGCAATACAGTGGTCCCTCAACATACGATGGCAATCCGTTCCAAATGAACCATCATTTGTTGAAACCATCGTATGTTGAGGGATCCGTGCAATGTAAAGTATAGGAAGTTGTACTCACCTGACCCGCCGCTCCGGACCCATCACCGCTGCCCTGGATGTTACGCTCCATCGCTGTCGCCGTGTCCCCGTGATGTCCCCGTCGCTCCAGAACGTCTCTGCTGCCCGGGATCGTTGCTCTCACGTCGCCGTCATCACGTCAATACGCACGCCGCTCCTATCACATGACGGGATGGCATGCGCGGCGACATGATGACAGCGATGGAGAGCGACGGCAATGGAGGGGATCCCGAAGAGGACGCTCCAGGTAGGAGACCATTACCGGAGCACACGGGGCACATTAAATGGCTATCCGGCGGCAGCTGAAGCAGTCAACGCTGCCGGATAGCCGTTTATGTGATGGCCCCGACATACAAAAGCATCGTATCTTGATGCTGCCTTCAACATGCGATGGTCTCTGAGAGGCCATCGCATGTTGAAGTTATCGTATGTTGGGGACATCGTAGGTCGGGGGGTCACTGAAATACATTAGAAATAGGATCAAAAGAGCAGTAATGATGCTATAAATTGTAGGAGATAGGAGAAATGCACCAATATGACACGCATACTAGGCTAAAACAAAAAAAAAAAACACTTACCTGTTGGGAACCACAAATGTGGACAGTGCAACTTTACAATCCGAGTACGGTAAGATTAATGGGGGAGATTTATCAAAACCTGTGCAAAGGAAAAGTTGTCCAGTTGCCCATAGCAACCAATCAGCTTGCTTCTTTCATTTTTAACAAGGCCTCTGCAAAATGAAAGAAGCAATCTGATTGGTTGCTATGGGCAACTGGGCAACTTTTCCTTTGCACAGGTTTTGATAAATCTCCCCCAATGTGCGGAGGTCATTAATCTAAAAAAAAACAATCACTTGTAAATCCAGTTCAGTTTTATATGCGTTATTATGCAGTTGTGGCTTTTTCTACATAGGCAAGACCATTAGACCCATGAATATATGCTTTCGGGAGCATTTAAGATCACTTGTCACAGGGATAGGTAGTCCAAGTTTTTTGGATCATGTGAAACCTACACATGATAATAAAGTAACTGATTTAAGATCAAGAGGTGCCAACCAGGGGAGGAGATAAGTGAATTTATATTATGTACTGAAGCATTGGGAGTGCTAGGTTTAAATGCAAGTAGTGATTTGAGCATGTTATCTTTGGATTCAAGGGGGTGAACGTTAACCCATTCCTCCCCGAACCATAATTGTATAAGGGTTATGTCATGGACTGACCAGGGGACAGGGAGAATGAGCTTTAACTGACCCAAAAACCACTCTCCCTGCCTACTTGCCCATCCATCCTAAACGGTGGATCGACAACTGGGCGCCAGTCCCTCCCTGAGCTAAAGTGCAGGGGCCTAAAAACAACATATACTAATAAATAGTTGATCACAAACCAGAATCAAAACAGGAACATAGAATTCTATAGTATAAAGTTCAGAGGACACAGATCAGAGAGTTAGTACAGAGAACACTATATCGGTGGACATGAACAGAGGACTCAGTGGTCGTAAACAGAGGACACTATAGATAAGCGGTCATGTACAGAACTACAAAGATCTGAATAAAAAACTAATAAACATATAGAGTTCAAAACACTAGACAGGAAAACAGATAACATACTCTGAACATACTCCAGAACAAAACAGGAATAAGCTTAATCCCCTAGAAAAACCTCCAGTAGACACAGGAATAACAATGCCCTCTGAGTCCCCATGGACAGGTGAACAGGATCTATTGCTAATCAGGAATAATGGCAATCCCTCCGAACACCTCCAGTAGACACGGCGTACCCATGGACAGGTAACAGTGATGCCTAGATACACAGTATAAATTTATAGAACACTGTTCACACTGAACACAATACAGGAATAAATCGCAATACCACAAAACACCTCCAGTAGGCAAGGAGTCCCCATGAAGCGGTAACAGGGATAGAACATAGGACACTGTTCACATTGGACACACAAACTGGTCACTCCACTCCACTAACGAAGTAGCCATCAATAATATGTCCAAATAGACTACTGGCCAGCAGCACACTCCACAGTGTGGTCAGAAGCTGACCCAGTAGGAAAGCAGAAATATAAAACACAGAACTTCACATGAACGGATACAAGAGAAAACACAGTGTGAACAGACACATAGAAAAAAGAACATACAAATCCTTAAACTGACTAAACAAACAAACACAGCTTAAAATCCACTAAGAGCATGAAATAACATTGGCTAAAACAGGAAAATACAAAGTGCAGTCTAAAACAGAGATAGTAGATTAAAAGCGTTTCACCAAGAGCTCCATGCAGCATGTCCAGCATTATGTCCAGCAAGTCAGGATATAATGAAGTTAATCACCAGCCCTGAGGCTAGGCTGACTATAAATAGATACACCATAGGAGCTATTGGCTGAAAAAGCCAGAGGCATTAACTATACCCTGACCGGGGAACATAAAACTGTTCACACACAAGCATATCCAATAGCTGTGTGTGAACACCGGCCAATACAAACATGACAGGTTTTCTGTGTTTTTCTGTGTTATTTTGTAGTAAGTATGTAATTTTGCTATGAAAATAATGTGTGTCTCTTCAGACATCTATTTATTCATATACATATTGTGGATTGTTGTTCATTATGATTCTCGCTTAGATAGACAGTTTTCATTGATTGTTAGCCTTTAGCTTTTGTTATACTAATAAAGTTGAGTGGCTTTTCTATAAATAAGGTGGGGAGTGAGTAATAGGTATAGATCATAATTAAGCGTATGGTGTCAATTTTAGGACAGCATCAGCCGTCAAGCTGTACCTCGCTCATCCTTCAGCCATAAAGGCGTCCCGCCTCCTCCCTCGCTCATCCTTCAGACAAAACGGCGTCCCGCCTCCTCCCTCCTCCATCAGGCGTCAGGCAAAACCTTTGTCATCCTTAAGTCTGTCATATCTCAGATGAAAATGAAAGTGCTGAGTCAGCAGAGCTTCGGCAGACCTGCTAGCACAGACAGTGTGTGATTGGCTGCTGCCAGCAAAGATACTGTGATTGGTTGATGGGAGCGTAGGTGTGTGCAGTCCCGCTCCACTGTTTACACACATTTCCTTACAAACCCTAATCCTCTCATGTATCCAGCTTTCCCCTATTCCTGCAAAACAAACCTGTGCTAATCCTCTGATGTACCCAGCTTTCCTGAGCGTAGGTGTGTGCAGTCCCGCCCCACTGTTTACACACATTTCTTTACAAACCCTAATCCTCTCATGTACCCAGCTTTCCCCTATTCCTGCAAAACAAACCTGTGCTAATCCTCTCATGTACCCAGCTTTCCCCTATTCCTGCAAAACAAACCTGCGCTCACTGTGATTGGTTGATGGGAGCGTAGGTGTGTGCAGTCCCGCTCCACAGTTTAGACACATTTCTTTACAAAGCCTAATCCTCTCATGTACCCAGCTTTCCCCTATCCCTGCAAAACAAACCTGCGCTCTCGGCTTTTCCCCAATTCCTGAAAAACCTACAGTTATGTACTCAGCTTTTAACAATTCCTGATAAACCTACAGCTGACTACATAACTGTAGGTTTTGCAGGAATGGGGGAAAAGCTGAGAGCGCAGGTTTGTTTTGCATGAATAGGGGAAAGCTGGGTACATGAGAGGATTTGGGTTTGTAAAGAAATGTGTCTAAACAGTGGAGCGGGACTGCACACACCTACGCTCCCATCAACCAATCACAGTGAGCGCAGGTTTGTTTTGCAGGAATAGGGGAAAGCTGGGTACATGAGAGGATTTGGGTTTGTAAAGAAATGTGTCTAAACAGTGGAGCGGGACTGCACACACCTACGCTCCCATCAACCAATCACAGTATCTTTGCGCTCCCATCAACCAATCACAGTATTTTTGCTGCCAGCCAATCACACACTGTCTATGCTAGCAGGTCTGCCGAAGCTGTGATGACTCAGCACTTTCGTCTGAGGCATGAGAGAGTTTAGGTTGACAAAGGTTTTGCCTGTTGGAGGAGGCGGGATGCAGTTTCGGAGGAGGCGGGACGCCGTTTTGGCTGAAGGATGAGGGAGGTTCGGCTGAAAACTGACAGCGATTTGTCTGGGGGAGGAGGCGGGACACCGTTTTGACTGAAGGATGAGCGAGGTGCGGCTGACGGCTGATGCTGTCCTAAAATGGACACCGTATAAGCGCATGTGAGTGAGAAATGGCCCATCCGCCATTGTTAGCTTAGAGGATATCCCAGACCTAAAGGCTAGAATAAGGCGACTTTAAAAAACAGGAAAAAACTGGCTAATATTGCCGGGCCGGACAAGGAAACTAACCAGATATCCCAAAAGCATAAAAACCAAAAGAATAGAAAGAGACAGAGAATTAAAGGGGAGATGCACAAAAAAGGGTGAAGGCAGAGGAAAGAGGAAAGGCAAGCATGATGGGGTGGGGAGAGACCCCGTCAAGAAGACTGATGGCAATAAGACTTTGGGATGGATCCCAAGTGGCCAGAGGTGTTTCCCAGTAGACCCCAGTGGAGTATTAACTCACTCAGTCATGCGCTGTTGCAATGTTCACGTCACAGTCCTATACCTAAGGAAAGATGAGAAATCTAACCAATAGTGTATGTAGAGCCGTAGTTGTTGGAATAAACACTGAATTTAATGCAGAATATGTATGAGATTCAGCATGAATTCTGCCTCAGATTACCCAGTGTGAACATATCCTTTCAGCTTGGGACATCACACCCATGGTGAGGCTAGGACTTGTCACCGAGCTATAGAACTGGTCTAAGACTATTTTTAATCTATTTTTAACATATCTTAACAGAAAAGGCCACAAGGTAAATTTAAGAAAAAACTAATAATGAAACAAAAAAGGTTTGGGTATTTTGGAAAAATCTTACACTGTACATGAACCTTCACCTTGGTGTTTTTGATTCTTGAAAACATTACACACGGCAAAAATGAAGCCTAAGGCTGAGAAACCAGATGAATCCAGCTGTAATAGCAATAGGTTTTTCCCACTCAGCGTGGATCTTGCAGAACATTATTAGGATTTTCCCAGCTTTTATTTTCCTTTTAGGCAACATCAGTGAACCGCTCCGTAACCACGCTCAACCTCTGGCCCACACTTCCTAAATGCTGACTGCAATATAGGGACTTTAGAAGTGCCGCATAATTAGGTCAGATTCCTGTAACAAGTCATTATATGGCCGCAATGCTTCTGAAAGACCATGAATATTGGGTTTCCATTTCCAGTTACGATTACAAATAAAATTTTTCATGACGGATGTTTAAATGAGACATTTAAGAGAATTTCTAAAAATAGATAAGTTACTATATACGAAAAGCCAGAAACACAGGGGGGATTTTGAGGGATGACTGTATTGATGCCATTTCCATACAGTCGTAAATCAAAAATATTTAGGTTGTTCAGAATCGGTTTCTCAATGAGCAACACCTGCAAAACTCAAAAGCTCGGCCACAGCACTGAAATAGTTATAGTAGGATATCATACATGAAAAGTATTACCATGAATGTGCAAAAGGTCCAAAATTTGAATTAAATGATACAATTTTTACAGCCTGCAGCCACCAGGAGCTTAGGAAGTTACTCCTTACTGTGTAATTATAAACCTCTATGTACAGGGTGGGCCATTTATATGGATACCCCTAAATAAAATGGGAATGGTGGAATGGTCGGTGATATTAACTTCCTGTTTGTGGCACATTAGTATATGTGATGGGGGTAACTTTTCAAGATGGCTGGTGACCATGGCGGCCATTTTGAAGTCGGCCATTTTGAATCCAACTTTAGTTTTTTCAATAGGAAGAGGGTCATGTGACACATCAAACTTATTGGGAATTTCACAGGAAAAACAATGATGTGCTTTATTCTTTCATGAGTTATTTACAAGTTTCTGACCAGTTATAAAATGTGTTCAATGTGCTGCCCATTGTGTTGGATTGTCAATGCAACCCTCTTCTCCCACTCTTCACACACTGATAGCAACACCGCAGGAGAAATACTAGCACAGGCTTCCAGTACCTGTATACACTGCTATATACTACTATATACACCGCAGGAGAAATGCTAGCACAGGCTTCCAGTATCCGTAGTTTCAGGTGCTGCGCATCTCGTATCTTCACAGCATAGACAATTGCCTTCAGATGACCCCAAAGATAAAAGTCTAAGAGGGTCAGATCGGGAGACCTTGGGGGCCATTCAACTGGCCCTCGACGACCAATCCACTTTCCAGGAAACTGTTCATCTAGGAATGCTCAGACCTGACACCCATAATGTGGTGGTCACCATCTTGCTAGAAAAAACTCAGGGAACGTGCCAGCTTCAGTGCATAAAGAGGGAAACATCATCGTGTAGCAATTTCGCATATCCAGTGGACTTGAGGTTTCCATTGAAGAAGAATGGCCCCACTATCTTTGTACCCCATATACCACACCATACCATACATTTTTGTTTTCCAACAGTCTTGGAGGGATCTATCCAATGTGGGTTAGTGTCAGACCAATAGCGGTGGTTTTGTTTGTTAACTTCACCATTCACATAAAAGTTTGCCATATCACTGAACAAAATCTTCTGCGTAAACTGAGGGCCCTGTTCCAATTTTTGTTTTGCCCATTCTGCAGCACCTTAAACTACGGATACTGGAAGCCTGTGCTAGCATTTCTCCTGCGGTTTTGCTATCAGTGTGTGAAGAGTGGGAAAAGAGGGTTGCATTGACAATCCAACACAATGGGCAGCACATTGAACACATTTTATAAGTGGTCAGAAACTTGTAAATAACTCATGAAAGAATAAAGTTATGTTAAAACCAAGCACATCATTGTTTTTCTTGTGAAATTCCCAATAAGTTTGATATCTCACATGACCCTCTTCCTATTGAAAAAACAAAAGTTGGATTCAAAATGGCCACCATGGTCAGCACCCATCTTGAAAAGTTTCCCCCCTCACATATACTAATGTGCCACAAACAGGAAGTTAACATCACCAACCATTCCCTTTTTATTAAGGTGTATCCATATAAATGTCCAACCCTGTAGAATATTAGAACTAGACAAGGTGGGGACGTGGACACTATGGAACTATGGTGGCCTCTGATATTAATTTGTACGGAACTAACAGTGATGCTATATATCCTATTTTTGAATGTAACTTGATTAAAGGGCAGGAGCAGACTGTATGGATGCTAGTGCGCAGGCGCAACAGGGCATCGGGGCGCAGGTGCATATGTGGATCTATGTGAGCTTTGATGGATGCAAATATGCAGGCTCAATAAGACACTAATGCACAGGCGCACATATGGATCTGTGTGAATTGTGATGGATGTTAGTACGCAAGCACAATAAGGTATTGAGGTGCAGGCGCACATGCTGATTGATGCGAACTGTGATGGAAGTGTATGCATATGGGCGTGAATAGTTAGACAGAGCGGATGTGACCTGGGGATTACCCTGAAGTACAAGCAGGCGCCCAGTGGCATCTAAGTATGCAGGCATGTATCGCACCACGGACCCCCAGGTACCTCCTCCTGATAATTATTTACATGATTAGCATGCATATATAAGGCAGGGGATATTGAATATGAGCACAACACCCCTGAGGAAGTTGCCGACGGGAAACGTAACGCGTGGAGTCTAGGGGGACACCTGCCTGGTTCATTCTTCATCTGCCGTCCGTAGCCTTGCTTTCCCAGCTGTATATTGAGTATTCAAGTACAGTTTGTATATCTGACATTGTTCTGAGGGAAGTGCTCATACTATATTGTATTATCTATTGGTTTACATAATAGAATATTGTGACTGGTATAATACTATGCTTAGATAAAGCAGATGTCCTGGGAAGGGTCTTGCCCCCACCCCCCTGTTTGTGTAGTGGCCTTTGTGCCTTTTAGATGTTTTTAAGTGTCTTGGCTGCTATACAAATTTTCTGTATTTTGTAATAAACTATATTTTTTGGTACATTTAGATAGGGGATAAGATGTCTTAGCGTTGGAGTACCCCTTTAATAACTTAAGTGGGGGGAGGGGAGACGGCAAGGCGCTCACCGGATACATCATTAAACATGGAGAATGCACACCATTCCGGTGTGTCTCTTGTGCGCCTGCGCAATGTGCAGTATGTAGAGTATAGAAATTGTCCAATCAGCCAGACCGGACCTCCGGAGACGCTGATTGGACAATTTCTATACTCTACATACTGCACATTGCGCAGCCGCACAAGAGACACGCCAGAATGGTGTGCGTTCTCCATGTTTAATGATGTATCCGGTGAGCGCCTTGCCGTCCCCCCTCCCCCCACTTAAGTTATTAATGTTTCATATTTTCTCAATTGAGCCCTTATGCATCTTTTTTACTGCTGCACTTTAGCACTTTACACTATCACCTGGACAAATGCTTATTTCCCATATGAAATGCACTTTGTTACGTATACACTTGGTTTGATGTTTAATATAGCTTCTTTTTATATTAATTGATTATTACACTGTATGTACACTTATTTGGATGTTGTATGTAAACCGCCAATTGGGGTCACTTGACATGCTTGAAAAAGGCTGCACTGGCTGCCGAAACGTTGCACCTGTATCTGTGAAATGGAATATAGCCACTGTATCTGGATTGGGGTCTCCAACCGGGCCCCACTAGTTGCCTGCACCATCCTATTTTTGCACTTTTCCCCCTGGTGAGGATGATTTTTTTTAATGGCTCCATTTGCCTTGAAATACATAACTCTTATTATGGCGACCCAATATATTGTAGACGTGTCTCCAGCAAATATCAGGTATTAGCTGTCACCCTGGCCTGGCGCATTACACCCATCCAGAATGATTACTGACAGGTCGCCTATAAAAAGGTTCTAAATGCAGTGGTGATATTCTTGACCTATTAGGTGTCAAGTATTCTTTTTACGCAATCACAGAATAACCATTGTGTAATTCCGGATGTCAGTGGTAATATAAACGGGTAATATATCTCCATTATTTATAGGCCGGTCTCAGCAATCCATTTATGATTTCCAATAAAAATAGATTAGTGGTTTGTAATGTCACAATGTCCCAGATATTTTATTATAAAATCAGAATCATTAAAAGAACAAGCAGACATGGAGGGCTGGAGCCGTGGAGCCTTCTGTACATCGTCTGCTTACATATCTCATTAACTTTCTGGTTTCCTCTCGTTGTGTGGCATCTTACAAGCCGCGCATGCAAACCCTATTATTTTACAGAATTACATGACCATATTCTGGAACCTGTTATGAAAAATGTGTCTAACCTAGTGACCTCGCTTTCCTTTCAAAGCTGTAAATCCTGATTTAGAACTTTCTGGTGCACTTTCAGGCCTGCAGTAAACTCCTTCTGTCTTAAGGGCCTTCGTAAATAAGATCCAACACACATCAATAAAATGCTGATTTTTAAACATATAGATGTTTTACAATGTTTTTTTTAGTGGAGATCCATTCCCATGACAACAAGAATTTTGAGAAACAAGTAATTTAGGCAGAACCACATTGTTATTTTGGAAGGAACGTTAAATGTTATCCACTCCCACTTACACAAAAGACATGATATATTCCTTTACAAGAGCCTTTTGTGGACATTTTATTTTAATTGTTCATTATATATGCCCTGTAAAACTGTATATGCTGTAACATAACTGCCAGCATTCTACTGTCTCCATAGTGAGTTGCGCTATCGGAGTAGAGTGCCATGGAATACATCTTCCTGCTCCTGTACAGTATGGAGTGGTGATGCATACACTGTAGGCATGACCGCTTACATTGGAGTGAGGCTTATAGTGACAAGTGGGACTATATAAAGAATGTGGGACTGTGGGAAGTGTGTGTGAAGTGAGCTTCTGTCAGAGGCGACTCATTCCCATTAGGCGAGTTAGGTGGCCGCCTATGGCCTCGTGCTCAAGGAGGCCTCCCAGCCATCTAACTAGCCGCACTAACTTGAGGGCAATTCATACAATGTACGCATGACCACTCTGCAGTGTCAGGGACAGGACACATTTAAAGTGATTATCCAGGAATAGAAAAACAAAGCTAATTTCTTTTAAAGAAAAAACACCCCCCGTCTGTCTCCAGGTTGGGTGTAGTTCTGCGGCTCAGTTCCATTGAAGTGAATGGAGCCAAGTTGTAATACCCCACCAAACCTGGGGACAGACGTGGAGCTGTTTTTGAAAGAAATTACCTCTGATTTTTTATTTCTGGATAACCCCTTTAACTATAAGCATGTCTTACAGACAGGCCAATAGTTAAAGGGGTATTCTGGCATCATACATCTAATCCAGGGTGCCACTATGTGTATCAAGACACAAAACACTACAACAAGGAGAAAATAAATGCACTATGCAGGGCACACCCAGTATATATATATATATATATATATATATATATATATATATATATATATATATAAAATTTATTTTAACATAGTTTCATCCTTTTTAACACTTTTTAAAGCACAAAGGCACTTGTATAAGCAATCATGTCATTGCTTATTCAATTCAATTGTCAAATCAGTCCTCTACTAGTACAGCCTATCTGTGGTAGGTTGGGTGAGCACATTTTTTTTTTACAGTAGATATAGAGGCCTTCAGAAGACCTTGGGATGCCATGACAATTAATAAACATTTCACAATTGCAAGGCAGGGGTGCTGTTTGTACCTTCAAAATGTGTAGCAGCTATCCAATAACTGATTAGAGGCCACAACAGCTGTTCGTCACAGTATACAGATGTTTAAATGTCTGGAATTGGACTGATCTCAGATGCTTGTGAATGACAGTGGGTGTCAGCTGCAGATAGCAACTGACACCCACCATATATGGATCGGACTCAACTTCTGAGCTTGTGTTATGGTTCTCCACCCAATCCATAATGTACAGTACATTTTGAGTCAGAATGGGGGTTAAAGTTCATTAATACCCATGACAATAAGCAGGATTTTTTTACTTCCCTTTCACTATTTATGATAAAATTAACTGTACTCCTGTAAATCACACATTATACATCGTATTTTAAGGGTTATGGACAGTGTGACGCCGAGCGCTCTGTGTCCCGCTCCTCCCCCGGAGAGCTCGCGGCGTCTTCTTCATCCTTGCAGTGCCCTGGTCAGAGCGCTGCTCTGTGTCCCCCGGCGGGGATGTAATCCCCACGGCGGGACGTGCCTGCCCGCGGGTCGCATCCCGATCATCTCACCTGCCCCGTCCTCCGGCTCAGTCCCGGCGCACGCGGCCCCGCTCTCTAGGGTCTCTCAGATTTAAAGGGCCAGTGCACCATTAAGTGGTGCCTGGCCCAATCAGTTCCTAATCACTCCCTACACATAAAAACCCACTTCCCCTTCCTGTCCTTGCCGGATCTTGTTGCCCTAGTGCCAGTGAAAGCGTTCCCGTGTGCCCATTGCCTGTGTATCCAAACCCTTTGCCGTTGCCCCTGACTACGAACCGTTGCCGCCTGCCCAGACCTTTTGCTACGTCTTGCCTTTGCCTAGTCCTTGTGTACCGTGCCTGTCTCAGCAGTCAGTGAGGTTGAGTTGCTATCGGGTGGAACGACCTGGGGGTTACCTGCCGCAGTAAGTTCATCCCGCTTTGCGAGATTATACTATTATACACATTTTACTGTATGTAGAGTGGTTTTGAGGTTAATGATAGATTCTTGTGATATCTATGAGGGTTCTAGAGTGGCTAAGGAGTCAATAGCTAATATCTTCGGTGGTGAAGGTTTTGATATTGAAATCCATAATGGGCTGTAGTAGTTAATGTTTATATCTCCAGGTGTCTTAAAAGGTTAAAGTATTATCCACCATAAGGTGATTTGAGTACTTACTTGCCAAACAGTAATGGACATTCTTAGGAAGGATCTGTGCTAAATGGTTGTGTTGTGATTCCACCATAACACTGCCGCTTTCTTTTTGTGAAATGGCTATTTCATGTTGGAGTTTCCTCCCTCAACTACAAGTTCCAGGATTCCTGGTTTGTAAGTGTGACGTCACTTTTCTCCCTCCCACACATCAGTCACCCCATCCACTGAAGCACACCTGAGCTGCCTTTCATGCTGTGCTGTAAACAATAGACCAGTGTTTTCTAACCAGGGTGCCTCCAGTTGTTGCATCACTACAATTCCCTGTAGAATAATCTTCCTTCCATCCAGAGATTGCTCCACCCATTGAAGCAGACAGGCTCCTTTGAACACCTGACCTGACTAGTGATATAATGTCTCGGGCCACACTGCATCCTGGGAAAACTTGAGACAACACTGATTTTGTATGCTGATAAAAATAAACATTGGGGCAAAAATCACATTGCAAGACCAACATCAAACACAGGTACAGACACTATATTATGAACAACATTAACCTTATAGCCCCTGCAGCCTAGTGAAATAAAAATGTTACGTTATGCGCTCCGGCCGCACACGCTGGCCGTGAGTGCATGATCCCCGTTGCCTGCTGCTGCCGGCAGGGCTGGGACTCGCATCGCGGGACGCGCCCGCATGCGAGCCCCAGTCCATCACTCACCTGGTGCTTCTCCTGCCCCCGCCTCTGCCTCTCTGCTCCCGCACATGTCCCTGTCCCCTAGGGCACGCGCGCGCCGGAGCTTTAAGATTTAAAGGGCCAGTGAACTCATTAGTGTAATTCATCTGTGGCTCATTGATAAATTCCTCCACCCTCCTCACTTCCCTGCCAGATCTTTGTTGTCTTGAGCCTGAGAGAAAGCATTCCTGTTATTGCCTTGCCTTGTATCTGATCTTTTGCTCCGTGACCTAACCTTGCTCCTTGCCGCCTTCCTACTGACTATTTGCTACGTTCCTGACAACGCTACTGTGCCGCTTGCCCTGACCTTTTGCTATTCTGACTACAAGCTGTCTTATCCCTCCTGTGCCTCGCATATCCTCAGCCGCCTGTGTGGTCAAGCCGTGCCAGGGGTAGCGACCTGGGTGCCCCCTGCCTCAGCAAGTCCATCCCGATTTGCAGCAGGCTCTGGTAAAAACGAGCGGCACCTTAGACTCCGCTCCCTGGTACGGTCCGAGTCATCTGCCACACAGGTCCAGCAGATCCACATCCACCGGGGTTCCTGTCTTCTGAAACGTGAGTGTTAAAGAAAAATCCTGCCATGGATCCCGCTGAGGTACCCCTGCCTGAAGTCGCGGATCTTCCCTCCAATGTGGTTCATCAGTCGCAGCAGTTGGCCTGGCAGGCGCAGCAACTTTCTCAACTTTCTGCTATGATGCAACAGCTTTTGGCCTTACAACAGAAGCAGGTACCGTAACCTTGCCCACTCCTACCACCGGTTCCTGCATTGTCTTCTGGTTCCCGGCTATGTCTGCCTTTACCTTCCAAGTATGATGGGGATTTCAAGTCATGCAGAGGCTTCACAGTGCTCCATGCACTTGGTGCTCATTTCTGAACAGTTTCCGACGGAACGTGCTAAGGTAGCCTTTGTCATTAGTCTACTGTCCAGAAAAGCCCTGGACTGGGCTAAACCCCTTTGGAACCGTGGTGATCCGGAATCCTCCAATTTGTCGGCCTTCTTGGCAGAATTTCGGAGTGTCTTTGAGGAGCCTGCACGTGCCTCTTCTGCTGAGACAGCTTTGCTGAACCTCTGTCAAGGGAATTCTTCCGTTGGTGACTACGCGGTTTAATTCCGCACTCTTGCCTCTGAACTTGCATGGAATGATGGGGCCTTGTGTTCCACATTCAAAAAAGGACTGTCAAGCAGTAATAAAGATGCCCTCGCAGCACCTGATCCTCCATCCTCTTTGACTGAACTTATCCACTCGGCCACTCACATTGATGTGCGTTTTGCTGAAAGACAGGAGGAACTGCGCTTAGAGAGGGAACCTGCCCGAACAAGGAGTTATCCTCGTCTAGCACCCATGTTTCAACATCCACCTCTTCTGTTTCCTGCACCTCTTGCCGAAGAGGTGTAACGCGAGCGCTCCAGGTCCCGCGGCTTCCCCGGAGCGCTCGCGGCGTTCGGCTTGTAGCAGCGCCCCGGTCACTGTCCCTGACCAGGAGCGCTGTGCCCCTGCCTTCGGCGGGGATGCGATCCGCGTGGCGGGACGTCCCCGCCCGCGGGTCGCATCCCAAGTCACCTACCAGTCGGGTCCTGCTGTGTCTTCCTCCCGGCGCGCGCGCGGCCCAGCTCCCTAGGGCGCGCCGGCTCACTGAAAATTAAAGGGCCAGTGCACCACTAATTGGTGCCTGGCCCAATCAAGTTATAATGCATAAATACTCACTTCCTCTTCCTCCCCTTGCCGGATCTTGTGTTGCCTTGTGCCCTGAGAAAGCGTTTTGTGTATTGCCTAGCCTGTGTTTCTGACCTTCTGCCGTTGCCCATGACTACGAACCCTTGCCGCCTGCCTCGACCTTCTGCTACGTCTGACCTTGCCTTTGCCTTGTCCTTTGTACCACGCCTGTCTCAGTGGCCAGAGAGGTTGAGTCGCTACTGGGGGACACGACCTGGTAGTTACCGCCGCAGCAAATCCATCCCGCTTTGCGGCGGGCTCTGGTTAAGACCAGTAACTACTTAAAACCGATCCCCCAGTACAACCCGCGCCATCGCCTCTCTGGCACAGAGGATCCACCACCAGTGTCCTCACCAGCCGCTTGTCCGGATCCTGACAGTAGATCCAGCCAAACCTCGCTGACCTCACTTCCGTGGTCGCCCAGCAGTCCCAGCAGATTGCCCAACAAGGACAACAGCTGTCGCAGTTGACCGCCATGATTCAACAGCTTCTGCCTCCACAGCCTCAACCATCTCCTCCGCCAGCTCCAGCTTCCCCTCCTCTCCAAGCTGCCGCTACCACTGCCAGAGTCCGCTTGTCTCTCCCGGATAAATTTGACGGGGACTCTAAGAGGTGCCGGGGATTCCTGTCCCAATGTTCCCTGCACCTGGAGATGTTGTCGGACCAGTTTCCCACAGAACGGTCTAAGGTGGCGTTCGTGGTCAGTTTACTATCTGGGAAGGCCTTGCCGCTCTGGGACCGCAACGTTCCTGCCACTGCCTCCGTCCTGTCCTTCTTTTCTTAAGTCCGCAGCGTCTTTGAGGAACCTGCCCTTGCCTCATCCGCGGAAACAGCCTTGTTGAACCTTGTCCAAGGAGACTCTACAGTGGGCGAATATGCCATACAATTCTGTACTTTGGCCTCTGAGTTGGCCTGGAACAATGAGGCTCTCTGCGCAACCTTTAAAAAAGGTTTATCCAGCCACATTAAGGATTGTCTGGCCGCACAAGAGATACCCTCCTCCCTGACTGAACTCATCCATTTGGCTACCCACATTGATATGTGCTACATTGAAAGACGTCAGTAGCTCCGCCAGGAGAAAGATCTTGTTCGCACCAGGCGAAACCCACTTCCAGCCACTTCCGGCATCCATTGCAGCCTGTTACTGTTCCTCCCGCTGAGGAGGCCATGCAAGTGGACCGGTCTCGCCTGACCCAGCAAGAGAGGACTCGCCGGAGGAACGAGAACTTATGCTTATACTGTGCGAGCTCTGAACATTTCTTAAAGGACTGTCCTCTTCGTCAGGGAAACGATCGCACCTAGTGAACGTGGGAGAGGCATCACTGGATGTAAATTCTTCCTTTCCACGCCTGACTATTCCAGTACGGATTTCTTCAGCTGCTAAAGCCTCCTTCTCTGCGGAGGCCTTCTTGGAATCTGGTTCAGCAGGAAACTTCATCAAAGCCTTCTTCATCAACCGTTTAACATCCCTGTTATCCGTCTCGTCAAGCCCTTCTTCATTTCTTCGGTTAACGCAGAAAACCTGAATTGCACCGTGCGTTACCACACAGAACCCGTGCACATGACCGTGGGGGTTCTCCATCAAGAAACGATTGAATTTTTGGTTCTGCCAAACTGCACCTCTGACATCCTTCTAGGCTTGCCCTGGCTCCAGCGTCATTCTCCTACCCTCGACTGGACCACTGGGGACCTTAAATCCTGGGGCTTTTCCTGCCACACACGTTGCCTTAAGTCGGTACCTACTAGCCAAGTCTCCATCACTTCTCCATTGCTTGGCCTTCCGAAGGCCTATCAGGAATTTTATGACGTCTTTTGCAAGAAGCAGGCAGAGGCCTTACCACCACATAGGCCCTACGACTGTCCTATTGACTTGCTCCCTGGTACCACAACGCCCCGTGGCAGGATTTACCCTCTATTCACTCCAGAAACTGAGGCCATGACGGAGTACATTCAGGAGAACCTCAAGAAAGGTTTCATCAGGAAGTCTTCTTCTCCTGCCGGAGCAGGATTCTTCTTTGTTGCCAAGAAGGATGGGTCACTACGCCCTTGTATTGACTACAGCGGCCTCAATAAAATCACTGTAAAGAACCGCTACCCTCTGCTTCTCATCTCGGAACTCTTTGACCGTCTGCACGGAGCAAAGATTTTTACTAAGCTTGACCTCAGGGGCGCTTATAACCTCATCAGAATTTGTGAAGGAGATGAGTGGAAAACCGCTTTTAACACCAGAGATGGCCACTTCGAATACCTCGTCATGCCATTTGGTCTTTGCAACACCCCTGCAGTTTTTCAAGACTTTGTCAATGAAATCTTCCGGGACTTATTGTATACCTGCGTAGTGGTCTATCTTGATGACATACTAATCTTCTCCTCTAACCTAGAGGAACACCGCCTCCATGTTTGTCAAGTGCTCCAGCACCTCCGTGTTAACCATCTCTACGCCAAAATTGAAAAGTGCCTCTTTGAACGTAGCTGTCTTCCTTTCCTGGGATACCTGGTCTCAGGACAAGGTCTTCAAATGGACCCCCGACAAGCTCTCCGCGGTCTTAGATTGGCCACGCCCCTCGGGACTTCGCTCTATCCAGCGCTTCCTCGGATTCGCTAATTACTACCGTCAGTTCATCCCCCACTTCTCCACTATCGTGGCTCCTATTGTGGCACTAACAAAGAAAGATGCGAATCCAAGATTCTGGCCTCCCCAATCGGAAGAAGCTTTTACTCGCCTTAGGGCCACCTTCGCCTCCGCCCCAGTCTTGAATAGGCCCGATCCTCTGAAACCGTTCTTCCTTGAGGTAGACGCCTCTTCGGTAGAAGCCGGGGCGGTACTTCTTCAAAAAACTGCTAAAGGATAAAACGTCACTTGCGTTTTTTTTCTCTAAAACTTTTTCTCCTCCTGAAAGGAACTACGCTATTGAATTGTTGGCCATTAAGTTGGCACTAGAGGAGTGGAAACATCTCCTGGAAGGATCCCTTCACCCTATCACCATCTACACTGACCACAAAAATCTGTCCTACCTACAGTCCGCCCAGCGCTTCAATCCTCGCCAGGCCAGGTGGTCGTTGTTCTTTGCCCGCTTCAATTTCCAGATCCATTTTCGTCCTTCAGACAAGAATGTCAGGGCGGATGCCCTATCACGTTCCACCAATGCCACAGAGCTGAAGCCTCTCCTCAACACATCATCCCTCCTGAGTGTCTGATCTCTGCTGCTCCTGCTTCTCTGGTGCCAGTTCCTCCAGGGAAAACGTATGTCCCTCCACGTCTTCGCCTCCGGACTCTCAAATGGGGTCATTCCTCCCACTTGGCGGGTCACGCTGGAATCAAAAAATCCATTCAGTTGATTGCCAGACACTATTGGTGGCCTGCCTTTGAAAAAGATGTGACTGAGTTTGTACGGTCCTGTACTGTCTGTGCACGTAACAAAACTCCTCGCCAGAGGCCTGCGGGTCTTCTCCTTCCTCTGCCGGTGCCCGAACAGCCTTGGTGCCACATAGCGATGGACTTCTTCACTGACCTTCCTGTATCCCATGGCAACACTGTCATTTGGGTGGTCGTTGATCGATTCTCCAAATGGCTCATTTTGTCCCGCTTCCTGGTCTCCCTTCTGCGCCACAGTTGGCGAAGCAATTCTTTTTGCACATTTTTCGTCTCCACGGACTTCCCACGCATATCGTCTCTGATAGAGGCGTTCAATTCATCTCAAAATTCTGGAGAGCACTCTGCACCCAATTAAAGATTAAATTGAATTTTTCTTCCGCCTACCACCCGCAGTCCAATGGACAACTAGAGAGAGTGAACCAGATCCTTGGGGACTACCTGCAACATTTTGTCTCCTCCCGCCAAGACGTTTGGGTCAACCTGTTACCCTGGGCTGAATTCTCGTACAATTTCAAAAACTCTGAGTCATCCGCCAAGTCTCCATTCTTTGTGGTGTACGGCCATCACCCGCTTCCCCCCTCCCCATTCCCACTTCATCTGGAGTTCCTGCCGTAGATTAATTGACCCTGGACTTCTCCTCTATCTGTAAAGAGACTCAAAAGTCGCTCTCACTGGCCTCTTCTGAAAGAAACATGCGGATAAGAAGAGAAGAACTCCTCCTGTCTTTACCCCTGGTGACAAAGTTTGGCTCTCTGCCAAATATATTCATTTTCATGTCCCTAGCTACAAGCTGGGTCCTCGTTACCTCGGGCCATTTAGAGTCAAAAGTCAAATCAACTCTGTCTCCTACAAGCTCCATCTTCCTCCTTCTCTTCGTATTCCTAACTCCTTTCATGTATACCTTCTCAAACCTCTCATTCTTAACCGCTTTTCCCCCAAGGTCACCGTTCCTGCTCCTGTCTCTGGGTCCTCTGACGTCTTCTCGGTAAAGGAAATCCTCGCCTCCAAGGTCGTCAGAGGTAAAAAATGTTTTCTTGTTGACTGGGAGAATTATGGCCCCGAAGAGAGGTCTTGGGAGCCCGAGGACAATATCCTCGACAAGGAGCTCATCCATAGGTTCCTGGGCTCCAAAAAAAGGGGGAGACCTAAAGGGGGGGGGGGGTACTGTAACGCCGAGTGCTCCGGGTCCTGCGGCTTCCCCGCAGCGCTTGCGGCGTTCGGCTTGTAGCAGCGCTCCGGTCACTGTCCCTGACCGGGAGCACTGTCCCCCTGCCTGCGGCGGGGATGCGAGCCGCATGGCATCCCAAGTCACCTACCAATCGGGTCCTGCTGTGTCTTCCTCCTGGCATGCACGGCCCCGCTCCCTAGGGCGCGCGCGCCGGCACACTTAGATTTAAAGGGCCAGTGCACCACTAATTGGTGCCTGGCCCAATCAAGTTTTAATGCATAAATACTCACTTCCTCTTCCTCTCCCTGCCGGATCTTGTTGCCTTGTTCCCTGAGAAAGCATTTTGGGTATTGCCTAGCCTGTGTTTCTGACCTTCTGCCGTTGCCCCTGACTACGAACCCTTGCCGCCTGCCCCGACCTTCTGCTACGTCTGACCTTGCCTTTGCCTTGTCCTTTGTACCACGCCTGTCTCAGCGGCCAGAGAGGTCGAGTCGCTACTGGGGGCACAACCTGGTAGTTACTGCCGCAGCAAATCCATCCCACTTTGCGGCGGGCTCTGGTGAAGACAAGTAACTACTAAGAACCGATCCCCCAGTATGACCCGCGCCATCGCATCTCTAGCAAAGAGGATCCACCTCCAGTCTCCTCACCAGCCGCTTGTCCGGATCCTGACAAGAGGCTATGCATGTGGATCGTACTTGTCTTACGCAACAGGAGAGATCACGACGACGCAGTGAAAATTTGTGCTTGTATTGTGCTCGCCCGGAGCACTACCTCAAGGAATGCACAGATCGCCCACAGCGTCTGGGCAACGCTCGCAACTAGGGTTTGTGGGATAGGTGTCCCTGGGTGTGAATGCTACCTCTCCATGCTTAACTATTTCTGTACAAGTCTTCGCTTCAGCCAAGTCTTCCTTCAATGCTACAGCATTTTTGGATTCTGGATCAGCAGGTGACTTTATTGATGCTTCTTTGGTCCACAAGTATCATCTTCCTCTTACTCGGCTTGCCAAGCCCTTGTTCATCTCCTCTGTTAATGGACAAAATCTGGACTGTAAGGTTCACTTCCATACTGAATCTCTTGTCATGCAAGTGGGAGTATTGCATAAAGAAAATATTGAATTCTATGTTCTGCCACACTGTACTTCTGAGATTCTTCTTGGCCTTCCTTGGCTGCAACGCCATTCTCCCCAACTGGATTGGAGAACTGGAGAGATTATTCGTTGGGCACAATCCTGTCAAAATCTTTGCCTCCAATCAGTTCAGTCTAAAGTTGTTTCTCGTCTTCCTCCTTTACCTGGCCTGCCACCACCTTACCAAAGAAAAAAAAGAAAAAAACTCCAAAGGATTGGTGCTAATTCATAAAAGAGTGAGAGTGACTGGTATATTAAGCACAGTCATACTTTATTAGCATGACAAACAACGGGTAACATCAATAGGCAAGACGCGTTTCGGGTATAAGTTTACCCTTTCTCAATTGCAGGTGTGACACCTGCAATTGAGAAAGGGTAAACTTATACCCGAAACGTATCTTGCCTATGGATGTTACCTGTTGTTTGTCATGCTAATAAAGTACGACTGTGTTTAATATACCAGTCACTGTCACTCTTTTATGGGTTAGCGCCAATCCTTTGGAGTTTTTTTCTTTTTTTTTCTTTGCAATTTTATACTACTGGAACCGTTGCCACGGATCCCGGTCGAGCTCCTACGGCCTGCAATCCCTAATTTACCCCAAACATAGGGGTGATATGCCTATTATCTAACCCTATCAAGTGAGAGTCTTTAATCTTCAAGCTCACCTTGCCTTCCACTGCACCCGCAGGATTACACGAGGCACTGTCCTCTTCTTTTTTTTCCTTTTATCTCCTTTTTACCACCTTATCAACATTTCTCTGACGTCTCTGCCTCCATGTTGAAGCTACTATCAAAACCAAGATGTGTTAGAATTTTCCCTCTGTACCCCTGCATGCCTTGCCCCTGGGTATACATTCACTAGTGTGCAAGATTCTTGTTATAGCAAAACTTGTGCTCACTAGACATCGGAAGGATAGTTCTCCTCCTGATGCTGGAGAAACCATTTCTGCGGTGGACATGGCATGCCTGTGCAAAACAATTTTCGTCCAAACCGAGGGGAGTGCTAACATTTGTATACTTAAAGAGTGGAGTTGGTGGTCCTCGAGGTCTCTTTCATGTACCTAACTCACCTATGTGGATACTGATATTTCCTGCATCCCCAATGTAACTCTCCTTGCCTTTGTTCAGTTATGTACACTTGTTTATATATACAAAAATTTTCAATAAAATTATTGAAACTGAATAACGAATGAATAAATATTGTGATGACTTGCTCTTGCAAATAGGTGCAGTTGCAGTATAAAGGTAAGGAAGCAGTATTTTACAAATCAAAGTTCAGTGTTTTATTCACACTTGTCACACAGCAAACAGTCTTTAAATGCAGAACAAAGGAAAACATAACAAAAGTCCACCTGTATTCCTTAGGTGTTTGTTCACACCTCAGACTATGCCATGTGGCATCAAGCAAGTTTTTTTCCAGGCCTCCAGGCAGGCTGCTCACCAGCTTCCAACCTTGGAGCAAACTTAGGGAAGAACTCCACTCTCAGCTCTCTCTGGCAGTGAGAGCTGCAACTAGCAAATCCCTCTCAGCTGGTGAAACAGGTAGCTTTTAAGGCCAAAAAAAGGCAGCCTGGATTGTGGGGAATGACCCCTACTCTGCACTTGGTCATTCCCAGTAATTGCCATCTCGGATTGTCCATCCAGCCATACTAGGGCCACAGTGTCAGACTGCATCACAGCACAGACACTGAATAAATACCGGCTCTTACTTCACCAAAGCCAGGAGCCTTGGTGACACATAACGCCCATCCACCACGATGCCTTTCACCTTCTCACATACCCTCCCCCATTGTTCAAACCTGAGGGGGTTAACACTTGTGCAACATTGGACTCATGATCGGCGTTGCCTAGCAAATGACCCACTCTGTGTTCAACCTTGAACTTTAAATTCTATAGCGACAGAAACCACCTGGTGACCCTGGCATTTTTGTACTTGGCCTGGCACATCCACTTCAGGGGGGAATGATCCGTCATGTGACGAAACTTCATGCCCAACAGATAATAGCGGAGAGACTCAAGTTCCCACTTATTGGCTAGGCACTCTCCACTATACTATACCTGGTATCTGCCGTGGTCAATTTGCGTCTAAGAAAGACAACGGGATGCTCTTCCCTGTTGACTTCCTGGGAGAGTAGAGCATCGAGACCTACCTCAGAGGCATTGGTCTGTACCACAAATTCCCTTATGAAGTCGGGTGTCACCAACACCGGAGACCCACATAGGGCCAGCTTCAAAGCGGAAAACGCCTGTTCTGCCTGTTCGTTTCAACGGACCATGACGGACTTGCGTCCCTTCAGGAGGTCTGTTAAGGGTGCCGCAACCATAGTAAAATGGGGGATGAATCTCAAATAGTAACCCACCATTCCTTAGAACAACTTCACCTGTCGGGTAGTGACAGGTCGAGCCAATTCCGGATGGCCTCTCTTTTGGTTACCTGAGGTTTGACAACTCCATGCCCAATGACATACCCCAGGAATTTGGTCTCTTCCAATCCTTTTTGGGGGGTTAACAGTTAACACGGCCTTCCAAAGGGAGTCTACCACTGCCTGTACTTTAGCAAGGTGACTTTCTCAGTCTGTACTGTGGATGATGATATCGTCCAGATAAGCTGAGGCATACCGATGATGTGACCGAAGTACAAAATCCATTAGCTTTTGAAACGCAGTTAGAGCGCCATGTAATACCTTGTACTGAAAGAAACCTTCTGGTGTGACAAAGGCTGTTTTCTCTTTGGCAGCCTCCATCAAGGGCACCTGCCAGTACCCTTTGGTGAGGTCCAAAACAGAAAAATACAGAGCCTGTCCTAGCCTTTCAATAAGCTCATCAACTCGGGGCATGTGATATGTATCAAACTTGGACCCCTCATTAAGTTTGCGGAAATCATTACAGAACCGCAACATACTGTCTGGCTTGGGTATTAAGACAATCGGACTGGCCCACTCACTCTTTGATTCCTCGATGATATCCAATTTTAACCTCTGCTGTACTTCTTCCGAGATGGCTTGTCGCCACGACTCAGGTACCCGGTATGGTTTCAACCGTATTTTTACCTGGTGTTCAGTGACAATGTCATGGCGGATGACAGAAGTACGTCCAGGAAGGTCTGAGAACACATCGATGTTCCTACTGACGAACTCCCTGGCCTTCTGAGTCTGTGCAGAGGAAAGGCTGTCAGCAATTTTCACTGTGGCAACTGCTTCCCTCGCACCAGACTGAGGGACGGGAAACTCCATCCCGCACAAACCTGGCCGGGGGCTGTCATCCACACTAGTCTCCCTGTCTTTTCAAGGTTTCAACAAGTTTACATGGTACACTTGCTCTGGCTTTCTTCGCCTGGGCTAGTGTACCCTGTACGTCACCTCCCCTACCTTTTCGATCACTTCGTAGGGACCCTGCCACCTAGCCAGAAATGTACTATCGACCGTTGGTACCGGAACCAGAACCCGATCAACCGGGTTAAAAATCCGAACCAGTGCCTGGCGACTATACTCTTCTTTGAGCTCGCTGAGCTGCCTCCATATGTTCCCTAACCAAGGGCAACATTGTTTCCATCTGTTTCTGCAACTGAATGACATATTCAACTACACTTTGCGTGGGCTGTTGTTCCCATGCCTCTTTAGCTATGTCTAACAGACCACGTGGATGTCTGCCGTATAGCAGTTCAAAGGGCGAGAACCCAGTAGAAGCCTGGGGCACTTCTCGCACTGCGAACATGAGATAGGGCAGCAAAAGATCCCAATTTTTTCCATCTCTAGCCACCCCCCGCTTTAGCATATTTTTTAACGTTTGGTTAAACCTTTCTACCAGGCCATCCATCTGCGGTTGGTAGACGGAGGTCCGTAGCTGTTTTACATACAGTAACTTACTGAGCTCTTTCATTATCTTTGACATAAACGGTGCCCTGGTGAGTCAATACCTCTTTAGGTAAGCCCATTCGGGGAAGCAACTCCATTAGCTCCTAAGCTATAAGTTTGGCCGAGGTATGTCGCAGAGGCAGCACCTCGGGATACCGAGTCACATAGTCCAGGATTACCAGGATGTTTTGGTGCCCCCTAGCAGATTTTGGCAATGGGCCGACCAGATCCATAGCGATCCGCTCAAATGGGACCTCGATAATCGGGAGAGGGACCAGTGGACTACGGCAATGTGACTGGGGGCTAGTGATTTGGCAGGTTTATACACACTGGGCCAGTAAAAGCGCTGCAAAATTTGTTCCTGCATCTTCTTTTGGCCCAGGTGCCCCCTAGAACATGCTGATGGACTTACTTTAACACCAGCCTCCGATATGCTTTAGGCACCACCAATTATTCCACATACCCACCCCAAATTTGGTTTACTCAGTACAGCATCCCTTAGTGGACCACAAAATGTTGTTGTTGTGGTGCACCTTCAACACTTAAAACATTTTCCCAGGCCCGATAGAGTCGGGTCCTGGTGCTGTGCTGTACCATAATTTTCTCCTGTAACCTTGAGCTCTGCCAACTCTGGCCCTGACGGCAGATCCTCCACATCTTCTACCACTACCCTCATTGGAGACGACACCTCCTCCTCCACCATAGTGGTAGTCACCCCAACTGCCTTTGTTTCTGACTCGGGTTCCCAGGGCTCCGGAGTAACCCCTGAGTAGGGCCAGTCTATTGGGGACACCCTTGCCTCGCAGGTCTGGTGAACTCTTGTCTGGGGCCACAGAGACACGAACCCTGGAAAGTTGACAAAGTCACCAAGGCAATTGGATAGTCTTTTAAGTCCCCGCCTGTCATCCCGTGTACTCCGTGGGTGGCACCAGGTTGGACCTCAGTAAAGTCACCATGCTACCTGAATCAATCAGGGCCACCACAACAGTATTTCCCACCCTCAGCTGGCAGAGATGATCAGAGTGCGCTGCCCCGGGAACACCTGTGCACACAGTCTCTGGGCATACAGGGATGGGCGGAGTGCGTAGTTCGTGTCCATAAGTTCTTCCCGCTGAGGACAATTAGACCTAACATGTCCCGGTTGTTGACATCCCCAACACAGCAATGGGGCGGGGCCTTTGGGAAACACCTCCCGGGGACTTTTAGTGCTTTCTAGATGCCTGGGCAAGGGTGGGGACCTCCTGGGTTTCACCACCCCTTCCCGCAGTTTCATGGTGGCCTCAAATTTCTCCACCAGGTGCACCATCCCAAGGGCGTTGTCAGGGGTTACCTGGCCAATCCAGCTTTGGAGGGAATGTGGCAATGCCTTCCAGAATACATCAACCAGGAGATGGTACAGCATAGCGTGGGGACTTAGCACCTCTGGCTGCAGCCATTTTTGCAGGTGGTGAAACAGGTCATAATACTGTGGCTTGGCAGGCTCAGCCGGCTTGTATTCCCACTGATGAACCCGCTGGGCCCGGAACAACACATTCACCCCCAGTCTTGCCAATATCTCACCTTTGACAACCGTGTAGTCAACAGCCTGGTCGTCGGTTAACCCCTTCAGGACGGAGCCCATTTTGGCCTTAAGGACCGGAGCGTTTTTTGCACATCTGACCACTGTCACTTTAAACATTAATAACTCTGGAATGCTTTTAGTTATCATTCTGATTCCGAGATTGTTTTTTTGTGACATATTCTACTTTAACATAGTGGTAAATTTTTGTCGATATTTGCATCCTTTCTTGGTGAAAAATCCGTAAATTTGATGAAAAATTTGTAAATTTTGCATTTTTCTAACTTTGAAGCTCTCTGCTTGTAAGGAAAATGGATATTACGAATACATTTTTTTTTTGGTTCACATATACAATATGTCTACTTTATGTTTGCATCATAAAATTGACGTGTTTTTACTTTTGGAAGACACGAGAGGGCTTCAAAGTTCAGCAGCAATTTTCCGATTTTTCACAAAATTTTCAAACTCAGTATTTTTCAGGGACCAGTTCAGGTTTGAAGTGGATTTGAAGGGTCTTCATATTAGAAATACCCCATAAATGACCCCATTTCAGCAAAGTGAAGGAGAAAATTCACAATCTTCATTTTTTACACTTACATGTTCTTGTAGACCCAATTTTTGAATTTTTACAAGGGGTAAAAGGACAAAATTTTTACTTGTATTTGTAGCCCAATTTCTCTCGAGTAAAGACATACCTCATATGTCTATGTAAAGTGTTCGGCGGGCGCAGTAGAGGGCTCAGAAGGGAAGGAGCGACAAGGGGATTTTGGAGAGTACGTTTTTCTGAAATGGTTTTTGGGGGGCATGTTTCCTTTAGGAAGCCCTCGGGGAATGTAACATGGGATAAAGTGAACCTTAATACCCCACAGGTGTTTCACGACTTTTGCAAATGTAAAAAAAAAAAAAAAAAATTTACCTAAAATGCTTGTTTTCCCCCAAAATTTTTATTTTTAAAAAGGGTAATAGCAGAAAATACCCCTAAAAAATTGAAGCCCAATTTCTCCCGATTCAGAAAACACCCCATATGGGGGTGAAAAGTGCTCTGCTGGCGCACTACAGGTCTCGGAAGAGAAGGAGTCACATTTGGCTTTTTGAAAGCAAATTTTGCTCTGGGGGCATGCCGCATTTAGGAAGCCCCTATGGTGCCAGGACAGCAAAAAAAAAACCCACATGGCATACCATTTTGGAAACTAGACCCCTCGGGGAACGTAACAAGGGGTTAAGTGAACCTTTATACCCCACAGGTGTTTCACGACTTTTGCATATGTAAAAAAATTTTTTTTTTTTTACCTAAAATGCTTGTTTTCCCAAAAACTTTACATTTTTAAAAAGGGTAAAAGCAGAAAATACCCCCCAAAATTTGTAACACAATTTCTCCCAAGTACGGTGATACCCCATATGTGTCCCTAAACTGTTGCCTTGAAATACGACAGGGCTCCAAAGTGAGAGCGCCATGCGCATTTGAGGCCTAAATTAGGGACTTGCATAGGGGTGGACATAGGGGTATTCTACGCCAGTGATTCCCAAACAGGGTGCCTCCAGCTGTTGCAAAACTCCCAGCATGCCTGGACAGTCAACGGCTGTCCGACAATACTGGGAGTTGTTTTGCAACAGCGGGAGGCTCCGTTCTGGAAACAGTGGCGTACCAGACGTTTTTCATTTTTATTGGGGAGGGGGGCTGTATAGGGGTATGTGTATTTGTAGTGATTTTTAATTTTTATTTTATTTTTTGTGTTAGTGTAGTGTAGTGTTTTTAGGGTACAGTCGCACGGGCGGGGGTTCACAGTAGTTTCTCGCTGGCAATTTGAGCTGCAGCAGAAAGTTTGCGGCAGCTCAAATTTGCAGCCAGATACTTACTGTAATCCTCCGCCCATGTGAGTGTACCCTGTAAGTTCACATTGGGGGGGGGGGGGCATCCAGCTGTTGCATAACTACAACTCCCAGCATGCCTGTTGGCTGTCGGTGACTGCTGAGAGTTGCAGTTTTGCAACAACTGTAGGCACACTGGTTATGTATCACTGAGTTTGTGACCTAATTCAGTGTTTCACAACCAGTGTGCCTCCAGCTGTTGCAAAACTACAACTCCCAGCATGTACGGTACATGGTGTACGGTGACTGCTGAGAGTTGTAGTTTGCAACAGCTGGAGGCACACCGGTCGTGAAACACTGAGTTAGGTAAAAAAAAACTCTGAGTTTCACAACCAGTGTGCCTTCAGCTGTTGCAAAACTACAACTCTCAGCAGTCACCGACAGCCAACGGGCATGCTGGGAGTTGTAGTTATGCAACCAGCAGATGCACCATTACAACTCCCAGCATGCACTTTAGCTGTTTGTGCAAGCTGGGAGTTGTAGTTATACAACAGCTGAAGGTACACTTTTCCATAGAAAGAATGTGCCTCCAGCTGTTGCAAAACCATAAGTCCCAGTATGCCCATAAGGGAATGCTGGGAGTTGTGGTGGTCTGCCTCCTGCTGTTGCATAACTACAGCTCCCAGCATGCCCTTTTTGCATGCTGGGAGCTGTTGCTAAGCAACAGCAGGAGGCTGTCACTCACCTCCATTGATCCAGACGCTGCAGGTCAGTCCCGCCGCCGCCGCTGCTCCTGGGGCCCCGATCCCAACATTAACGCCGGGGATCGGGGTCCCCAGCACCCGGGGTGCACGTCCCGCACCCGCTCACGTCCTCCAGAAGAGGGGCGGAGCGGGTGCGGGAGTGACACCTGCAGCAGGCGCCCTGATTGGTCGGCCGGTAATCCGGCCGACGAATCAGGGCGATTGTGAGGTGGCACCAGTGCCACCTCACCCCTGCAGGCTCTGGCTGTTCGGGGCCGTCAGAGACGGCCCCGAACAGCCAGTAATTCTGGGTCATCGGGTCACTGGAGACCCGATTGACCCGGAATCGTCGCAGATCCCTGGACTGAATTGTCCAGTGATCTGCGGCGATCGCCGACATGGGGGGGCATAATGACCCCCCTGGGCGATATGCCGCGATGCCTGCTGAACGATTTCAGCAGGCATCCGGCTCCGGTTCCCAACCGGCTAGCGGTGGGGGCCGGAATACCCTCGGTCCTTAAGGACTCGGGATGCAGGGCGTATCCATACGCCCTATGTCCTGAAGAGGTTAAGTCGAAATAGGCCTGCTGGGGTCCCGATGACAGGAACAGAGCGATGACCTCAGCCCACTGTTCTTGGGGTAACTTCTCACTTGTGGCCACTTTCTCTAAGACCGCCAGGTAGGTCTCGACATCATCCGAGGGGGTCATCTTGGGGATCGTTGTCCACACAGCTTTACGGACATCAGGGGTGGCCCGGGTTGTCACTGCAGTCTGTAGCGCCATCACGTGCTGTAACTGCGGCTGGTTGGTTTCCTGCTGGTGCTTGTTGGACTCCCGCTGTTGCAAGTTGGCCTCCACGAGTGCTTTTACGACAGCCTCCATCTTGGCAAGACTGCAGACACTGAATCACTGCAGACACTGGAGCACTGCTTTCCCTTGACTCACTGGAGAAACACACCCGCCGTACTGCCAGTCACATGTCGGCAGGTTCATTGCCCCTAGCAACAACTCCAATGGGTTCTCCCAGGCTTGGTTCTTGGCAACTGCGTACTGCAATTCAACCGCTGACCTCACAGCGTCTGCCCGCATACTCCACCAAATGTGATTACTTGCTCTTGCAGATAGGTGCGGTGGCAGTATAGAGGCAAGGAAGCAGTATTTTCCAAATCAAAGTTCAGTGTTTTATTCACACTTGTCACACAGCAAACAGTCTTTAAATGCAGAACAAAGGAAAACATAACAAAAGTCCACCTGTATTCCTTAGGTGTTTGTTCACACCTCTGACTAAGACATGCGGCATCAAGCAAGTCTTTTCCAGGACTTTTCCAAGTCTTTTCCAGGCAGGCTGCTCACCAGCTTCCAACCTTGGAGTAAAGGTAGGGAAGAACTACACTCTCAGCTCTCTCTGGCAGTGTGAGCTGCAACTAGCAAATACCCCTTATCTGGTGAAACAGGCTGCATTTAAGGCCAACAAAAGGCGGCCTGGATTGTGGGGAATGACCCCCACTCTGCACTTGGTCATTCCCAGTTAGATCCATCCTGTATTGGCCTTCCAACCATACTACAGCCATAGTGTCAGACTGCATCGCAGCACAGACACTGAATAAATACCGGCTCTTACTTCACCAAAGCTAGGAGCCTTGGTAACACATAACACCCATCCACCTTGATGCCTTTCCCCTTCTCACAATATATAGCTAATTAAATAAATAAATTAATAATAAATAAATTATTATTCAATGGAATGAAAAAAGAGTAAAAATTTTCTATTTACATCAGTAAGTGAACTGCAGATGTACTGATCACCATCTCCCCTGGTTCTTTTACCTGATATGCATTTCTGTAACATAAATGAGGGAGAAGCATAATTGTTTTATTTAGGCATGATATATATATATATATATATATATATATATATATATATATATGCCTCGAAAAACAACAACAGACAAAATTCCCAGCATCATCTCTTCAGCCAATGCAGATTCGTGATCTATCACTTTCATCCAATTCTCCACACTTCATAATTCTTCTCATTAGCTCCCTGTAATCTTGCACTCTTCTGTTTAGATGTTAATGCTGGTTCTTATTTGTTTGTCTGCCTGTTTTTCTATATGTTAATCCCATTTCATTCAGTTGATTTCCTACAGTTCTGTCACAAATATGAGTCCTGTTTTTGTCCATTTGCTTTTCATTTGTTTTGTTGTGCATACTCTAGTGCTTTTTTGGCATTTTCTATGCTGGCAATTCGACATCGTCCTTGGTCTACATCTATGCTTTTCTTTAATTGCCTTCCCATTTTGTTTAAACTTGCACTAAGTATAGTTGTTTATTTTACACAAAGCTGACTGGGAACAACCAACATATTCTGATGCCCTCAGTGTTGGATTTTCATCTGGAAAAAGTTGAATAATCTAATAATCCTTTTCATGTTTTTAGATGACAACCTTCATGTTGATGACATGTTTTCTTTTGATTGGCTTGGTAAAATCTGTCAGCATGTAACCTTTTTGACCTTCAAAAATTAAAAATTGATTCAGATTTTTTCTTATATTAATCTTGAAGACATTTTTGGTAATTTAATATAATTTTCTCTAATTTCTTGGAAAAAGTGAAAATAAACACATATACAAGAAAAAACAAACAAACAAAAAAACATGACCGCTAACCATAAATGCATACCAGGCATTTTATATTAGTATGGAAGCATAGATGATGATGGGCCATTTCCCAAGAAGTAAAGTGATCCAAACCAGAAAAAGGTAATATTCAGCTTCCAAAAAGTGTCCAATTATAAGCCAAAACTTTAATTCTATCATCTTAAAATCCAAAACCAAAAATCAGCATTTCACTTCACTGCGTCCTTTTAGTGACATGTCAGTTGCGTCTGCGTTTCACTGCATTTTAAGTGACATGCCATTTTTTATTTTTGGATTTTAAGATTGTAGAATTAACCCCTTAAGGACTCAGCCCATTTGGACCTTAAGGACTTTCGTTTTTTCCTCCTCCCCTTCAAAAAATCATAACTCTTTTATATTTTCATCCACAGACTAGTATGAGGGCTTGTTTTTTGTGCGACCAGTTGTCAGTTGTAATGCCATCACTCACTTTATCATAAAATGTATGGCGCAACCAAAAAATACTATTTGTGTGGGGAAATTAAAAAGAAAACCGTAATTTTGCTAATTTTGGAAGGTTTTGTTTTCACGCCGTACAATTTATGGTAAAAATGACATGTGTTTTTTTATTCTCTGGGTCAATACGATTAAAATGATACCCATGATTATACACTTTTCTTTTACTGTTGCGCTTAAAAAAATCGCAAACTTTTTAACCAAATTAGTACGTTTAAAATCCCCCTATTTTGAAGACCTATAACTTTTTCATTTTTCCGTATAAGCGGTGGTATGAGGGCTCATTTTTTGCGCCGTGATCTGTATTTTTTATTAATACCATTTTTTTTTAAATAAAATGTTATCAAAAAGCAGCTATTTTGGACTTTTTTTTTTACGTTCACGCTGTTCACCCTACGGGATCATTTACATTTTATTTTAATAGTTCAAATATTTATGCACGCGGCGATACCAAATATGCATATTAAATATTTTTTTTACACTTTTTGGGGGTAAAATAGGGAAAATGGGACAATTTACGTTTTTATTGGGGAAGGGGGTTTTTCAAATTTTTTTGACTTAATTTTTTTTACTTTTTTACTTTTATTTTTACAGTTTATTAGTCCCCATAGGGGACTATTTAAAGCAATCACTCGATTGCTAATTCTGTTCAGTGCTATGTATGGGACATAGCACTGATCAGGGTTATCGGTGATCTTCTGCTCTGGTCTGCGGGAAGGCAGATCAGAGCAGAAGACTCCCGGAAGGCAGCGGAGCCAGGTGAGGGGACCTCCATCTGCTGTGCAAGATGATCGGATCACCGCGGCAGCGCTGCGGGTGATCCGATCATCCTGTTAAGTGACCACGATGCTGCAGATGCCGTGATCGGTATTGATCACGGCATCTGAGGGGTTAATGGCGGACATCCGCGGGATCGCGGGTGTCCGCCATTACCGGCGGGTCCCTGGCTGCGATCCACAGCCGGGACCTGCTGTGCATGATGCCGGCATCGCTCCGATGCCCTCGATTATGTTCAGGACGTAAATGTACGTCCTGGTGCGTTAAGTACCACGTCACCAGGTACATACTCTAGTACATACGTCCTGCGTCGTTAAGGGGTTAAAGGGGTATTTAAATTGAAAAACTAATGCTTTCAAATCTACTCGTGCCAGAAAGTTTAACAGATTTATAAATTACTTTTATTTCTAAATATTAATCCTTCCAGTACTTTTCAGCTGCTGTATACTACAGAGGAAGTTGTGTAGTTCTTTACAGTCTGACTACAGTGCTCTCTGCTGTCATCTCTGTACATGTCAGGAACTGTCCAGAGTAGAAGCAAATCCCCATAGTGAACCTCTCCTGCTCTGGATAGTCCAAAGACATGGACAAAGGTGGTAGCAGAGAGCACTAGTCAGAATGGAAAGAACTACACAACTTCCTCTGGATCAAAAAGCATAGAAGTCATTTACAAATCTTTTACAAATCTGTTTAACTTTCTGGCACCAGTTGATTTAAAAAAAAAATAAAATGTTTTCCACCAGAGTACCCCTTTAATAAAACAAGCAATCATGGTTATTACACAAATCAAATCACAAATCTCTAAACTGTACTCTATATTTGCAAATGTATAAAAGCCAGTTGAAGATCCTCCGATAGAACCTATGGTAGAAGCCGCAAAAGCATTTAAGCCGGATCTGTCAGCAGGAAAACGGGTGAAAGGTTGAGTTCACATATATCAGTTGTCCGGCACAGTTTCCCTCTAACTAATGCTAGAACTGATCCCATTCATTTGAATGGGACAGTTCACAATCATCCAGGGTCTTAATTCTTACACCAGATGTTGGACACGCCGGACAGCACTGGACAAGGGAACGCAGCTTGCTCCAGAAACAATGGACGCCGGATGCCAAACAACTGATGACAATATGTCATCAGTTGTGGCACCAGTTGCGTCGATATCTAGGCTGAGATCACCTATGCCGGATGTCAGACACGTGTGAACCCAGCCTAGATAAGCCATTGGCGAAATAGGGCTGGTCATCAAGATTCAGGCATGCCTTTTATTTAAATATGCAAATTAGTCTGAAATGACCAGGGGGTGTTTCCCAGCAAGATAAGAGCCCTGGTAAATCCAGACCATGTCCACTTTATCTGGTGGTTGTCATTTAAACGGTTTAGGTAGATATAAGCAGGATAGCGATAAAAAGTAAATGGGCCAGACTTACCTAGGCTCTTGCCATGCCGGGGAACACCTCCTGGGCTCTTAAGCCTCTTTTGCATAATAACAAAAAAGGCTCATATCCCGCCACAGGAAAGGACTGTGGAGGTGAAAAAGGTATGCATGGGATCCTGATAACTTGCCCTATCTATTCACATGCCTATTTACACCCATGTTTTTCTACTGACAGGTCCTTATCAATGCCAGAGAAACCTGGAACCCTATTCTGAAAGAAACAGACGACAAAACATTATATTAGTTAAAATTGAAAGAGTCAGAAACCCTCCGTTATATTCCATCAGAAGATGATAAAATCCACTATCACCAACATCTGAAGCTGAATACCCAATGTCATAGAACTAAGTAAACATTTTTTTTTTTTAAATATCTGTAAATTCCCGACACTGTATAATCTCTTTTACGTCTCAGACATTGATTTCTGTCACCCTTTTTGCACATTTCTTCTCCCTTGGGTGAATCTTTCCAGTGCTTTTCTTGTTGGAATAGTGATAAAAAAGTTTCCCATTAGATAAGGCCTCTGTAGATTTTACAAGCTTAGGAAGATCTGGTTATTGTTGTGCAGTTATACAAACAGGAAACAGACGTTCTGCGATAGACTAGACTAAAACGTATGGTCCTAAAAGACAATTAGACAACAGAAATGATCTGCAGACGTCAAGGTGTTGTTGTTTTTTTTTCTTTTTTTGTATTATTATTATTATTAGTAGTAGTAGTAGTAGTAGTAGTAGTAGTAGTAATAATGATAATAATAATAATAATAATAATAATAACAATGCTTATTATTATTATTATTATTATTGTTTTTTATTCAAATGAGAATTGAAAAATGTGCAGGGCTCTGTGCAGTGATGCTCTGTGACATGCTCCCGGCTCACACAGCAGGATGATTGATAAGCCAGGACCCTGCTCAGAGCCCTGCTTGTCCTTTCCTCACTTCCTGTATTTGGACTCTTCATAGAGACACGCAGGCGAAAGATGCAGGGACAGCATTTTTCACCCAAAAATATAAAAAAAAATGTAATCAATGTATATTACAAATATACATATAATAGTATTATCGACATTATATCAAAAGTTTTTGTTAATGACAGGAACACTTAAAAGTCCTTAGAGGAAATCTGTCAGCTCTATATTATGCTCAAAACTCAAGTGTTAAGGAAGTCTTGCTGAGCCTAAACATGCAGCCTCCTCCCTACCCGCCTTGACTAACTGGCATTTAGAGATCAGAGGGAAAAGCTAAGACTTTTACATCAGGAGTACCCCTTTAACCCCTTAAAGGGGTACTCCGCCCCTAGACATCTTATCCCCTATCCAAAGGATAGGGGATAAGATGTCAGATCGCCGCGGTCCTGCTGCTGGGAAGCCCCGGGATCCCTGCTGCGGCACCGCGCTATCATTACAGCACAGAGCGAGTTTGCTCTGTGTGTAATGACAGGCGATACAGGGGATGGAGCAGCGTGACGTCATGGCTCCGCCCCTCGTGACATCACAGCCCGTCCCCTTAATGCAAGTCTATGGCAGGGGGCATGACGACCACCACGCCCCCTCCCATAGACTTGTATTGAAAGGGGCGGGCCGTGATGTCACGAGGGGCGGAGCCGTGATGTAACGATGCTCCGGCCCCTGTACTGCCCGTCATTACGTGCAGAGTGCAGTGCCGCAGCGGGGATCCCGGGGATCCCCAGCAGGGGGACCACGGCGATCTGACATCTTATCCCCTATCCTTTGGATAGGGGATAAGATGTCTAGGGGCGGAGTACCCCTTTAAGGACCCAGGGTTTTTCCATTTTTGCATTTTCGTTTTTTCCTCCTTACCTTTAAAAAATCATGACTTTTAATTTTGCACCTAAAAATCCATATGATGGCTTATTTTTTGCGCCACCAATTCTACTTTCTAATGATGTCAGTCATTTTACCCAAAAATCTACAACGAAATGGAAAAAAAATCATCGTGAGACAAAATTTAAAATAAAAACGCCATTTTGTAAATTTTGGGGGCTTCAGTTTCTACACAGTACATTTTTAGGTAAAAATGACACATTCCCTTTATTCTGTAGGTCCATACGATTAAAATCATACCCTTCTTATGTAAATTTGATTTTGTCCTACTTCTGGAAAAAATCATAACTACATGCAGGAAAATTAATGCATTTAAAATTGTCATCTTCTGACCCTTATAACTTTTTAATTTTTCATATACAGGGTGGTATGAAGGCTCATTTTTTGCGCCGTGATCTGAAGTTTTTAGCGGTACAATTTTTGCATTGATAGGACTTATTGGTCGCTTTTTATTCATTTCTTCATGATATAAAAAGTGACCAAAAATGCACTATTTTGGACTTTGGAATTTTTTTGCGCGTACGCCATTGACCGTGTGGTTTAATTAAGGATATATTTTTATAATTTGAACATTTCCACATGCGGCGATACCACATATGTTTATTTTTATTTACACTTTTTTTTTATGGGAAAAGGGGGGTGATTCAAACTTTTATTAGGGGAGGTGTTAAATGATCTTTATTCACTTTTTTTTCACTTTTTTTTTGCAGTGTTATAGCTCCCATAGGGACCTATAACACTGCACACACTGATCTTTGACATTGATCAGTGGTTTCTCATAAGAAACCACTGATCGATGATTCTGCCGCTAGACTGCTCATGCCTGGATCTCAGGCACTGAGCAGTCATTATGCGATCGGACAGCGAGGAGGCAGGTAGGGATCCTCCGGCTGTTTTGTAAGCTGTTCGGGATGCCGCGATTTCGCCGCAGCGATCCCGAACAGCTCCCTGAGCTAACCGGCATGGTTTTACTTTCACTTTAGATGTGGCGTTGAACTTCCGCCGCAAAATAAAAATTTACAGAATCTGTTTATTCTTCAGATCCACTTAGAAATGCATTGCTGTCAATAGTGAGGGTGCAAGTTCAGAATCAGTCAGCGCTGCTGTGCACGAATGTAGGCCCGGAATCTCTGGACATTCCGTAGTGTGATCCCAGCCTTACTGACAATAAAGTGGTCTACAGGAGCATTCCCTTTACAGCAATAGTGCTTGATATGTTATAGTCACTGTTGGCAAAACCCCAATGTGCTGCTGTGAGCATTTCTCCATTGTCAACACCATTGTCAGTATTATGTACTTATTCCCAGCAATGTCTTTTTTCTTCACTTTTTTAATAATAGAATTTATCGTCTTCTTCTGATCCTTCTTATTCACTCTCATAAACAGCTGAGCACTGACCTATCCCTTTCTGCACAAATTTCCCTGGTGTTCAGATTATTGACAGGAATACTTATCCAGCGATATTGGGAGTTTTGCTTATTTTCGCCTTTTGTTTCTCTTCAGTGAAATCTTCCTCTGAGTCCGCACGCTGCCAGGATGCCTCAAGCAGAATAACATTAAGAGGCTGCGTTGATCCCATTTCACATTGTTTTCGCAGTCCAGTCTCAAATAATATCATGTTGTTAGCACAACTTCTTCTCTGAATAAATAATGGATAAAGCTATTTATGTGACTTGTTTTATAACATCATAATCTGGTAGCTGGATGTTAGAGAAGGGCGTTTTATTATTTTTATGTTTTATGCAGTTTATATGGATTCCCTCTATGGCCTTTGTCTTAATCCCTCACCAACATCTGCTGTACATGTATGGCGGATGTGGGTTGAGGAGATATGGAGCGGGCTTAGGAGCTGTGCACACTCCTAATGTTGTGGGTGCCAGCTGTGTATTACAGCTAACATCCTCCAGCTGTTTAGCCCCCTACATGCCATAGTCAATAACAAATGTAGCATCTAGGTGGTTAAAAAGAGAGAGTCTCTCCATCACCCAATCATACTTCCAGTGACATGATGCTTTTGAGTTGCCATGACAGCCCACTTAAGATGTGGTAGGTGCCAGCTGTGTATTAAAGCTGACATCCTCCAGCTATTTAGCCCCCTAGATGCCACAGGCAATTGCAAATGAAGCATCCAGGTGGTTAAAAAGAGGGGGGCCTCTTCATCACTCAATCAATCTTCCAGCGATATGATGGTTGAGTGCTTATGAGTTGTCATGGGCCAAGTGGAGGTCTCCAGCCCTGCCATGACAGTTCTTCTATTACACCCTAAGGGAGGGTTTAATAGGAGATTGGTAAAGTTGCACAACACTACAAAAAAATTAAAACAATTCAAACCACTCCCCCCCACCCCCCATTTATTATATACATACAAACACAGTACCAGAATTGCTTTATTTTTAGATTGCATTCCATTGTAATGCTGTGCCATTTAACACTTTAAATATTCTAAAACTGTGTGTATAAAGGGTTAATGATGGGGAGCGGCAGGATCGCCGCTGCACGTCATTAGCGCTGAGTGTCTGACTACTGATAGTAGCCGTCACTTACCTCTATGAAGCAGGCTGCAGTTACCAGAAGATAGCTTGGGGTGGGTGGGGGGGGGGGGGTGATCACGTTCCTGTTCACAGCATGATGACCGCCTCCTGTTACTTAATAATAGGACTTTGTCTCCTCTTACTGATGGGCAGTACTTTTTTTTTATATGGGCTGTGTTAAGCTGAGATCTGTGCAGTAACTGCACGGGGTTGTACATATTTAAAGGGGTACTCCGGTGCTTACACATCTTATCCCCTATCCAAAGGATAGGGGATAAGATGCCTGATCGCGGGAGTACTGCAGCTGGGGACGCCCGTGATCATGCACATGGCACCCCGTTAGTAATCAGTCCCCGGAGCGTGTTCACTCCGGGTCTGATTAAGGTCGACCGCAGGGCCGGCGGCGTGTGATGTCACGCCCTCACCCCTGTGTGACGCTCCGCCCCTCAATGCAAGCCTACGGTAGGGGGCGTGATAGCGAACACGCTCCGGGGACTGATTACTAATGGGGTGCCGCGTGCATAATCGCGGGTGTCCCCAGCTGCGGGACTCCCGCAATCAGGCATGTTATCCACTATCTTTTGGATAGGGGATAAGATGTGTAAACACCGGAGTACCCCTTTAATGAAGGTGCATGGCCTATCACATAGAGCAAGAACTCCTGCTCACAAGGCCACACCCCTTAATTAAATATACACACACCCATACAGTCAATGCACAGAACTCAGTCCATATTAAAATAAAGTCCCGACCATCAGACAGATTCACTGAATCAGCCAGAGGGGATTACAAAGTCCTATAACTCAAGAAAGGGGAGCCAGTTGTCAAGCTGATAAACAGATATGTGATCCATCCACCCCTAAGCTAACGGCTGGTTACTGAAACACAGTTTTTTTCAGAGTGATCACAGGTCATCTTTAACCCCTTAAGGACGCAGCCCTTTTTCACCTTAAGGACTGAGCCCTCTTTCGCAATTATGACCACCGTCACTTTACGAATTAATAACGCGAAAACGCTTTTACCGAATATTCTTATTCTAAGATTGTTTTTTCATGACATATTCTACTTTATTTTGGTGGTAAATTTTTGGCGTTAATTGCATCCTTTTTTGGTGAAAAATCCCAAAATTTCATGAAAATTTAGAAAATTTAGCATTTTTCTAACTTTGAAGCTCTCTAATTGTAAGGAAAATGCATATTCCAAATAAATGTTATTTTTCTTCACAAACACAATATGTCCACTTTATGTTGGCATCATAAAATGGACATACTTTTGCTTTTTGAAAAAATTAGAGGGCTTCAAAGTAGAGCAGCAATTTTCAAAAATGTCATGAAAATTGCTAAATCTGAAGGGACAGATGTTACAGAACTACAACTCCCAACATGCCTGGGCAGTTGAGGCATGCTGAGAGTTGTAGTTTGGCACCATCTGGAGGGCTACTGTTTGGGCACCACTGCAACAGTGGTCTCCAAACTGTGACCCTCCAGATGTTGCAAAACTACAACTCCCAGCATGCCCAGACAGCCTTTGGCTGTCTGGGCATGCTGGGAGTTGCAGTTTGGCCCCCCTAGTGGTTGCCACAGTAAAGATCAATTTACTTTCACTTTCAATTCCCCCCCCCCCCTCCACTGTCGATTCCCTACCCGATCAGGATCCAGCAGGCTCCAGCGAAGATCCCAGGTCCCTAGGCATCTTCTCCTGCAGGTATGGCCTCCATCTTCTTCCCAGAGCACCTCGACATCCAGGGGCAGGCAGAACGGGGGGTTGCCATGGCAACCCCCTGTCCTGCACTGCCATTGGTCAGAACTCCGTTCTGACTAATGCCAGGGGATAGGAGGAGATCGCAGCTTTGCGACCTCACTCCTATCCTTTAGGCTGATCGGGGCTGTTGCTGACAGCAACCCGATCAGCCCGGAATTGGAGAAAATCGCAGGTCTGAATTGACATGCAATTTTCTCCGATTGCCGACATGGGGGGGGGGGGGGGTCCAGGACCCCCCTGGTCAATATGCCAGGGTGCCTGCTAAATGATTTCAGCAGGCATCTGGCTCCGGTCCCCAACCGGCTAGCGGTGGGGACCGGATTTCCCACGGGCGTATGGATACGCCCTCGGTTCTTAAGGACTCGGAATGCACGGCGTATCCATACGCCCTGTGTCCTGAAGAGGTTAAAGTGTAACTTTGGTAACTCTTTTTTTTAGAGATGAGTGAATCGAAGCTGAAGAACCCGAATTCGTTACGAATTTCATGAAATATTCAATTCTCAACGAATGCGAATATCGCCGCGATTCAATCGCGCAAATCGCTTAATCAAACTCCATTTACTACGATCCAGGCTCCAGGGCATGTAAAAATGCGGATCCACATGTCAGTACATGGGGCAAGGAACGCTTTTGGAAGGTGGGAAGGCAAGGCGGGAAGGGAAGTAGGCGGGATAACCCTGAATCACATGCAGCATGCAGCCTATCAGCAGCCAGTCACTCCTGTGATGTCACAGCCCTGTATCTTCTTCAGCCTTTTTGCAGCTCGTAATATTATTCATTACACTGCACACAGATAGGACGGACATCACTGTGTGTGTGTGTTACACAGAAAGGCTCATTCCAGCAGCATTTCACATCTCAGTCACATCTTCTGGTGGACAGAGAGCAGTGTTTTTTTTCACTGAAAAGGATTTTTACTGCAGACATTAACCTCCCAGTCACTTTCTTTGGCATAGTATTACAGAGAGGGGCAGAGAGTTGTGTGTTACCTCATACATTTCAACAAGCTGCCTTAACTTCATAAACCTTAGCAGAGGAGGCAGGAATAATTTTTCAGCGCAATTCTGTGTCTTTTTTCCACAACAAATCATCTGCTGGTTATACTAGTCTGTAGACGGTATAATACCTAGAAGTCCATTCCTAATAGTCTTTCACACAGTGCAATTTTGTGTTTAGCACACAGCTTTTTTGTGCTGCAGCACTGTTGTGAACTGCTGGTGTTGTGCAAAAATAAAAAAAATTTAAGTGTACTGTAGCGCATTTTGCTGCCCTCATCAGTGCATACCACATACTTATATCTAAGTAGTATAATATTTTGTACCTGTTAATCTGTCAAGGGCCTACATACTGTGAAAGGACAGCCAAAAGTAATCACCGGCTGGTGTTTTAGTAAAATAAGTTTTTTTAAGCGAACTGTACCACATTTTTCTGCCCTCATAAGTGCATACCACATATGTACATCTAAGGGGTGTAATATTTTGTAACTGTTAATCTGTCAAGAGTCTAGATACTGTGAAAGTCTAGGCAAAAGTAATCACCAGCTGGTGTTTTACAAAAAAACATTTTGTTCTGCGTACTGTAGCAAATTTTTCTGCCCCCATAAGTGCATACCGCATACCTATATCTAAGTAGTGTACTATTTTATACCTGTTAATCTGTCAAGGGCCTACATACTGTGAAAGGACAGACAAAAGTAATCACCGGCTGATGTATTACTCCAATATTTTTATTAAAGAGCACCTGTCATCCAAAAAATTGTATAATATGTTGTTCCTAATCATTAATGAAGACATATTGTAATATATCTTCATAAAAAAAATATTAATATTTATACCAGTTTTTTCATTTTATACTTTTGGCCACTAGAGGGCACTCTTCCATGCCTGGTCTGCAGGCAGCATCCTATGCTTTGCATAGTAAATGTACAGCTCTTAGGACTAAATGCTGAAGGGCACTGGTCCTTCCACAGGAAGTTCAGTGCCTGTCAATCATGCATGAGCAGCACTGTGAGCTAGAAGCCTGCACGTGCCTCTCAGAGCCCAGTCACCTCTCCCGCCCCTCAGCACCTGTTATCTTATACATTGTATCCTCTCACTGCACTCCCTGCTCTGTGTTCCTGTGTCATCTTACTTCTGTCACTGTAATAGCTCCTTCCCCTGGTTCTTCTCCCCGCCCCTCACATTATATTTGTCCAGCCATCAGCATTGACTTTTTAGTGCAGCGCTGATGGTCTGAGGAGAGAGTGTGGCACTACTTTTGTTGGTTCTGATCTGCTGCCGTCCCTCCCCTGTACATTGCTTGTATGCGCGCTCCTGGGAGGGAGCGCAGAATACAAGAAGAGGGCAGGAGGCAGTCCCGGCCTAGCTTCGCGCCTGCCGGGACACGCCTCCTTCCGCTCCTCTGTGAAAGAGCGCTCCTGAGCTACTGCAGATGAATATATAAAGGTATTTAGGGAAAGTTTAGTTGATGACAGGTGCTCTTTAAGTGTACTGTAGCACATTTTTCTGCCCTCATAAGTGCATGCCACATACCTACATCTAAGTAGTGTACTATTTTAAACTTGTTAATCTTTCAAGGGCCTAGATACTATGAAAGTCCAGGCAAAAGAACTCACTGGCTGGTGTCTTTACTCAGATACTTTTTTAGGTGTACTGTAGCTTATTTTGCTGCCCTCAGAAGTGCGTAGCACATACGTACATCTAAGTAGTGTACTATTTCAACTTGTTAATCTGTAAAGGGCCTGCATACTGTGAAAGGACAGCCAAAAGTAATCACCGGCTGATGTTTTACTCCAATACGTTTATTAAGCATACCACATACCTACATCTAAGTAGTGTACTATTTTAAACCTGTTAATCTGTCAAGGGCCTAGATACTGTGAAAATCCAGGCAAAAGTACTCACCGGCTGGTGTTGTACTCAGATACTTTTTTAAGTGTACTGTTGCGCATTTTTATGCCCTCATAAGTGCATACCACATACCTACATCTAAGTAGTGTACTATTTTGTACCTGTTAATCTGTCAAGGGCCTAGATACTGTGAAAGTCCAGGCAAAATTACACATCTGCTGCTGTTCTAGACAAATACTGTTGTAAGCATAGTGAAGTATATTGTACTCCCCTCATATACCCACACTAAGTATGTCAGGCAGAGAAGTGCCAGGATCTGCAAAGAGGAGTGGCAGAGGCCTAAATTCATCAGGCCGAGGTCGCGAGGGGTGAGTGGCCACAGGAGTCGCAGTGAGAGGTCTGAGCTCCCATTATCAGCTAGCGGTCATGTCTCGACCAGCAACCCATCTGCCGTCATTGATTGGTTAACACGGTCATCTACTTCATCACAAGTGACATCTGATACCCCTAGTCAACAGTTGGTGTGTTCCTCAGACACAACCCTCAGTTGGCATGGCCCTGGAGCAGTCCCTGTCCTCCCATTGCCTCTGCCCTATGCTGTTCCCTCCCCTAAAGAAGCATCTTATGCTGTGGATTCAGCTCCACTATCCACTGAGGATGATCTAATAGAAGACAGTCAGCAGCTACTGCCCAGCCAACAAGTGGAGGAGACATCCGCCGCTTCCTCTGCTAGGTGGACAAGTAGTGATGAGGAGAGTGACGTGGAAGGCGGTGTTGTCAGGGTTCAGGGTCCTGTAGCAGACACTGTTGAGGAACCCGTGGAGGACATCAGTGACGTGAAGACACTTGTTGACGATTATGAAACTGATCATAATTGGGAGCCAGGTGCAGTAGGGGCTTCATCATCATCAGGAGAAGAGAGTTGCAGGTTGCCCGTGAGGCAGCAACTGAGCCAGTAAGGTGGTAGCATGGTAGGCAGTCAGCATGGTGACAGAAGTGGAAATTCTCGAGCCAAACATGCCCGGGGATGACAACCTGCTTCGCGGCAGCCTACCTTCCCGGGAGAAAGTGGAACAGGAGTTCCTGGAGACATCGGCAGTAGCAGTCAATTAGTGTAGACTGTTGGTTGGAAAATCTGCTACTCGGCAATGTGGCAGTTTTTCATCAAGCATCCGGAAGAGGTTCACATAGCCACATGTAAGATATGTTGCCAGAAGGTGAAACGTGGCCAGGGTCCCAATGTTGGCACCACAGCCCTGCGTCAACATATACTTCGCCACCATAAAGCGGCCTGGGAGAACCGTTGCTCCAATGTAATGGTCCAGCCGGCTGCATCACCCAGTGGCACGCCGCTCCCTCTTTCATCCAGCCAAGGCTCCACCACCTCAGCCGAAGGGAGCTGTGTCATACCCATCTTCTGTCACTCCAGATGCTCCTGCTCCTCCTACTTTTAGTCAGCCAATCCGCCAACAATCCATTGGCGAAGCCATGTCAAAGAGACAACAGTATGCGCCTACTCATCCAATGACGCAGAAGCTGAATGTGCTCCTGTCCAAGTTGATGCTGCTGCAGTCCCTCCCTTTTCAAGTGGTGGACTCTGCACCTTTCAGAGAGCTAGTGGCTTGTGCTGAGCCAAGGTGGAGAGTGCCAAGCCATAATTTTTTTGCCAAAAGGCAGTACCAGCCCTGCACAATTTTGTGGAAGAGAAGGTGGACCAGTCCATGAGCCTGTTGGTGTGTACCAAAGTGCACGGCAGTGCCAACGTCTTGAGCTGTAACTATGGTCAGGGACAATGCATGTCCTTTACGGCTCACTGGGTGAATGTGGTTCCTGCACAGCCACAACACAAACTTGGACAGGTCACGCCGCTTCTTTCTCCACGTTCTAGGGCCGTTGGTCCTGTGACAGTTGTTATGATTCGGCAGGCTGGAGGTGGATCCTCTGTGTCAGCAAGGGATTGGCGTGGACCGTACCGGTGGACCGGTTCTAAATTGCTACTGGTATTCACCAGAGCCCACCGCAAAGCGGGATGGTCTTGCTGTGGCGGTAGCAACCAGGTCGTATCCAGCGGTAACGGCTCAACCTCGCTGACTGCTGAGAGTGGCGTGGGACAGAAGGACTAGACAGAGGCGAGGTCAGACGTAGCAGAAGGTCAAGGCAGGCGGCAAGGTTCATAGTCAAGGGTAACGGCAGAAGGTCTGGTAACACTGGTAAGCCAATCACAGAAATGCTTTCACTAGGCACAAGGCAACAAGATCCGGCAATGCAGGGAAGGGGAAGTGAGGTAATATAGGCCTGGAGCAGGTGAGCTAACAGGTAGGTAAGTAGATTGGGATGCGATCCGCGAGCGGGCGCGTCCCGCTATGCGAATCGCATCCCCGCCGGAAGTGTCAGTGCAGCGCTCCCGGTCCGCGGGTCTGACCGGGGCACTGCACAGAGGAGAACGCCGCGAGCGCTCCGGGGAGGAGCAGGGACCCGGAGCACTCGACGTAACAGTACCCCCCCCCCCCTTAGGTCTCCCCTTCTTTTTGTCTGCTTGTCCCTTTATACGAGACAAGGCCATTGGGAGCGATTCTTGAGTTTCCTTCCGGATGATAGAGAAGTCCTGGGTCACTTCATCAATGGCAGGCAATCCAGAAGAAGTGGGAATGGGGAGGGGGGGCAGAGGGTGAAGCTTGCCACGGGGCAGAGTGTTACCAGGAAGGGGGCTATGAGGAGGCTAAATCTCAGCTTGCTTTTTGCCGAAAATATCCTGGTAAGCCTTGGGAGGGGCTGGTATGGGTGGAACCTTAGGAGTTAGACAAGTGGGAGCAGATGTGAGGCATCGTTTGTGACAAGAAGGGCACCAATTTTTTATCTCTCCGGTGGTCCAGTCAAGGGTAGGAGAATGACGTTGGAGCCATGGCAGATCGAGGAGGACTTCAGAGGTGCAGTTGGGCAGAACAAAAAATTCTATTTTTTCGTGATGCGGTCCAATGCTCATAAGCAGGGGTTCTGTGCGGTAACGCACAGTGCAGTCCAATTTTACTCCATTGACAGAAGAAATGCAGAGTGGCTTGACGAGACGGGTCACTGGGATGCTGAACCTATTAACAAAAGAGGCCAAAATAAAATTTCCTGCAGAACCAGAGTCCAAGAAAGCCACAGCTGAGAAGGAGGAGTTGGCAGAAGGAGAAATCCGCACGGGAACAGTGAGTCGTGGAGAAGCAGACTTCACACCAAGAGACGCCACTCCCACGTGAGCTGGGTGCGTGCGTGCGTTTCCCAGACGCGGAGGACGAATAGGGCAGTCCACTAGGAAATGTTCGGTACTAGCTCAGTACAGGCATAAATTTTTATCTTTGCAACGAGACCTCTCTTCATGGGTCAGGCGAGACCGATCCACTTGCATAGCCTCCTCGGCGGGAGGCACAGGGGTAGATTGCAAAGGATTCCGGGAGAGAGGTGCCCAGAGATCAAGGTCCTTTTCCTGGCGGAGCTCCTGGTGTCTTTCAGAAAATCGCATGTCGATGCGGGTGGTCAAATGGATGAGTTCAGACAGGTTAGCAGGAATTTCTCGTGCGGCCAGTACATCTTTGATGTTGCTGGATAAGCCTTTCTTGAAGGTCGCGCAGAGGGCCTCGTTGTTTCAGGCTAGCTCAGAGGCGAGAGTACGAAACTGGATGGCGTATTCGCCAACAGAATAACTTGCTTGGACTAGGTTCACCAAAGCAGACTCGGCAGAGGAGGCCCGGGCTGGCTCCTTGAAGACACTGCGGACTTCAGCGAAGAAGGACTGGACAGTGGCTGTGGCAGGATCATTGCGTCCCAGAGCGGTGTGGCCCATGACAAGGCCTTTCCAGACAGAAGACTAACTACAAAAGCCACCTTAGACCGTTCTGTGGGAAATTGGTCCGACAACATCTCCAAGTGTAGGGAACATTGAGACAGGAAACCACGGCAGAGTTCAGAGTCCCCATCAAATTTTTCCGGCAGAGACAAGCGGAGGCTGGGAGCGGCCACTCGCTGCGGAGGAGGTGCAGGAGCTGGCGGAGGAGATGGTTGCTGCTGTAGAGGCAGAAGCTGCTGTAGCATGGCGGACAACTGTGACAGCTGTTGTCCTTGTTGGGCGACCACGGTGGCGAGGTCAGCGAGACTTGGCAGTGGCACCTCCGCGGGATCCATGGCCGGATCTACTGTTATGAATCGGCAGGCTGGAGGTGGATCCTCTGTGTCAGCAAGGGATTGGCGTGGACCGTACCGGTGGACCGGTTCTAAATTGCTACTGGTATTCACCAGAGCCCGCCGCAAAGCGGGATGGTCTTGCTGCGGCGGTAGCAACCAGGTCGTATCCACCGGTAACGGCTCAACCTCGCTGAGTGCTGAGAGTGGCGTGGGACAGAAGGACTAGACAGAGGCGAGGTCAGACGTAGCAGAAGGTCAAGGCAGGCGGCAAGGTTCATAGTCAAGGGTAACGGCAGAAGGTCTGGTAACACTGGTAAGGCAATCACAGAAACGCTTTCACTAGGCACAAGGCAACAAGATCCGGCAATGCAGGGAAGGGGAAGTGAGGTAATATAGGCCTGGAGCAGGTGAGCTAATTACACTGATTGGGCCAGGCACCAATTAGCGGTGAACTGGCCCTTTAAATCTTAGAGAGCTGGCGCACGCGCGCCCTAGAGAGCTGAGCCGCGCGCGCCAGGACGTGACAGCCGGGGACCGGGACAGGTAAGTAGATTGGGATGCGATCCGCGAGTGTCAGTTCAGCGCTCCCGGTCAGCGGGTCTGACCGGGGCGCTGCACAGAGGAGAACGCCGCGAGCGCTCCGGGGAGGAGCAGGGACCCGGAGCGCTCGGCGTAACAACAGTGTGTGACTCCGCCTCCTCATCCTCCACCGTGTCCTCAGCCTCCACTGCCCAGACAAGTCTTAGTGGCCCTTCAGCATACCATGTGTGCAGGGCATGGCGGTATCACGCTGTTCTTCACATGGTTTGGCTTGGTGAAAAGAGTCACACAGGGGAGGAACTGCTAAAAGTAATTCGTAAATAAATCGGAGCATGGCTTACTCCACAAAAACTGGAAATGGGGACCATGGTGACTGACAGCGGGAAGAACATCTTGCATGTTCTGCGACTGGGAGAGCTAAGCCATGCACCCTATATGGCACACGGGTTCAATCGGGTTGTGAAGCAGTTCCTGAAGTGTTCCCCCTATTTGCAACACATCCTAACAATGGGAAGGAAACTTTGCATGCACTTCAGTCACTCGTTCACCGCAAAGCAAACCCTCCTTGAGCTGCAGCGTCAGAACGGTATCCTCCAACATAGTCTGATTTGTGACGTGGCCACACATTAGAATTCCACCCTCCAGATGTTGGACCGACTGCACGAACAGAGAAAAGACATCACCGATTTTGTGATGATCCAAGCGTATAGGGGTACTCCCCTGTGTAACTTCAGTGTGAACCAGTGGCAGCTCATACGTGACACCTGCCATTTGCTCAGGCCCTTTGAGGAAGCCACATTATTAGTAAGTCGCCAGGATTACAGGATGAACGTCATTCCACTGCCTCATTTATTACACCACATGTTGGAAACGATGGCTGGTCAGGGCACTGGAGACGTGGTGCCTACATCCCACTGCCACATGAGCCCTGTGGGGGCTGAACTGGAGGAGGAGGGGGAGGGGCAAAGTGGAGCAAAGTTTAGGTTTTGTCAAATGGGCGGCTTTTTTAGTAATCTGACACTAGAGGAGGAGCAGGAGCAGCCAGAGGAGCCAGACACACCGTGGCAGAATGCAGTGGAGATAGAGGCAGGGAGTCCCTCCGAGTCACTTGCACAAATGGCACAATGCATGCCCACTTGCTTGCGTAGTCACAGATGAATTGTCACCCTTTGGCAGCAGGATGACTTCTGGATCTCCACCTTATTGGACCCTCGCTACTGCCACAAAATAGGGTCCTTTTTTACACCCACTGAGAGGAAGGACAAAGTGACCTACTATAGAGGCATCCTATTTAGTCAGTTGGCCGATGCCTATCAGCGCCATCGTCCACACTCTCGCAGGTCTGAATCGAGGGGCCCCCTGCGCTCACCTTCCACTGCCATGGCTGCTGGGGAGTCTACAGACACTAATGAGTAGCTTTCTTCACCCACATAGTGAAGCAACTTGTCAGCAGCAGGTACATTGGATCCGCTGGACTTCTTGGCAGCCAAGCTTGATTTGTGGCCGCAACTAGCAGAGTTTTTCCTGGAAAAGCTGTTCTGTCCGGCCAGTAGTGTGCCATCAGAGGGGTGTTTAGTGCGGTGGGGGCCATAGTCACCCAAAGGAGAACTTGTCTGTCCCCTAAATATGTGGAGAGATTGACCCTTGTGAAGAGGAATCAGGCATGGATCAGCCAGGATTTCCAACCACCAATGCCTGATGCATCAGAGTAGGTTGTCCATGGTGCTACACCAACATTTCACAATTATGGATAGTGCCAAACAGATTTAAGGCATTGATCCCCAGTTACAAACATTCCTCTGCTTCAGACCTTTTTTCACCCACCTTCATCACCGGGTACTGGTATTGCCACCCACCACACCACTCTGTCACCGGGTCACTTTCAGGACTCCTGATGCTGCTGTCACCTCCAGGCTGTCTCATTCAGCCACTATATGGTCTCTTCTCATGCTTCAGCAAAACTCCAGGCTGTGTCATTCAGCCACTATATGGTCTCCTCATGCTTCAGCCACCTCCAGGCTGTGTCATTCAGCCAGTATATGGTTTACTGGGCCTAACATTTTTTATGGTAGCTCTATATAAATTTCAAAATTCAGCTTTTAATCTTTGGGATTGTGAAGCCCTCGTTCTCATGCTGCTGTCAGCTCCAGGCTGTGTCATTATGCAACTTTATGGTCTCCTCATGCTGTCAACACCTCTAGGCTGTGCCATTCATCCAATATATGGTTTACAGATGCTTCAGCCACCTCCAGGCTTTGCCATTCATCCAATATATGGTTTACAGATGCTTCAGCCATCTCCAGGCTGTACCATTCATCTAATATATGTTTTACTGATGCTTCAGCTACATTGTGAAGCCCTAGTGTCTACTCATGTTGCTGCCAACTCCAGGCTGTGCCATTCAGACACTATATGGTCTCCTCATGCTTCAGCCAACTCCGGGCAGTCATTCAGCCACTATATGGTCTCCTCATACTGATGCCACCTTCAGGCTCTGTCATTGTGCTGCCATGTGACAAGTGACTCCTTGTTATTTATGGCCTTTGTACCCTGGGACACTTAAACTTGGGAGTTAAAATTTCAATGTAAAAATTCTCAATTTCAATAAAAAAATCTTACATTTCTATATTCAATATTCATCTTTTAATCTTATGAATTGTGAAGTCCTATTGTCTTCTCATGCTGCTGCCTGCTCCAGGCTGTGTTATTCAGCAACTATATGGTCTCCTCATGCTGCCAACACCTCCACGCTGAGTCATTCAGCCACTACATGGTCTCCTCATGCTGCCATAACCTCCATGCTGTGTCATTCAGCCACTATATGGTCTCCTCATGCTTCAGCCACATCCAAGCTGTGTCATTCAGCCACTATATGGTCTCCTCATGCTACCAACACCTCCATCCTGTGTCATTTAGCCACCATATGGTCTCCTCATGCTGCCAATCCCTCCACGCTGTGTCATTCAGCCAATATATGGTCTCCTCATACTGATACCACCTCCAGGCTCTGTCATTGTGCCGCTTTGCAGCAGTGATTCTAATAGCGATGCTGATAATCTGCATGTCATACTGAACAACAGTATTATTTCACTACCCCAGCGCACACCATATGCATGTTAGAACAAGGCAAAGTGTTCTACCCCCCTATTGGGACTCTCTGCAGTCCACAAATAGCTGTTTTTAATATAGATTTGCCGCAAATAAATTCGGATCGAACAAAATTTTTAGAAAAATTCGGCGAATCGGCCGAATAAAATTTTTCCAAAGTTTGCTCATCTCTACTCGTTTTTATTTAAAATCCACTCAAGGAGGCTCTCCCTGTCCAGCGCTTCAAGGTTTGGTAACATGATGACACATCGCCACTCATCCATAGCTAAGGCGGGACATCGCTGCTGCCGTTGATTGGATGAGCAGCAGTGTTACCTTAGGATGACAAATCTGGAGGTGCACGGGATCGAGCAGATTTTAAATAGAAAATAACAAAGCAGTATACTTACCTGGCCCACTACCACATATTTACCGTCTCCTGAACACCTGGTCTCCTCCGCGGTCCATTCGCTGGGCACTCAGAAAATCGTCACCAATGGGGAAGTGGGCTTGGTGTTTTCCAATGGCTTCACCAGATTTTTTGCCCATATCTAGGTGTGGATTGGAAAACATGGCTAGCTTTTTGCTCTTTGCTCTTCTATGTAAGTTCACTAGAAGAGGGGTACTCTTAGTTCGAAACCAAGTCCCCCCTCTTCTCCCTCAAATACCTTGATCAAAGTGTCCCAAAGAATTTGACAATATGCTGCTCTATTCCTTTTAGGCCTCATTTCAATATATCTGGTGGTCCAGGTCCGTTACCCTATTATCCAGCATGGTAGAAAATGTTGAAAAGGGAACTATTCCCAATGTCAGAACTGTTTCCATTGTTTTCAAAGGGATCATTCCTGGCATCCAGCATGTCCTTATATCTACTAGAAAAGTGTGAGAAAGCGTGATCACAACTGATGCCCTTCCCAACAACCATTCTATATTCCGAGTCACTTAAATACCCTTTCTTCCCCATTCTGAAGCAACTTTAGCAAGTTGTCTTGACCACATGTACATGTCTAAATGTATTAAGTTTCTGCCATGTGATTGGATGTATAGCTACATATGAACGTACAGTATCTTTGATCCCACACACTTTTGATTGGTCTCCTATTAGATTAATTATTTCTTACTGAAAATTATAGGGACTTTTAAACACTTACTTTATTAATTCTTATTAAAATACCATGACCATACCCAAAACACTGAAACTATCGGCCATCACCAGGCATTAACTATACCCACACTTTATTATAAATTGCATTAATTTAATGTTTACTTGCAGGTACGGAGTACTATAATCCTCATTTATGTGAATACATAATTTGCTATTACTTCAATATTACTATAAACAATAGTCCATTAATCCTTTAAGGACCAAGCCAATTTTCACTGCAGGACCAGAGCGTTTTTTGCACATCTGACCACTGTCCCTTTAAGCATTAATAACTCTGAGATGCTTTTACTTTTCATTCTGATTCCGAGATAGTTTTTTTCAAGACATATTCTAATTTATGTTAGTGGTAAATTTTTGTCGATACTTACATAATTTCTTGGTGAAAATTTTCAAAATTTTATGAAACTCTCTGCTTGTAAGGAAAACAGACATTCCAAATAAATTATATATTGATTCACAAATACAATATGTCTACTTTATGTTGGCATCATAAAGTTACCATGTTTTTTTTGGAAGACATCAGAGGGCTTCAAAGTTCAACAGAAATTTTCATATTTTTCAAAAAAATTTCAAAATCGGAATTTTTCAGGGACCAGTTCAGATTTGAAGGGCCTTCATATTAGAAATACCCCACAAATTACCCCATTATAAAAACTGCACCCCCAAAGTATTCAAAATGACATTCAGTAAGTGCGTTAACCCTTTAGGTGTTTCACAGGAATAGCAGCAAAGTGAAGGAGAAAATTCAAAATTTTCATTTTTTACACTTGCATGTTCTTGTAGACCCAGCTTTTGAATTTTTACAAGGGGTTACAGGAGAAAAAGTACCCCAAAATTTGTAACCCAATTTCTCTCGAGTAAGGAAATAACTCATATGTGTATGTCAAGTGTTCGGCGGGTGCAGTAGAGGGCTCAGAAGGGAAGGAGCAACAATGGGATTTTGGAGAGTGAATTTTGCTGAAATGTTTTTTTGGGGGGCATGTCGCATTTAGGAAGCCCCTATGGTGCCAGAACAGCAGGGAAAAAAAAGTGTGAAGTTTTTTTCCCTAAATTTAACATTTTTACAAAGGATAATGGGAGAAAATGCCCCCCAAAATTTGTAACCCCATCTCTTCTGAGTATGGAAATGCCCCATGTTAGGACATAAAATGCTCTGCGGGCAAACTACAATGCTCAGATGCTCAAAGCAACAATTGGCTTTTGGAAAGGAAATTTAGCTGAAATGGTTTTTGGGGGGCATGTCGCATTTAGCAAGCCCCTTTGGTGCCAGAAAAGCAAAAAAAAAAAAAAAACACATGGCATACTATTTTGGAAACGACACCCTTCAAGGAACGTGACAGTGGGTACAGGGAGCCTTTACACCTCATAGGTGTTTGGTGACTTTTTGTTAAAGTTGGATGTATAAATGAAAAAAAATTTTTTTCACTAAAATGCAGTTTTTTCTCAAATTTTACAGTATGGAAATACCCTATGTGTGGACGTCAAGTGCTCTGCTGGCGCACTACAGTGCTCAGAAGAGAAGGAGTGCCATTGAGCTTTTGGAAAGAGAATTTGTTTGGAATGGAAGTCGGGGGCCTTGTGCGTTTACAAAGCCCTCATGGTGCCAGAACAGTGGACCCCCCCCCCCACACACACATGTGACCCCATTTTGGAAACTCTACCCCTCACAGAATTTAATAAGGGATGCACTGAGTATTTACACCCCACTGGCATTTGACAGATCTTTGGAACAGTGGGCTGTGCAAATGAAAAATAAAATTTTTCATTTTCAAGGACCACTGTTCCAAAAATCTGTCAGACACCTGTGGGGCGTAAATGCTCACTGTACCCCTTATTACATTACATGAGGGGTTTAGTTTCCAAAATGGGGTCACATGTGGGTGGGCTCCATTGTTATGGCACTATGGGGGCTTTGTAAACACACGTGACCTTCAATTCTGGACACATTTTCTCTCCAAAAGCCCAATGGCGCTCCTTCTCTTCTGAGCATTGTAGCGCACCCGCAGAGCACTTTACATCCACATATGGGGTATGTTCTTACTTGGAAGAAATGGGGTTACAAATTTTGGGGGGCTTTTTTCCTATTTTCCCTTGTGAAAAGGAATAATTTAGGGTAACACCAGCATTTTAGTGAAACATTTTTTTTTTCATTTTCCCATCCAACTTTTATGAAAATTCTTCAAACACCTGTGGGGTGTTTACATTCCGTGATGGGTGTAGTTTCCAAAATGGGGTCACATGTGGGTATTTTTCTTTTGCGTTTATGTCAGAACCGCTGTAAAATCAGCCACCCCTGTGCAAATCACCAATTTAGGCCTCAAATGTACATAGTGCGCTCTCATTCCTGAGCCTTGTTGTGCGCCCGCAGAGCATTTTACGCCCACATATGAGGTGTTTCCGTACTCAAGAGAAATTGTGTTACAAATTTTGTCTGCCTTTTTTTTCCTTTTACCGCTTGTGAAAATAAAAAGTATGGGGCAACACCAGCATGTTAGTGTAACATTTTTTATTTTTTCACACTAACAAGCTGGTGTAGCCCCAAAATTTTCATTTTCATAAGGTGTAAAAGGAGAAAAAGCCCCCCAAAATTTGTAGTGCAATTTCTCCTGAGTATGGAAATACTCCATATGTGGCCCTAAACAGTTTCCTTGTAATATGACAGGGCTCCGAAGTGAGAGAGCGCCATGCGCATTTGAGGACTAAATTAGGGATTGCATAGGGATGGACATAGGGGTATTCAACGCCAGTAATTCCCAAACAGGGTGCCTCCAGCTGTTGCTAAACTCCCAGCATGCCTGGACAGTCAGTGGCTGTCCGTAAATGCTGGGAGTTGTTTTGCAACAGCTGGAGGCTCCGTTTTAAATTTTTATTAGGGGGGACCGTGTAAGGGGGTGTATATGTAGTGTTTTACCCTTTCTTATGTGTTAGTGTAGTGTAGTGTTTTTAGGGTACATTCACACAGGCGGAGGTTTACAGTAAGCTTCCCGCTAGGAGTTTGCGCTGCGGTGAAAAAATAGCTGCAGCTCAAACTTGAAGCAGGAAACTTACTGTAAACCTGTCTGTGTGAATGTATCCTGTATATTCACATGGGGGCAAACCTCCAGCTGTTTACAAACTATAACTCCCAGCATGTACTGACAGACCGTGCATGCTGGGAGTTGTACTTTTGCAACAGCTAGAGGCACATTGGTTGGAAAACCTTCAGTTAGGTTCTTTTACCTACCTCAGTATTTTCCAACCAGTGTGCCTCCAGCTCACTGCATGTACTACAACTCCCAGCATGTACTGATCGCCGATGGGCATGCTGGGAGATGTAGTTATGCAACAGCTGGAGGTACGCAACTGCAACTCCCAGCATACTGAGACAGCTATTTGCTGTGTGGGCATGCTAGGAGTTGTAGTTTTGCAAGATTCAGAGGGCCACAGTTTAGAGTCCACTGCACAGTGATCTCAAAACTGTAGCCCTCCAGCTGTTGCAAAACTGCAAAATCCAGCATGCCCAAACAGCAAATAGCTGTCTGCGCATGCTAGGAGTTGTAGTTTTGCAACATCTAGAGGGCTACAATTTAGAGACCACTGTATAGTGGTCTCAAACTGTTGCCCTCCAGATGTTGCTAGGCAACTCACAGGCTTTCGTAGGATCCAGGGAGCCGCATCACTGTCGTCTGCTGCTGCCGATCACCACCGCCGATCGTTGCCCTCTGCAGCTGCCGATGGGTAAGTGGACTTTGGCGCCGGTCTTCGGCAGTTTCCCCCTTCTGCCGGGCCTACTGTGGGTGAGCAGAACGGGGGAACTGAATGTTAGCAGGGATAGGAGGGGTGGCACCCCTGCCACATCACTCCAATCCCTTCAGGGGGATCGTGGGTGTCTTGGACAACCCAGATCCCCCTTATTTTCTGGGTCACCGGAGACCCGTATGACCCAGAATCACCGCAAATCGCCGGTGTGAATTTGCCAACATGGGGGGGGGGTCTCAGGATTTGCACAAGGTGCCTGCTGATAGATATCAGCAGTCACCCCGGTCCGGTCCCCGACCGAAATTCCTACGGACGTGTGCGTACGTCCTTAAGTACCAGGGAGCTTTGACGTACGCGTACATCCGTGGTCCTTAAGGGGTTAATGGTTGCATGTGATTTCCACTATCTCCAATATACTGAATTTTGCACAAAACCACTTCCTTCTGATGAAAATTGCTCACAAAGTCCCATATAGTGGAGAACATCAATTGAAAATATCACATATTGCACTTATATTTCACTCATTTCCTTTTTGACACATATACTTATGGCATAAATTCAGTTCCATTTGACAGGGATCACTTTAGGCAATAAAAATATTTCCAACCATGCTCATTTGAAAACTTGTTTCACTTACACCACCGTGACTGTATCAAATCCACTAGGCATATATATATATATATATATATATATATATATATATATATATATATATATGTGTATATGGGATGAGCCTGAACTGCTTTAGATTCCGTATATACTCCTTCACAGTCCACTATCCATATTGATTATGGTGCATCCCTTGAAGCCTGTTCACATACACATATAACTAATTTCCACTGCTGGGATTAGATTTAAAGTGCTTGAAATCTTTGTCACATGTATCCCATTCATAAAAAAAAAAAAAAAAACTGTATTCCAGAACTTGCTTCTCTTCCGTGACGGGAAGTATTTCTTAATCCATTAATCTTTGATTCAACACATTTCCTGCTGCCAATTCATCAGGAATCAATAGATGTAAAGCTGCTTATGTTAACAAGAGATCGAATGGGTGAACCTCATAAAGTGGCCAGTGAGTGTATATGAACCTAGATGTAAAGATGCAATATGAGGCTGTATAAATGCCCCCTAGAGACCTCCTATAGTGTCTACCCCCTGGAGATATAGAGCTCATGATTTTACAATTCTCTGTCAGGAGATGTATATGCTTAGTGTAGGGGATATGCATAAGGCTATCCTTCATATAAGATAGAGATAGGCATAAGGCTATCCTTCATATAAGATAGAGATAGGCATAAGGCTATCCTTCATATAACATAGAGATAGGCATAAGGCTATCCTTCATATAAGATATGGATAGGCATAAGGCTATCCTTCATATACGATAGGGATAGGCATAAGGCTATTCTTCATATAAGATAGGGAGAGGCATAAGGCTATCCTTCATATAAGATGGCGATAGGTATAAGGCTATCCTTCATATAAGATAGGGATAGGTATAAGGCTATCCTTCATATACGATAGGGATAGGCATAAGACCATCCTTCATATAAGATAGATATAAGCATAAGGCTATCCTTCATAAACGATAGAGATAGCCATAAGACTATCCTTCATATAAGATATGGATAGGCATAAGGCTATCCTTCATATACAATAGAGATAGGCATAAGGCTATTCTTCATAAAAGATACTGCCAGGGACTATTCCTAGCATTCAGAATATTGGGCAGACTCGATGGTCCAAATGGTTCTTATTTGCCGACACATTCTTTATTTCTGTTTGTGGACACTCAGGCACACTGTAATGTGGGTTGCAGTCTATTTACAGGTTTAGTTGTGATATTGTATTGAATTTCTTGCATAAAAAAAAAATTGGAATTCTTAACTAAATTAAAGCAAAAGGTAAGAATGGACACTGAAAATATCTATATATGACCGCTCTATCGGTCCTTTTCTTGCTGCTCAAGTAAAAATATCTACAAAAAGTAGGGGGAGCATTGCTGACTTTACAATAGATAAGACTCTTTCCCTCCTAGGACAGATCCTGGCTTGGCATATAATCCCCAGTCATGTTTCAGGGCTCTTAAAGGGTCAAACATTTATGTGAAGGGAAGCTACCTCCAGTAGGTAGCAATGGCAACATAGAGTAAGTTTAATTTCCTTTTGGAGGAGATCTACCTTGCATATTCATTTCCCATGTAGCATTGCATGTCCCTTAAGACTCTATGCACCAGTTTAGTGGTCTCCCCAAGAATATACTCTATTCCCTTAATTCAATGAGGCTCTGTAAACTTAATTTCCATTTCAATCCCCTATAAACATCGGGTGCGCCATCATGTAGCGCTGTAAACAAAAACACTCCCACAGCAAAGCTGAGTCTCTAACCTTCCACCACAAAACACAAATACATGGTAGTTTAAGTATTGTTTGGCGGGGTTCTTCATTTTTAAAGGATTACGTAACAGAACAAATGCACTTTAAACAGAAAAAAACACATATTGATAAAGCATTTACTAGCAGAAAAAAACAGTCCGCCGAGAGATGATCCCTGTCCTCTCCAGAACTCTTTACATTCAAGGACTGATAAATAAAGCTTTTACACCAGTTACGAGGGTTAAAGCCTGATGTGTTCAATAAAATATTTGGGAACGCTCACGATACGAATGCCAGCATCTTCGGCTGCCGTCCCAGAGGGGAACAGCTGCTCAGTTATCCTCTAATGATTGACGTGGTAAAAAATAATTGCGCCGTTCTTTGCAAGACTTGAGGAAACCAGTCGAAAGCAGAAAATGAAGACAACTTGTGCCCGCCTGCGAAGAGAAGAGGTTATGTCAAGGTGACGGATAATCAGAAAAAGCCTGAAGGATGAGCACGGACAAATTCTGAGTTTGTTGTTAAAAATATTCAGTACACTTTGTCTTATGCCTGTGGACTTGCATAACATCCGCCTGCGGCTTCTACTGACCACAAACATTCCTTCACTCCCGGACTCGGCCCAAAAAACAGAGTTCTTACACTAACCTCACTAAGTGGAAATTACGATTTACCCTAATACCCCCCGGGGACAAGGTGATTGGTGGCTGAGATTAAGCGAGCATTAACATCTGTACATGGAATCATGTTTATCCGATGCCAGAAGTACATAGAGACTAATAGCTACCTGAACTTTGGAAGGCTTCCAGGATAAGTGCTGCTAAACAAACATGGCAGAGAATTCTTACTGAATGTGTCTTGAGGGCTTACTTGTTTGTGTAGCTATAAGGTGAGGATTAGTCAGATTTTATCTTTCATTTACTATGCAACCGATACGCAGTGTTTGTATACATTCTTTATATGCCAATTAATCTGAGGAGGTTGTTGGCAATAAGGACCGGGGTGCGCATTACCAGAATATTTTCTTATGATGATATCTTGCTTGAAGCATAAATTAATTTGACCTTAAAGTAAATGTGTGACCTTTATTCTCTGATTTTTTTTAAATTCAAGTTCATTTTGGTATAAATTGTTGTGGGGGCAGCCATCTTGCCTGATCTGATGCTGTGTCAGAGATTACAGCGGCCACTTATATAAGCCGTCACATATACATGGTGATCCGGCACAATGGCTAGCCACAATAGATGCAACAACTGATGTGACAGCTGGTGGCAAAGTGCATTAGTTGTCAATGGGTCCGTTGCCCATCGCCGGATATATGTGACGGTGCCCTGATATTTAAAGGGGTACGCCGCTCCTAGACATCTTATCCCCTATTCAAAGGATGGTGGATAAGATGTCTAATCGCAGGGGTCCCGCCACTGGGGACCCCCATGATCTCCCAGCTGCCCCGCTCGTGACGTCACGGACATCACACCCCCTCCCTTAGACTTGCATTGAGGGGGCGTGGCCGTGACATCACGAGCTCCCACCCCAGCAGCGGACTCCTGAGATCAGAAATCTTATCCCCTATACTTTCATCTATTTGGTTTACAACACTGACATTTTCAGAAGATGCCCCACACTATGGTTTGAGGCACCTGTAGTTTTTATAACAAAAAGTCTATGAAAGAGGAAAACCAGCTCACCACCATGTAAGTTCTTAGGAGGAGGAGGACTTCAAGTGTAGGTAGGAAGCACGGACAACATCCAACCGCATGCTTGGAGTGAAGACTTGGAATGAAGGAAAAGAGCAGGGTCCAGCTTCCAAGAAAAACGCCTGGCGTTTCTGCTATGATTTTATTCCCCCTCTTTTGTTCACTTACCTTTTAATGGCTTGAATTAAAATTTTGGATTTTATTCGTTTTCTTTGGGAGCTGGACCCTGCTCTTTTCCTTCATCTGTAGTTTTCATACTATTTAGTCTGGTAGACTTCCTAGGACTACACTTGTACACAGCTCGAATCCTCTTCAATTCCTCTTCTGAAGTCTTTGGGTGTCCGAACTTTGACCATGCCATCCAGTGGTTTTGAATTGCTTCACCCAAAATCCAGTTTCTATGGAGAACAGATTAGCCACATTTCCCTGTACTGTTACAATAGACCACTATCTTGCAAATTCCAACATGCTAAAGCTTGCTTTGAGGATTGCCATCTAATGCCACCCTATGAACCAGTCTTGCCTTGATTTTCAGTGAAGGCCATATACCACTGTAACTATGGCCCACATTTATCATTGTAGTGTAGGTGAAGCATTTTTCTACACCTTTTTTTTGTGTGCTGATGATGTGTAGGGGCAACAAATTTATTAAATGTTCACAGAGCATTTGATACATTTTGTGCAGGTCACATTTTCTCAAATTTCTCTCTTCACATACACCAAAAAGCTACGCCAGGTCTGGGATGGTGTAGTCTTAGAGACTTTTCAGTGGCTTTGCGCCTTTTTTGCGTCTTTTTACAAAAAGATGCAATGATAAATCCCTTCTATATCATGTGTATTGCCAAAATCTGTGGATTACAACTCAAAATCAGTGGATTGCAACTCAAAATCAGTTGATTACAACTCCAAATCAGCAGAAATGTGTAAACAAAAAGGAGCAAAAAAGGCTAAAATAAACCCTGCTTGCGCCTTTTGGTGCCTTTTGTAGACACAAAAAACTGTCTAAAGACAATGATAAATGTCGGCCTATATGTCTTGACTTCTGCACCGTTCGTTTTGAATCACCCTGAATATAAAAATCTTCTACTATATTCTATTGCAGGTTTAATTGGATTATCACATGTTTTTGCATAACTACTGTATATGCCAGATTGACAGTATTTCACAGCACTTGGCTTTGCAGAACTTGTATCACCATAGCAACAAATGAGATTGCTTCTTTCATTTTAAAAAGGCCTCTAAAAAATGAAAGATGCAATCTGATTGGTTGCAATTGTGAACACAGGATAGGGGATAAGCGATCCCCTGCATGGGGCCACGGCCCTGCAGCGGCTCTCCCGTGCAGGAGGCGTGCCGGCTGCAGCATGACACCGCAGCCGACACACCTCCTCCATGTATCTCTATGGGAGAGGCGGGGAGGCAGCGTTCGTGCCTCCCCGCCTCTCCCATAGAACTGTATGGGGAGGGGGCATGGAGGGGGCGTACCGTTGACCTCAGAGAGGTCGACGCTACGCGCATTAGCCACTCACATAGAGGGGCAATGAGGGGGCCCGTGCAGGAGATCGTGCTGCAGATTTCCTTTAACCTCTTGAGGACAATGGCATACACGTAAAAAAATACTAAATTCCATAATTTCATTTTTGGTCACTTCATAAACCATAAAAATATTAATAAAAGTGATCAAAAAGTCCCTTCAAAACAAAAAAGGTACCAATAAAAACTACAGATGATAGCAAAAAAAATGAACCCTCAAGCCGCCTCCTACGCGGAAAAAAAAAAGTTATAGGGGAAGATGCCAATTTTTAACATACTAATTTTGGTGCCTGTAGTTTATAATTATTTTTTAAATATTGAGATAGAATATTCTTGTAACCGTATGGTCCTATAGAATAAAAATAAGGTGTAATTTTTAACAAAAAGTGCAATGCATAGAAACAGGAGCCCCCAAGAGTTACAAAATTGCTTTTTTTTTTTCACCCCACAAATATATTTTTTTGGTTTCGCCACAGGTTATATTATAAAATAAGTGATGTCCTTACAAAGTACAATTGGTGACGCAAAAAACAAGCTCTTATAGGGGTCTGTAGGTGCAAAACCTAAAGTGTTATGGTTTTTAAAAGGGAAGGAGGAAAAAACTAAAATGCAAAAACAAAAATTTGCTGGGTCTTCAAGGTGAAAATGGGCTAAGTCCCTAAGGGGTTAATGTCAATAGAGCCTGCCACATTAGTAAACAACAAGATAATGTATATAGGGGCTTTCTTATCCCATCTAGCCTCCAATGTCAGATATTGGGTAAATAGGCATGTTGGCAGAATCTTGTACACTTGGGTAAGTCTGTGACTATCATCTGCCATTAAGGAAAGAACATTGGGCCCCAGGGCACCAGGGCCCTGGTGTGTCTGTACCCCCTAGTTGGTAGCTTTCCTATAAATCTACTTATAGTTTAGCTGCTAGTTCCTCTGTCTGACAACAGAATAAAACTCAGCTGAAGTCATTGTCGCAACCCTCTAGAGAGCACAGGTGTTGTAGAGAGGGTCAGCTGGCTCATGTGGGTCTATACTCAGTAAGAAGCTTTGGTCACAGTAGTGTCTCTCAGGTAGTAGGGAAAGGGGTGAGGAGAGGAACCAAGTCCCATAGAGCACCACATACCATTGCCACTCCCCTGTGCCAATTCCTTTACTGGCTACCCGTTGCCCAACAAATGCAATTTAAAATGTTCCCCATGACATATAAGGCCATCTACAACTTGCCCCTTCCATACATCTCTGACCTGATCTCCCTATACCGCCCAGCACGTAATCTCCGATCATCTCAAGACGTCCGCCTATGCTCCCCCCTGGTCCTCACTTCACATGACCACCTCCAAGACTTCTCCCAAGCTTCCTCCATACACTGGAATCCGCTACCCCAGCACATCCGGCTCTCACCCACCATCAAGACCTTAAAAGCAACCTGAAACCCCATCTATTCAAGCAAGCCTATGTCCTTCAATAATCCTGCTGCCACTGCACCACTAATGGCCACGTTACCACCTGCCCACAGATGACTTCCTGTCCCCCTCACCTGCTGTTTCCTTCCCCTCTCCTTACAGATTGTTAGCCCTTGAGGACAGGGCCCTCTCCCCCTCTATGTCAGCAAGTTACTCTGTGTAATGCTCAATGGTCCCATGTTAGAGTTATGTATTGTTACCTTTATCATATGTAAAATGCCCTGGAACCAAGGGCACTATATAAATAAATAATAATAATAATAATAATAATAATAATAATAATAATAATAATAATAATATAGGGCATGGCTGATATGACAGAGCAATATGACCAGGTCATCGGGAGATTAAACAAAAACTGTCTGGAAAGCAATGATGTTCAATAGGTAACTTCATTTCATATTCTTTTCATAATTGTAGGTGAGCATCGCTCTGGTGTTTTTTTTTCTTTTTTCTTTTGTTCTTATTGGTTTATTTTGTGAATTAGATACACCTGATAACACTCTATATCATTTATTGAGCTCCTATTATTTTGAATAAAGACAGTCAGACAAAGTCAGATTTGATTGACAGCTGGGGAGAGAGGCACGTGCTGCCATCTACATCTCCGTCTGTAACTTCCTATCACAGTGGGTCTCCGGACTGAGACCCGGTGCTATCAACAACTTTTGGCTTTGATATCATGACCCCGACCCTAGTGATGTCACATTCCGCCCCCCTCAATGCAAGTCTATGGGAGGGGGCGTGGTGGCTGCCACGCCTCCTCCCATAGACTTGCATTAAGGGGGTGGGGCCATGACATCATGAGGGGGCGGGACCATGACAAGCCCCCGGCGCCGACTCTAAGCGTTCGGAACATTTTGTTCTGAATGCTAAGCACCGGAGCACAAGTTAGATTACTACATAAAAAGCTTAAAGGGGTACTCTGCCCCTAGACGTTTATCCCCTATTCAAAGGATAGGGGATAAGATGTCAGATCACCGGGGTCCCGCTGCTGGCTCTACCATGCAGCACCCACCTTTAGCGGCTTCCGGAACTGTTGGATGTCCTCAGGCTGAGTCCATCTCGACCACAAGGACGGAGCATAGTGACGTCACGGCTCCGCCCCCGTGTGACATCATGCTCCACCCCCACAATGCAAGTCTATTGGAGGGGCGTGATAGCTGTCATGCCCCTCCAATAGACTTGCATTGAAGGGGCGGAGCGTGACGTCACACGGGGGGCGGAGCCGTGACATCACTATGCTCCGTCCCGGTGATCGCCAGTAATCAGACCTGGAGTGAACGTACTCCGGGGACTGATTCTAATGGGGTGCGGCGTGGAAGATCATGGGGGTCCCCAGCGGCGGGACCCCCACGATCAGGCATCTTATCCCCTATCCTTTGGATAGGGGATAAGATGTCTTAGCACTGGAGAACCCCTTTAAGCCAAATTTTTGAACCAGCTCTGGATGTGAATAGGGACTTTGCAAAATTTATACATTTAGCATCAATATTTTTTTTTTCCAATTCCTATTTCATATACAGATCGCCTTCTGCGTTTCCGACATCTATGTTATGGCCGAGTTTACTCGGTTGAGAAATAGACGCCATAATGTTAAGCAAACAATATTTTTTTTAGTTCTTCTCCTCCTATGCAGGTTTCGGCTGCATCCTATATTGCTCCTAATCCGCTATAAATATTCTCCAAGTCTGCAAGAGTCATCCGGCTTTACAGGCTCGAATGTGTCCCTAAGGAAAACAAAAAATGATTGGAAAAAATAATAACACAGATAGCAATGTACAATCCCAGTCCTGGAGTGAGCGCCAATAAACAGAGGCATTATGTGCTATTAAGATTGGGGAAAAGATAACATAAATTATTTCTATTACGGACCGAAAAACTTTTCCACATTTCATCTTCCTGTTCATAAATCACCCTGGAACAAGTTAAGCTCTGCTGAATAAGTCTTCACTAAAGCCGACTGCATGAATCCTGTTTGTTTCTTTTCCTATGGAGTCATCATAATGGTTGGGCTGTATACACTTGTAAATCGTCTTCTGCGAAGCGGTTCCCTAGGAGCTAAAATGTATGTACAAAGGTCCCCGTCATGTACGGTCCACATAATAACCTGGTGGACGGCACAGCTGCCGAGTACTATAATAATGCACAGCAAAATTGGTGCAGCCTTCTCAGGTATTTTCAGCCCTGATGTTCTTTTTCAGACGGCAGCCGTAGGTTTAACACCTTGAGAACCCAGCACAGAAAACATATATATTTTTTACTTGGTTCCATTGCATTTGTAGAGACTGTGTAGACTTTAAATGGGTACTCCACTGGAATATATATACACCATAGCTGTATAGCTCTCTATGTTTTAACTGCATGTTCATGTTTCCCCTATATCCTTCTGCATTCTTCTGTTGCTGTATATCTAGCCTAGTAGCGTGCACCTGTAGGCCAGGTCCATATAATAGTTTGGTATCAACTAAAGTGCTGGCTGACTTATTCTTTATCTGTATTGCACATACGGAGGAGTGGCTACCTCCATGTTGGCCTTGCACCCCACCCACCTCTATCAGGTGTGTATATAAGGTGTCTTGGATGTTCCAGACCCTGCCATGCTTACTGAACTGTTCACACAGAGGCATATTCACAGTGTAGGGTCCGTCCCAAGGAGGCCACCTTATCGCGGTGGGACGGTCCAAACTATTTGACCGCCGGCGGAGACAAATTTGCGAGCTAAGTGCCTCACTATCTCATAGTTTCACATTTGCATCTATTACACCATAGCTGTATAGCTCTCCATGTTTTAACTGCATTTTCACGTTTCACCTATATCTTTGTGCTGGCAGTGTGCTGCTGCATTCTGCTGCTGCATTCTTCTGTTGCTGTATATATATATAAAATATATATATATATATATATATATATATATATATATATATATATATATATATCAACTGGTGCCAGAAAGTTAAACAGATTTGTAAATTACTTCAATTTAAAAATCTTAATCCTTCCAGTACTTCTCAGCTGCTGTTTGCTATAAAGGAATTTCCTTTCTGTCTGACCACAGTGCTCACTGCTGACACCTCTGTCCATTTTAGGAACTTTCCAAATCCCCATAGAAAACCTCTCCTGCTCTGGATAGTTCTGGAGAGCACTGTGGTCAGACAGAAAAGAAATTCAAAAAGAAAAGAACTTCCTGTGGAGCATACAGCAGCTGATAAGTACTGGAAGGGTTAAGATTTGTAAACATATTTGTAAATTACTTCTATTTAAAAATCTTATCCTTCCAGTACTTATCAGCTGCTGTATGCGACATAAGAATTTCCTTTCTGTCTGACCACAGTGCTCTCTGCTGACACCTCTGTCCATTTTAGGAACTGTCCAGAGTAGGAGCAAATCCCCATAGAAAACGTATCCTACTCTGGATAGTTCTGAAGAGCACTGAGGATAGACTGAAAATAAATTCAAAAAGAAAAGAACTTCCTGTGGAGCATACAGCAGCTGATAGGTACTGGAAGGGTTAACATTTTTAAATATAAGTAATTTACAAATCTGTTCAACTTTCTGGCACCATTTGATTAAAAAATAAAAGAATGTTTCCCAGGGGAGTACCCCTTTAATATAGATCGTCTTAATAAATTGTCAAAAACATTTTTTTAAAGGGGTACTCCAGTGGAAAAAAATTTTTTTTTAATCAACTGGTGCCAGAAAATTAAACAGATTTGTAAATTACTTCTATTAAAAAATATTAATCATTCTAGTACTTATTAGCTGCTGAATACTACAGAGTAAATTATTTTCTTTTTGGAACACAGAGCTCTCTGCTGACATCATGACCACAGTGCTCTCTGCTGACATCTCTGTCCATTTTAAGAACAGTCCAGAGTAGGAGAAAATCCCCATAGCAAACATATGCTGCTCTGGGCAGTCCCTAAAATGGACAGAGATGTCAGCAGAGAGCACTGTGCACGTAATGTCAGCAGAGAGCTCTGTGTTCCAAAAAGAAAATAATTTTCTCTGTAGTATTCAGCAGCTAATAAGTACTAGAAGGATTAAGATTTTTAAATAGAAGTAATTTATAAATCTGTTTAACTTTCTGGCACCAGTTGATTTAAAGAAAAGAAAAAAAAAGTTTTCCACCGGAGTACACCTTTATAGGGGGGGGGTTCCAATTTTAAAATATACCTTAGGGTAGAGGTCCTTACCTATATCAAGATGGTTATTTCTTGGCAATGAAATAAGACAGTCTTGTTTATATCCAGAAGCTGGAAGCCTGTCCTGTTTGCCTGGGATGTTTGGACACTATGGTGGTCTTAGGTAGATAAAGGGGTTATCCCACCTATAAAATGTGTTATTTACAGGATAGGTAAAATGCGTATGATCTTGAGGAGTGCAATCACTGGGACCCCCAAAGCTGCCATAGCTCCCATTATAAAGGAGTGGTGGTACACACTTAGGGTTGCCACCTGGCCAGTGTTTTACCGGCACAGCTGGTATTTTTATATTTAAAAAAAAGTGGCAATGCAATGGCCGGTATTTATCCAACCAATCCTCCCACTCCCGGAATGTTGCACCATAACCTATATCAGTGTTTCCCAACCAGAACACCTCCAGCTGTTGCAAAACTACAACTCCCAGCATGCCCGGACAGCCAACAGCTGTCCGGGCATGCTGGAGTTGTAGTTTTGCAACAGCTGGAGGCACCCCAGGTTGGGAAACACTGGCCTATACTATATACTACTTTATAGTCCAACATTGTGGGAGCTGTAGTTTTTGTTTGGGGCTCCTGCAGAACCACAGGCAGTATCAGGACATGCTGGGAGTTGTAGTTAGTAACTAACCGCAACTCCAGAATTTAATTAAAAAAAAAAAAAAGCGATCAAAAAGTCACATAAAAAAATGGTACTGTTAAAGTCTACAGATTAGGGTGAGGTATGGTGGGGTGCAATGCAGGGCAGATGTTGTAACCCTGGGGGCAGATGTTATTAACCCCTTATTGTCGTGACGCCAGGGCGTGATTTAGCCTTAACCACGCTTGCATGCTATTCTGTAGTCTGTGATCTACAAGTACACCCAGATCCTTCTCTACCAGTGACTCTGCCAGTTTAATCCCCCCTAAGACATACGACGCATGCAGGTTATTAGTACCCAGATGCCTAACTTTACATTTATCCACATTGAACCTCATTTGCCAAGTGGATGCCCAGACACTTAGTCTATCCAAGTCATCTTGTAACCTATACACATCCTCTATAGACTGTACCGTGCTACAAAGCTTGGTGTCATCTGCAAAGATAGAAACAGAGCTGTTAATGCCATCCTCTATATCATTGATAAATAAATTAAACAACAGCGGGCCCAGTACAGAACCTTGGGGTACACTACTAATAACCGGGGACCAATCAGAGTACGAATCATTGACACCACTCTCTGGGTACGATCCATGAGCCAGTGTTCAATCCAGTTACAAACTAAAGTTTCCAAGCCCAAAGACCTTAACTTACCTGTCAGACGTCTATGAGGGACAGTATCAAACGCTTTGGCAAAATCCAGAAACACTATATCCACAGCCATTCCTCTGTCAAGGCTTCTACTCACCTCTTCATAAAAGCAAATTAGATTGGTTTGACAACTTCTATCCTTAGTAAACCCATGCTGGCTATCACTTATAATACTATTATCCCCTATTTATTCCTGTATGTAATCCCTTATAAATCCTTCTAACAATTTACCCACAATGCACGTAAAACCTACCGGTCTATAGTTTCCTGGAGATATATAGCAAACCTCGAGGAGGATAGGAATTCCGGCGCTGACCAAGGAGGAGACAATAGAGCCAGGTGTGTAACGAACAGATTTAATCCAATGCGACGCGTTTCACCGCGCTTGCGCGGTTTCATCAGTCAATGCCTGATGAAACCGCGCAAGCGTGGTGAAACGCGTCGCATTGGATTAAATCTGTTCGCTACACACCTGGCTCTATTGTCTCCTCCTTGGTCAGCGCCGGAATTCCTATCCTCCTCGAAGTTTGCTATATATCTCCTTACTGTTTCTAGGAAGGCTGCAGACCAGGATCATCATATTAAACGCATATCCTGGTTGGTTGTGTGGGAGTGCACACAACCTGGCAGGGTGAGCCTTTACTTTTTCCCTCCCCTCCCACACACCAGTGATCCAGTTGATTCTCCACAAGGGAGTGCCTGTTTTTCTTTGTTTTATAGTTTCCTGGGGAAGACCTAGAGCCCTTTTTGAAGATTGGCACCACATTCGCCTTGCGCCAGTCCCTTGGCACAATACCAGACACCAGAGAATCTCTAAATATCATGAACAAGGGTACAGATATTACTGAACTTTCTTCTCTTAGAACTCTTGGGTGTAGTCCATCCGGTCCTGGGGATTTGCTTACATTTACTTTACTTAACTTACCTTGTACCATCTCTACATTAAGCCAGTTCAGTACATTACATGATGTGTTACCAGCACTGACCTGGCCAATGTCAGCTCCTTTTTCCCTAGTATATACAGAACTAAAGAACCCATTCAGTAGCTCCGCCTTCTCTTGATCGCCTGTGACAACCTCCCCATTATCATTATTAAGGGGTCCTACATGCTCTGTCCTTGGTTTTTTTGTATTTATATATCTAAAAAAATATTTAGGATTAGTTTTGCTTTCTTTGGCCACCTGTCTCTCATTTTGAATTTTTGCTGTTTTTATTACATTTTTACAGATTTTATTAAGCTCTTTGTACTGTTTAAATGTTATCGCTGACCCATCAGATTTGTATTTTTTGAATGCTATTTTTTTGTTGTTTATTGCTCTTTTAACATCATTTGTCAGCCATGTAGGATTTAGGTTTAATCGTTTATATTTGTTCCCCTTTGGTATATATTTAGCTGTATAGTTATTTAGAGTTGATTTAAAGATGTCCCATTTATCTTCTGTATCCGCATTTGAGAACACCTCCCCCCAGTCTATGTCCTGTAGTGCAGCCCTCAGCCCAGGGAAGTTTGCCTTTTTAAAGTTATATGTTTTTGCCTTCCCCGCCTGTCTTTGTTTTCTACATTTTAAGTCAAAAGTAACTATATTGTGGTCGCTATTACCAAGGTTTTCCCGCACAGTTACATTACCAATCAGCTCTGCGTTGTTGGAAATGATCAGATCCAACAAGGCATCACTTCTTGTTGGGTCCTCCACAAACTGACCCATAAAATTATCCTGCAATAAATTTAGGAATTGTCGCCCCTTTGTAGTTTTAGCCAGCCCCCGGCCCCAATCTATATGTGGATAGTTAAAATCTCCCATTATTACCGCTGTACCTGCCCGGGCGGCCCTCTCTATTTGTTTATACAGCCGACCTTCTATCTCTTCAGTGATATTAGGGGGTCTGTAGATTACACCATGTTTTATTTTTTCAGTATTTCCCTCCTTTTGTAATTCTACCCACAGTGATTCCACATCCTCAGAATCATCACACACTATGGCATCGTTCACACTGACTTTCATACCACTTCTAACATACGGACAGTCTCCACCACCTTTTCTGCTCATTCTATCCTTGCGAAACAATGTAAACCCCTGCAGATTAACGGCCCAGTCATGCGAGGAGTCCAGCCATGTCTCAGTGACCCCAACTATATCAATATGTTCTTCCAGTATCAAGGCCTCAAGCTCCCCCATTTTATTTGCTAGGCTTCTGGCATTTGTGAACATACACTTTACATTTCCATCCTTTATGTTAATGGGGTTAATGGGATTCAAGGGTGTAAGTTTTATTTTCCTATGAAGCCTATTCCTATTAACTATTCTAATCCCTCCCTCCGCTCCACCCCCAGGTACATTTATAATTCCCACCTTTCTATCTACACTATCATCCCCCTCTTTGCTGTAGGTTCCCTCCCCCCAAGTCCCTAGTTTAAACACTCCTCCACCCTTCTAGTCATCTTCTCCCCAAGCACAGCTGTACCCTCCCCATTGAGGTGCAGCCCGTCCCTACGGTAGAGCCGGTAACCGACAGCGAAGTCAGCCCAGTTCTCCATGAACTCAAACCCTCCTTCCTACACCAGCTTTTGAGCCACTTGTTTACATCCCTGATCTCCCGCTGCCTCTCTGGTGCGGCTCGTGGTACTGGCAATATTTCAGAAAATATTACCTTGGAGGTCCTTTCATTAAGCTTGCGGCCTAAGTCCCTGAAATCATTTTTAAGGACACTCCACCTACCTCTTACTTTATCATTGGTGCCAATATGTACTATGACTGCTGGATCCTCTCCAGCCCCACCCAGCAACCTGTCAACCCGATCCGCGATGTGCCGAACTCGTGCGCCAGGCAGACAACACACTGTTCGGCGATCCCGGTCTTTGTGACAGATTGCCCTGTCTGTCCCCCTAATAATTGAGTCTCCCACCACTAGTACCCGTCTGGCCTGCCCTGTACTCCTCCCTCCTTACTGGAGCAGACCCCCCCCCCCCCCCCTGGCGGTAAGAGGCGGTATCCTGTTGCAGTTCTGCTAGCTCTGTAATGGCATCCCCCTCATCTGCCAAGCGGGCAAATTTGTTGGGGTGTACCAGTTCAGGACTAGCCTCCCTGACACTTTTTCCCCTACCCCGTTTTCTAACTGTAACCCAGCTAACTGCCTGACTGTCCTGCAACTCCGTCCCACTGTCCTCCCCCACCTCTATTCCCGAGAGTGCCTGCTCAGTGAGCAGGAGACTCCTCTCCATGTTGTTAATGCTTCTCATTGTTGCCAGTCGCCCCTCTAGATGCAGGATCTGGGCTTCCAAACGGACAACTAGCACACATCTCGCACAACAATATGCACCCTCAAACTGTTGTTCAAGGATTGCATACATTGAACAGGATGTACATCGGACTGCATTTTCCAACATGGAGGCCATCTAGTTATGGGGATTTCACAAATGAAATATAGGCAATAGGCAAAAACAGACAGTCAAAATTACACTTCAAATTTTTTGTAGACCTTGTGGGTTCAGAAATTAACACTCACAGCGATCTCAACCTCCTGCTTTCATACTCCTCTTTCACGCCCCCACAGCAACACTTAGAAGAGCAAGCTCTCAGTAAGCATCCTAAGCTAAGATTTATACACCTGTGCCCAATCTACTCCTCCTCCCCCTAGAGGTGGAACAGAGAAAAAAAAAAAGCAGAAAAAGGGTGTTTAAACTCTAACAGTTATCCTACTATGTGCAAGAGAGAAAGACTTATCCAAAATATGAATGTGGACCATAGGCAGTCGCACCCACTCCACAGATTCACTCCGCACAACAGATAATCACAGTTTTTGAAACTCCTCTCAGCAACACTCAGAAGAGCATATATAATTAATTATGCAAATTATCGTATGCAAAGGTAGCAACCGTATACAAACACTCCAGTGGCTCTTCTTTGGTGTCAGAGAATACTTCCCTTCACTGACAGCAGGGAAGAGATCTAAAGTAATATATTAGAGAGATGTAAATCAGCTGAAAAGTTTATGTATCTGTCTAGACAAAGGTTAGGACTGTTTTTTTCTTGAACCTTGGCACGGCTCTCGGTTGTGACACAGTATAAATGAGTAATGGCTTTATTTGTGTGTCTGAGAAATGCTCAGCGAGGAGGGACCTAATGACCAAGACACCAGCAACAATTTACTATGTCCCACATAGAAAAAGAAAAATAATACTAATAAGATATACACCCACTAAATAAAGAAGTTGAGTCATCTGTCCCTAGAACAAGGCCATCCCTCACTGTCATGGGAAAAGTCACATTTATCTCTGTATTCATTTACTCCCATCATCTAAAGCTTTAAAACCACCTTGTTAAAATGTGTTATCCCCCCTTATGATTACACACAAAAACCTCCAAGGAGAGTCTGGGGATTCAATGACACAATAGCCCAGAAGGCACAGAAACCCCAATGGAATGTGTATCCCACTAAAACTTAACTTTTGATATTTACACAGTAAAATTAAATTGTGACCGAAACAGATTAAAAACCAGGTGTCACTGTGCTGCAAATGTATTTGTGGATTTAGTGGACCACCATCAACAGGGTGGGAGCTTACAGTAAAATACTCTGCCCTCCTCTACATGTTTCAGTCATCAGGAGTAAATGACGCATGCACCGTGCCTGCTGTATATCCTTCTGATGATGGTGTGTATACACACTGTGCCTGCCTTATATCCTTCTGATGATGATGTGTATACACACTGTGCCTGCCTTATATCCTTCTGATGATGGTGTGTATACACACTGTGCCTGCCTTATATCCTTCTGATGATGATGTGTATACACACTGTGCCTGCCTTATATCCTTCTGATGATGGTGTGTATACACACTGTGCCTGCCTTATATCCTTCTGATGATGGTGTGTATACACACTGTGCATGCCTCATATCCTTCTGATGATGGTGTGTATACACACTGTGCATGCCTTATATCCTTCTGATGATGGTGTGTATACACACTGTGCCTGCCTTATATCCTTCTGATGATGGTGTGTATACACACTGTGCCTGTCTTATATCCTTCTGATGATGGTATGTATACACACTGTGCCTGCCTTATATCCTTCTGATGATGGTGTGTATATACACTGTGCATGCCTCATATCCTTCTGATGATGGTGTGTATACACACTGTGCATGCCTCATATCCTTCTGATGATGGTGTGTATACACACTGTGCATGCCTTATATCCTTCTGATGATGGTGTGTATACACACTGTGCATGCCTCATATCCTTCTGATGATGGTGTGTATACACACTGTGCATGCCTTATATCCTTCTGATGATGGTGTGTATACACACTGTGCCTGCCTTATATTCTTCTGATGATGGTGTGTATACACACTGTGCCTGCCTTATATCCTTCTGATGATGGTGTATATACACACTGTGCATGCCTCATATCCTTCTGATGATGGTGTGTATACACACTGTGCCTGTCTTATATCCTTCTGATCATGGCGTGTATACACACTGTGCATGCCTCATATCCTTGTGATGATGGTGTGTATACACACTGTGCCTGCCTTATATCCTTCTGATGATGGTGTATATGCACACTGTGCTTGTCTTATATCCTTCTGATGATGGTGTGTATACACACTGTGCCTGCCTCATATCCTTCTGATGATGGTGTGTATACACACTGTGCATGCCTCATATCCTTCTGATGATGGTGTGTATACACACTGTGCCTGCCTTATATCCTTCTGATGATGGTGTATATGCACACTGTGCTTGTCTTATATCCTTCTGATGATGGTGTGTATACACACTGTGCCTGCCTTATATCCTTCTGATGATGGTGTATATACACACTGTGCTTGTCTTATATCCTTCTGATGATGGTGTATATACACACTGTGCATGCCTTATATCCTTCTGATGATGGTATGTATACACACTGTACCTGCCTTATATCCTTCTGATGATGGTGTATATGCACACTGTGCTTGTCTTATATCCTTCTGATGATGGTGTGTATACACACTGTGCCTGCCTTATATCCTTCTGATGATGGTGTGTATACACACTGTGCCTGCCTTATATCCTTCTGATGATGGTGTATATACACACTGTGCATGCCTTATATCCTTCTGATGATGGTATGTATAAACACTGTACCTGCCTTATATCCTTCTGATGATGGTGTATATGCACACTGTGCCTGCCTTATATCCTTCTGATGATGGTGTGTATACACACTGTGCCTGCCTTATATCCTTCTGATGATGGTGTATATACACACTGTGCTTGTCTTATATCCTTCTGATGATGGTGTATATACACACTGTGCATGCCTTATATCCTTCTGATGATGGTATGTATACACACTGTACCTGCCTTATATCCTTCTGATGATGGTGTATATGCACACTGTGCTTGTCTTATATCCTTCTGATGATGGTGTGTATACACACTGTGCCTGCCTTATATCCTTCTGATGATGGTGTGTATACACACTGTGTATGCCTCATATCCTTCTGATGATGGTGTGTATACACACTGTGCATGCCTCATATCCTTCTGATGATGGTGTGTACACACACTGTGCCTGCCTTATATCCTTCTGATGATGATGTGTATACACACTGTGCCTGTCTTATATCCTTCTGATGATGGTGTGTATACACACTGTGCCTGTCTTATCTCCTTCTGATGATGGTGTGTATACACACTGTGTATGCCTCATATCCTTCTGATGATGGTGTGTATACACACTGTGCATGCCTCATATCCTTCTGATGATGGTGTGTATACACACTGTGTATGCCTCATATCCTTCTGATGATGGTGTGTATACACACTGTGCATGCCTCATATCCTTCTGATGATGGTGTGTATACACACTGTGCATGCCTCATATCCTTCTGATGATGGTGTGTATACACACTTTACCTGCCTTATATCCTTCTGATGATGGTGTGTATACACACTTTACCTGTCTTATCTCCTTCTGATGATGGTGTGTATACACACGGCACCTGTCTTATCTCCTTCTGATGATGGTGTGTATACACACTGTGCAAGCCTTATATCCTTCTGATGATGGTGTGTATACACACTGTGCATGCCTTATATCCTTCTGATGATGGTGTGTATACACACTGTGCATGCCTTATATCCTTCTGATGATGGTGTATATGCACACATGTGCATGCCTTATATCCTTCTGATGATGGTGTGTATACACACTGTTCTTGTTTTATATCCTTCTGATGATGGTGTGTATACACCAAAACATGTAGGAAAGGGGCAAGAGTTTTGGATTTTAAGCTCAGTGTTAGTGTGGTAACGGGGTGTAATAAGGGGAGACGTTGTTACCCTAGGGGTAGATGACATTAAACTCTTGTATTCGTGACGCCAAGGCGTGGTTTATCCTCAATACCACTAGGTATACCGCTAGATCCTGGGCTAGGCACATGGGCAATAATGACTCTGACGCCAAATTACGGATTATGGTAGCTTTACTGAGGGTAGACAGATGGTAAAGTCAATACAGTCCATCCAGTGCTCACGGAGGTGACCAGTGACTCAGAGACCTTAAGGGCTTGCTGGGATTTGTAGTAGGACTGGACAATTTAATGCAGGCCACGCTGCCTTGACAGATGACAGGGACTGACGTGACTGAAGACTGACAAAGCTATGACTGTAGCTTACTGGCATTTGATGGTGGCTGCCGAACTTGACTTTGAGGCCTCCAACACTCTGGACACCTCCTGGGTAATAATCACATGACATATCACATGGTACAACTCTTAAAGCAACAAGACATGTTATAATACATTACAATGCAGAACATATGTACAGGGGGGAAACAAGTACAAGGGAGCCCAGGGGACACTGAAGGGAGGCTACCGGACCTGGCAGCAAGGGTACGGGCTAACACCTTCCATACTGGGCCACCACAAACTCCCCCCTCTGGTATACAGTCGTTCTCTATGCCCAGTCCTGGAGGGCGAATGACCGAAGTGGCCACTGGGGCCAAATGACTGTTCCTGGGGCATTTCAGCACAGAATGTCCTTCTCAGGTCTGATTATGGAACAATATAGAAATGAGTCCATGTAGCACTGGTAAATGTGCATACAGGCTCTTTACTTAGAGTAACAGGGTAAACATGTGGGATTTTTTTTGCTTGTAACTGCATTGTTAACACTCTTTAAACACTTTAATTCACTGGTTGCGGATTGGGTTGCCCGAGGCTATCTGCCCAATGCCTTGGCTGCTGGGACACTTCGGTATTACAACACTTCTCCCCAGAAATCAATATACAATGTTATGCAATACAACAGTGTTACCTTTACAACTTGTACTCTGCCATTATATGTGTTTATCTTATCTTGCAGGGGAACCCTCTCGCCAGTACAGCACTCTGTACACGTGGACAGGAGAAAATATTAGACAAGACATATACATACTTGATATACGTGGACTGAGACCTTAAAGTAATGTTACAGTTCTAACTTAGATATTTACATAAGTGTAGACTATTTTGATTTTATGTGACCTAACTGTGTGTGGTACATAAGTTTGCACACTATATTGTGAGCTAATCTTTGTACCTTGTGGGAATTTGGCCTTGTGTCGACCTTTGGGACCTACACAACACCATTTCGGGAGAATCTGGAACTCTTGTGGCTCCTGGAGCTCTTGGAACCTCTAAAGCTGCAGCTAACTCTTCCTCGACGAATTAAAGAGCGCGTATTGGTCCAGGGCTGGTGAGATCCAGAGTTGCTGGCATCTGCGCTGGAGACAGAGTTGATACCCTGGTGACTGGCGTATAGGCCGGAGCCAACGGTGACAAGGCTGGTACTGGTGTAGAGACTAGTGTGGGTTAAACCAGCCCTGAGGTTGGTGAGACACAGAAGACTGCAGGCTGAATTGGAGAGAACATGGGAAAATCCATAGATGGGTGGATCCCCTCGCCTGGAACGTACTCTCTCACAGGTCTGACAGCTGGAAGAGGTGGCGCTGGGAGTACTGGTAGATCTTCTTTCAAACACAACTTGATCCGGTTTCGGTGAACAACTTGTATCTCATACCCAGGCTTCTGTACTTCGTATACATCAGATTCTGGATAGGGTATGGCCGTCACTGTGTACGGTTCTGTCTCCCAGAAAGAGTCTTCCTTGTGGGTCCTTGCAAACTTCTACAGCCAGACTTTGTAGCCCAATTGAAGCGGTTTATCAGAGGCATAACGATTATAATCCTCCTGTTGTCTCCCCTGAGCCTCGCCCATCTTTTTGCTGAAAATTTCTTTGGCTTCCTGGATCCTCCTCTGGTGGCCAGAGACTCACTCCAGAGAGGCTTGCAGAGAGTTGTTGAATGGGACTTGGAGCCCAAATGTTCGGTCTTTAGTAGCTGCCCATGTCGCGCCATCATCAAGTAGAAAGGGGTGTATCCCGTAGAATAATTGACTATATTATTATAAATCTCCAACAGTTCAGACAGCAGACGGGGGCCACTCTTCTTGTCTTGACACAGAGGCTGTTCGCAACATGGGGATAAAGACTTGATTGATGCACTCACAGAGCCTGTTCCTCTGGGGGTGGTAAGCAGTAGTCCGGAGTTTCTTACAGGCATGGAATTGACATAGCTCTTCCACGGTCCGTCAGGAATGACTCTGGACACCCAAGGATTTGCAGCCAATTGGAGTAGAACATCTGGGCTGCTGTTTGGCTGTAACGGGTACAACGACAACCCACTTAGAGTAGGGATCCACCATGGTGAGAGCATAAGTGTACCTGGATCGGGTAGCAGACATCTTGACTTGGTCTAGCGCGACCAACTGGTTAGGCCTTTCGCTCTGGATGGAATGGAGGGGTGCTCTTGCGCCCTTGTGCACATTCTTAGTGATGTTACAGACTGCACATTCACTGCACCATTTCTCAACGTCGCTCCGCATTCCGATCCAATAGAATCTTCGCCTAACAGTAGCTTCGGTCTTGTGGACTCCAAAGTGTATATAGTATATAGCTGGAACGGCTGACTGTAGTCTGGATACGCCAAGATGGGGGGTTCTGTCAGTAGACATTTAAGAGCTCGGAATGCTTTCTTTTGCTCTTTTGACCATTCAATAGATAGTCTTCCATTGTAGTTCTCCTTTGCCGTACCCCATAAGAGTGCTGTGAGGGGTTCTGCAATCTGGGTGAAGTGGGGAATGAAGAGGCAAATCCCAGGAAGCTCCTGACATCTTTCACCATGCGTGAGGTAGGCCAGTTCTTCCACCTTTTCAGGATTTAACTGGACTCCCTCGGCGCTGACAACATGACCCAAGTAGTGAACCTGAGGTTTAAGCAGATGACACTTTGACGGCTTAATCTTCAGCTTTTGCTTGATCAGGACTTGGAAGATGTCTAACAGTTGACTGAGGTGTTCCTGGTAGGACATGGAATACACAATGACATCGTTCAGGTACAATAGGACAATAAAAGGGAGTTTGACGGACAAATTTGTAGATTTGTTGGAGGTGCTTTGCAAGCCCCCACATATTAAATGCTTCTGGATGATTGTCCACTGAAGTTGGTAGGGTTCCTTTGTGAGCCTTCACTTATAACTTACATGGTGTGGATAGTGATTCACTAAATCTCACTAATACATTTACAGCACAGTGACACCTGGATTTTACAGTATCTGTTTCGGTCGCAATTTCCTTTTACTGTATAAATATTCAAAGTTACGTTTTAAGAGAGTACGCATTCAATTGGGGTTTTTTGTGCCCTGAGCTTTGTGGCTTTGGGGTTATTGTGTTTGGTATTCCCCCTCATGCCACCAAAATAGCTCTAATCATTGAGGCCTGAACACCAAAAGACCTATGAAAGTGTCCTGTGGTATCTAGCAGCAAGTCCTGTAAGTTTTCAGGGGCGGTCTCCATGGTTCGGACTTGCTTCCAGCACATCCCACAGATGATAGATTGGATTAAAATTTGGGGTATCTGGAGCAAAACCCTGATTTCTTTATCCCGCTCCTCATTCCTGAACAATTTTTGAAGTGTGTCCGGGAGCATTATATTGCTAAAAGAAGCCACTGCTACTACTGTTTCATAAAGGTTGTATATTTTTGGGCTATATAAGAGTTGTGCTTTTTTCATTTAGCACTTGTAGGTTTATATACATTGAATGGGTTGTGACACATGTTGTAATATTGGTTTCTGGGGGGGGGGGGGGGGGGTAGGTTTTTCACTATGGAATCCCTCTGCCATGAAGTAAGCTCTTGATATGTACAATATTTCGGTAAGTGATATGTGTCATGTTAACATTTACATGATGCCAGGACCCCAGGTTTCCAGCAGAATATTTCCCAGTACATTACACAGCCTTTGTCGGCTCGTCTTCTTCCATAGTGCACACTGGTAGGATTTCTTCCTCAGGTAAGTTCTCCACACACCTGCCCATACACATGATGTAAGAGAAAACATGACTCATCAGACCACAATGCCTCCTTCCATTGCTTTATGGTCCCATTTGATGCTCAGGCCCCCATTGTGGGAGCTTTTGGTAGTGAACAGGGGGCAGCATAGGTACTCTGATCAGAATGTGCCTTCATGGTAAGCTGCAAAGCCCTGTGTGATCTGAGACAATATTGGAAGAGATGAAAAGAGAAAACAGGGGGCGCTCCCTTGTAGTGTATATCAACTTGGTGTGCATCCTCCACCACACCTAAGTGACATACTCACCTGTTGGGTAGTGGCACTCTGATCCACGGCTCCTGTGAGTCATTATTTACAGAGATAAGTATGGGTGTAGACAAGGTGAGTATAGGTATGGCCGCTGCACTCGGACCGGTTCTGGACTCCTGTAGGGAGACCAACAGGGATATGCAAATCACAGGATGAAAATACAGTCTTAGAGGCATAGTAGTAAAAATATGAGGGTGCTGGTAGGGATCCTGTGAGTATGCAGTGCTGGCGTGACCACGACAGCACTGCATACTCACAGGATTCCTACTAGCACCCTCATATTTTACTTCCTCCGAGGAGTGCATTGTATAATTGGACCTGAGGAAACGCGTCGTCCGTATTGTCATAAATAAAATATCTATTGTCCTGTGCTGGCCTGAGTCATTTGTTTTGCGACAACCCTTGAGTAGTGCCTCCAAGTTTTTATTTTCTTCCTGTTATTTGCATATCCCTGTGTGACCCGATGGGCTAGCCTATACGTCTGACACTTCAATGGGCCATTGGCACCCATAACCCAGTTACCAGTTGACCTTTCTTGGAGAACTTTTTAAAGTACTAAATCCTTCAAACCTCACAAGACCTACAATTTTGGAGATGCTCTGACTACGTCTACTTACCATCACAATTTAGCCATTCATTTCTGCTTCCAGGAAAAAATTTAATAAAATACTTAATTCACAGACAGGTGGAAGGGGAACTACAAGCTGCTGAAAGGTGAGGAAGATGTTTCTTATGACATAATTCCCTGCAGCCTACAGAGCACATATCGGGCATATGGTTATTGAGATGCAAGGACAAGTCCCCCATTTGCTCCCCCTATGATCCAGGACTGTTGGTACTTATATGTGCTGGCAACTTAGAAAAACTTGACAATGGGCTTCCCTTTAGCACATTATAGCTGAACGTAAGCACTTTCTCCGCTGAATAACACAGATGACCTTTAGAATCATTATTAACATTGTGGCTGTGAGAGCTTTATTACGTTTTACATTTGCATATTCTTAAAGCATTAAAATGATATACAACATTTGCTGCCTATTTTTTATACCCGATATGTTGAAGCCATAAATACATTTCTGTAATACCCACATAGGATACACTTGGTTCTGTTTATCACATACAACATCAACCACTAAATAAAAACAACTTAGTGTGTAAATAAATATTAGTTTGGCTTGGCCTATCTGGTTTATTTTACACGTTATGGTCCCAACAGGGGCTGTTAAACTGTCTTTAGAAAAATGGGACACCATACAAATATTTTCCACTTCAGTAATCACTAATTTATTCTGGTCATTATTGGCATACAGTAATATGAGCACTATATGGTGGCGTTTACACTGTTGTACAATATACTGGTTTGGCAGTGTATGGTGGTTGCAATTCTTATGTCTGATTGCAGGGGGTCCGGCCACTGGGGACCCCCGCGATCTCAGCTGCGGCACCACAGACATCCAATACATGGAGCGAACTTGCTCCATGCTGGATGACTGGCAATGCGAGGCGGAAGCTCGTGACGTTACGTTCATGCCCCGCTTGTGGCGTCACGGCCACGACCCCTCAATGAAAGTCTATGGGAGTAGGTGTGACCGCCATCACGCCCCCCTCCCATAGACTTTCATTGATGGGGCGCAGCCATGACGTCACTTGTGGGGCTTGACCATCACGTCACTGCACCCAACACTCTAAACAAGTGCTGGGTGCAGCAGGGAGATCGTTTGGCGTACCCCTTTAAACATTGTTTTTTAGAAAACAGTACAGAAATGTTATTTGGCCCATGTTAGACTCTATTGCATGGTTATTTATGTGATTTATGATCATACAACATTTGGCGCAAGTGCCAAAAGAACATACAGGGCACCGCTCAACAACAGGACTGTCCGGGGTCCAGTTGAGTATTGTCTAGACATCTGTCCTCTAAAGATATAATGTAGGGGTTGAAAGTTATTTTAATGATTTTTGTGGTTGCATTACCTTACATTAGTTACATATAGTAATCACAATAGCAGTCACTTAAGGTACCTATACATTATCGATAACTGTTGATTAAACAATTGTTGGGTCAAGAGCTGTTACCTTCAATTTCCCAACACACATGTATCCTTGGCTCAGCTGAGTGGGCATATTACATATCTGTTGGCCAAATGCTCTTATAGCTGACAGCTATTTCCCCCCGATCCACACTATACACATACTTGCATGGTTCAAATAGCCAGCTTCTGCCGGACTTGATCCTTCTTTTCCCCGACACCTGCCATTGGGAAAGAGTTGCACATTATATGGTCAGCACATTCCACCAAAATCGACAAGTGCGACTTACGCTTATCAAATGTTTATGGCCAGCTTTAAGCTACTGTGGGACAACTCTGTTGGTGGCGTGCCTCAAGGGAGAAAAAAGTGCTAACATTCATTTTTCCCTATCATTCCCCATACACATAGTTGCAAATTCCCCATACACATAGTTGGCTAACATTGCTGAAATTGACAAACTTTCAGTAATATATATGGGTGCCTTTAAACTTGTGCTAGATTCCAATTTAAACATGTAAAGGAAAGCAATGTGTTTAGAGATATGTAGGGCTCTGATCCTATAAAGATGTATCATACAACTTCTGGTTGGATGACTGTGATCCCCCAAAACTCTTGGCCCTTTAAGTGATAATCTGGTTTAAAAAGTGTCTGATCACGGGGGGTCCATGCTGGGACCCCGCTCAATTTCCAAAATGGGGCCTGACTCACTTATGGGTCAATTTGCTTAAATTTGCTCTCAATTTGCTTACATGTTAATGGGGTATTCTGGGCAAAAACAAGTCTGATCGTGGGGGGCCCGCCGCTGGGACCCCCCCCCCCCCGTGATCTTCCTGCAGCACCCGCATTCCATGCAGGGTTGCGTCTTCGGGCTTGGAGATCTCCGGGTTTCCGGGACTGGAGACAAGACGTAACCCGGAGGTTTCTAAACCTGGAGATGCAGCCCCGCATAGAATGCGGGTGCTGCAGGGAGATCAAGGGGGGTCCAAGTGGCGGGCTGAGATCAGACATCTCATTCCCTATCCTTTGGATAGGGGTTAAGATTAGAGATGAGCGAACTTTTGAAAAATTTGATTTGGCCAATTCGCCAAATGTAAAAAAAAAAATTGTTTTGATATGAATTTATTCGCAGCGAATCTATATTAAAAACAGCTATTTCTGGACTACAGAGAGCCTCAAAAGGGGTGTAGAACACTTTGCTTTGTTCTAGCACGCATAAGGAGTGTGCTGTGTTAGTAAAAAAATACTGTTATTCAGTATGACATGCAGATTACAGGCATCTCTTTTAGAATCATTCCGCAGACCGGAACATTGACAGAGCCTAGAGGTAGCATCAGTATGAGGAGACCATATAGTGGCTGAATGACACAGCCTGGAATTGACTGAAGCATGAGGAGACCATATAGTGGCTGAATGCCACAGCGTGGAGGTGTTGGCAGCATGAGGAGACCATTTAGTGGCTGAATGACACAGCCTGATGCTGGCAGCAGCATGAGTAGACATTAGGGTTTCACAATTCCTAAGATTAAAAGATGAATTTTGAAATGTAAATTGAAGATTTATGGTAGTTAGTGCTACCATAAAAATGTATGGCCCAGGCCCAGCAGCATCATTAAACCATATATTGGCTGAATGACACAGCCTGGAGGTGGCCGAAGCATGAAGAGACCATATTGTGGCTGAATGATACAGCCTGGAATTGACTGAAGCATGAGGAGACCATATGGTGGCTGAACGACACAGCCTGGAGTTGGCAGAAGCATGAGGAGACCATTGAAATGTAAGATTTTGAAATAGAAATTTAAGATTTTGAAATTGAAATTGAGGATTTTGAAATTGAAATTTTAACTCCCAAGTTTTTGTGTCCCGGGCCCCGGCATGTGGGTACAAAGGACCACATCTAACAAGGAGTCACATGGCACTTTAATGACACAGCTTGGGGGTGGCATCACTATGAGGAGACCATATAGTGGCTGAATGACTGCCTCTAGTTTGTGGCAGCATGGGGGGACCATATAGTGTCTGAATGGTACAGCCTGGAGTTGGCTGAAGCATGAGGAGACCATATAGTGTCTGAATGGCACAGTCTGGAGCTGGCAGCAGCATGAGTAGACACTGGGGCTTCACAATCCCTAAAATTAAAAGATGAATTTTGAAATTTAAATTGAAGATTTATGGTAGCTTCAGCTAGCATGAAATTTTTTTAGGCCCAGGCCCACCAGCATCATTAAACCATATATTGGCTGAATGACGCAGCCTGGAGGTGGCTGAATCATGAGGAGACCCAATAGTGGCTGAATGGCACATCCTAGAGGTGGCGGAAGCATGAGGATACCATATAGTGTCTGAATGGCACAGCCTGGAGTTGTCAGAAGCATGAGAAGACCATTGAAATTTCAAATTTTTAAATTGAAATGTAAGTTTTTGAAATTGAGGATTTTGAAATAAAAATTTTAACTCTCAAGTTTAAGTGTCACGGGCCCCAGCGCATGGGTACAAAGGACCAAATCAAACAAGGAGTCACATGTCACATGGCAGCACAATGACAGAGCCTGCAGGTGGCACCAGTATGAGGAGACCATATAGTGGAAGAATGGCACAGCCTGGAGGTGGCTGAAGCATGAAGAAACCATATAGTGGCTGAATGGCACAGCCTGGAGTTGGCTGAAGCATGAGAAGAGACCATATAGTGGCTGAATGAGACAGCCTGGAGGTGGCATCAGTATGAGGAGACATACAGTGGCTGAATGACTGGCTGGAGTTTGTGGCAACATGGGGAGACCATACAGTGTCTAAATGGCACAGCGTGGATTTGGCTGAAGCATGAGAAGACCATTGAAATTTCAGATTTTTAAATTAAAATTTAAGATTTTGAAATTGAAGATTTTTAAGTTAAAATTTTAACTCTCAAGTTTTAGTGTCCCGGGCCCCAGCGTGTGGGTACAAAGGACCAAATCAAACAAGGAGTCACATGGCAGCACAATGACAGAGCCTGCAGGTGGCACCAGTATGAGGAGACCATATAGTGGAAGAATGGCACAGCCTGGAGGTGGCTGAAGCATGAAGAAACCATATAGTGGCTGAATGGCACAGCCTGGAGTTGGCTGAAGCATGAGAAGAGACCATATAGTAGCTGAATGAGACAGCCTGGAGGTGGCATCAGTATGAGGAGACCATACAGTGGCTGAACGACTGGCTGGAGTTTGTGGAAGCATGGGGAGACCATACAGTGTCTGAATGGCACAGCCTGGATTTGGCTGAAGCATGAAGAGACCATATAGTGGCTGAATGGCACAGCCTGGAGTTGGAAGCATAAGAAGACCATTGAAATTTCAGATTTTTAAATTAAAATGTAAGATTTTGAAATTGAGGAGTTTTAAATTAAAATTTTAACTCTCATGTTTTAGTGTCCCGGGCCCCAGCGTGTGGGTACAAAGGACCAAATCAAACAAGGAGTCACATGTCACATGGCAGCACAATGATCGAGCCTGCAGGTGGCACCAGTAGGAGGAGACCATATAGTGGCTGAATGGCACAGCCTGGAGGTGGTTGAAGCATGAAGAGACCATATAGTGGCTGAATGGCACAACCTGGAGTTGGCTGAAGCATGAGAAGAGACCATATAGTGGCTGAATGAGACAGCCTGGAGGTGGCATCAGTATGAGGAGACCATACAGTGGCTGAATGACTGACTGGAGTTTGTGGCAGCATGAGGAGACCATACAGTGTCTGAATGGCACAGCCTGGATTTGGCTGAAGCATGAAGAGACCATATAATGGCTGAATGGCACAGCCTGGAGTTTGTGACAGCATGAAGAGACCATATAGTGGCTGAATGGCACAGCCTGGAGTTTGTGACAGCATGAAGAGACCATATAGTGGCTGAATGGCACAGCCTGGAGGTGGCTGAAACATGAGGAGACCACATAGTGGCTGAATGGCACAGCCAGAACACTGATGTGACTAGGATGACAAACGCTGCTGGAATGAGCTTTTCTGTGTAACACACACAGAGATTTCTGTCCTATCTCTATGCAGTGTAATGAATAGTGATGAGCAGTAGGGGCCATATCCGAATTTGCAATATTTTGTGAATATATTGACGATTATTCGTCCTATGTTCATGGAATTAGCATATTCACTATGTTCATTCACTATTTTTCCATGCGAAAATTTGCATGGAAAATTCGCATCAAATTTGCATAAAAATGTTAAAAAAAAAAAAAAAACAGACCCACGTGATAGACCACTATTCACATGGAAAATTTTGATGTGAAAAAAAAAAACGAATAAAGAAAAACGAATATTCGTCATTACGAATATATAGCACTATATTCTAAATATTTGCAAGATCGCGAAGTGCCGATATTCGCGATAAAAATTTGCATTACGAATATTTATGCTCAACACTAATAATGAATGATATGTAGAACCGCAAAATGGCTGCCAAATATATAGGGCTGTGACATCACAGGGGTGACTGGCTGCTGATAGGCTGCATCCTGCATGTGATTCAGGGTCTTCCCTTCCCGCCTTCTCCACATTCCTTGCCCCATGTACGGACATGTAAATCCACCATTTTAGATGCCCTGGAGTCTGGACTGCAGTAAATGTAATTTAATGAAGCGATTCACGTGATAGAATCACGGTAATATTTGCATTCATTACGAATCAAATATTTCATGAAATTCGTAACAAATTTGGGTTCGTCAGCTTCGATTAGCTCATCTCTAGAAAATATGTTTTTGCCTAGAAATAACCCTTTAAGTCAACCTCTGAAGAAAAGTTCCCCAAAAATTTGACATCCAAAAGTTTATTTCATGCTGAAGTTATATAAGTAGAAAGTAACACTGAATGTAAGCAACGATGACTCGCTAATGGCATTTTCTCCACAACAAGTTTGATGCTAGATATATTCAGACTGAAAGGAATAAATGTGTACTTGCCGGTGGCGCATTACAGCTAATATTAGATAATTGCCTGCAAGCATGAGTGACATTAAACTAACCCAGATCTGAACTGACAAGTAGTTCTTATCACTTCATGTCCGAAACACAATGTTTCTGTTTGTATTACAGATCCAACAGTTTCTTCAAACGACTTTGTTTCCCTTATATTTCATCTGACTGTAACAAATGTGATAGCTGAGGTTCAGACATGCCGTATGTTTAGGAACGGAATGGCCGCAGTTTGTTCCTGTAACTTTACGATGATACAGAACATTTTTAATTGCTTCGTTTTAATCTTCTTAATAGTTATCCTCCAGTTTAGTAAAGTACAGTACATACTAAGAAAATAACCACAAAAAGTTTAGACTTGAGGACAAATAGAGTTTATGGTGCCATGGAATTAGCTAAATATCTTTGAGGATCTGGCTTTGGGCATTCGTGGGTTCTTGGGTGCCAAAGTCATGCTGCGTTCCCACTCTACCTTACCTTCTTGTTGATATTGTAAGCTTAGAGTATGTTTCTCTAGATCCTCATGGATCCAACAGTAGGCACTAAAATCTGTCCACATTTTCCCAATGACCATGTTGGCCCTGAATATAAGCATTTGAGATTAGTATTAATACTTTTCTGCAACTATTCATAAATTCAACATGATCCATACAGTGCAAATCAAGAAGACGACAAATCTTCATGTTTCATACGTTTCATACGTGAAATTCAACTTAGCTTCTAGGGCAAGTTTCCCTTTTAGCCTACATTCAGGTCTTTATCTAAGGTTTAACCCCTTAAGGACACATGACGTTCTCATACGTCTCCATTTCCGAGTCCTTAAGGACACATGACGTATGAGAACGTCATGTGTTTTACCGGCCCCCCGCAACCATCTGGAGCGGAGCCGGTCCCCGATGCCTGCTGAAATCGTTCAGCAGGCATCGGGGCATATCGCCCAGGGGGGTCATTATGACCCCCCATGTCGGCGATGGCCGCAGATCGCTGGACAATTCAGTCCAGCGATCTGCGGCGGATTCCGGGTCAATCGGGTCTCCAGTGACCCGGTGACCCGGAATTACAGGCTGTTCGGGGCCGTCTCCGACGGCCCCGAACAGCCAGAGCCAGCAGGGGTGAGGTGGCACTGGTGCCACCTCACGATCGCCCTGATTTGTCGGCCGGATTACCGGCCGACCAATCAGGGCGCCTGCTGCGGGTGTCACTCCCGCAACCCGCACCGCCCCTCTTCCGGAGGACGTGAGCGGGTGCGGGACGTGCACCCCGGGTGCTGGGGACCCCGATCCCCGGCGCCCCTGTTGGGATCGGGGCCCCAGGAGCAGCGGCGGCGGCGGAGACGACGAGGGACTGACCTGGTGCAGCGAGGATCGTTGGAGGTGAGTGACAGTCTCCTGCTGTTGCTTAGCAACAGCTCCCAGCATGCAAAAAGGGCATGCTGGGAGCTGTAGTTATGCAACAGCAGGAGGCAGACCACCACAACTCCCAGCATGCCCTTATGAGCATGCTGGGACTTGTAGTTTTGCAACAGCTGGAGGCACATTCTTTCTATGGAAAAGTGTACCTTCAGCTGTTGTGTAACTACAACTCCCAGCTTGCACAATCAGCTAAAGTGCATGCTGGGAGTTGTAGTGGTGCATCTGGTGGTTGCATAACTACAACTCCCAGCATGCCCGTTGGCTGTCGGTGACTGCTGAGAGTTGTAGTTTTGCAACAGCTGAAGGCACACTGAGTTAAGTAGCAAACCAGTGTGTCTCCAGCTGTTGCATAACTACAATCCCCAGCATCCCCAGCCAAAGTAGTATGCCTCCAGCTGTTGCATAACTACAAGACCCAGCATGCCCTTCCGCTGTCCGTACATGCTGGGGGTTGTAGCTTTTGCAACAGCTGAAGGCACACTGGTTGCAAAACACTGAGTTTGTTACCAAACTCTGTGTTTCACAACCAGTGTGCCTCCAGCTGTTGCAAAACTACAACTCCCAGCATGCACTGATAGACCGTACATGCTGGGAATTGTAGTTTTGCAACAGCTGGATGTTCCCCCCCCAATGTGAACGTACAGGGTACACTCACATGGGCGGAGGATTACAGTAAGTATCCGGCTGCAAGTTTGAGGTGTGGCAAAATTTCTGCCGCAGCTCAAACTGCCAGCGAGAAACTACTGTGAACCCCCCCGCCCGTGTGACTGTACCCTAAAAACACTACACTACACTAACACACAATAAAATAAAAAGTAAAAAACACTACATATACACATACCCCTACACAGCCCCCCTCCCCAATAAAAATGAAAAACGTCTGGTACGCCACTGTTTCCAAAACGGAGCCTCCAGCGGTTGCAAAACTACAACTCCCAGCATGCACTGATAGACCGTACATGCTGGGAGTTGTAGTTTTGCACTGATTCCCCCCCCCCCCCAATGTGAACGTACAGGGTACACTCACATGGGCGGAGGATTACAGTAAGTATCCGGCTGCAAGTTTGAGCTGCGTCAAATTTTCTGCCGTAGCTCAAACTGCCAGCGAGAAACTACTGTGAACCCCCCGCCCGTGCGACTGTACCCTAAAAACACTACACTACACTAATACAAAATAAAATAAAAAGTAAAAAACACTACATATACACATACCCCTATACAACCCCCCTCCCCAATAAAAATTAAAAACGTCTGGTACGCCACTGTTTCCAAAACGGAGCCTCCAGCTGTTGCAAAACAACTACTCCCAGTATTGCCAGATAGCCGTTGACTGTCCAGGCATGCTGGGAGTTTTACAACAGCTGGAGGCACCCTGTTTGGGAATCACTGGCGTAGAATACCCCTATGTCCACCCCTATGCAAGTCCCTAATTTAGGCCTCAAATGCGCATGGCGCTCTCACTTTGGAGCCCTGTCGTATTTCAAGGCAACAGTTTAGGGCCACATATGGGGTATCGCCGTACTCGGGAGAAATTGGGCTTCAAATTTTGGGGGGTATTTTCTGCTATTACCCTTTTAAAAAATGTAAAATTTTTGGGAAAACAAGCATTTTAGGTTAAAAAAATATATATTTTTTTACATATGCAAAAGTCGTGAAACACCTGTAGGGTATTAAGGTTCAAATTACCCCTTGTTACGTTCCCCGAGGGGTCTAGTTTCCAAAATAGTATGCCATGTGTTTTTTTTTTTTGCTGTCCTGGCACCATAGGGGCTTCCTAAATGCGGCATGCCCCCAGAGCAAAATTCGCTTTCAAAAAGCCAAATGTGACTCCTTCTCTTCTGAGACCTGTAGTGCGCCAGCAGAGCACTTTTCACACCCATATGGGGTGTTTTCTGAATCGGGAGAAATTGGGCTTCAAATTTTGGGGGGTATTTTCTGCTATTACCCTTTTTAAAATTGTAAAAATTTTGGGAAACCAAGCATTTTAGGTAAAAAAAAATATATTTTTTTACATATGCAAAAGTCGTGAAACACCTGTAGGGTATTAAGGTTCACATTACCCCTTTTTACGTTCCCCGAGGGGTCTAGTTTCCAAAATGGTATGCCATGTGTTTTTTTTTTGCTGTTCTGGCACCATAGGGGCTTCCTAAATGCGGCATGCCCCCAGAGCAAAATTTGCTTTCAAAAAGCCAAATGTTACTCCTTCTCTTCTGAGACCTGTAGTGCGCCAGCAGAGCACTTTTCACCCCCATATGGGGTGTTTTCTGAATCGGGAGAAATTGGGCTTCAAATTTTGGGGGGTATTTTCCGCTATTACCCTTTTTAAAAATGTAAACATTTTGGGAAAACCAGCATTTTAGGTAAAAAAATATATATTTTTTTACATATGCAAAAGTCGTGAAACACCTGTAGGGCATTAAGGTTCACGTTACCCCTTGTTACGTTCCCCGAGGGGTCTAGTTTCCAAAATGGTATGCCATGTGTTTTTTTTTTGCTGTTCTGGCACCATAGGGGCTTCCTAAATGCGGCATGCCCCCAGAGCAAAATTTGCTTTCAAAAAGCCAAATGTGACTCCTTCTCTTCTGAGACCTGTAGTGCGCCAGCAGAGCACTTTTCACCCCCATGCGAGGTGTTTTCTGTATCGGGAGAAATTGGGCTTCAAATTTTGGGGGGTATTTTCTGCTATTACCCTTTTTAAAAATGTAAAATTTTTGGGAAACCAAGCATTTTAGGTAAAAAAAATATATATTTTTTTTACATATGCAAAAGTCGTGAATCACCTGTGGGGTATTAAGGTTCACTTTACCCCTTGTTACGTTCCCTGAGGGGTCTAGTTTCCAAAATGGTATGCCATGTGTTTTTTTTTGCTGTCCTGGCACCATAGGGGCTTCCTAAATGCGGCATGCCCCCCAAAAACCATTTGTCGCTCCTTCCCTTCTGAGCCCTCTACTGCGCCCACCGAACAATTAACATAGACATATGAGGTATGTGCTTACTCGAGAGAAATTGGGTTTCAAATACAAGTAAAAATTTTCTCCTTTTTATCCCTTGCAAAAATTCAAAAATTGGGTCTACAAGAACATGCGAGTGTAAAAAATGAAGATTTTGAATTTTCTCCTTCACTTTGCTGCTATTCCTGTGAAACACCTAAAGGGTTAATACACTTACTGAATGTTTTTTTGAATACTTTAGGGGGTGTAGTTTTTATAATGGGGTCTTTTATGGGGTATTTCTAATATGAAGACCCTTCAAATCCACTTCAAAACTGAACTGGTCCCTGAAAAATAGTGAGTTTGAAAATTTTGTGAAAAATTTCAAAATTGCTACTGAACTTTGAAGCCCTCTGGTGTCTTCCAAAAGTAAAAACTCATAAATTTTATGATGCAAACATAAAGTAGACATATTGTATATGTGAACCCAAAAAAAATATATTTTGAATATCCATTTTCCTTACAAGCAGAGAGCTTCAAAGTTAGAAAAATGCAAAATTTTCATTTTTTTAATCAAATTTTGGGATTTTTCACCAAGAAAGGATGCAAGTTACCATAAAATTTTACCACTAAGTTAAAGTAGAATATGTCACGAAAAAACAATCTCGGAATCAGAATGATAACTAAAAGCATTCCAGAGTTATTAATGTTTAAAGTGACAGTGGTCAGAATTGCAAAAAACGCTCCGGTCCTTAAGGTATAAAATGGCCTGGTCCTTAAGGGGTTAAACATAGTCACTATTCCCACGTTACTGTTTACTCTCCAGCTGTTAGAAAAGAGTTTGGTTTAATCAATGGAGTAATCCACCATTTGGTGGTCAAATGCTGGAAGTTAGTCCACTGAGCCATGGGAAGAGAAGCATGGTGCTCTACCACCATACAGGATGACCAGACCAAAAATTGCACCAAGGTAATGGGGCCCCACGCATGACGTCATGGCCATGCCCCCTCAATGCAAGTCTATGGGAGGGGGCATGATGGCCGTCACACCCCCTCCCATAGACTTGCATTGAGGAGGCAAGGCCGTGATGGTACAAGAGGAGAGTTACCGTGACGTCATGAGCCTCCGCTGTGCATCGCCAGTCATCCGGCATGAAGCAAAGTTTGCTTTGTGCACGAGGTGTCTAAGGGTGCCGCAGCTGAGATCGCGGGGGTCCCCATCGGCGGGACCCACGCGATCAGACATCTTATCCTCTATCCTTTGGATAGGGGATAAGATGGTTAGGGGCGGTGTACCCCTTTAAATCTATGCAACCAGATACCCCTTTAAATCTATATATCCAGCAACAACCATTGAATTAAGATCATATTTTGCTGTGTATTTGCTGCTGCGCATTTTCTTTCCCATTGAAGTCAATGGGTAGCAAAATACGCAGTTGATTTTGCTTCCCATTGACTTCAATGGGTAGGAAAATACGTAGCAGAAAATACGCAGCAAAATACGGCATATGGGAACATTCCCTAAGTCAACGGGATCGCCTAATGGCAGTGTCCTCTTTTAACAGAATAATGCTCCGCACTGAAAAAATTGTTCAGAAATGGCTTGTGCAACATGAAAAAGAGATTAAGGTGGTGACTTGGCCTCCAGATTCCCCAGATGTCAATCCAATCTAGGATCTGAGGGATGTGCTGGAAAAACAAGTCTGATTCCAGAGGCCGCACCTCACAGCTGATGCCACCTTGTGGAATCAAGGCTTTGACCGGTCAGAGTTGTTTTGGTGGCATGAGGGTCACCTACATCATATTAGGCTGTGGGTTTATGTAATGTGTACTTTAATATAAAAAAATAAAAAACAATAATTATACTGAATGTACTTTGATTTAACTAACAATTTGCCTCAATGAACAATATTGTATTTACCACAATCACATTTAGGAATAAGGGTCATATGTATCAGTATATACCTTTATTTTTATAAAGTTGTGAAGCAGCATATCTATTCTTTGCTGACCTTTACACGTTTTTTAATTACTCCATAAAAATGTAGCATTAAAGCAATGTTTGAATTCGGGCCACAGCTGAAAGCTTGTGCAGCGTACGGGGTTTTAGCGCTTCTTTCTCATGTCCTAGAAAGCTTAGGGAAAGTTATATATAAATGATACTGCTGACAGCCATGTGGTTCTTTCATTGATAAATTAGCTGCTGACTGCTGCTCTCTGGAAACAGAAACATGTTACCGGGAGATAAGTGCCCAGCCCAATATCCAGCTGTTGAGATTCTGGAAAGTGCACACACAACGGAGATAGAAAAATAATAGGAAAATACAGAAAAAATACTAAAAAAATGACTTAGCATTAGCATTGCACAATGGACGTTATATATCAGCCTTACCACCCACTAATAACAAAATGCAGATTTTTTTTTTTATTAAACTTGGGGTTTATTCACGAACTTCACATTTTTTTTTTTAAATTACTCTGAAAACATTTGAAACTGCAAACTAGGAGAAAAAAATCAGATGTTGGGTAATTTTTTAAAGGATTCTCCAATTTGGACAAACCCTAACATATATATATATATATATATCACACTAGTTGTGGGGTCAGTTAGTGCCTAACTTTTTTGCAGTGCTACCATAGAGAAAATGAAGCATTACATAGTCCCTATTCAAAACAATGATTTGTCTGTGTGATGCGTCCGGCATCGCCTAATGGCGATGCAGGACGCATTACACAGACAAATCATTGGACTGGTCCTCCAGAGGAAGAGACTTTTTAACCTTTGTAATTACACTTCCAGCTGGCAGGATGGTGATTCTAAAAAGGGGTGATCGGACCTGGCCAGGTTGTGTATTCTTCTCGCCGGTCAGCTAAGAGTTATAGGGGGAGATTCATCAAAACTTATGCAAAGGAAATCAGATCGCTACTTTCATTTTGCAGAGGCCTTTTTAAAAATGAAAGAAGCGATCTGATTGGTTGCTATAGACAACTGGGCAACTTTTCTTCTGCACAGGTTTTCATAAATCTCCCCCACAGTCTTTGACCTATCGGCAGCTAGTGGGTTGTGTTTCTAGGCCTCCAGCCTTTGTGGCTTTGCCGTTGATTTTACTTCACCTTGTACTCTTGTCTGTGTCTGTTCACATGTACTTTGTATGCTATGGTTTATTAGTTCTGTCATGTTTGGCTTTTACCTTATTCCGTTTCTTTGGTTATAAGTCTGTACTTTGATCGGTGCTTTCATGTGTAGCTTTGTATCTGCTTTGTGATTTTGTATCTTGGTTAGTGTTCAGACCTGGTTTGTGTTTTGTATTCCTCCATGTTTGGAGTTTGGTTTTAATCCAGTTACTCCTATAGTCAGTTCAGTTCCTGAGCTTTGCTATGTCTCTAACATAGGAGTCAGTTTGGTTCTTCTTTCTAGTTTGAATTAGTTCTGTGTACTCTGATCTTGTTCTGTGTTTAGACCTGTTCGTCTTGTGCTTTGTTCGCTTATATATCTGTTCTTGGTATCCATAATTTTCATATACTTGATCTATATAGGGGGAGTTTTATCAAAACCTGTTCAGAGGAAAAGTTGCTGAGTTGCCCATAGCAACCAATCAGATCACTTTTCATTTCTGAAAAGGCCTGTGTAAAATGAAAGAAGCGATCTGATTGGTTGTCTGACATAGTGTCTGACTTCAGTTTGCCTGTTAATTTCCTGCATTCCTGGCCTAGCCTTGTCTTTATATATATTTCCTAGTACTCTGCCTTATTCATATTATATACCTGCCATTATGTTTCCCTGATATTTGTTTACTATTTCATATTCCTGCTGTTATTCTGTATTCCTGTTTCCTATCTGTGTGATATAGTTGTACCTTTGGTATCCTGACTTTTGTCCTTAACCTCGTACAGTTCCTGTTTATTGTTTTGACCATTACGTCCCTGCACTTTAGTTAGAATATGGACCACTACCCAGTTGTAGAGCCACTATTTAGGGTGGGTATGCAAGTAGGCAGAAAAAGAAGCTCTGGGAAAGCTCAGGGCTCCATCATCCCTGTATTATGTGATCCATCATGAAAAGAGGACTGCCTGCATTGAGTTAGAACTCCATAACAGATTGACTAAAAATGGTGTTTCTAAACTAAACATCCCTTTTTATAAATAGATGTCTTCTCCATTGTATTGCAGGTCAACTCCCCTACAATTTTTAAAAAGATTATCACTTGGTACATGGCCCGGAGATATAAAGAAGCACAGTTGTACATCCCCCCAATCAATTTGATAGAACACATTAATGTAAAAATATTTTGCTGCTTATAAGTGTAATGAAGTACCTGAAACAAATGATGTTAATAGACTTTGTAGGAGTCTTTTGGGTCAACAACAGTGTTCAAACTCCTGCAACCAAGGGCAACCTCCTTCATAATTTACAACATTGTGATTAGCTTATCTCCATTTAATACTATATTCCTTCTCAGGCCAGGTATGAAGTATTAAATAGATTGAATAAACCAGAATAGGCATTGTGGTCTCACATTTGATCAATTACTCTTAATCAGTTTCTTATGACTGCTCAGCTCTATGCTGGTTGCCTCCCTTTAAAGGTCTCTGGCTTTTACAGAATGTGCGGATTATAGAAGATGCTCTGTTTGTTTGTTTCCAGCATTCTTTGTCTTTTCTAATACCTTGTTCTTGTCTACAGTTGGTGTTTCGAGGTTCTTACTTGAGTAGTCCTTGTTAATGCAATCTAAAGTTGCTGTAATACCCAGTTTAACTTGTTGTTTCGTTCATGTGTCTCAGTTTTCTGCTTAAACTTAGTTTTGAATTGGGGTCTTAGTGCTTGCTTGCTGTTCTACTAAGGGAAATGTGAAGTCCACAGCTGACAAATGGACTTTTGCAGGGACAGAGAAGTTTAGTGGTCTTTGCTTATGTTGGGTTTAGTGATCAGGGAAAGATTAGGGATAGTAGTCTAAGTTTAATTGGTGTACTTGATCTGTACATTACATTTTGCATTATTCCTGGCTGCCATCATCATGTTTTGGTGATAGCATAAATCCCATCACCATCTGGGTTCTGTCGCCTGTTAACCAGTAATTATACTTATTATTTGTTACCTGCCAGTTCTGCTTTTTATGTCTTTTCTTGCAGCTTTTCATACAGCTACTGTAAGTCCTAGAGATATCTGGCAAGAGCCACAGTTAGGACCCAGAAAAGGTAATTTCTATAGGTAAATAGCAGTTCTGCCTTTTTGTGACCAGGCTGCTCCATTATAAGGTCTAGGATTATTGTTTCTCATTTATACAAAAACATAAAATGATGCATGATTTTAATATATAATATCATAGTACAATTACATTATGTGTAGGACATCCATGTTATAACGGGTGCATAATAAAAGCTTGTGTATACCGATTTCAGACCCGAAAAAGTTAAATGCTTTAGTAAAAGTTTAGTGAGCGTGCAGTGGGTGTAGGCGTCCTATGGTGTGTCACGCCATGTTCACAATAAAACAATTTCTCATGCTGGATCAAAGATTACAGTGTCTTTTTTTTTTTTTTTTTTGTTAAGGAAAGGATCATCCAAGTAGGCTTATGTTATGATCTTCACAGGAGAACATTGTAGGAGAAGAAAAGAGGAACACTCTGATTTTAATCTAAATGAAGAATTGTCTCTCCAGGAAGGGAAGATATGCTGACTCTATTTCATGCTCATCAAAAACGCTCTTGGATGTCTGCCTGGTATTACTGCACATGTTGCTTCCACTAAGAAAAGCCACTTCACCTCTACTACAACAAAAAAAAATGGAACAAAGAAGTTCAAAACAGTATAAGAGAATAATTATAAAGTAAACACAATGTAAAAAAGAACAAGGTGATAATACCAACATACATAGAAGCAACAGCAGTCAAGACCAGACACACCCAGTTCATTCATTGACAGGATATAATGGGATCATCTCCTCGTGTGATTTCTTTTTTATTATCCAGTAGTTAAATGGGTGGTAAAATGGATGTTTTATCAGTTCTCTCCCTTCCTTCCTACGGATCTTTTCTGTTTAGATATCCATTTGTTGGTGACATAATGTGTCCTGGTTGATAAGAAAAATGAAAGCGATCATACTATCAAGAAATGGTTTAAAATAAAATAAAATAAAAAATACTTAAAAATGCTTGAACATCTTTTGTGATGTTTTAATAGTTTTCTATTTAAATTTTACTCATCTCACCCAGTTTCAGCTCCAGCCAATGGCTTCCTCTATTGCTCCCACCTGTGACCACCTTAGATCAAACTTTTGCTTGTCCTCTAAGCCTGGAGCATCACAATCTTGGAAACTAAGTTACTTGGCTGGTTCGTTTTGGAAAAAAAATCATGGCTACTTGGTGCTGGAAAAAAGTTATTGCTGACAAAATGTAAGGAGGCAAAAACTACAAACATCCCCTTAGCCCATAAGGCAAAAATTCCTCAAAGACTGAGGCCCACATTAGATAAAGGAAGAAATAGCTAAAGAAAGAAGCAGACAGAGATACTGCAGAGAGACTATAAAGCTTACACTGAATATTATATCTCACCCCAGGTCTTATTTCAGAGCTTACACTGCTCAGTGCTGCTCTATATTGTCCTCCATGTTCTTAAAAGTATACTAAAGAGATATAGTGGAGCAGAATTTCCCCTTCTATCTGTGTACAGTGTATACAAACAAAAACAGCAATCGCCAATGGCAACCGATCATACGCTACAAAGTGTATACACAGCAAAAGAGGCGTATATAGATTAATATAACAAAGCTTTTGTTACGCCGAGCGCTCCGGGTCCCCACTCCTCCCCGGAGTGCTCGCTACACTCTCGCTACTGCAGCGCTCCGGTCAGATCCACTGACCCGGTGCGCTGCGATACCGCCTCCAGCCGGGATGCGATTCGCGATGCGGGTGGCGCCCGCTCGCGATGCGCACCCCGGCTCCCGTACCTGACTCGCTCTCCGTCGGTCCTGTCCCGGCGCGCGCGGCCCCGCTCCCTAGGGCGCGCGCGCGCCGGGTCTCTGCGATTTAAAGGGCCACTGGGCCGCTGATTGGCGCAAGTGGTTCTAATTAGTGTGTTCACCTGTGCACTCCCTATGTATACCTCACTTCCCCTGCACTCCCTCGCCGGATCTTGTTGCCATTGTGCCAGTGAAAGCGTTTCCTTGTGTGTTCCTAGCCTGTGTTCCAGACCTCCTGCCGTTGCCCCTGACTAAGATCCTTGCTGCCTGCCCCGACCTTCTGCTACGTCCGACCTTGCTTCTGTCTACTCCCTTGTACCGCGCCTATCTTCAGCAGTCAGAGAGGTTGAGCCGTTGCTAGTGGATACGACCTGGTCACTACCGCCACAGCAAGACCATCCCGCTTTGCGGCGGGCTCTGGTGAAAACCAGTAGTGACTTAGAACCGGTCCACTAGCACGGTCCACGCCAATCCCTCTCTGGCACAGAGGATCCACCTCCTGCCAGCCGGCATCGTGACAGTAGATCCGGCCATGGATCCCGCTGAAGTCCCTCTGCCAGTTGTCGCCGACCTCACCACGGTGGTCGCCCAGCAGTCACAACAGATAGCGCAACAAGGCCACCAGCTGTCTCAACTGACCGTGATGCTACAGCAGCTACTACCACAGCTTCAGCAATCATCTCCTCCGCCAGCTCCTGCACCTCCTCCGCAGCGAGTGGCCGCTTCAGGCCTACGACTATCCTTGCCGGATAAATTTGATGGGGACTCTAAATTTTGCCGTGGCTTTCTTTCTCAATGTTCCCTGCACTTGGAGATGATGTCGGACCAGTTTCCTACTGAAAGGTCTAAGGTGGCTTTCGTAGTCAGCCTTCTGTCTGGAAAAGCTCTGTCATGGGCCACACCGCTCTGGGACCGCAATGACCCCGTCACTGCCTCTGTACACTCTTTCTTCTCGGAAATTCGAAGTGTCTTTGAGGAACCTGCCCGAGCCTCTTCTGCTGAGACTGCCCTGTTGAACCTGGTCCAGGGTAATTCTTCCGTTGGCGAGTACGCCGTACAATTCCGTACTCTTGCTTCTGAACTATTCTGGAATAATGAGGCCCTCTGCGCGACCTTTAAAAAAGGCCTATCCAGCAACATTAAAGATGTTCTGGCCGCACGAGAAATCCCTGCTAACCTACATGAACTCATTCATCTAGCCACTCGCATTGACATGCGTTTTTCCGAAAGGCGTCAGGAGCTCCGCCAGGATATGGACTTTATTCGCACGAGGCGTTTTTTCTCCCCGGCTCCTCTCTCCTCTGGTCCCCTGCAATCCGTTCCTGTGCCTCCCGCCGTGGAGGCTATGCAGGTCGACCGGTCTCGCCTGACACCTCAAGAGAGGACACAACGCCGCATGGAGAATCTCTGCCTGTACTGTGCCGGTACCGAACACTTCCTGAAGGATTGTCCTATCCGTCCTCCCTGCCTGGAAAGACGTACGCTGACTCCGCACAAAGGTGAGACAGTCCTTGATGTCAACTCTGCTTCTCCACGTCTTACTGTGCCTGTGCGGATATCTGCCTCTACCTTCTCCTTCTCTACTATGGCCTTCTTGGATTCCGGATCTGCAGGAAATTTTATTTTGGCCTCTCTCATCAACAGGTTCAACATCCCGGTGACCAGTCTCGCCAGACCCCTCTACATCAATTGTGTTAACAATGAAAGATTGGACTGTACCATACGTTTCCGCACGGAGCACCTCCTAATGTGCATCGGACCTCATCACGAGAAAATTGAGTTTTTGGTCCTCCCCAATTGCACTTCCGAAATTCTCCTCGGCCTACCCTGGCTTCAACACCATTCCCCAACCCTGGATTGGTCCACTGGGGAGATCAAGAGTTGGGGTTCCTCTTGTTTCAAGGACTGCCTTAAACCGGTTCCCAGTTCTCCTTGCCGTGACCCTGTGGTTCCCCCTGTAACCGGTCTCCCTAAGGCCTATATGGACTTTGCGGATGTTTTTTGCAAAAAACAAGCTGAGACTCTACCTCCTCACAGGCCTTATGACTGTCCTATTGACCTCCTCCCGGGCACTACTCCACCCCGGGGCAGAATTTATCCTCTCTCTGCCCCAGAGACTCTTGCTATGTCTGAGTACATCCAGGAAAATTTAAAAAAGGGCTTTATCCGCAAATCTTCCTCTCCTGCCGGAGCCGGATTTTTCTTTGTGTCCAAAAAAGATGGCTCCCTACGTCCTTGCATTGACTACCGCGGTCTTAATAAAATCACGGTAAAGAACCGCTACCCCCTACCTCTCATCTCTGAACTCTTTGATCGCCTCCAAGGTGCCCACATCTTTACCAAACTGGACTTAAGAGGTGCTTATAATCTCATCCGCATCAGAGAGGGGGATGAATGGAAAACGGCATTTAACACTAGAGATGGACACTTTGAGTATCTGGTCATGCCCTTTGGCCTGTGCAACGCCCCTGCCGTCTTCCAAGACTTTGTTAATGAAATTTTTCGTGATCTCTTATATTCCTGTGTTGTTGTGTATCTGGACGATATCCTGATTTTTTCTGCCAACCTAGAAGAACACCGCCAGCATGTCCGCATGGTTCTTCAGAGACTTCGTGACAATCAACTTTATGCCAAAATGGAGAAATGTCTGTTTGAATGTCAATCTCTTCCTTTCCTAGGATACTTGGTCTCTGGCCAGGGACTACAAATGGATCCAGACAAACTCTCTGCCGTCTTAGATTGGCCACGCCCCTCCGGACTCCGTGCTATCCAACGTTTTTTGGGGTTCGCCAATTATTACAGACAATTTATTCCACATTTTTCTACCATTGTGGCTCCTATCGTGGCTTTAACCAAAAAGAATGCCAATCCTAAGTCATGGCCTCCTCAAGCGGAAGACGCCTTTAAACAGCTCAAGTCTGCCTTTTCTTCGGCTCCCGTGCTCTCCAGACCTGACCCATCTAAACCCTTCCTATTGGAGGTTGATGCCTCCTCAGTAGGAGCTGGAGCGGTCCTTCTACAAAAAAATTCTTCCGGGCATGCTGTTACTTGTGGTTTTTTTTCTAGGACCTTCTCTCCGGCGGAGAGGAACTACTCCATCGGGGATCGAGAGCTACTAGCCATTAAATTAGCACTTGAGGAATGGAGGCATCTGCTGGAGGGATCAAGATTTCCAGTTATTATTTACACCGATCACAAGAACCTCTCCTATCTCCAGTCTGCCCAACGGCTGAATCCTCGCCAGGCCAGGTGGTCTCTGTTCTTTGCCCGATTTAATTTTGAAATTCACTTTCGGCCTGCCGATAAGAACATTAGGGCCGGTGCTCTCTCTCGTTCCTCGGATGCCTCGGAAGTAGAGCTCTCTCCGCAACACATCATTCCTCCTGACTGCCTGATCTCCACTTCTCCAGCCTCCTTCAGGCAAACTCCTCCAGGGAAGACCTTCGTCTCTCCACGCCAACGCCTCGGAATCCTCAAATGGGGTCACTCCTCCCATCTCGCAGGTCATGCGGGCATCAAGATATCCGTGCAACTCATCTCTCGTTTCTATTGGTGGCCGACTCTGGAGACGGATGTTGTGGATTTTGTGCGAGCCTGCACTGTCTGTGCCCGGGATAAGACTCCTCGCCAGAAGCCCGCTGGTCTTCTTCATCCTCTGCCTGTCCCCGAACAGCCTTGGTCTCTGATTGGTATGGACTTTATTACAGACTTACCCCCATCCCGTGGCAACACTGTTGTTTGGGTGGTCGTTGATCGATTCTCAAAGATGGCACATTTCATCCCTCTTCCTGGTCTCCCTTCAGCGCCTCAGTTGGCAAAACAATTTTTTGTACACATTTTTCGTCTTCACGGGTTGCCCACGCAGATCGTCTCGGACAGAGGCGTCCAATTCATGTCAAAATTCTGGAGGGCTCTCTGTAAACAACTCAAGATTAAATTAAACTTTTCTTCTGCCTATCATCCTCAATCCAATGGGCAAGTAGAAAGAATTAACCAGGTCCTGGGTGATTATTTACGGCATTTTGTTTCCTCCCGCCAGGATGACTGGGCAGATCTTCTACCATGGGCCGAATTCTCGTATAACTTCAGAGTCTCTGAATCTTCCTCCAAATCCCCATTTTTCGTGGTGTACGGCTGTCACCCTCTTCCCCCTCTCCCTACTCCCTTGCCCTCTGGTTTGCCCGCTGTGGATGAAATATCTCGTGATCTTTCCACCATATGGAAAGAGACCCAAAATTCTCTCTTACAGGCTTCATCACGCATGAAGAAGTTTGCTGATAAGAAAAGAAGAGCTCCCCCCATTTTTTCTCCTGGAGACAAGGTATAGCTCTCCGCTAAATATGTCCGCTTCCGTGTCACTAGCTACAAATTGGGACCACGCTATCTTGGTCCTTTCAAAATTTTGTGCCAGATTAATCCTGTCTCTTACAAACTTCTTCTTCCTCCTTCTCTTCGTATTCCTAATGCCTTTCACGTTTCTCTTCTTAAACCACTCATCATCAACCGTTTCTCTCCCAAACTTGTTTCTCCCACTCCTGTTTCCGGCTCCTCGGACATCTTCTCCGTAAAGGAGATACTGGCCTCCAAGAAGGTCAGAGGGAAAACTTTTTTTTTGGTCGATTGGGAGGGTTGTGGTCCTGAAGAGAGATCCTGGGAACCTGAGGACAATATCCTAGACAAAAGTCTGCTCCTCAGGTTCTCAGGCTCTAAGAAGAGGGGGAGACCCAAGGGGGGGGGGGTACTGTTACGCCGAGCGCTCCGGGTCCCCGCTCCTCCCCGGAGCGCTCGCTACACTCTCGCTACTGCAGCGCTCCGGTCAGATCCACTGACCCGGTGCGCTGCGATACCGCCTCCAGCCGGGATGCGATTCGCGATGCGGGTGGCGCCCGCTCGCGATGCGCACCCCGGCTCCCGTACCTGACTCGCTCTCCGTCGGTCCTGTCCCGGCGCGCGCGGCCCCGCTCCCTAGGGCGCGCGCGCGCCGGGTCTCTGCGATTTAAAGGGCCACTGCGCCGCTGATTGGCGCAAGTGGTTCTAATTAGTGTGTTCACCTGTGCACTCCCTATGTATACCTCACTTCCCCTGCACTCCCTCGCCGGATCTTGTTGCCATTGTGCCAGTGAAAGCGTTTCCTTGTGTGTTCCTAGCCTGTGTTCCAGACCTCCTGCCGTTGCCCCTGACTACGATCCTTGCTGCCTGCCCCGACCTTCTGCTACGTCCGACCTTGCTTCTGTCTACTCCCTTGTACCGCGCCTATCTTCAGCAGTCAGAGAGGTTGAGCCGTTGCTAGTGGATACGACCTGGTCACTACCGCCACAGCAAGACCATCCCGCTTTGCGGCGGGCTCTGGTGAAAACCAGTAGTGACTTAGAACCGGTCCACTAGCACGGTCCACGCCAATCCCTCTCTGGCACAGAGGATCCACCTCCTGCCAGCCGGCATCGTGACAGCTTTATTGAACATGAATGTAGACAAACATTTAAAAGGACATTAAAATTACAGACATAAATATAAATGTCCACTGTAATATATAACCAGGGCATATATAACCAGGGAAAAACCAAAGAGAAAGGAGGACAAGGAGGCCTGAGCAGTGTCCAGCAGCAAAATTCTAGCCATAGTGCAAAGTAAATGCATTTGTAAATATTAGACTGTAAGGTGCATCAAGGAGTAAGCACCTTAACAGATTGCCCAGTGCTTTAGTAAAGCAGCAATAGGGACATAGCAGCTAGCTGACACTGAAAACACATGGATACAACCAGGGCCGGCCTTTGGGGTGTGCGAGCTGTGCGGCCGCACAGGGCGCCATAGCAACAGGGGTGCCGGGCGGCCGACACATCTCTCTCCCCTGCTGTGGCTTATTTTGACGTGCAAACTTATGTCCTCCCAAGACAGAGCAGGGGGAGGTGAAGGAGCTGTGCACGTACGTCCCCTCCCCCCGCTCTGTGTTTTCCTTTCCCTGTGCAAACTTGAAACCTCCCGTGGTAGATGATGTCCTCTGGAGACACAGGAGGGGGGAAGGGAGGGAGCTGTGTCTGCTTGTGTAATGCAGAGCTGCGTCCTCCATGGTGTGATGTGAGATTTCCTCCCCCATGCAGTGACAGGAGTAGATGCAGCCTCACGCCGCTGCACCGAACCCCGGCAGGGTAAGTGAACTTGCAGGGGGGGTTGTGGAGGTGATAAGATGTGCAGGGGGGTGTTATGGGGGTGATGAGAGGTGCAGGGGGGGGGAGTTATGGGGGTGATGAGAGGTGCAGGGGGGTGTTATGGGGGTGATGAGAGGTGCAGGGGGGGTGTTATGGGGATGATGAGAGGTGCAGGGGGGTTATGGGGTTGATGAGAGGTGCAGGGGGGGTGTTATGGCGGTGATGAGTGGTGCAGCGGGGTTGTGGAGGTGATAAGAGATGCAGGGGGGTGTTATGGGGGTGATGAGAGGTGCAGGGGGGTGTTATGGGGGTGATGAGAGGTGCAGGGGGGGTTATGGGAGTGATGGGAGGCGCAGGGGGGGTTTGGGGGTGAGGAGAGGTGCAGGGTGGTGTTATAGGTGTGTTAAGAGGCGCAGGGGGTGTTATGGGGATGATGAGAGGTGCAGGGGGGTTATGGGGGTGATGAGAGATGCAGGGGGTGTTATGGGGGTGTTGAGGGGTGCAGGGGGGTGTTATGGGGGTGTTGAGAGGTGCAGGGGGTGTTATGGGGGTGATGAGAGGTGCAGGGGGTGTTATGGGGATGATGAGAGGTGCAGGGGGGGTTATGGGGGTGTTGAGAGGTGCAGGGGGTGTTATGGGGGTGATGAGAGGTGCAGGGGGTGTTATGGGGATGATGAGAGGTGCAGGGGGGGTTATGGGGGTGATGAGAGGTGCAGGGGGTGTTATGGGCGTGATGAGAGGTGCAGGGGGTGTTATGGGGGGATGAGAGGTGCAGGGGGGTTATGGGGTGATGAGAGGTGCAGGGGGGTTATGGGGTGATGAGGTGCAGGGGGGTGATGAGGTGCAGGGGGGTAATGAAAGGTGCAGGGGGGTTATGGGGGTGATAAGATGTGCAGGTTTTTTTTGGGGGTGATGAGAGGTGCAGGGGTGGTTATGAGGGTGATGAGGAGAGGGGGGGGGTTATAGTAGTGATGAGGAGGGATTTGGCGGGGGGTTCGGGGTGATGAGGACACAGAGGATAAGAGGGGGTGTATATGTATATATGATGTGTATGCATGCATGTCAGAATTATATTCAGGGTACAGTGTGTGGCAGTATTATATTCAGGGGGTACAATGTGTGGCAGGATTATATTCAGGGTACAGTGTGGGGCAGTATTATATTCAAGGTACAGTGTGTGGCAGTATTATATTCAGGGGTACAGTGTGTGGTAGTATTATATTCAGGGTACAGTGTGTGGCAGTATTATATTCAGGGTACAGTGTGTGGCAGTATTATATTCAGGGTACAGTGTGTGGAAGGATTATATTCAGGGTACAGTGTGTGGCAGCATTATATTCAGGGGTACAGTGTGTGGTAGTATTATATTCAGGGTACAGTGTGTGGCAGTATTATATTCAGGGTACAGTGTGGGGCAGTATTATATTAGAGGGTACAGTGTGGGGCAGTATTATATTCAGAGGGTACAGTGTGGGGCAGTATTATATTCAGGGTACAGTGTGGGGCAGTATTATATTTAGGCTACAGTGTTGGGCAGTATTATATTCAGGGTACAGTGTGGGGCAGTATTATATTCAGGGTACAGTGTGGGGCAGTATTATATTCAGGCTACAGTGTAGGGCAGTATTATATTCAGGGTACAGTGTATGGCAGTATTATATTCAGAGTACAGTGTGTGGCAGTGTTATATTCAGGGTACAGTGTGTGTCAGTATTATATTTAGTGGGTACAGTGTGTGGCAGTATTATATTCAGGGTATAGTGTGTGGCAGTATTATATTTAGTGGGTACAGTGTATGGCAGTATTATATTCAGGGGTACAGTGTGTGGCAGTATTATATTCAGGGTACAGTGTGTGGCAGTATTATATTTAGTGGGTACAGTGAATAGCAGTATTATATTTAGTGGGTACAGTGTATAGCAGTATTATATTCAGGGTACAGTGTGGGGCAGTATTTTATTTAGGGTACAGTGTGGGGCAGTATTATATTTTGGGTACAGTGTGGGGCAGAATTTTATTTAGGGTCCAGTGTGGGGCAGTATTTTATTTAGGGTACACTTTCTGTCAAGGTTATAATGATTACTGTCTTCATGCAGAGGATGAGGATCTGCTGACAAAGTGAGGAACCAATGATGTCTGGATGTCAGACTCTGCAGAGAAGATGGAGCTGGAGGAAGACCTGGTCTTTGGACCAGAGAACAGAGAAGATATCACTCAAGTCAGAAGATGTCACTCAGGTCACTGATATCATTGTGTGTTCTTCTGACTCTCCCATTAGAGCTGTAGTCACTTGTAAGTTCTGCAGTGATGATGGGTAAAACTGTGTTCAATCTGTGTCTCTCCAGCTGTTACAAAACTACAACTCCCATTGCCAGAGGCTCTCTAGAATGATGGGAGTTTTAGCTATCCAACAGCTGGAGAACAACTGATGATCGGTGGGGGTCTCAGCAGTACCCCGCACCCACATCCACAATATTGGGGGCAGGCCAAGGGGGGGGGGGGGAGCCACAAGGTTAGCTTGCACAGGGCGCCTGAACACCTAATGCCGGCCCTGGTGATGGACCTCCTGCACCCGACGTTTCGTCACCAGACTTCTTCCGGGGTGTACAGTGTATGGGAGACATCACGCAGGTTAGTCTTCCCCACTGGCTCAGAAACAACTGAAAATGAAGCCACAATTTTGATTGTGAAACTATTGATATAGAAGTCATATAAGGGCCAGAAAGTGCTGTACACACATAACTAATCATTCATCCTGAAAAGTTGCCTAAAAGTTCAGGTATGCTTCAAGGGTATTCTCAGTTTACAATAGTACAATACATCAGGCAGCTCTGTGGTTAGTAGTTAGCATTGATGCCTTTCAGTGCTGGACTCTAAGGTTCAAATTCTCCCCGTGTTCATGTGGGTCTCCTCTCATACTCCAAAACATAGTAATAGGTCAATTTGACAACATTTAGATTGTGACTCAGATTGTAGGACTGACCTGAATAAAGGTAAACTTTGTACAATGCTGCAGAATATAAATAAATAATAATAATAATTATTATTATTATTATTGTTATTATTATTGTATTAGAGTTTTAAAAATATCTATCACATTTCATGAAAAAAAAAATTATATATATATATATATATATTTATATATATATATATATATATATATATATATATATATATATATATATATACTGCTCAAAAAATAGAGGGAACACTTAAACAACACAATGTAACTTCAAGTCAATGACACTTCTGTGAAATCACACTGTCCACTCAGGAAGTAACACTGATTGACAATCAATTTCACATGCTGTTGTGCAAATGGAACAGACAACAGGTAGAAATTATAGGCAATTAGCAAGACACCCCCAATTAAAGGAGTGGTTCTGCAGGTGGTGACCATTTACCACTTCTCAGTTCCTATGCTTCCTTGCTGATGTTTTGGTCACTTTTGAATGCTGGCAGTGCTTTCACTCTAGTTGTAGAATGAGACGGAGTCTACAACCCACACAAGTGGCTCAGATAGTGCAGCTCATCCAGGATGGTACATAAATGCGAGCTTTGGCAAGAAGGTTTGCTGTGTCTGTCAGCCTAGTATCCAGAGCATGGATGGCGCTACCAGGAGACAGGCCAGTACATCAGGAGACATGGAGGAGGCCGTAGGAGGGCAACTACCCAACAGCAGAACCACTACCTCCACCTTTGTGCAAGGAAGAGCAGGATGAGCCCTACAAAATGACCTCCAGCAGGCCACAAATGTCAGAAACAGACTCCATGAGGCTGGTATGAGGAACCGACATCCACAGGTGGAGGTTGTACTTACAGCCCAACACCGTGCAGGACGTTTGGCATTTGCCAGAGAACACCAAGATTGGCAAATTCAACACTGGTGCCCTGTGCTCTTCACAGATGAAAGCAGGTTCACACTGAGCACATGTGACAAACGTGACAGAGTCTGTAGACGCCGTGGAGAACGGTCGGCTGCCTGCAACATCCTCCAGCATCACCGGTTTGGTGGGTCAGTAATGATGTGGGGTGGCATTTCTTTGGGGGGGGGGGTCGCACAGTCCTCCATGTGCTTGCCAGACGTAGCCTGATTGCCATTAGGTAATGCAATGAGATCCTCAGACCCCTTGTGAGACCATATTCTGGTGCGGTTGGCCCTGGGTTCCTCCTAATTCAAGACAATGCTAGACCTCATGTGGCTGGAGTGTGTCAGCAGTTCCTGCAATAGGAAGGCATTGATACTATGGACTGGCCCGCCCGTTCCCCAGACCTTCATCCGATTGAGCACATCTGGGACATCATGACTCACTCCATCCACCAACGCCACGTTGCACCACAGACTGTCCAGGAGTTGGCGGATGCTTTAGTCCAGGTCTGGGAGGAGATCCCTCAGGAGACCATCCACCACCTCATCAGGAGCATGCCCAGGCATTGTAGGGAGGTCATACGGGCACGTGGAGGCCACACACCCTACTGAGCCTCATTTTAACTTGTTTTAAGAACATTACATAAAGCTGGATCAGCCTGTAGTGGGGTTTTCCACTTTAATTTTGAGTGTGACTCCATATCCAGACCTCCATGGGTTGATAAATTTGATTTCCATTGATAATTTCTGTGTGATTTTGTTATCAGCACGTTCAACTATGTAAAGACGAAGTTATTTCACAATTAGTTCATTCCTTCAGATCTAGAATGTGTTATTCTTAGTGTTCCCTTCATGTTTTTGAGCAGTATATATATATATATATATATATATATATATATATATATATCTCATTGGGATTTGTGAACTTCAGAAGTACACTTTACATCCTCCATGCTTGTGCATATAAATTCCAAATTTCCCATTGCTTTCAGTCTGAGCCAAATTAACCTTTTACCATAGAAAAAATGTATATTGAAAAATATCTAAATGTTTCACTTTGTGAGCACTTCTAAAAGCATCGCTCCCTTGGGCCAACTCTTCTCAATAAATCGGTGAGACCCCGTGATGTGCATGAAATAGAAGAATATCATGTATTTATAAAGTTGAAAGTGAACTTCTGAAAACCTTTCCTCTCTGTTTGTTTATTCAGGCCTCACGGATGATCCGATCTGTAGTCAATGAGCGGGGCTGCGCCTCCATCTCACACTGTTTGAATATATATCTGTCATAATTTAGAAGTCCACCCAGGTATCTACCTATAAATGTTCCTGCATACCCACAGGCTCTACTTGGTTGATAAAAACAAATGAAAGGCCTTTGAACTTTCAAAAGCCAAAATTCTCAAAATATGAATTCACCCAAGTAGAATATTTGCTGAATAATTGTGATATCTGAATAAGTAATATATACCGTCTTTTTCGCCCTATAGGACGCACCGGCATATAAGACGCACCCAATTTTAGATGTGCAAAACCTAGTAAAAAAAGATTCTGAACCCAACAGTGATCTTCAACCTGCAGACCTCCAGATGTTGCAAAACTACAACTCCCAGCATGCCCGGACAGCCGTTGGGAGTTGTAGTTTTGCAACATCTGGAGGTTCACAGGTTGAAGACCACTGGATAGGAGATAATACTCACGTGTCCCCGCCGCTCCGGACCCGTCACCGCTGCCCTGGATGTCGCTCCATCGCTGTTGCCGCGTCCCCGGGGTGTCCCTGTCCCTCTAGACATCTTCTTCCCCGGGATCCTCGCCGTTATCACGTCGCTACGCACGCCGCTCCTATTGAATGACGGGAAGGCGTGCGCGATGACGTGATGACGTAGAAGGAGAGCGCCTCCGTGCAGGGGATCCCAGCACGGAGCAGACACCGAGGAGGCAGGTAAGGTCCCTCCCGGTGTCCTGTAAGCTGTTCGGGACGCCGCAATTTCGGTCAGCTTTGATCGCCGCATCTGAAGGGTTAATACAGGGCATCACCGCGATCAGTGATGTCCTGTATTAGCCGCGGGTCCCGGACATTGATGGCCGCGATAGGTGTGTATTCGCCGTATAAGACGCACCAACTCCCCCCCCCCCCCCCCCCCCCCCAGTTTTGGGGAAGAAAAAGTGTGTCTTATACGGCGAAAAATATGGTATATATATATATATATATATATATATATATATATCAATAATAATACAATTCCATACATTTTCAATTTAATATTTAATAACATTCAATCATATATTAACCATTGAATACCCATTTTACATTTACATATAGAAATAATCTACATAAAAAGTTTACAAACTTTCTAAATACATTGCATTACGTATCTTGTACTGATCCGGAGTTTTAGGCTATCCAGGGCTACATTCACAATTTTTTCAGGCTTCAGAGCAGAAATCTTCTTGCATTACTTGTTGGCTCAATGTCCTAAGGAGTTTCTTGTCTTTTATTATTAATATATAATAATATATATATTCAGTTAAGTTAGGCTGTGTTCACATGTTCAGGTTTTTAAGTGATGAATTCAAAGACAGATCAAATTTCACCTCATTTCAGATCCATTCCTGGCTTAGATGAATAATACAGATCCTATAGATCTGTGCTCTATTTGTACAGCCTGCAGCAGGTATGGAGTGGGCTTAAAGGGGTACTTCGGCCCTAATACATCTTATCCCCTATCCAAAGGATAGGTGATAAGATGTATGATCTCAGGGGTCTCGACGCTGGGGACCCCCCCAATCTGTCATTCAGCACCCTCCTTTGCAAGCTCTCCGCAGCGCTGAAGGCTCCGAGTGTGCAGCGTGATGACCACAGGGCCGGAGTATCGTGGCGTCACCTCTCCACCCCCGCGTGATGTCCCACCCCGCCCCCTCAATGCAAGTGTATGGGAGGGTGCATGACAAACCCCTCCCATAGACTTGCATTGAGGGAGCGTGGCGTGACATCAAAAGGGGCATATGGCCGTGATGGCACAACCCCTGCAGCCTGTACCCAGCATTCAGAACAAAATGTTCTGAATGCTGGGGCAGCGGAGTACCCCTTGAAGTCCCATACCTTCACCATACTCTCTTCACAGCATCATCACGTAAATGTATGTGATAATACATGAAGGGGTTAAAGGGGTACTCCGGTGAAAAACTTTTTTTTTTTTTTTTTATCAACTGGTGCCAGAAAGTTAAACAGATTTGTAAATTACTTCTATTAAAAAAATCTTAATCCTTCCAGTACTTATCAGCTGCTGTATACTACAGAGAAATTTGTGATTTATTTTTTGTCTGACCACAGTGCTCTCTGCTGACACCTCTGTCCATGTCAGGAACTGCCCAGAGCAGGATAGGTTTGCTATGGGGATTCGCTCCTACTATGGACAGTTTCTGACAAGGACAGAGGTGTCAGCAGAAAGCACTGTGGTCAGACAGAAAAGATATAAAAAATAAAAATAACTTCCTGTGGAGCATATAGCATCTGATAAGTACTGGAAGGATTAAGATTTTTGATAGAAGCAATTTACAAATCTGTTGAACTTTCTGGCAATGGTTGATCTTTAACAAATTGTTTTCGAGCAGAGTACCCCTTTAAGAAATACAAGACAGTTTTCAGTCATAGTAAAATGCATTGAAGATTATAAGAATAGCCGGGTAGCTACAAGACTCTAGGCCTGGCTGGAAGCCCCATATGGATCCTAGGAAAATAGCTATGGAGAACTTGTCTTCTCTCCACAAACTATTCAAAGAAAAAGTTGAGATTCCTTGAGAAATCTTCTTTAAAGGGGTTATCCACCAGAAGGTGATTTTAGTATGTACCTGGCAGACAGTAATGGCTTCGGAAGCGTATGCGCTTGTCTTGGGGCTAAATGGCTATGTTGTGAGATTACCATTAGTGTTGCTCGCGAATATTCGCAATGCAAATTTTATTCGCGAAAATCGAATATTCACGAATTCACGAATATTCGCAAATATAGTACTATATATTCGCAATTACGAATATTCTTTTTTTTTTTTCACAGTACACATCACAGTGATCACCCCTCTCTGCTTCCAGCTTGTGTGGTGTAAAGAAGGCTCTAATACTACTGTGTGAGACTGGCATACGAATTTTCGCATATTTTCGCTTATGCAAATTTTTGCATGTAAATTTTCGCATATGCGATTTTTTGCTTATGCTAATTTTTGCATATGCAAATTTTCTCTTATGCAAATTTTTGCATGTTAATTTTCGCATATGCGATTTTTTGTTTATGCTAATTTTCGTATATGCGAAAATAAACGCGAATATTACGAATATGCGAATATAGCGAATATATGACGAATATTCGTCCATATATTCGCAAAATATCGTGAATTCGAATATAGCCTATGCCGCTCAACACTAATTACCATAACACTGTGGCTAGCTTTTTGTGAACTGGTATTTCCTGTTTGAGTTTTCTTCTTCTGCCTACAAATCCCATAATTCCATTTTCCTCCCTCCAACACATGAGCCACCCCACCCATTGAAACATAAATGAGCTGCATCCATTCAAAAGACCTGTGGTTTTCAATCAGGGTGCCTACAGCTGTTGCATTAGTTTCAGATTGATCCCTCCACCCATGGAAGCAGACAGGCTCCCTGTCATCAGCTGACTAGTGAGTCAGGTCTCGGCCGCATTGTAAGCTGGAAAAAATCTGAGACAACAGTCATTTTGTATGCTGGTAAAAATAAATAGTGGGGTGAAAATCACAGAAGAATTGTGAGAAAACCATCACACACAGGTACAGACACTACAGGGTGGGCCATTTATATGGATACACCTTAATAAAATGGGAATGGTTGGTGATATTAACTTCCTGTTTGTGGCACATTAGTATATGTGAAGGGGGAAACTTTTCAAGATGGGTGGTGACCATGGTGGCCATTTTGAAGTCGGACATTTTGAATCCAACTTTTGTTTTTTCAATAGGGAATTGGTTTTAACGTAACTTTATTCTTTCATGAGTTATTTACAAGTTTCTGACCACTTATAAAATGTGTTCAATGTGCTGCCCATTGTGTTGGATTGTCAATGCAGCCCTCTTCTCCCACTCTTCACACACTGATAGCAACACCGCAGGAGAAATGCTAGCACAGGCTTCCAGTATCCGTATACACTGCTATATACTACTATATACACCGCAGGAGAAATGCTAGCACAGGCTTCCAGTATCCATATACACTGCTATATACTACTATATACACCGCAGGAGAAATGCTAGCACAGGTTTCCAGTATCCGTATACACTGCTATATACTACTATATACACCGCAGGAGAAATGCTAGCACAGGCTTCCAGTATCCGTAGTTTCAGGTGCTGCAGAATGGGCAAAACAAAAATTTGAACAGGACCCTCAGTTTACACAGAAGATTTTGTTCAGTGATGATGCAAACTTTTATGTGAATGGTGAAGTTAACAAACAAAACCACTGCTATTGGTCTGACACTAACCCACATTGGATAGATCCCTCCAAGACTGTTGGAACACAAAAATGTATGGTATGGTGTGGTATATGGGGTACAAAGATAGTGGGGCCATTCTTCATAAATGGAAACCTCAAGGCCACTGGATATGGAAAGTGGATTGGTCTTCTTGGGCCAGTTGAATGGCCCCAAGGTCTCCCGATCTGACACCCTTAGACCTTTATATTTGGGGTCATCTGAAAGCAATTGTCTATGCTGTGAAGATACGAGATGTGCAGCACCTGAAACTTCGGATACTGGAAGCCTGTGCTAGCATTTCTCCTGCGGTGTTGCTATCAGTGTGTGAAGATTGGGAGAAGAGGGTTGCATTGACAATCCAACACAATGGGCAACACATTGAACACATTTTATAAGTGGTCAGAAACTTGTAAATAACTCATGAAAGAATAAAGTTACATTAAAACCAATTCCCAATAAGTTTGATGTGTCACATGACCCTCTTCCTTTTGAAAAAACAAAAGTTGGATTCAAAATGGCCAACTTCAAAATGGCCGCCATGGTCACCACCCATCTTGAAAAGTTTCCCCCCTCACATATACTAATGTGCTACAAACAGGAAGTTAATATCACCAACCATTCCCATTTTATTAAGGTGTATCCATATAAATGGCCCACCCTGTATATTATGGACTACACTAACATTACAGCCCCTGTAGCATAGTCAAATAAAAAAAAAAAAAAATCCTGCAATACCCCTTTTGAATTTAAGTAGATCGAAGTTCCTGTTTACAAGATTTTTAGAAGTTAATTTATTGTCATAATTTTTTAAATACTAAAAAAAAATACAATTATGATTCAAATAATAATAATAACTAAATGTGTAAAATTGTACTATTATTTATAAGAAATTATATCTAATAAAAAGTAAAATTATTTTCTTATTATCATCTTTTATTTACACAGACAGCCCCCACGCCCATTTTTGGTAAAGCTGATGCACTAAAGATTCCAGACTCCTTCGTCAGGTCACATATAGCCATGTATGTCGCCTTTGCCTCCAATATACGTTATTGCTGCTTCTATAAGATTTTTAATCAAGGACATGGATTTATGGTAAACATTCATGAACGTGATGAATGTTTTACTCTGCATTGGACATTATTCTCAGCTTTATGAGGGCAGAGTTACTTAATACCCAAAATGAAGTTCTACTGTAGGAGTCAATGGAGATAAAGCATATTAATCACGACGATTCAGCAGAAATGCCTTAGATAATGGATATGGAGTTACCAATGAGCGATTACTTTTTTCTTCAGAATATCTGACATCAATATCACAGCAGAAAAAAAAAGAAAAAGAAAAAAAAGAAAAATTTAGCATGAATCATCAATGTAGCTTATAAAAGTACTTGCAGATGAGATTTTAGCCACAATGTCCATAATATTTCGGGTCCCAAAGTATCAGGAAAATCTCTGCTGCCTACTTCAAATTAAATTAATAACTTTACAGATCCAATGTCTGCATCGAATTTGTTTACCGACAAATGCCCATTATTTCACAATTTTTTGGCCACACAACTTATCTGGTGAAGTTCACAATAACATGCAAACTAAGGCTCCTTTAACACTATGAGCATTCATCCGTTATTAAACATCCATTTTCCTTGTAAAAACAAATATATAATAATGGATGGAATAACGGGTGCGAACGGCTGAATAAATATTAATCCGTTAAGACCCATTATGACATCCCTAATGTATGGCAGTTTTAACACCTCTGCTTACAGACTCCCACAGTCGGGACTACTACTACTACCATAATGGAACAGACTTCTAGCCATGATGGGAGTAGTAGTTCTCCGGCTGCGGGAGTCTGCCGTGGCTGCGGAGGCTACATTAGTGTTTGTACTACAACCCCCATCATGGAACAGACTCTGTTCCATGATGGGGGTTGTAGTACAGGGGCAGAGGGATTGATCGCACCGGGTCTCACTTTTGAGACCCGATGCGATTAGAAGTTATTAAACAGGGAAGCTAGTGGCATGCTGTGCTCCCCTGCGATGTACGATGTATTTACATTCAATTTTAAATTCCCTGTCGGGAGCCCTGAATGGCTGGTACTGAGGAGCCATTCAGGGCTCCCAGCGGGGTTTTCAAATAGAAGCGCTGTGGTGGGGAAAGATATATAGAATCACTGGGGGGGGGGGGGGGGAGTATATCTGGCCCGCTCAGCGCTTCTATATATCTTGCCCCCCGCAGCACACTTATATATTTTCCCCCTGCAGCGCAGCGGGGGGACACATTTTGATCAAAAAGTGCGCTAAGAGCCTCCATTTTTTGACCTAGAGTGCTGTTGCAACTTTATTTTTTGCACTATATATATATATATATATATATATATATATATATATTGTCCCCCGCAGTGCATTTATATATTGCCCCCCCCCCCCCGCAGCACATGTATATGTTCCCCCCGCAGCGCTATCATAAGCCCCCCAGCAGCGCTATGAATGAAAAGTATTCTGCAGCAGCGCATCTGGCTGCGGCGATGCGCTGCTGAAAGAATAGTAGTCATTCATAACGCTGCAGCGGCATCTGTGTATAGATGAGCTGCAGGGGTCGGACATATAACCATATTTCTGCCCCCCCCAAAGCGCTTCTATAATCAAATGCCTTGGCAGTGCTATGAATGAAAAGTATTCTACAGCAGCCGCAAACAATCCCTTTCAAATATGCAGCAGAAAACCTGCAAATAAATCCACCAGTGTGAACGTACCCTAAGGTTATGTTCAAACAATAGAAAAACACAGTCAGACATTTCACACATTTGAAAGATCCTGAATGCGCTAGAATTCTGCTGCACAGTGCAGCAGAATCCCATTGAAATCAATGGGACTCTGCTGCAGCGGAATGTCCATGAGAAATATTCCGCCAAAATTCTGAAAGGACATTTCGCCGTGTGAACGTACACTTAGAGTAGGGTTACATGAAACGGATCCGCAACGTATTTTACGCTGCGGATCCGCCTATAACCAACCTGACAGTGTGCCTACAGATGTGCCTGCTCGTGCTCGGGATCTACAGTGTGCTTCCAGCTGGAAGGATTAAGATTTTTTAAGAGAAGTAATTTACAAATCTGTTTTACTTTCTGGCACCAGTTGATTAAAAAAAAAAAAAAAAAAGTGGATTACCCCTTTAAATGTGATTTATCTATATAACTTTAAGTACCTGTTGACTTACACGATAAAATCTTAATGGCTTTGCTTCCAGTGAAATATTTTTAATGCTTCAAATTCAGTAAGTTTTTTTCTTGCCAGCTAAGAGCAATTAACTAACTAGAATAATGTCTCTACATAATAAGCATTGTCTCCTAATAACAGACCTAAAGTCCTGGTGCATTCAGTATACAGCAGCTAGCTGACAGATTTCTATGCCTAATTTACAATGCAGAATCTTTACAAAATTGTGTCGATAATGTTTCCTCTAAGTATGAGTTTAACATAATCCATCTATAGCTGTCAGTCAGGGAGAGGAAACATATCATAGACCGCCATAAATTAGAACTAAAAAAAATAATGATAATAATCCTCCGGAGTAATAAAGTCTTATGACAAAAATATGTAAGTACAAAAAAGAAAGTTGCAACAGCACTCTAGGTCAAAAAAATGGAGGCTCTTAGCGCACTTTTTGATCAAAATGTGTTCCCCCCCCATCCACCACTTGATCAAAAAGTGCGCTAAGAGCCTCCATTTTTTTACCTAGAGTGCTGTTGCAACTTTCTTTTTTGTACATTTTGTATTTGCCACAGCAGCGGGCACCTGTGTATTAGGTTGTTGTGCTGGCTATTTTTCCTTTTGTTTTTACTTAAAAAATATGTAAGTAGCTTAAATGGACAGAATAAAAAAAAAACATTTTATATGTTTTACATCTTGGAAATACATTAACTTTTCTAATATACTTCATAAGAAAATATTATTTCCTTTTTATAAAAATCATGGCTTCTGATAAAGACCACTAGGGGTCCCCATACCATCCAGAACATAATCCTGTCCGACTGCTGCATCATTTTTGTCCCAGCTGAACCACAAGCTGGGACAAAGTCCAATAAGGTAGGGCGGGACTAGCACTCCTCTGTGCTCACTCCTGTCCTGTCTATCAGACTGCAGTATAAAAAAAAAAGAGAGGAAGGGGTTACAGTGCAGGCTGCAGTGATTGGATGAAGAGATCCAGCACTGCACAGCAGATTCAGGGAGTAAGTGAATACATGGTGAGGAAGGGCGGGCTCAGTTCTTGCCTCTGACATGCCCCTTCCCGAGCGATGAATGTCAGAATGAGGGAGCAGGGGAACAGAGGGATTTGTGAGCCAAATACAGAAGCTATCAATGTATAAAAAGACGTGAAGAATATAGGTGTATATAGTATTATCAGTACTCCAACCCTGGCAGGTCCACTGCTGTGGGGGGGGGGGGGGGATGGGAAGTCCAAGTCCAATTCTCAGTCCTGTGACCAGCTGGTGTTGGTGCATGCCTGCTCCTCTCTATACAATATCCACCTGGATGTAGTCAGTGGTCTACTAAACTGATGCATTTGGGACCCCTGATTCAGTGGTTAGCACTGTTGCCTTGCAGTGGAGGGGTCCTGGGTTCAAATCCCACCAAGGACAACATCTGTAAAGAGTTTGTATGTTCTTTCCATGCTTGCGTGGGTTTCACTTGGGTACTTAAGTTTCCTCCCACACCTCAAAACATACTGATAGGTTTAGATTGTGATCCGCAATGGGGGCAGGGGCCAATTTGAGTGTACAGCACTGTGGAATCTATGGCCCTAATTTACTATTGCAAACTCGACATGTTTTGTTGGGTTGTGCGTCAGAAATTCTGTCTGTGCCAGAATTTGCGCCAGAATAAAAAAAAAAAAAAACCCTGACTAGCTCTCCATTTTGCTTACAAAATCCCAAAAAGGGGTGTGGCTGCCAGGGAAAGGGGACATGGTCTCCAAAAAGGGGGGGTGTTCTTGACATTTTCCCAAAAGCCCAACATATTTACTAAGGTTTCCACATAAAATGTGGTGGATTTGAGCTGAGGAAAACCAGACAGATCAGAGCATGTGTAAAAAAAAAAAGCAAATTGTAGGGAAAGTGGAAAATGTAGGGAAACCTTAGTAAATACAGTGGAAAATAAATTGTAGGGAATTAAAACCCACAAAGAAACCTACACAACACTCTTAGTAAATAAGGGCCTATGTGCGTTATATAAATCAAGAATTATTATTATTATTATTCTTTAACGTCAAAGCCCCAGAGGTGGAATAACTGTTCCATGAACAGGCCATGAATAATTGTGATAGGAACACCACTTATCAGTAATTTATAGTTCATCCTAGTTCATCCTAAGGAATATACTGAAGTTTTTTTTTTTTTTTTATTGAAAAATCCATATAAAGAAACACATTAAAGTGTCCCTGTTATTTAGAAAAACTTTAGACATGTCACAAAGACACAAAAAAGTTATGATCTGTCGGGGTCTCAGTACTGAGGTCATTAGAATGAGTGGGGAGAATCGTGTAGTAGAGAACTCCCTGGCCCACAGTGATCTCCATCCAGCTTTAATAGGTGGTTCCATTGTAAATCTGAGGGGCTGCCCGGTGAGCTGCAGTGTGAAGAATGCAACAGTGCTCCTCTCCCCACACATTCTCCTGACTGATGGGGGGGGGGTCTAAACACTGGGATATGTCTCTGGGACATGTCTCAAATGTTTTTAAAAATGATATGGAAACTTTAAGTATAACTTTTTTTCTTTACCAGTGTATGGAGTTTTGCCACACCTAGCATTCAACTATATTGAAGAATGGATTCTGGAACAGCTGCTATTACATTTAATATGTTTTTTTTTCCATAATAACAGATGGTATCACTAAGACCTTGTTCCTAGTGATGAAACATAATATTCTATTATGGAAGTACACATTTCAGCTGACACTGTCATAAGCTGACAGCCGTATTACAGCGGAGCCACCATATAGTAGTACACAAACGGGGGTCATGTATCATGACTTTTGGTTTTGGCTGTACAAGGCCCGTATGAACAGGTGTGCATCACTTTATGCAGACCAGCTAGTGTTAATCTGCTGTGCATAATAAATACACTCCGTGAGTGCAGAACACTCGACTCATTGAGTGTAAGGAGGTAAGTAATGATGTATAGCATCACTACTTACCTCCACCAGCTATCCGGTATACCGCGGTGCAGCCGGGCACAGCTCAGCTCTGTACAGAGCAGGGACTCCTATCATTAGAGTAACCGAAGTCTGGGCTCCTGTACAGTATACAGCGGTGCTATGCACCACTGTATACTGTACCCCACTGGCATATATATAAGGTACCAACACTATGTAAGCTGGGCGCACTGCAACCAACCCACGTAGTAATACAAACCACACCAAACTAAAGCTAGAATATCACGGTTAGATGTATGTGGTCCTTAGTCATGAGGCCTCTGTACAAAAGTGTGCACATCATACATAAGGAGAATTTTTGCATGCCGATGGAACCACGCCCAAAAGACACCCCACTGTCGTACACAGCCGCACTAGCGAAAGTCGCATCAGACATATGAAGGGAAGTACAGAAAAGGTGGGGGTTCTGTATCCCAAGCGCTACTGTTAAATGAAACCGATAGGCCAAATGGTACACAGGATGCTTTTTATTCGTACATAAAAGGTACAACTGGACAACGCTTTTCGGCGTTCTCTCACGCCTTCTTCAGGTCCACAATAAAAAATTTGTGGCGTCCTGTGTGGAGGTTTCTGTGTACTGGCGGCATCTCAGATGTACTTTCTGTACTTCCCTTCCTATATAGCCTTTCCGTTGCCCTGCCCTGGGCACAATGGACAAGGGGGTACCAAGCGGCAAGCTGTAACAGTCCACCCCACACCACACCAGAGTCACACCATATATGCCGCACTGCTTCTAGAGGTCAGTACCATTGCGCAGGTGTGGTGGTGGATTTCCTTCATCTCTCTTCCTCCTTATCAAGAAGTATACAACCTACTACGCCAGAGAGCGCCACATATCTTTTTCTTTTTCCTCCCTTTCCATCAGACATATGAGACACCCCTGACCACAAATGAGCACCAACTGACCAGGCACCTTGCCCATAACACCTGACCCCTTCAGTGCCTATGGCTCTGTAGCATTAAATTGTATAGACTCCATGCGTCGTACATGCGCACGTGGCTCAAGTGAAAACAAAATTATCTAACTACATCTGCCCAAATACCAATAGGGAAATGTAACAGACCGAACAAGTCGTAAAACAGCACAGTGTAAGAAAATGGAACACAGAGATATTTATAATTTATGATGTGACTTTTCCTTTGTTGTCGACATAAAAGTCCGGAATATTTGTATCAGGTTGTTGCTAGGCTGAATGGGAACAGGACATAATTGTGGTTAAACCTAATTATCATGTTCTGTGCATTAGATAAGCATATGTCTGTTGGAATATACTGGACCTTCTGGTTACATTGCTTTCCAATCAGAATAAACTGCTCCATTGGGGATATAAGCCCATCATGGTAGTTAGCGAAGACATCTCTGATAATCCTTCCTGTCCATCTGCTTCATCTTTAAGGGCTAGATACACTTCAAGTGTACAACCCACGTAACCATCTGCAGAAAAAAGAATTAAACAAATAAAATAGTAAAAAAAAAAAAAAAAGTATAGCCTTTAAGACTACACTGCAGTTACAGTATGTATATGTATATAGAATGTGAAGATTAATTCACTTAGTACTAACCATATATATAGATCATGGTTTACTGAGTACCTAACATAGCCTACAAAAATACCCTTATTAGCTATCTACACATATGGCATCAAATGTAATAATTATACGTCTTTATTGCATAGAAACAATTTTGCATGAAAACAATCAAAAACAAATTTGTCCATCATGTCCACCATGTGCAACCTGGTTGCAGGGCATATACATATGGGATAAGCCGGGCTACAATGGCGTGAGATGTTGGTGTATGGTGTGGCGAAAACAACTTACAGTTCGTGAATCCAGGGTAGCGTTGACCACCACACTGCAAGGTTTAGATAGCTTTGCTGGGCCAAGCGCTGGAACAGTAATGACCACAGAGGCAGGGTTATTGAAAACTATCTTTACTGAGGTAGGATAAAAGGTAAATCCTTAACTATACAGTTCAGAACAGGGGAGATGCAGAGTAACCCTTGGGAGCCTGTTACCTTGCTGGGACTTGTAGTTCATTTACGTAAGACTTTAAACTTGACTTTTAGGATACCTAAGGTCCAATTAAAGCTGCACCACCAGGGCATGAATGAGCCCTTGGGATTTAGCTGCCTGAGGCATTCTACTGGACCTATCAAAGACTAGCACTGTGTGGCCCGTTGACTCAACAACTCATGTACCCCACAGCTAGGAATTTCCCACTCCTCCTGGGTGGGGAACACCAACAGAATGGTGTGGTAGTTTACTTAAAGATTTTCTTTTAGGCTGCCCCTGAATCACCTCGGCTCTCCCCTAGCTCTTTTCCACACTGTCCCTAAGCACAACTAACCAGCTCCTCCCCCCTTAAACTACATAAGGACCAAGCTAGGGCCTCCCATTGAGCATCAGGATCACATGGTTCACTCAGCATCATCACTCCTTAAAGGGGTACACCGCTGCTCAGTGTTCGGAACAAAATGTTTCGAACACTTAGAGTCGGCGCAAGGGGCTTGTGACGTCACATCCATGCCCCATGTGACATCATGCCCCACCCCCTCAATGCAAGTCTATGCAAGGGGCCATGCCCCAGCACAACACAGGTACCTTAGGCAATGTTTACCTGACAGGACAACTCCTGTACTCGGACACCACACATATATAGTGAATTTTAGAATATATCAAAAGCCTACATAACAAGTACTAATTCACAGTATAATAAATACTAAAAGTGCAATAAATAATAAATGTATATATAAGCAATTGCTACTCAACAAAGACCTCCAATGCATTATACTAAGTGCATAGATTATAAGTAATTATAATAAAAGCCCAAATGATTCCAAATCCACCTTTCTCAGCAAATGCAAAAAATATAGAAGATAAAAGAAAAAGATAATTATTTTCCCAACAAACAGATGTGCAATACTCTCCCCATATATTAATATATTTTATTATTGCAATATTTTCTGTAACCCGCATCCTATATCCAAAGAGAGCCCCATTTAAGTGTCGTAAATTTCGGCTATAAAATGATAAGATCACATAAATTGGGCTGTGCAGTAAAATAAATATTCAGACTCTGTTTTCCTGCAAAGCAAGCTGAGTGCGAAAACACTGCAACATCTGGAAAAATAGTATTCTATATGACACATCTGAAGAAACATGACCTGCATATATACAGCTATGGCCGTAAATGTTGGCACCCCTGAAAGTTTTCAAGAAAATGAAGTATTTCTCACAGAAAAGGATTGCAGTAACACATGTTTTGCTATACACATGTTTATTCCCTTTGTGTGTATTGGAACTAAACCAAAAAAGGGAGGAAAAAAAGAAAATTGGACATAATGTCACCAAACTCCAAAATGGTCTGGACAAAATTATTGGCACCCTTAACTTAATATTTGGTTGCACACCCTTTGGAAAAAAATAACTGAAATCAGTCACTTCCTATAACCATCAATAAGCTTCTTACACCTCTCAGCTGGAATGTTGGACCACTTTTCCTTTGCAAACTGCCCCCGTTCTCTCTTATTGGAAGGCACCTTTCCCCAACAGCAATTTTAAGATCTCTCCACAGGTGTTCAATGGGATTTAGATCTGGACTCATTGCTGCCACTTCAGAACTCTCCAGAGCTTTGTTGCCATCCATTTCTGGGGGCTTTTTGACGTATGTTTAGGGTCATTATCCTGCTGGAAGATCTCGGACACAAACCCAGCTTTCTGACACTGGGCTGTACAGTGCGACCCAAAATCCATTGGTAATCATCAGATTTCATGATGTCTTGCACACAATCAAGACACCCAGTGCCAGAGGCAGCAAAACAACCCCAAAGCATCATTGAACCTCCACCATATTTCACTTCTGTCCACGCCCAGGGAGATTAGCTATAGTGCCATGGGTTGCAAACTTCTTGATAATGTTGCGCACTGTGGACAAAGGCAAATCTAGATCTCTGGAGATGGACTTGTAACCTTGAGATTGTTGATATTTTTCCACAATTTTAGTTCTCAAGTCCTCAGACAGTTCTTTTCTCCTCTTTCTGTTGTCCATGCTTAGTGTGGTACACACAGACACACAATGCAAAGAATAAGTGAACTTCTCTCCTTTTTATCTGCTTTCAGGTGTGATTTTTATATTGTCCACACCTGTTACTTGCCCCACGTGAATATAAAGGAGCATCACAAGCTTGAAACAATCTTATTTTTCCACAATTTTGAAAGGGTGCCAATAATTTTGTCCAGCCCATTTTTGGAGTTTGGTGTAACATTATGTCCAATTTGCTTTTTTTCCTCCCTTTTTTGGTTTAGTTCCAATACACACAAAGGGAATAAACATGTGTATAGCAAAACATGTGTTACTGCAATCCTTTTCTGTGAGAAATACTTCATTTTCCAGAAAAATTTCAGGGGTGCCAACATTTACGGCCATGACTGTATATACAGTGGGGCAAAAAAGCATTTAGTCAGAAACCAATTGAGCAAGTTCTCCCACTTAAAAAGATGAGAGAGGCCTGTAATTTTCATCACAGGTATACCTCAACTATGAGACATATGAGAAAAAAAAAATCCATAAAATCACATTTTTTTAATATTTATTTGCAAATTATGGTAGAAAATAAGTATTTGGTCACCTACAAACAAGCAAGATTTCTGGCTCTCACAGACCTGTAACTTCTTCTTTAAGAGTCTCCTCTGTCCTCCACTCGTTACCTGTATTAATGGCACCTGTTTGAACTTGTTATCAGTATAAAAGACACCTGTCCACAACCTCAAACAGTCACACTCCAAACTCCACTATGTCGTAGGACACCAGAAACAAAATTGTAGACCTGCACCAGGCTGGGAAGAATGAATCTGCAATAGGCAAGCAGCTTGGTGTGAAGAAATCAACTGTGGGAGCAATTATTAGAAAATTGAAGATATTCAAGATCATTGATAATCTCCCTTAATCTTGGGCTCCACGCAAGATCTCACCCCATGGTGCCAAAATGTTCACAAGAAAGGTGAGTAAAAATCCCAGAACCACACGGAGGGACCTAGTGAATTAATTGCAGAGAGCTGGGACCAAAGTAACAAAGCCTACCATCAGTAACAAATAAGCCACCAGGGACTCAAATCATGCAGTGTCAGATGTGTCCCCCTGCTTAAGCCAGTACTTGTCTGGGCCTGTCTGAAGTTTGTTAGAGATCATTTGGATGATCCAGAAGAGGATTGAGAGAATATCATAATGTCAGATTAAACTGAAGTAGAACTTTTTGGTAAAAACTCAACTCATCATGTTTGGAGGAGAAATAATGCTGAGTTGCACCCAAAGAACACCATACCTACTGTGAAGCATGGGGGGTGGAAACATCATGCTTTGGGGCGGTTTTTCTGCCAAGGGACCAGGACGACTGATCCGTGTAAAGGAAACAATGAATGAATCATGAGATTTTGAGTGAAAACCTCCTTCAAACAGCAAGGGCATTGAAGATGAAACGTGGCTGGGTCTCCAGTCTCCAGATCTCAACCCATAGAAAAACTTTTGACGGAGTTGAAAGTCTGTGTTGCCCAGCGACAGCCCCAAAACATCACTGCTCTAGAGGAGATCTGCATAGAGGAATGGGCCAAAATACCAGCAACAGTGTGTGAAAACCTTGTGAAGACTTACAGAAAACGTTTGACCTCTGTCATTGCCAACAATGGGTATATAACAAAGTATTAGAGAGAGAGAGAGAGAGAGGTCATGTGACATAATTAGCATAGATAATTAACATAGATAAACAAAGTGCATACGTGATCCACAGTAAATATTGTTATCATGACATAACATATAAGGCATTACAGTTAGAGATGAGCGAACTTACAGTAAATTCGATTCGTCACGAACTTCTCGCCTCGGCAGTTGATGACTTTTCCTGCATAAATTAGTTCAGCTTTCAGGTGCTCCCGTGGGCTGGAAAAGGTGGATACAGTCCTAGGAGACTCTTTCCTAGGAATGTATGCACCTTTTCCAGCCCACCGGAGCACCTGAAGGCTGAACTAATTTACGCAGGATAAGTCATCAACTGCCAAGACGACAAGTTCGTGACGAATCGAATTTACTGTAAGTTCGCTCATCTCTAATTACAGTATATGGACGCACAATACAGTGATCGAATATCAAATATTCATACTTGTGTTCATACAATATAGCAAGTGTTCATATGAATTACGTGCAGCAGTGAATAACTTCCGGGGTCCCCGCCATGATGCCTGTATGAAGAAACGCTGATCCAGCATGGTGTCTGAATGTATCGCGACTATTAGCATCGCTTCCGGGTAAGGAGAGGGTAGCGACGTCATTGAGGCGTCATTGCTACCATGGAAACCTCTCGCCGTCTCTAGCGTATGCGTAATAGACCTATTGGACGTAAGGTAGAAACTGCTCATGCGCACTGCGGGCCACGTCCTTGGCAACAGATCCGTAGTCAAAGAGAGTCATTCTGGGGTGTTGACAGCGGATCCGGTGGCAATGAGTGTCTCTATCCTATGTAGTGTAAGGTAAGTAGTTGAGCAGGATGTCACGGCTAGTGAATACCAGCGTGATCACATAGAGGATAGTTAAAGTCCCAGATGGAAGATAAAGCAGTAGGATACCTGTTCTGTCACCGTTGTCCTTAGCAACAGGTATCCATAAATAGAAAAAAGAAACAAAAATGAATGAACATCCAATTCCTATGCACACATACGGATGTCCAAGGCCTGGAAACCGCTTCCATAGTGCAGTTTCGGTGTGTATGGACACAATTTGATTATTAAGCCAGCTGACAAAGGCGGTGGAATTGTGGTGATGGACAGGAGCACTTATTTAAATGAGGCACATAGACAACTGGGGGACAGTGATGTGTATGAATTACTTCAGAATGATCCAAAAAATGTCATGCAACAGAAACTTAATGAGATACTCGACAAAGCAGCTGAGGATCTCATTATTGACAAAAAAACTCAGAGATTTCCTGTTTATGGAACACCCGGTCACTCCACTACTTTACCTACTCCCCAAAATACACAAGAGACTAATAGATCCACCCGGTAGACCTATAATCTCAGGGAGAGGGTCACTTTCTAACCACGTTTCTATCTTTTTAGACAAGGTACTCAGACCTCTGGCCACAGATACTAAATCCTTCTTGCGGGACACCATGCATTTTCTATCAGTGATTAAACCACTACACATACCAGATGGTGCCATCATAGCCTCCTTTGACATAGTCTCACTCTACACTTCAATTCAACATGATAGGGGCATCAAGGCAGTGAGCAGTGCTCTCAAAAAAACTTCCATTTACCATTATGCAATGTGACTTCATTTTACAGCTACTATCATTTGTACTGGAGAATAATTATTTCTCTTTTAATGATGAGTTCTACATCCAAAAGCGAGGAACCGCTATGGGCAGCAACGTGGCACCAACCTATGCCAGCATTGTCATGGCAGAGTTCGAAGAAGAGAGCGTCTATGTATCCCACCAGTCCAGTAAGCTACTGGGGTGGGGGAGGTACATAGATGATATCTTCATTATCTGGACAGGTGTACCTGAGGCATTACTAGATTTCCAAAGTTATCTAAACAGCGTGGATACCAATTTACAATTTACTTTATCCTTCTCTGATAATACGGTTAATTTTCTAGACACACAAGTGACCATACACAATAACAGATTAACCACAGACATTTATCATAAACCCACGGACTGCAATACTCTTCTGAAATTCGAATCCTCACACCCCAGACCCATGGTATCTTCTCTACCCTATAGTCAACTTCTTAGAGCCAGCCGAATCACAGATACAGATGACAAATTTGAGGCAGCAGTTGACTGAATGGTCAAACTGTTCACAGATCGAGGATACCCAGCGGGTATCATTTCCAGACATGTACAGAGGGTTAAAACTGAGAGGAGACTAGGTAAACCCCACTTTGACAAAAGAGATCAATCCAATCGTATACCTTTCATCTCAACGTACAATGAGACATCCAACAGTGTTGCCATAGCTATGAAAAAACATTGGCACCTCATCAAAGATAGCTTTCCCATATCAAAGAATTCCAAATCCCCCCCCCCCCCCACTCCCCCCTTATGTCTTACCGCAGGTCACAGAACCTCAGGGATCACCTGGTCAAAGCAGATATAGCAGGGCCTAGAAAAATTCATAAAATACATGTCAGTGAAATCAAAAGGTTGCTTCCCATGTCTCAGATGTGTTAGTTGCAAATACATCAACAAGGGCAATACATTTATACACCCACAAACCAAGAAAGAACATCCATCAACTTTTATTTGACTTGTGAAAGCAACCATGTCGTCTACATCCTTTGGTGCCCCTTCAATTCCCTGGTTGAACTTGATGGACATATGTCTTTTTTCGACCGTACTAACTATGTTACTATGTGGAGGGGACAAAGAATGACTTTCGAACCCGCTTAAATCAACACAGGTATTCAATACGGAAAAAACTTATGGATTTGCCTGTGTCAAAACACTTCACGGAAGCCAAAAACATGGAATCTGATCTTAAGGGCATGATAGTCGATCACATCCCCCCACCAAAGAGGGGCGGTGACCGTATCACCATATTAAAAACCAGAGAACTAAGATGGATACACAACCTTGATTATCTAAAACCTAAAGGACTTAATGTGGAGTTCACAGTCCTCCCTAAAATGTTAAAACAATGATTGTCTTAGCCCCTTTATACTTGGTCGTTCCACCGAGATATAGGTGATAGTGATGTATATCACAAACTTTGTATATATTATATAATTTTATTTATTTTGCTCTTTTTGTTTTTAGATCACTCATACACCGGGTACTTGCCATGATGCCGAAGTTTGGTTTGGGCCATACATCATCTCTACTAGTGGATCTCATACACTGCACAGTATCCAGTATACTGATCTCCCAACCTCCGTTTTCCCGGTAATGCACTGCCATTCATACTTTATTCCATATCCCTTTACTTAATACTCTCCTACTATGTTTACTATATACAACTTCTATAATACCTTTTCCTCCTACATTCCACTTATATCCTTCTTTCCTGTACCATCAGCCTTACCGTTTGCATTTGACCAACCGTTCCGTACCGACCACACTCCTCAGTTCTCTGGGCTCCGACGTGATTGTTATCTTGAATGTGGGCTTATATAGACACATATCGCCTAAGTGTGGTGGCCAAGGGGTTCACAGTCGGTTAGAGGCTATAGTCGGATTACCTCCGACAACAGCCATCCGACTAGGTGCTGAGTTTGCACATGTCCATGAGCATCCCTTAATTAGCACCCTCCTAATCAGTCCTCTAAAAATACACACTTGACAGGGTTGTCTATGCCCCGATGATGCATGTATTCTCTGTATGTGGGAGCCAGTAATGTGATTCAGTACATTATGATACTAATATCTCCTCTCTTTCAGTTTGGCTACCTGGGGCGGATTTATGCTGGTATCGGTACTCATACGGTGGTCTGGAGCGCAGGATCGGTTCATACACACCAACAGTTCCACTACAGAGCGATGGTACACGGGATATATGGTCGGTCCATACACACCGACACTGCACTATGGAAGCGGTTTCCAGGCCTTGGACATCCGTATGTGTGCATAGTAATTGGATGTTCATTCATTTTTGTTTCTTTTTTCTATTTATGGATAACTGTTGCTAAGGACAACGGCGACAGAACAGGTATCCTACTGCTTTATCTTCCATCTGGGACCTTAACTATCCTCTATGTGATCACGCTGGTATTCACTAGCCGTGACATCCTGCTCAACTACTTACCTTACACTACATAGGATGGAGATACTCATTGCCACCGGATCCGCTGTCAACACCCCAGAATTACTCTCTTTGACTACGGATCTGTTGCCAAGGACGCAGCCCGCAGTGCGCATGAGCAGTTTCTACCTTACGTCCAATAGGTTTATTACGCATGCACTAGTGACGGCGAGAGGTTTCCATGGCAGCAATGATGCCTCTATGATGTCGCTACCCTCTCCTTACCCGGAAGCGATGCTAATAGCTGCGATACATTCAGACACCATGCTGGATCCGCGTTTCTTCATACAGGCATCATGGCGGGGACCCCGGAAGTTATTCACTGCTGCACGTAATTCATATGAACACTTGCTATATGGTATGGACACAAGTATGAATATTTGATATTCGATCACTGTATTGTGGGTCCAAATACTATAATGCCTTATATGTTATGTCATGATAACAATATTTACTTTGGATCACGTATGCACTTTGTTTATCTATGTTAATTATCTATGCTAATTATGTCACATGACCTTGTGGGAGGTCTATTTAAACCCACTAATGTCACTATCAGTTACTTGAGAAAGCCAGTGTGAGACTGGCGAAACGTTGTCTTTGCACATGAGGGAATAAACAACCACCTTTTGCATACTTGTGGAGTGCTGCAACATCTTTATTTATCTGGATTAAGGAACCAGTGGACCCAGGTTCAAGGAATGTGGGCCCCCCATCTCTTTTTACTACTTTGGACTATTGAAGTGCTGTCTCTATCTATTTGCTATATATATATATATATATATATATATATATATATATATATATATATATATGAAATATTTGTGTTAGCAAGCAATTGTACATTGTAGTTTTACTTGACTTAAATCATATTTAGATATATGTAGATGTCCTTTGTTATAAAGGAAATCCTGAGTTGGAAAGGCCCCTCTAGGATGTCCATATGTCCTGATAGATATATACAGCTAACCTGCATACAACCATAATTTCACATCAAAGGACATCACTTTGAGCAAGGTATTAATTTTTTATGTAAAATATATCAATACAAAGGTGGGCAAAGGCCAGCTTGACACACGCACAATATTGAGGCAAAAACTAGCCTTTGGCAATCCCTAATAATGAATCATTTTCCTGATATAACTCAAGGTTTAATGACCCAATATACAGTAACATAGATGCCTATGAGGCATTTAGTTTGGATTTTCTGACCCACAGTAGGGACAAGGCACTCTTTCTGCCATAATACAGTGCATAGAAATGTGACCATATTACATTTGCATAAATTTTAATAAAGGTGTCAAGGAAAAGGATCTCTTCAGGAATTAATAAATGGTGGTAAAATGTTCTTAGCTGGAATAAATTTACTTGTGTTCTGTAAATTTAATAGATCAATAGCAGGGTACCCTGTGATCAGCTTATTTTTCATGTCTGACAAAAAGAAAAAATATTGTCCAAAGTGGACAACCTTAATGAAGGAGTAAAATTGTACCTTAAATGGGTGCTGTTAAATCCCATTTTGATATATGTTGTTACTGATGAAAATTAAAGACCTTTTGTAATATAGTTGTTTACATTTTTTAAAAATATTTAATAAAGAAAACAGCTCCTTAAAATCTCACTAATAGGGGTCCCCATACCTACTGGGACACTAACCAGTTCTTCAGCCGCATCGGGCTTGTCCATGAGTCATGGACAAGAGATGTTGGACCACCAAAGTATAAATCCAAAGCTGGTCTTCCTGCTTGTTCTGTAAAGATCAGTGAAGACAGATGCAGCTCACACACAGGGGTAAAGTTGCTAAGTCATCCATACTACACCCAGTAAGTTTTGTACAGTGACCCCCCGTCCTACGATGGCCCCGACATACGATAATTTCAACATGTGATGGCCTCTCAGAGGCCATCGCATGTTGAAGGCAGCATCAACATACAATGCTTTTTTATGTCTGGGCCATCGCATAAACGGCTATCCGGCAGCGCAGACTGCTTCAGATGCCAAAGGATAGTCGTTTACGGTGCCCCATCTGGTCCGTTGACGATCACTCACCTGTCTTCGAGGCTCCGGCGCGTCCTCTTCAGGATCCCCTCCATCGTCGGCGCTCTCCATCGTCATCATCACGTCGCTCTGCATGCTGTCCCCTCATCCAATAGGAGCGGCGTGCGTAGCGACGTGATGGCGGCGACGGAGAGCGAGGATGTCGGGGAAGCAGAGGCCTTGCCGGAGAGTCGGGGACACCCGGGGACGCGACGACAGCGATGGAGGGCGACATTCAGGGCAGCGGTGACGAGCGGTGATGGTCCAGAGCGGCGGGGACAGGTGAGTACAACTTCTTATACCAGTGGTCTTCAACCTGTGGATCTCCAAATGGTGCAAAACTACAACTCCCAGCATGCACGGACAGCCAACGGCTGTCCGGGCATGCTGAGTGTTGTCGTTTTGCACCCTCTGGAGGGTGTAGACCAAGTTGTAGACCACTGTCCTATAATTTACATTGCACGGATCCCTCAACATACGATGGTTTCATCAAACAATGGTCCGTTTGGAATGGATTACCATCGTATGTTGAGGGGCCACTGTACATGAGTTCTGTTTATCAGAAAAGAGCTTGTGCACAGACCTCGCTGGGCATAGTATGAATGCCACGCTAACTGTACCGCCCAGAGTGAGCTATGTTTCTTGGCACGATCTGTGCAGAACAGACAGGAGACCAGCTCTGGACTGATGCTTTAAAATGAAGCTGTATTTTAAATAAAAATAATAAAATATTGTAATTCCATAAAAAATGCACCATCCTTGGATACAAGTATGTAAACATTTTCCCTGTATATATTCTCATTTTCAGGTTTTCAACACAATACATTTAAAGTGACTCATCCCAAAGAGAATATTGATTTATAGAAAGAAATGTTCTAGTCGATGCAGAAAGTATCAAAACCAATCAGGCAAGAATGACCCTAAAAAAGCTATTTTTGTGCATGAGAAAAAGCTTGCAGATGTTGTGGAATCCGAATAAGCACCCATGCAGAGAAAGTCAAACATACACCATACAAGTTAATCGTATCCCTCTAAGCTCGAAGAGATTGAAAAACTTCGCTGCTGGTTAATATTTCTGAAGTACTAGTCCTTATAGAGTAACGCCAGTCAGATAGAACAACTACCACACCTATTCAGAGCAATGTTCTACCACGAGAAACAGAATAATAGTCACAAGAGCTGATCAAGTTATTCTATTGAGGTTTCCAGGTCAGTGGATAAATTGACTTGAAAAGTATTTGAGAGAACAAAACTTCTTGGTTGGAGGAATGGGCTTCCGGGTTTCCGGGCCTGGGGACATGACGTCACGCCATGCCCCCTCCATTCATGTCTATGGGAGGGGGCGTTTCGGAGGTTTCCGAAACTGGAATTTTAGCATCTGCATAGAATGAGGGTGCTACAGGGAGATCGCGGGGGTCTCAGCAGCGGGCCCCTCGCGATCAGACATCTTACCCCCTTTGGATTGGGGATAAAATGTTTTTGCCCGGAATACCCCTTTAAATAGACTAATTAGACTTGTATTTCCAATTATTCTATGTCAGCTTTAACTTATCCAGGATTATGGTTCTGTTGGTCTTTTTTACTTTATTAACTTGGGTTTGTCGAGTTGTCTCCATCAGGTACTTGTCTTTAGTGTTTGAATAGAAGACTATAGCATCATGATACACTAGTTTGGTCATCTAAAGCTAAATCTTATGGAAAAGAATGTGAACAGAGCCTTACTATTGATCTTTGATGGTCAAATAGCAATTGTATATCCTGTTAGAAAAAAAGGAACCCTTACAGACATTCTATTAGTCGATGTTGGATAAAAGAACAGACGATGATGGCTCACTGTGGAACTGTAACATGCTTCTCCATGTCAGAACATGTTAAAACAGAAGCCACATGTAACATAGGACAGGTGCCACATGTAACATAGAACAAGTAGTGCAGCCCTGAGCTCCCCCACAACACCTACAGTATCTCAATCCCAGGGGCATGGCTAGGTCTCAAAAAGATCTGTGGCACAGGCCAACAGGCCATGGGCGTGGCTAAGGGCAGGGGAAAAAAAAGGAGGGGGCCAAGGGGGTGGGGCCACTCGATGTTGCATGACCATACAAAATTTTGCTCCACACATAGGGGTCAGAGATTTGGGTTAGTCTTATTGGCTGTCAGCTGATGCTACTTCAAGCCAGGGAACACAAGCACCAATGAGGAGCATTACAGCCATAGCACGCATGTATTAGGTGAGGCTACTCTATGTTCTCAGCTGAGGTGGGGCTCTGGTGACAGCAGCGGCAACAGGGGGTTTAAATTTTTAACAGGAACTTTAGATGGCGTGACGGATGCCCGTGGTGTAGGGGGCGTCTTCTCTGATTGGAGGAGTTCACTTTTTCTTTTCTTCTCTATCCGGCCAAGATCATCATAATGTTTTCTCTCCACCAGGACTCGTCTCCACAGAACCTGCCCAACAAACATTTTAGGCTCCTTTCTCCAGCACAATCCTCACCTCTATACGAACCACCCATTTGTATTTTCCCCACAGTAATAGTTCCCACATATATAGTTGTAGGCCACTCTGTGCTCCGGATAAGTAATGTTATGCATGTACATAGTGACCCCACCAGCAGAATAGTGAGTACAGCTCTGGGGTATAATACAAGATATAACTCAGGATCAGTACAGGATAAGTAATGTAATGTATGTACACAGAGACCCCACCAGCAGAATAGTGAGTACAGCTCTGGAGTATAATACAGGATATAACTCAGGATCAGTGTTACGCCGAGCGCTCCGGGTCCCCGCTCCTCCCCGGAGCGCTCGCTTCTCTCTCTCCGCTGCAGCGCTCCGGTCACGTCCTCTGACCCGGGGCGCTGCGATCCCGCTGCCAGCCGGGATGCGATTCGCGATGCGGGTAGCGCCCGCTCGCGATGCGCACCCCGGCTCCCCTACCTGACTCGCTCCCCGTCTGTTCTGTCCCGGCGCGCGCGGCCCCGCTCCCTAGGGCGCGCGCGCGCCGGGTCTCTGCGATTTAAAGGGCCACTGCGCCGCTGATTGGCGCAGTGGTTCCAATTAGGGTAATCACCTGTGCACTTCCCTATATTACCTCACTTCCCTTGCACTCCCTTGCCGGATCTTGTTGCCTTAGTGCCAGGGAAAGCGTTCCTTGTGTGTTCCTAGCCTGTGTTCCAGACCTTCTGCCGTTGCCCCTGACTACGATCCTTGCTGCCTGCCCCGACCTTCTGCTACGTCCGACCTTGCTTCTGCCTACTCCCTTGTACCGCGCCTATCTTCAGCAGCCAGAGAGGTGAGCCGTTGCTAGTGGATACGACCTGGTCACTACCGCCGCAGCAAGACCATCCCGCTTTGCGGCGGGCTCTGGTGAAAACCAGTAGTGGCTTAGAACCGGTCCACTAGCACGGTCCACGCCAATCCCTCTCTGGCACAGAGGATCCACTACCTGCCAGCCGGCATCGTGACAGTAGATCCGGCCATGGATCCCGCTGAAGTTCCTCTGCCAGTTGTCGCTGACCTCACCACGGTGGTCGCCCAGCAGTCACAACAGATAGCGCAACAAGGCCAACAGCTGTCTCAACTGACCGTTATGCTACAACAGTTACTACCACAGCTTCAGCAGTCATCTCCTCCGCCAGCTCCTGCACCTCCTCCGCAGCGAGTGGCCGCTCCTGGGATACGCTTATCCTTGCCGGATAAATTTGATGGGGACTCTAAGTTTTGCCGTGGCTTTCTTTCCCAATGTTCCCTGCATCTGGAGATGATGTCGGACCTGTTTCCCACTGAAAGGTCTAAGGTGGCTTTCGTAGTCAGTCTTCTGTCCGGAAAAGCCCTGTCATGGGCCACACCGCTCTGGGACCGCAATGACCCCGTCACTGCCTCTGTACACTCCTTCTTCTCGGAAATCCGAAGTGTCTTTGAGGAACCTGCCCGAGCCTCTTCTGCTGAGACTGCCCTGTTGAACCTGGTCCAGGGTAATTCTTCCGTTGGCGAGTATGCCGTACAATTCCGTACACTTGCTTCAGAATTGTCCTGGAATAATGAGGCCCTCTGCGCGACCTTCAAAAAAGGCCTATCCAGCAACATTAAAGATGTTCTGGCCGCACGAGAAATTCCTGCTAATCTACATGAACTTATTCACCTAGCCACTCGCATTGACATGCGTTTTTCTGAAAGGCGTCAGGAACTCCGCCAAGATATGGACTCTGTTCGCACGAGGCGTTTCGTCTCCTCGGCTCCTCTCTCCTCTGGTCCCCTGCAATCTGTTCCTGTGCCTCCCGCCGTGGAGGCTATGCAGGTCGACCGGTCTCGCCTGACACCTCAAGAGAGGACACGACGCCGTATGGAGAACCTCTGCCTGTACTGTGCTAGTACCGAACACTTCCTGAGGGATTGTCCTATCCGTCCTCCCCGCCTGGAAAGACGTACGCTGACTCCGCACAAAGGTGAGACAGTCCTTGATGTCTACTCTGCTTCTCCACGTCTTACTGTGCCTGTGCGGATGTCTGCCTCTGCCTTCTCCTTCTCTACTGTGGCCTTCTTGGACTCTGGATCTGCAGGAAATTTTATTTTGGCCTCTCTCGTCAACAGGTTCAACATCCCAGTGACCAGTCTCGCCAGAACCCTCTACATCAATTGTGTAAATAATGAAAGATTGGACTGTACCATACGTTTCCGCACGGAGCCCCTTCTTATGAGCATCGGATCTCATCATGAGAGGATTGAACTTTTGGTCCTCCCCAATTGCACCTCGGAGATTCTCCTTGGACTTCCCTGGCTTCAACTTCATTCCCCAACCCTGGATTGGTCCACTGGGGAGATCAAGAGTTGGGGGTCCTCTTGTTCCAAGAACTGTCTAAAACCGGTTCCCAGTAACCCTTGCCGTAACTCTGTGGTTCCTCCAGTAACCGGTCTCCCTAAGGCCTATATGGACTTCGCGGATGTTTTCTGCAAAAAACAAGCTGAGACTCTACCTCCTCACAGGCCTTATGATTGCCCTATCGACCTCCTCCCGGGCACTACCCCACCCCGGGGCAGAATTTATCCTCTCTCTGCCCCAGAGACTCTTGCCATGTCCGAATACGTCCAGGAGAATCTAAAAAAGGGCTTTATCCGTAAATCCTCCTCCCCTGCCGGAGCCGGATTTTTCTTTGTGTCCAAAAAAGATGGCTCCCTACGTCCTTGCATTGACTACCGCGGTCTTAATAAAATCACGGTTAAGAATCGCTACCCCTTACCCCTCATCTCTGAACTCTTTGATCGCCTCCAAGGTGCCCACATCTTTACTAAATTGGACTTAAGAGGCGCCTATAACCTCATCCGCATCAGAGAGGGGGACGAGTGGAAAACGGCATTTAACACCAGAGATGGACACTTTGAGTATCTGGTCATGCCCTTTGGCCTGTGCAACGCCCCTGCCGTCTTCCAAGACTTTGTCAATGAAATTTTTCGTGATCTGTTATACTCCTGTGTTGTTGTATATCTGGACGATATCCTAATTTTTTCTGCCAATCTAGAAGAACACCGCCAGCATGTCCGTATGGTTCTTCAGAGACTTCGTGACAACCAACTCTATGCCAAAATTGAGAAATGTCTGTTTGAATGCCAATCTCTTCCTTTTCTAGGATATTTGGTCTCTGGCCGGGGACTACAGATGGATCCAGACAAACTCTCTGCCGTCTTAGATTGGCCACGCCCCTCCGGACTCCGTGCTATCCAACGCTTTTTGGGGTTCGCCAATTATTACAGGCAATTTATTCCACATTTTTCTACCATTGTGGCTCCTATCGTGGCTTTAACCAAAAAAAATGCTGATCCCAAGTCCTGGCCTCCTCAAGCAGAAGACGCCTTTAAACGACTCAAGTCTGCCTTTTCTTCGGCTCCCGTCCTCTCCAGACCTGACCCTTCCAAACCCTTCCTATTGGAGGTTGATGCCTCCTCAGTGGGAGCTGGAGCTGTTCTCCTACAAAAAAATTCTTCCGGGCATGCTGTCACTTGTGGTTTTTTCTCTAGGACCTTCTCTCCAGCGGAGAGGAACTACTCCATCGGGGATCGAGAGCTTCTAGCCATTAAATTCTCTCTTACAGGCTTCTTCACGCATGAAGAGATTCGCGGATAAGAAAAGAAGAGCTCCTCCCGTTTTTTCCCCTGGAGACAAGGTATGGCTCTCCGCTAAATATGTCCGCTTCCGTGTCCCTAGCTACAAGTTGGGACCACGCTATCTTGGTCCTTTCAAAATTTTGCGTCAAATTAATCCTGTCTCTTATAAACTTCTTCTTCCTCCTTCTCTTCGTATCCCTAATGCCTTTCACGTCTCTCTTCTCAAACCACTCATCCTCAACCGTTTTTCTCCCAAATCTGTTCCTCCCACTCCTGTTTCCGGCTCCTCGGACATCTTCTCGGTCAAGGAAATCTTAGCTGCCAAAAAGGTCAGAGGAAAAAATTTTTTTTTAGTGGACTGGGAGGGTTGTGGTCCTGAAGAGAGATCCTGGGAACCTGAGGACAACATCCTAGACAAAAGTCTGCTCCTCAGGTTCTCAGGCTCTAAGAAGAGGGGGAGACCCAAGGGGGGGGGTACTGTTACGCCGAGCGCTCCGGGTCCCCGCTCCTCCCCGGAGCGCTCGCTTCTCTCTCTCCGCTGCAGCGCTCCGGTCACGTCCTCTGACCCGGGGCGCTGCGATCCCGCTGCCAGCCGGGATGCGATTCGCGATGCGGGTAGCGCCCGCTCGCGATGCGCACCCCGGCTCCCCTACCTGACTCGCTCCCCGTCTGTTCTGTCCCGGCGCGCGCGGCCCCGCTCCCTAGGGCGCGCGCGCGCCGGGTCTCTGCGATTTAAAGGGCCACTGCGCCGCTGATTGGCGCAGTGGTTCCAATTAGGGTAATCACCTGTGCACTTCCCTATATTACCTCACTTCCCTTGCACTCCCTTGCCGGATCTTGTTGCCTTAGTGCCAGTGAAAGCGTTCCTTGTGTGTTCCTAGCCTGTGTTCCAGACCTTCTGCCGTTGCCCCTGACTACGATCCTTGCTGCCTGCCCCGACCTTCTGCTACGTCCGACCTTGCTTCTGCCTACTCCCTTGTACCGCGCCTATCTTCAGCAGCCAGAGAGGTGAGCCGTTGCTAGTGGATACGACCTGGTCACTACCGCCGCAGCAAGACCATCCCGCTTTGCGGCGGGCTCTGGTGAAAACCAGTAGTGGCTTAGAACCGGTCCACTAGCACGGTCCACGCCAATCCCTCTCTGGCACAGAGGATCCACTACCTGCCAGCCGGCATCGTGACAATCAGTACAGGATAAGTAATGTAATGTATGTACACAGAGACCCCGCCAGCAGAATAGTGAGTACAGCTCTGGGGTATGATACAGGATATAACTCAGGATCAGCACAGGATAAGAAACATAATGGCATATTACTGGTTATGGGGGGGGGGCATCTCTACTGTACAGGATGGCATAGTGGCTACAGAGGGGGGCATGATGACTGTACAGGGGTCATAGGGGCACTGGCTATGTAGTTGTCATGCCCTCTCTGTAGCCCCTATGCCCTCCTTTGGAGTCATAATGAAAACTATGTAGCCAGTGACCATATGCCACCAATCTACAATTATAATGCCCCTCTGTAGCCACTATGCCCTCCTGTACAGTAATTATGCCTAATTCCTCCCTGTCCAGTCCCCTGTCCGAGTTTCTTTTCACTTCTCGGTACTGCAGGAATCAGCTGTACAGAAGGTACAGTCCAGGGACTTACAGTACAGGTTGGGAACCACTCATCTAGAGATACAGAGCAGGTATTTATCGGGCAGTCACTAAGATGTGTGTGGAGATCTCTGCTTGTTACTGCCCGACAAAAACCTGCATGACAGCTGACATTCGGGGCACAAAGCTTTACATTCGGGGCACGGGCCCTGAATGTTTTAACCTTGTGATGCCCCTGCTCAATCCTTATCCTGAGTACAGTGCAGGAAATAAAAATGTTAAGAACAATAAAACAAACACAATATAGAAAACAGGGAGCAGGGCAAGACACAAAGGGTTTACCAAGGAACAGACCAGGGAGAAAAGACAGATGAATCACAACCAGACCAATTAACAGAAAGACCAGGGTCAGGCAGGCCAAGTCACCACCAGCAAGTCACACACTAACACATTACTAAGCAAAGAGGTAGTCAGGAAACAAGCCAAAAGATCAGGAGTACAGGAAGACAGTATAATAAACACAGGTATAAAAGCTAGTTCAAGGACAAAACCTTTATCACAAGTAATTTAGTGAAGCAAGCCTGTGACTAAAATAGTCCACTCTAGGAGGGTGTGGAAGTCAAGGCCCAATATCATCAGCTTGTCGTTTATACCTCCTGATTGGCCCGGGCATCGTCACGGCAATGAGCAATGCCATTGCTGAACACAGGAGGGGTTTAGAGCTGATGCCAGAAGCAGAGACAGACACTTCAATACACCACAATGTCAGTATGAAACTAAAAAGAGACTAAGGCTTCCTATACACTTGAGACAACCACCAACAGATAAATCCCCTAACTACCAAAAATATGCATGCTTATGCTTGCGGTGTAGTACAAAATCAGGCAAAGGCAATGTCAGGGAAAAGGCAAAGGTCAAGTCACAGGTCAGCCAAGAAAATACAAGAACCTCTATGATGGACACAATACATGACGAATTCACGGAGCAGGTTTAAATGTTTGCTGCTGAGAGGTGTGAGCACCGAAGCCGCAGCTGATTGATCTGGGGCTCTCATCTTCTGATTGGCCAGTTGGCACTGCAAGGTATGTATATTACAACTAGTGGGGTGGGTAGAAGCCACTGGTGACCATCACAATAACTCATGGTTCAGGCATCATGAAGGTGCAGATAGGGTGGTGCCCTTTAAATGAATGAACTAACTGAAGAAATGTATATCCGCTGATGCAATACGCATATACCGTATTTTTCGCCGTTCAAGACGCACTTTTTCTTCCCCAAAACTGGGGTGGAAAAGTTGGTGCGTATTATACGGCGAATACACACCTATCGCGGCGGTCCCTGCGGCCATCAACGGCCAGGACCCGCGGCTGATACAGGACATCACCTATCGCGGTGATGCCCTGTATTAACCCTTCAGACACGGCGATCAAAGCTGACCGCCACGTCTGAAACGAAAGTGACACTAACCCGGTTCAGTCGGGCTGTTCGGGACCACTGCGGTGAAATCGCGGCATCCCGAACAGCTTACAGGACACCGGAAGGGACCTTACCTGCCTCCTCAGTGTCTGTTCCATGCCGGGATCCCCTGCATGGCCGGCGCTCTCCTTCGACGTCATCACGTCGTCGCGCACGCCGTCCCTTCATCCAATAGGAGTGGCGTGCGTACAGCGATGGAGCGACAGCGATGGAGCGACAGCGATGGAGCGACATCCAGGGCAGCGGTCACGAGCGATGATGGGCCCGGAGCGGCGGGGACACGTGAGTACTACCTCCTATACCAGTGGTCTTACTGGCAGTTGTAGTTTTGCAACATCTGGAGGTCCGCAGGTTGAAGATCACTGTTGGGTTAAGAATCTTTTTTTTCTAGATTTTGCACCTTTAAAATTGGGTGCGTCTTATATGCCGGTGCGTCCTATAGGCCGAAAAATACGGTACACATATAGGGGGAACCTCTCGTAGCCAACATGCTGAAGTTTAAAAATGGATAATGGAAAGAGAGTTAACTTCCTCTTCATTATACTGTATGTCTGTATAAAGACCTTAAATAACTTGCTGTTGCTTACAATGTATAAGAAAAACCTTAAATAACTTAGTACGACTGACAAGTCCATCTGGGGATGCTTCAGTATCTGTCACTCACAGGGATAGAAGTATTCCATACTAACTGCTGTGTACGATATGGCTGAATGCTTCTGTAAACATCAAAAATTTCTTGGACAAATTTGAATTGGCTCCTTGTTTGCATCTTGTTTGTTTTCTGTCAGAATGTGATATGTATATGTCCTCATAGAGATCTTACCCAACCTGGACTTTCTTCACGTACAGACAGAAATAAATTCAAGCTGACATTGTGGTGAAACTGAGGGAAATGCAAGTCACTTGAACGGACATGTAATGTGTCTTTCATCAGAGTTGCTGTGGAATCTGATTTCATATCCCGATCACATTGTCAGTGTGCCAGCTTTTGTCTGGAAGAAACTCGGAAGGTCTTTACTTCAATAAATAATACAATTTGGATAATCATGGAAGGATGGCTGCGTACGATCCACCCATTCTCATGTGCTTTAAGATATTTCAAAAGGAACATAAATATGTAAATCATTGTCTTTTTTATTTGTTAGTAGTTTGTATTAAGGCTTGAATGATTTATCAAGTAATAAAAATCATTAGATGTATATAAACAGTAGGGGAGCGAAGTCCTGCCTCCAAGATCTCAAGGAATCTCAGTACTTTTTGAAAACAGTAAGTGAACATGACCTGGAATTGTGACCATTTAGTTGATCAATACACTGGTTATTATGATATAACTAATCCTAAGAGTAAGAATGAAAATTAAACAAAAAAATTTGTAAAAACAACAAAATGAGTCAGGGACTGGGTGCAGTTCAGCTAACGAGAATCCAAGAAAAAAGTATAGTTCACTCAAGGGTTAAGCCATTTAAAGGGGTACTCCCACCCTAGACATCTTATCCCCTATCCAAAGGATAGGGGATAAGATGTCTGACCACGTGCATGCGGCACCCACTGGTACGCCGAGCGCTCCGGGTCCCTGCTCCTCCCCGGAGCGCTCACGGCGTTCACCTCCGTGCAGCGCCCCGGTTAGATCCGCTGACCGGGAGCGCTGCACTACTGTCTCCGGCGGGGATGCGACCCGCGTAGCGGGACGCGCCCGTCCGTGGCTCGCATGATAGTCTTCTCACCTGCCCCGTCCTCCGTCCACTCAGTCCCGGTGCGCGCGGCCCCGCTCCCTAGGGCGCACGCGCCAGCTCTCTGAGATTTAAAGGGCCAGTGCGCCATTGATTGGCGCCTGGCCCAATCAGTACCTGCACCTGTGTCCTCCTTATAAAAACCCACTTCCCCTTCCTGGTATCTTGTTGCCTTGTGCCAGTGAAAGCGTTTTGTGTATGTTCCAAGCCTGTGTTCCAGACCTTCTGCTGTTGCCCCTGACTACGACCCTTGCTGCTTGCCCTGACCTTCTGCTACGTCCGACCTTGCTCTTGCCTTCTCCTTCTGTACCGCGCCAGTCTCAGCAGTCAGTGAGGTTGGTCCTGCTACCGGTGGACACGACCTGGTTGCTACCGCCGCAGCAAGACCATCCCGCTTTGCGGTGGGCTCTGGTGAATACCAGTAGCAACTTAGAACCGGTCCACCGGTTCGGTCCACGCCAATCCCTCACTGACACAGAGGATCCACCACCAGCCTGCCGAATCCTGACAGTAGATCCGGCCATGGATCCCGCAGAGGTGCCGCTGCCAAGTCTCGCTGACCTATCCACGGTGGTCGCCCAGCAATCCCAACAGATCGCCCAACAAGGACAGCAGCTGTCGCAGTTGACCGCCATGCTACAGCAGCTTCTGCCTCTACAGCAGCAACCATCTCCTCCGCCAGCTCCTGCTTCTCCTCCGCAGCAAGTTGCCACTTCCAGACTCCGCTTGTCCCTACCTGACAAATTCGATGGGAACTCTAAGTTGTGCCTTGGCTTCTTGTCCCAGTGTTCCTTGCACTTGGAGATGATGTCGGACCTATTCCCCACTGAACGGTCTAAGGTGGCTTTCGTGGTCAGTCTCCTGTCTGGAAAGGCCTTGTCATGGGCCACACCGCTCTGGGACCGCAACGATCCTGCCACTGCTACAATCCAGTCCTTCTTCGCTGAAGTTCTTAGTGTCTTTGAGGAGCCAGCCCGGGCCTCCTCAGCCGTGACTGCTTTGCTGAACCTCGTCCAAGGGAGTTCTTCCGTAGGCGAATACGCCATCCAGTTTCGTACCCTCGCCTCAGAGCTATCCTGGAACAATGAGGCCCTCTGCGCGACCTTCAAGAAAGGCTTATCCAGCAACATCAAAGATGTACTGGCCGCACGAGAAATTCCTGCTAACCTGTCTGAACTTATCCATTTGGCCACCCGCATCAACATGCGTCTTTCTGAAAGACACCAGGAGCTCCGCCAGGAAAAGGACCTTGATCTCAGGGCACCTCTCTCCCAGAATCCTTTGCAATCTACCCCTGTGCCTCCCGCCGAGGAGGCTATGCAAGTGGATCGGTCTCGCCTGACCCATAAAGAGAGGTCTCGTCACAGAGATGAAAATTTATGCCTGTACTGCGCTAGTACCGAACATTTCCTAGTGGACTGCCCTATTCGTTCCCCGCGTCTGGGAAACGCACACACCCTGTTCACGTGGGAGTGGCGTCTCTTGGTGTGAATTCTGCTTCTCCACGTCTCACTGTGCCTGTGCGGATTTCTCCTTCCGCCAACTCCTCCTTCTCAGCTGTGGCTTTCTTGGACTCTGGTTCTGCAGGAAATTTTATTTTGGCCTCTTTTGTTAATAGGTTCAGCATCCCAGTAACCCATCTCGTCAAACCGCTCTCTATCTCTTCTGTTAACGGAGAAAAATTGGACTGCACTGTGCGCTACCACACTGAACCCCTGCCCATGAGCATTGGACTTCACCATGAAAAAATTGAATTTTTCGTTCTGCCTAACTGCACCTCTGAAGTTCTTCTCGGCCTGCCGTGGCTCCAACGTCATGCTCCCACCCTCGACTGGACCACCTGGTAGATCAAAAATTGGGGTCCTTCTTGTCACAAACGATGCCTCACATCTGCTCCCACTTGTCTAACCCCTGAGGTTCCACCTTTACCGGGCCCTCCCAAGGCTTACCAGGGCTTTTCTGATCTTTTCTGCAAAAAGCAAGCAAAGATCTTACCTCCTCATAGCCTCCTTCCTGGTACCACTCTGCCCCGTGGCAAGCTTCACCCTCTGCCCCCCCTCCCCATTCCCACTTCTTCTGGAGTTCCTGCCGTAGATTAAGTAACCCAGGACTTCTCCGTTATCTGGAAGGAGACTCAAGAGTCACTCCCACTGGCCTCGTTTCGTATGAAGGGACAAGCAGATAAAAAGAGGGGGAGACCTAAGGGGGGGGGGGGGGTACTGTTACGCCGAGCGCTCCGGGTCCCTGCTCCTCCCCGGAGCGCTCGCGGCATTTACCTCCGTGCAGCGCCCCAGTCAGATCCGCTGACTACTGTCTCCGGCGGGGATGCGACCCGTGTAGCGGGACGCGCCCGTCCGCGGCTCGCATCCCAGTCTCCTCACCTGCCCCGTCCTCCGTCCGCTCAGTCCCGGCGCGCGCGGCCCTGCTCCCTAGGGCGCGCGCGCGCCGGCACTCTGAGATTTAAAGGGCCAGTGCGCCATTGGCGCCTGGCCCAATCAGTACCTGCACCTGTGTCCTGCTTATAAAAACCCACTTCTTCTTCCTGGTATCGCTGGATCTTGTTGCCTTGTGCCAGTGAAAGCGTTTTGTGTATGTTCCAAGCCTGTGTTCCAGACCTTCTGCTGTTGCCCCTGACTACGACCCTTGCTGCTTGCCCTGACCTTCTGCTACGTCCGACCTTGCTCTTGCCTTGTCCTTCTGTACTGCGCCAGTCTCAGCAGTCAGTGAGGTTGAGCCGCTACCAGGTGGAAACGACCTGGTTGCTACCGCCGCAGCAAGACCATCCTGCTTTGCGGCGGGCTCTGGTGAATACCAGTAGCAACTTAGAACCGGTCCACCGGTATGGTCCACGCCAATCCCTCACTGACACAGAGGATCCACCACCAGCCTGCCGAATCCTGACACCCACCTGTTTCTTGTCCGGAAGTGCTGGAGGGTCTCGGTCGCGACCACGGGTATGGAAGTCCGTGATGTCAGGACTCTGCCCCCGTGTGACATCACGCCCCGTCCCCTCAATGCAAGTCTATGGGAGGGGGCATCTGATAAGTACTGGAAGGATTAAGATATTTAAATAGAAATCATTTACAAATGTGTTTAACTTTCTGTCACCAGTTGATTTAAAAAAAATAAAATTATTAGTTTTTCACTGGAGTACGCCTTTAAAATAACATTATTTCCATCTCCCCATTGAAATAAAGATGCATGATTTAAGAGACCCTTTTGTCCACCCCAAAAAATGATTGTTGTATGACAATGAATAACTTAGTGTCCCCGAATCACACATATTTTTAGAGTTTCTTGATTCCGTTCCTGAGATATGTGGGTTTATAGTTTGTCTGGCAATTCAGGAAATCAGTAAGATAGGTGTGAACCTAATTTTAATAATGTGGGTAACTCATCAGGGGATGGACAAGATTATATAGTCAGGGGTGTGAATGTTGTACATTGAGGGGCATGGAAGACTAATGTATACCCCCTGACTGTATAATCCCACCCATTACCTATCACACCTATTATTTTATATCTCAGGAATGGAAGAGCATATCAAGTAACTGTAAAAAAGTTTATGATAAGGGCACCCTTACATATTTGGTTGGCCACAATGCCTCTTTAAGTCTTAGGGAAATTTTTTACTTTTTCCTTTACATAAATGAGTACAGTTATTTCAACAAACTGTGTAATTCAACAGTGCAAGCAAGTATAAGTAACATTGTTTTATGGTATCTCATCAGAGAAGAATGCCTCTTTCTATACTTATCAGGCTTCTTTCTTATCCCTGCCAAAACCCATCAATCACTCTGAAAAACAGCTTAAGTGTCCCTTCACATGTGCAGGTTTGCTGCTACATATTTTTCTGCCCACTGACTTCAATGGGTGTAAATGCCCCGTTAGACTCACTTGAGAGAGTAGAGACATTATCATCTCACATGCTTTCCATTGAATACTATAGAGAGGGAAGGGAGGGAGAGGCAAAGCAGAAGGGGATATGACAACAAAGAAAGCAGTGAGTATTAGATCTCACTCGCCCCAGGGCTGGATTCAAAGCTTACACTGCTCAGTACTGCTCTATAATATCCTCTATGCTGCTGCTGCTTCTGATGGTGTGCCATGGAGCTATATGAAAGCAGGATACTCTCTTCCTATGGTGTGCTATAGAGATAAGGGTGGCAGAATCCCCTCTTGTGTGTGTGTGTGTGTGTGTGTGTGAGCAGGGTATGGGAGGAAGTTAAAAGTAAATATAAGCCTGTAGAGCAGAAATATGATTAGCAATGCCTTATAAAAGTTATACAATGGCCAGAACAAGAGCTTTTCCACATTAAAGCACACAGTGCAGCTTATCCTGAAGTTCCTTGAAACAGTAGGCACACTTTAGCTAATGCAATCTGTGTGGCAAGAAGGATAAACTGTATTCCCCCCTAAAGCTATACATAAAACCAAGAACCCTAAAGACCATAAGAAGAACAGCAACATTTGTTTGCCATTAGGATTGGTACTAAAACCAGCTAAGATGAATATCCCCATTGCCTTATAACAGCACTTAATATAATATCAATATAACCAGCAATTATTCAAAATAATTATTATTGTTCTAAAATAATTATTGGATTCATAATTGCTTGTGGGCTCGCCAAGGGCATACTCACAATAGAGGTATTCTTGTATTGCGTACATAGACGGTACTACAGTGTTAGAAGAGAAGAGAGGCGCACATATCTGAAGTTGCCCTTTGTAACATCAATGACTGGAAAGATTGAAGTGGATATGTCTGCTCAAGGTTGCTAAGGAGCAATTGACAGAATTTGAAATGGCAACCTGCCATTGATATGAATTCCTACAAAATACTAACATGTTACGGGAAAATAAAGCTGAAGTTTATCTTATATTCCATTGCTGATTGAAATCAGACTTCAGGCTTAAACTTGAAAAACTTGACAAAAAATATGGATGATTCCAGTAGGGACATGATGTGTCTCCAAATAATCTAAATATAAAACACACGTTCATAAGGCACACCAATGGGATTGATCAGAAGAACAGGGATCCCACTTACATTACATGCTATGTGAGAATCAAATAGTGAAATTCATCGTCCATCACCTTTCCACAGATCCCGTTTTCAAAGTCAATGTGGATTACACTGGTTGGATCTCCATCGATTAAACATTTATGGAAAATCCTATTTATTGCCTAGCCGCCATAGTGTAAATGTGTACAAGAAAGACCTAGACCTATATGGCTACCGTATATTGGTTATGTACAAATTGGAGGTTATATGGAGCCATAATGGCTCTGATTAGCAGAGTCTAAAAGGCTTTCATCGTTTTATCCCTGTACTGGGATCTGCGTTTTACTGCTGTGTATCCCAGAGTTATATGTGCAAAGTAGTCATTAATTAATACAACTGACAGGTGAAAGAAAAAATAAACTATCCAAGGGTATCCAAGACTGGGTAGTCAGAACAAACAAAACATAATCCAATATTTGACCAGGATAAAGCAAAGTTACCCAGCCCTGGTCCCCTGCAGCTCCTGTTAGCCTCTATCTGGCCCCCCTGGTCTTCTCTCTTTTTCATGCTTCCGAGATGAGCACTCGGTGCATCCCCTGTCAGTTCAGCCAATCAATGTCCTCAGTTGTGTCCCTTCTTGGCCAATGATTGGCTCGTCTTGGAAGCAGGAAAAAGAGAGAAATCCGGAGGGGAGGGGGGGGGGGGGGGGGTCAGATAGAGGTGAAAAAGAGCTGTAGGGGACAAGAAGGGGATAGGAACTAGGTAAGTATTTATTCACTTTTTCTCTATTTTTCTATTAGAGGATCCAAATGAAAACTCCAAGTAAATCTGACTAGCATGTTATATAAAGGGGTATTCCAAGTTAAAACGCTTATCCTTTATACACATGGAACTCCATTCCAAATTAAGATTCAGGTCCTCTTTTTTGAGATCATTGGGGTGGGGGGGGGGGGTCTTACCGCTGTAAACCCTTGCAAACTGAAATTTATTTCCTATTCTGTGGATAGGAAATAAATGTTTTAACTTCAAATACCCCTTTATTTTCTCCTATTATGTGAAAATGTCAGGGGACAGAAGGATAGGACATGTTTGATTTCAACTGCATGATCTCCTATTGCTCTTGTCAAGCCAAACATGGATGTGTATGGGGCAGGGGCGGGGGGGGGGGGGCTACCTTGGCTATAGCCCCGGTGTCAAGCCAATAGCCCTGGATCTCAGGCCAGACCATTAAAAAAACAAATTATAATTATTGCCACCACTGCTTTAAGACAGCGGGGGCTTCTGGGATGATGGGGCATGGTGTGACACATCAGATGCCGTGCATGAGTCTCCCTCTGGGCCCCCAAGTCCCATGAGATCATGCAGCTGCAGAGGCTGTTGGGAGCAGAAGTGCGCAGGCACACATGTCTGCTTCTAGCCTGCAACTGTCGGTATAATAAAATTCCTTGTGTCTCGGACAAATCACACTGGCGCAGAGTGGGGACAAAGGATTGAGGGCTGGCATATTTGGCGCTGCCTCTGACCCGTTCCCCGGATCCTGATGAGCGGTTATGATTTCCAAGTCAGGAAGGTGAGTGTACTGGCAAGGGGGGTGATGGCAAGATAAATGTGTCATGTGTGTATGTATTATAGACGTTTGCATGTAGGTATGACAGATGCATGTATTATAGATGTGTGTGTATAATAAATGTATGATAGATGTATGTATGTATGATAGATGTGTGTATGTAGAAATCTGGAGAAGGACAGAGGAATCTGAAGGTGGAAAGAGGAGCCGGGAGAAAGACTAAAGGGTCTGCATGAGGCAGACAGAGGAGTCTGGAGGTGGTGGACAGAGGGGTCTGGAAGAGGTGGGGGCAGAGGAGTCTACAGGAGGAGGACAGAGAGGTCTGGAGGAGGAGACAAGAGAGATCTGGAGAAGGAGGCGGAAGGAGGGGTTTGGAGGAAGACCGAGGGATCTGGGGAAGAGGGGCAGAGGAATCTGGAGGAGGTGAAGGACAGAGGGGTCTGGAGGAGGAGGAAAGTGCAGGAGGGGGTTTCATCTAAACTAAGAAGAAACAGTGTGTGGCAGTATTGTTATTATTAATATGGGTACAGTGTGTGGCAGGGGGCATAGTTTCTGGCAGGGTTATATTCAGGGAGTACCCTTTTAGTTTCTGGCAGGGTTATATTCAGGGAGTACCCCTTTAACTTTCTGGCATCTGTTGATTAAAAAACATGTTTTCCAGAGGAGTACCCCTTTTAATACCAAAAAGTGGTACTAATACAAACTACAGATCACGGCGCAAAAAAATTTGGAAAAGTTATGGCCCTTAAAAGGCGAGGAGGAATAATGAAAATTGGCTGTGTCCTTAAAGGGGTACTGCAGCTGAAATTAACTTATTTCCTATACACAGGATAGAGGGTAAGTAGCTGATCACGGGGGTGGGGTCTCACCGCTGGAAACCCCAGCGATCCCTTGAACGGGTCCTGGCTATGAGTGAGGAGCACTTGCGGAAGATGGCACGTGCTTCATTGATTTCTATGGGAGCTTTGAAAAGACTCGAGTCCAGCACTCAGGCATCATCGGTGCTCCCATAGAAATACCGTATTATACGGCGAATACACCCCTATCGCGGCGGTCCCTGCGGCCATCAACGTCCGGGACCCGCGGCTAATACAGGACATCACCGATCGTGGTGATGCCCTGTATTAACCCTTCAGACGCGGCGATCAAAGCTGACCGCCGCGTCTGAAGGGAAAGTGACACTAACCCGGCTGCTTAGTCGGGCTGTTCGGGACCGCCGCGATTTCACCGCGGGGGTCCCGAATAGCCCGACTGAATAGCCGGGTTAGTGCCTACAGGACACCGGGAGGGACCTTACCTGCCTCCTCGGTGTCTTCTCTGTTCAGGGATCCCCTGTATGGCCGGCGCTCTCCTTCCTCGTCATCACGTCGTCGCGTACGTGCGTCGGCGTGCGTAACGACGTGATGGTGGCGACGGAAAGCGAGGATACCCGGCCGGCAGCAGAGACGTTCCGGAGCGACGGGGACACGGTGACAGCGATGGAGCGACATCCAGGGCAGCTGTGACGGGTCCGGAGCGGCGGGGACACATGAGTATTACCTCCTATGCAATGGTCCTCAATCTGCGGACCTCCAGATGTTGCAAAACTACAACTCCCAGCATGCCCGGACAGCCAACGGCTGTCAGGGCATGCTGGGAGTTGTAGTTTTGCAACATCTGGAGGTCCGCAGGTTGAAGAACACTATTGGGTTCAAAATCTTGATTTTTTTTAGATTTTGCACCTATAAATTGGGTGCGTCTTATATGCCGGTGCGTCCTATAGGGCGAAAAATACGGTAAATGGGGCGTGTGCCGTCAAGCAGTAGACAACATGCCCTCCTCACTTAGAGCTGGGTCCTGTTCCTGGAGATCACCCGGGGTCCCAGCGGTCAGACCAAACCCCCCCCCCCCCCCCCCGCGATCAGCTACTTATTTTGTAACCTGTAGATAGATGATAAGTTAATTTTGGCTGCAGCACCCCTTCAAGGGGTTAAATAAAACATGTTTTTTCAATAACAACTGTATATCAAACTAGGGCTGATGATAACTTCCCAATGTATACTTTTGTATCCCCCGCTGACATTCTTATCACTGTTGGATATTTCCCAAACATGTCAACAGATCCTGGATATAAGTAATGTTGATTGTGGTTCAGTAAATGCCGAGGACATCCATCTTACAACGTATGATGGCGGTCGTCAGACATCGGATTGCTCTCCTGCTAAAATAAACAGACTTTCCTTTTGTTTAAACAAGCCTTGTTTATCTGCTGCCTTTTCGGACTATTACATGCTACAAGAGACTGGCGCTAAAATAACATTAGAGATGCACAGAATGTATCCAACGGTACGGTGCCCACCAGGACTGATTGCTTATACAATGCTATTTATCTTACAGTTAACTCCGTTTAGTGTGCTTCACGTGAGGTTTGTAGATAATAAAAACAAAATACAACAAATCTGCCGAGTTGGTTAAAAAAAATAACTAAATAAATAAATAAAACTAAAGTTTCAAATAGATTAATATTGATACAATGTTTCTTTTCCAGTTTCAGATTACTAGCAATAGTGTCATAATAATGTCATAAAATGTATCCTACCCTATGTTCCAAAGTTTACTTTGCACAAGCTCTTATTCCTGACATAAGTCGTAGTTGCCTAGCAATACTTATTGCAAATACTGGGAGGTTATAAGAGTTGACTCTGGATACGTGGTAAATCTTTTCTTCTCTTATATGTGAACGTCAAGCCCAATCTCCAACTCGTCCCTTACCAACCCCATGCTGAGAAATGTAATAAATAGTGAAGAGCTGGGATTTCTAATTTCAGCATATTATAGAAATATTGCTCCTTGGGGAGAATAACTCTGTAATATAGCATCTGATGGAGTGTGCCATATGGATTAAGAGACATATGTGTAATGGATGAGATGGTCTGTTGAGAAATCGTGCTTCCACAATTAATCTTGGCCTTTATGGTTAACAGAGTCTAAAACAGTGGGCTCAAACTGTGCGGGGAGTTGAAGTTTTGCAACATTTGGAGGGCCACAGTTTGAGACCACTGGTCTTAAGACATGGCTGGTGCAAGGATTTTTACCACCCTAGGTGAAAATAATTTTGCCACCCCTTGACCCCTACCAATGGCTCCGCCCTTTGATATGCCCCACCTTACTATTGGGGTGACACACTGAAACAAACTTCCTTCTCATGTAATCACCTTACTACTGGTGTTATGGTTTGGGCGGTAATTGGGGCAGATGTATAAAGGTGCGCACAATGTCAGGATGCTGGACGGATGTAACCTGCCTGTCTGCCTCAGGATATGTTCACACTACGGATAATGAATGGAATCTCCGAATTGTCCGCCGCTGAAATTCCGCAGTGTGAACGGGTCTCGCGGAAGACCTATTCACACTGATGTTTATGTTCTCAACACGTGATTCCGCGGGAATTACATAGTGTGAACATACCCTCAGAAGCGGTACTGTGCTCCTCCAGTAGGCAGAAGATATGCAGATTATTATGGTACCAGGGAAAGGGGGGGTGCAATGAGGGTGCTGGCTGAGTTGGTGCTTCAAATAAGCGGCAGGTGCTTCGAATGCTGGCTGGCTACTTACTTTCTTGCAACGGGTGGAGTGGTGCACCCATCAAGAAGGTGCTCTAGGCAGCTGCCTATTTTGCCTACAGGCAGAACCGGCCCTGCTGAAGGAATGCATTTTACTGCTACATATCCAAGGGTTACGTCTGCAAAGTGTCCACTAACTGGTGGATGTTTGCCCAGAGAACAGTGCATAGCATCACTGGAAGATATTTGTACCCTGATAGCTTGGAAGGGCATAGTTACAATGGGGTGAGGTGTTGAGCTGAGGCCTATCGTTAGCCCAGAGACTTGGACATAAACATTGGAGTGAGGAGTTGTAGACCCGGAGCTGTATCCTGTGGCCATCAGTTTTTTCCCCCTTGTGCAGAGTAGGTAAAGAATTGTTCTCTGGACTGTACCCCCTACCTGTGGATTGCACCTTTCTGCGTAGTCACGGATTGACCTACTCTAAACTATCCCCCTTGCTCTGGACTACTCCCCATTTTTCTTTGCAATGTGTTTTGTTTGTGATCTCTGCCGATAAACCTTGGTGCTGTTCTCCCAACAATCCAAATGTAACACCAGTAAGGCTATGTTCACATCTGAAAAGTAAAAAAGTAACATACATTCGATTATATCACCATACCGGCAGAACGGTGTGCCAGCATACCTATGATGGATCCATTGAATTTAGTGGGGTGGCCATAGTCTACTAGTAGGCTACAAAGCCAGAAACAAGTGAGGGTTATTCCAGGAAAATAGTCAAAAAAATAGTAGTCAAGTTTAAGAGACTGCATTTTACGAGTGCACCAGGTAGGATACGAGACACAATACCTGGCAAGGAAGAAGGGGCAGAGCAGACTCAAACAAAGGCAAAAAAAACAAACCTACTCCCTAATTGGTTCATTGACAGAGTCTCCTGATTGGCCAGCCAGACCTGTCTGTTGACTCATTGGACAAACAACTGTGAAAAATGTAGACACACTGCCTGGGCCTTCTACAGCCCCACCAACTGGACCAGAGAGGTGAAGATTGGAAGTGGCCATCAGAATGCAGACAGATGAATATATTACAATATGACGGTAGAGTACCACAGGAATAATGAACTACACAGTTCCTATTCAAATCAAAGGGTTTTCTCTGTAATGCATAGACATTTTGCATAATAATGTAGCTAGGATATAGAATTTACAGTGTTGCCCATTGACTATAAAGGGTTGACCATGCAGCCTCTAAAGTTAGAGGATCCAGACCACCAAGGACTTGACATTTATAAATGATTCTAAAGACTATTGAAAATCCCTTGTCCTTCATCTCTTTACTGGTTATAAATACATGTATCTAACTATATAATGCCAATGAGAAAATACTGGAGCATAACCTATACAGGTTGCAGAAGTTCTGGTCCAACACTCCTCTCCATACTGTAGGCTACAGATGTTGCCTTGGAGGCCAGAAGCTTTGAGTTATGCCGTACACATAAAGACCTGAGAACTCACGAGGCATAAAGTGAACATGGCTTGAAAATTGAATCTCAAGTTATGCGGTAAATAAGAATACAGATGACTACGAAGGAATTTCCATTACTTCCATGAAATATTCTGTTTTCTCCATCTCTGAGCTACAAGATAATTACTTTTCAGGCCAAAAATATTTAAACTGCTGCAAATCTTAAAAAAAAAGAAAACATTGCATAAACCATTAGAGAGTATTTATGATGATCACAGTGGACAATTTTCGGATGATTTCAGTCTGCTGATGAGGTGACAGTCGTATGCATTAAACCTATACATCAGTACACATCATCCGCACCAGGGCGAGGCAGTTTTATTTCACTATTTTTTTATTTATTTTTTTATAAATTATGACTGTTTAAAGGGGCTCTACTTATATAACCACATCTGCTTTTTTACTGTCATATGAGTAAGTACACCCTATAGAATGCTTTTGATATGTAGGCTAGTAAGTAGTTGGTCTGCATTCAAACCACAAAGGGAGATAAAGGTGATGTAACTGAGCACAACACTTTCAAAAGGAATTCTGTTTTCACTACTACTACTAATATTTATTAATATAGCACCAACAGGTTCCACACCACTTTACTAGTTGTTTTTAGGATGCAGCACCGCCACTGGTTTCATGGCACGTATAATTCCAACAAGTGTAGTTAGCACCTAATGATTCCAAGAAAGCCATGGCATCTAGAACCGTACAGCCATAACTCCTAAACTCAGACCCTTGCTATGCCTTACTTTATGTGCTGAACATCTCATCTTCTCGTCACCTGGTTCCTACATCCTCCATAAAACTATATTGTCATCATAAAACTCCTCCTCCCCTTCACTACTCTCAGTAGGAACTTCTGATGTCTGGTCATGGGGTCCTTGCTCCCCCTCAGCATACCCACCATGATGCCTTACAGTGTCCCCACCATAAAATACTATTAAAGGAACAATGGAGTCATTACATGAAAATACAAAAACATTTTTATTGTTTACATTTGATAAAATACATGGAGGTGTTCCACAAAACTGGGGGAAAGAAAAAGACCAAAAGGTGGCACACTGGGCCCTGGTATAACACCTCAAAAAATTACAAACATGTTCAGGCAACATATAAGTAGTGCATAACCATGCTACTACTTTATCTAGATACAGAAAGAAAAAAACTGTACCGATACATACTTCAGAGGCAATAAACAACGGGTTCCAGGGCACAGAGTGACACCAACGTGGCATTTCAGGATCAAACCTTTGTCAAGGGGTGGTGTCCTCCAGAGCGAATGCAGTATTTATATAAATATGTACCAATCAACATGCACAAAAAGTATTTACCTCATAGTAAACACCTGCAGATGCCCAGCTCGTATCGGTGCATGTGAATACAGGCGCTTCCGGGTTCCACCTGCTCCCGGCCAGAGCCGGCAAGCTAACTAAACCAGCAGTCTGCTAATCCAGTCATGTGACCCGGTCCCTGTACTGACACACGCAGGGAGGTACTTCCTGCATGCGTCAGTATAGGGATGTGGTAGGAGTTTATACAGTAATGTTACAGAATGGGGCCATAGTGACGATATTTTGTATGGTATCCTTTATAAAGTTTTAAAGTCAACTCAGAAATTTATAGATAACCCTTCATGGATATCATTTTTTGGCCCTCATATGTGTTTGATGCTTACAAGTATCCCCACCATGCCCACCACCACCAGTGCTATGCTCAGTCACTGCATCCCCCCCATTAACTCTGTAACACAAAGGCTGATCATGACACAACTTCTCGTCGTGGCGTATGCTATCCTTCTGCTTAGCACTAAGGGGGAAGCAAAGACAGAGATGTTAGAACAGACCAACTAGAAAGGTCAATTACACCACACCATATAACTGTAGACAATGATTAATTCACTGAATTCACTCCTTCTGGGATGGCCAAGAACAAGCCAAACAGTCCACAATGGCTATTTATCCTACAGAATAACATAACCCTTTCAAGACATGGACAACTTTTGCTGCTGATACTACTACCACCAGACACCTTGCTGCTGCTGTTACCTGTACTGGGCCTAGGCAAATGGGTGGTGCCAACAGTGCTGGTACTGGCACCAACATGCTTACTGGCAGAGGACATGGCAGGGGAGTTATTTCCTCTACTCCATCCTTATCCAACCATTCCTTTACCAATATTTTTATTTTCTTGAAAAAGAGTTAGAGGGGATATTTTTTTAATCTTTGGTGGAGTTGTGGAGAAACTGCCAATAAACTTTCACTCTCACAGCTAAAAATGCTCTGTTTTTGTTAAACCCCAAAAATACAGGTAACATGGCTTAAAAGGCCTAGTCAACTTGTGATCGTGCTGCTAGCTGCAAAGTATTCTGGGCAACCCTGACATAATCTCAGTGTTACTTCCTTATCCTATGCTGTCATTGTGCCAGAACACCATGTGTTCTTCATTTCTTCTCCTATAATGGTGCCATCACTAGGCTCGTCTGAAGCGGACTGGACAAAGTTGTAATGCTAGCTGAACATCAATTTAGGCAAAGTACTGAGGGAAACTGCAGCAGCGGTATACAGATCTGGGTGTGGAGGACTCTCGGAGGCAGGGGACATCAAATAAGTGATTATTAGTGTTGAGCACGAATATTCGTAATGCAAATTTTTATCGTGAATATCGGCACTTCGCAATTTCAGGAAAATTTGGAATATAGTGCTATATATTCGTAATGACGAATATTTTTTTTTTATTCACATGCAAACTTTTATGCACATTTTTTTGCAAATTTTCCATGCAAATTTTCGCATGGAAAAAAAAGTTAGTGAACATTGCGAATATGCGAATTTCGCGAACATAAGACGAATAATCGTCAATATATTTGTGAAATATTGCAAATTTGAATGTGGCAGCTCATCAAGAGTGATTTTGTCTTCCTGTAGTTCAAAGCAAGTCAGCTGACCCAGAAATGATCACTTCCTCTTACCCACATTAAGTCAGTCAACTATGTGAGAGTCAGACTGGTGATCAAGAGACTAAGCTTTAAGGGGATGTCCACCTTGTCCATGTTTTTTTTATTTATTATTGTATTTATTTATTTTTTTCTAAAAGTAGCGTCTATAAGGTCCACATCTAATAGTTGCCCTACATTCAGGGTACTGTATATGAGGGCACACAAAACAGCTGTGATATATATCAGCAGTATTTTGCACCCTACATAATAATAGTAATCACTTAAACATGGACCAGACATAGTCACAGGTAGACTATATTCAGTCCATTGAGCTCAGTAGACCTGCTGCATGTATGCTGCGGTATATGTCCTGGTTGGTATGCCAACATATACCCGGAACATACCCGTGCATTGCATGGAACACAGTGTGGGCATATTTTCCCTTCACAAAGATGGCTCCCGGGAGATAGAACAGTGTGATTGTGCATGCCCACTGTTGTTCTACTTGCCTGCAAGTAACATGGTGACTCTATGTTACGACCAGCGTAAGCGCATGCCCTTGGAGTATACAGAGGTCCGGACGTGAAGTGACGTCTGATCAAGAGGCGTGCTCTGGAGGTTGAGCGCACTTCCGGACCTGCGCAATTTCAATGTTTACAAAGGAATGTACATGATAAGAAAGAATATGGACACTTTATTGATGCACTATTATGTGAATTGAAGTGATGTAAAATTCTCTACATTTAGAGGAAAGAAGGTTTTTACACAGCACAGATGGGGGTTCTTTACTGTAAGAGCAGTGAGGCTGTGGAATTCTCTCCCGAAGAGGTGGTCATGGTGAACTCATTTTTGGAGAATAATAACATCGCTGGTTGTTTATACTAGATTTATAGGGACAGAACGTTGATCCAGGGATTTATTCTGATGCCATATTTGGAGTCGGGAAGGAATTTTTTACCTCTAGTATGAGTTTTTTTTTGCCTTCCTCTGGTTCAACTCAGTAGGGACTCATTAGGGATATAGGTTGAACTTGATGGACTCTGGTCTTTTTTCAACCTTATGAACTATGTTACTATGTTACTATATAACACTATTGAATTGCTTGAGAAAGTGAGGCTTTCATGGTGAGGCTGAAACGTAGCATTGTACCTGATGGGTGAATAAAGACACCATTTTTGTATTATTTTGGAGTGCCACTTTCTTCTTGGAGTTTGTTGTAAGAAGGTTTTTGAGTTCAAACCGAATGGAGCTGAGCACCCACCTATGACCACAAGTCATTTTCTACAGTGCCGGCCTTCCCCCTTTCATTTTTTTACCTGGGACATGTTATTAAATGTGATCATAGCCTAAGCTGATCATAGAATGCCCAATTGCTGAAACCTCAAAAAATCTGAAATTTATGGTGGGTCACAGGAACAATTTAGTTTCCCTATGGTGCCACCAATGGAGAAAAGAAGTATTACACAATTCTCATTTCAACGGAGGACCCAGTATGTAAATGCTGGGTCCTCCATAAACAGAGAAACTCTTTGTACTAAGTAAGACCAAGAGATCAAGGCCCTGAACGGATGGCCCCATTGACTCAGAATTCCCTGGGGTATTAAAAAATGAGTTTTCTGTACGAGAATAATGAATCCGGTACAAGGATCTGCACTAAAAGTTGCTCTCCAAGGGCCTCCATTTCCATTTTTTACAGCCATTCTCTACTATGGTAGTTAAAGGGTTGCTGATCATTGTTAACAGTTCCTTTAAAGGGGTACTCCGGTGGAAAAAAATTCTTATCAACTAGTGCCAGAAAGGTAAACAGATTTGTAAATTACTTCAATATAAACGTCTTAATCCTTCCAGTACGTATGAGCTGCTGTATGCTCCAGAGGAAGTTGTGTATTTCTTTCCAGTCTGACCACAGTGATCTCTGCTGACACCTCTGTTCATGTCAGGAACTGTCCAGAGCAGGATAGGTTTGCTATGGGGATCTGCTCCTGCTCTGGACAGTTCCTGACATAGACAGAATTGTCAGCAGAGAGCACTGTGGTCAGACTGGAAAGAACTACACAACCCTCTGTGGGGGCATACAGCAGCTGATACGTACTGGAAGGATTAAGATTTATAAGTAGAAGTAATTTACAAATCTGTTAAACTTTCTGCCAAAAGTAGATTGGAAAACATTTTTTTTCCCACCAGAGTACCCCTTTAACCCCTTAACGACCACGGATGTAAATGTATGTCCTGGTTTGGCGGGACTTCGCGCACCAGGACGTACATTTACGTCCTGTGTATGACCGCGAGCATCGGAATGGTGTTCGCGTCATACACGGCAGGTTCCAGCTGCTAGCAGCAGCCGGGGACCCGCCCGTAATGGCCGACATCCGCGATCGCGCGGATGTCCGCCATTAACCTCTCAGATGCTGTGATCAGTACCGATCGCGGCATCTGCGACAGTGCGGTACTTTCAATGGATGATTGGATCGCCCGCAGCGCCACCGCTGGAGGTACCGTCTCCCGGGGTCTTCTGCTCTGATCTGCGATCGAGCAGACCAGAGCAGAAGATCACTGATAATACTGATCAGTGCTGTGTCCTATGCATAGCACTGAACAGTATTAGCAATCAAAGGAATGCTATAGATAGTCCCCTATGGGCACATAAAAAGTGTAAAAAAAAATTTGAAAAATGTAAAAATAAAAAGTAAAAAAAAACGTGAAAAATCCCCTCCCCCAATAAAAATGAAAATAAACAGTTTTTCCCATTTTACCCCAAAAAAGCATATTTTTTTTAAATAAACATATTTGGTATTGCCGTGTACGTAAATGTCTGACCTATCAAAATATAATGTTAATTATCTCGTACGGTGAATGGCGTCAACGTAAAAAATAAAAAAATGCTGCTTTTTTGTCACATTTTATAAAAAAATAAATAAAAAAATTATCTAAAAGTTTTATATATGCAAATGTGGTATTGATAAAAAGTAAAGATGACGGCGCAAAAAAATGAGCCCTCATACCACCCTTTATACGGAAAAATGAAAAAGTTATACGTGGTCAAAATAGGGCGATTTTAGATCACTGATTGTGTACAAAAAGTTTTAGATTTTTTTTAAGAGATACAAAAATAGAAAAGTATCCAGCCATGGGTATCATTTTAATCGTATTGACCCACAGAATAAAGAACACATTTCATTTTTACCGTAAAGTGTACAGTGTGAAAACAAAACCCTCCAAAATGTGCAAAATTGTGGTTTTCATTAAAATTTCCTCCCTAAAAAAAATTTCATTACAAAGTACAATTGGTCACGCAAAAAAACAAGCCCTTATATGGGTCTGTAGATGGAAATATAAAGGAGTTAGGGATTTTAGAAGGCGAGGATGAAAAAACAAAAATGATAAAATAAAATTGGCCTGGTCCTTAAGGTGAAAATGGGCTTGGTCCTTAAGGGCTTAACAATGTAGCACTTGTAGCACTTCAGATCAAATCAAATGTGAATGTGACCCCATATTTTAAAGAAATGTTACACGTAGTCATTTTAATAAAACAAATCTACATCTGCTTAAATGTAACAGGTTGTCACTCACTGCGGCAAAAATCAGAAAGCTGTAAAAAATATCAGATTTGCTTCCTGTTCTCTATTTACAATAGTTAAGCCGCTAATTGATACTCAGATTTGCCGTATTTGTAATTGAAATTTAGTTTTTTTTTTTTTTTAAAGCTCTTTAAACTGTAAGTGTGATTCACAAATACGATTAGGAGGCGGCGGAAAAAGAGCGGCGAGATGTTTAATTAACGGATGATGGTTTATGCCGCGTAATGAATATGCAAAACCTGAGAAATCTCATGTTCTTCAGGGAAATTTAGATTGTCAGCATGTGAAACGGGCAAAGGGGTTAAACTGTATATTCTTCCTTGCAGGAACTTTAAATAAACTTTGGATTGCCATTATGCAAGAGACTGCTCAGTGATGTGGTCTCAAACTGTGGCCCTCCAGATGTTGCAAAACTTCAACTCCAAGCATGCCCGGACAGCCAACGGCTGTCCGGGCATGCTTGGGGTTGAAGTTTTACAACATCTGACGGGCCACAGTTTGAGACCACTGTTGTAGATTATGTATGAATTGTACATGATTTAAAGGGGTACTCCACTGGAAAACATTTTTCTTTGAATCAACTGGTGCCAGAAAGTTAAAGGGGTACTCCAGCGCTAAGACATCTTATCCCCTATCCAAAGGATAGGGAATAAGATGCCTGATCGCGGGGGTCCCGCCGCTGGGGACCCCCGTGATCTTTCATGCCGCACCCCGTTAGAATCATCCCCCGGAGCGTGACGTCACTATTCTCCATCCCTGTGATCGCCAGTAATCAGACCCGGAGTGAGCACGCTCCGGGGGCTGATTCTAACAGGGTGCGGTGTTGAAGATCACGGGGGTCCCCAGTTGCCGGACCCCCGCGATCAAGCATCTTATCCACTATCCTGTGGATAGGGGATAAGATGTCTTAGTGCCGGAGTACCCCTTTAAACAGATTTGTATATTACGTATAGATGAGTAGTTCGGCACTGCTGACTTCTGTACCTGAAGGTGGGTGGACAATAAGTCGCTGTAGCGGAGTGGCCCGTTGAAGCACGACTAAGTGCGAAACACAGGTGTCGCCTCTCTGTGGTACCCCCCTTGTACCATCCGTCGTCTCCCCGAGAATTGTACTACGGCTGTGGGATATGAGCAATAAAATCTGCTGAATTGGAAATCCGGTGAGTGCCGACTTTTCTTTGTTTTCTCATGCACAGATTTGTATATTACTTCTATTTAAAAATCTGAATCCTTCCAGTAGTTATAAGCTGCTGTATGCCTCAGAGGAAGTTCTTTTCTTTTTGAATTTCCTTTCTGTCTGACCACAGTGCTCTCTGCTGACACCTCTGTCCATGTCAGGAACTGTCCAGAGAAGGAGAAGGTTGCTATGGGTATTAGCTCCTAATCAGAGGTGTCAGCAGAGTGCAGTGTGGTCAGACAGAAAGGAAATTCAAAAAGAAAAGTACTTCCTGTGGCACATACAGCAGCTGATAATTACTGGAAGGATTAGGATTTTTAAATAGAAGTAATTTGCAAATCTGTTTAATTTTCTCGCACCAGTTGATGGCACCGATGGACGGTGGAGGCAGGTTCACACCATGGGTAAGTGAGGTGCAGCATTGTTTACGCAGCATTTTTGTGCGCATGCAGTGTTTATGCATAGAGGTTCTCACTATGTGGCCGCACATCCAGCGGTGGGAGGTTACTTCCAACTTTACAAATGTTTTAGTTACTATTCGCCCTCACTGTTGCTGCTGCCCTCTAACATATATTTATTTTGTAATATTACTATAATAGCTTGCTACCTGTCCCACCATCTTATTGGATCCGTTCATCTTTATACACTCATTGTTTTAGTTTTTAAGATTGCTATATTTTCCAGTCACATGTCTGTGATTTTTAAAGGGGTATTCCAGGCCAAAACTTTTTTTATATATCAACTGGCTCCGGAAAGTTAAACAGATTTGTAAATTACTTCTATTAAAAAAAATATTAATCCTTTCAATAGTTATTAGCTTCTGAAGTTGAGTTGTTGTTTTCTGTCTAACTGCTCTCTGATGACTCACGTCCGGGGAGCTGTGCAGCTCCTATGGGGATATTCTCCCATCATGCACAGCTCCCGTGACGTGACATCATCATTGAGCAGTTAGACAGAAAACTTCAGAAGCTAATAACTATTGGAAGGATTAAGATTTTTTAATAGAAGTAATTTACAAATCTGTTTAACTTTCCGGAGCCAGTGGATATATATAAAAAAAAGGTTTTGCCTGGAATACCCCTTTAACCCCTTAAGGACGCAGGACGTAAATGTACGTCCTGGTGAGGTGGTACTTAACGCACCAGGACGTACATTTACGTCCTGTGCATAACCACGGGCATTAACCCCTCAGGTGCCGGGATCAATACAGATCCCGGCATCTGCGGCAGTGCGCGATTTGAATGAATGATTGGATCGCCCGCAGCGCTGCTGCAGGGATCCGATCATTCATAACGCCGCACGGAGGTCCCCTCACCTGCCTCCGTCCGGCTCCCGGCGTCTCCTGCTCTGGTCTGTGATCGAGCAGACCAGAGCAGAAGATGACCGAAAACACTGATCTGTTCTATGCCCTATGGGGACTATTCAAGTGCAAAAAAAAAAAAATGTTAAAAAATGTAAAAGCAAAAGTAAAAAAAAAGTGAAAAATCCCCTCCCCCAATGAAAAAGTAAAACGTCCGTTTTTTCCTATTTTACCCCCAAAAAGCGTAAACATTTTTTTTATAGACATATTTGGTATCGCCGCGTGCGTAAATGTCCGAACTATTAAAATAAAATGTTAATGACCCCGTACGGAGAACGGCGTGAACGAAAAAAAAAAAAGTCCAAAATTCCTACTTTTTTAATACATTTTATTTAAAAAAAATTATAAAAAATGTATTAAAAGTTTTTTATATGCAAATGTGGTATCAAAAAAAAGTACAGATTATGGCGCAAAAAATGAGCCCCCATACCGCCGCTTATACGGAAAAATAAAAAAGTTAGAGGTCATCAAAATAAAGGGATTATAAACGTACTAATTTGGTTAAAAAGTTTGTGATTTTTTTTAAGCACAACAATAATATAAAAGTATGTAATAATGGGTATCATTTTAATCGTATTGAACCTCAGAATAAAGAACACACATAATTTTTACCATAAATTGTACGGCGTGAAAACGAAACCTTCCAAAATTAGCAAAATTGCGTTTTTCGTTTTAATTTCCCCACAAAAATAGTGTTTTTTGGTTGCGCCATACATTTTATGATATAATGAGTGATGTCATTACAAAGGAAAACTGGTCGCGCAAAAAACAAGCCCTCATACTAGTCTGTGGATGAAAATATAAAAGAGTTATGATTTTTAGAAGGCGAGGAGGAAAAAATGAAAACGTAAAAATTTTATTGTCTGAGTCCTTAAGGCCAAAATGGGCTGAGTCCTTAAGGGGTTAAGTGACACTGATAAAGTTACGCTTTTATCAGTAGTTATGGCTCAATTTTCTCCTTTAAAGTGTACAATTATTGCATATGGAGCTATACTGAGGCACTAGTTAAGAGACCCTCAGCACTATATACTGTTAACTAGAGATGAGCGAACTTACAGTAAATTCGATTTGTCACGAACTTCTCGGCTCGGCAGTTGATGACTTTTCCTGCATAAATTAGTTCAGCTTTCAGGCGCTCCGGTGGCCTTGAAAAGGTGGATACAGTCCTAGGAGACTCTTTGCTAGGACTGTATCCACCTTTTCCAGCCCACCGGAGCACCTGAAAGCTGAACTAATTTATGCAGGAAAAGTCATCAACTGCCGAGCCGAGAAGTTTGTGACGAATCAAATTTACTGTAAGTTCGCTCATCTCTACTGTTAACATGCTGTCTAATTATATGAAGGCATGGTTGAAGTGCTGTATATTTGTATGTCTAACCCCTGCCATACTTGTAGTGTTTTAGCCAGTGTTTCCCCCTCCCCTTACCATTTTGGATTCTGGAAGCAAACTGACCCACCCTTCCTCCCGTTTTCTGTCTTACTTTGTTATTGATTTTTTTTTTTTTTATTGTACATTAATATTGTCAAACCTTGGTGTTTTTTTCTAAGAATTCTGTGGTGGAAACATGGCTTGGAACACCAAGAGATCAGTGGCCAGCATTTCGCCGTGTGGTGTTTCTGTTGAAGTTTATTTGATGAAAATTGTTAAGACTTATGTAAAAAAAAAACTTTGGCCGACCACTGTCCAGCAAAATCTTATATCTCTGTGTGCATATGACACAGAGAAGCTTCTGCCACCAAAATGGGATAATTTGTGGAACATGCATTTTTGGGCTATCGAAGAACACCAGCAGAATCAAACTTTTTTGCCAGAGTTCCAAAAACCAGCTGAATCAAACTTATGAAAAAATTGTGCATCTCTAATCATGACTTAAAGGAAATCTGTCATCAGAATCACCCGCACTAAACCTGTTACACAGGCTTGTAGTGTGGGTGATCCTTATTAAAACGCTTGTTACCTGGTTAAAAATGGTTCAGCGCTTCTTAAGATATCTATATTTTTAGTTTTCTGTTATTCCCTGGCTTGGGACTCAGTGGGAGGTCTTATCATCTGGGACTCGGCCACACGTCATTCTAGCTGGGCGGAGCTGCTGCCCGGCTCATGAAAATTCATGAACTTATCCTCCTGGTCTAATTCTTCTTTCTCGGTCTAAGTTCATGAATATTCATGAGCCGGGCGGCAGCTCCGCCCAGCTAGAATGACGTGTGGCCGAGTCCCAGATGATAAGACCTCCCACTGAGTCCCAAGCCAGGGAATAACAGAAAATATAGATATCTTAAGAAGCGCTGAACCATTTTTAACCAGGTAAGGAGCGTTTTAATCAGGATCACCCGCACTACAAGCCTGTGTAACAGGTTTAGTGCGGGTGATTCTGATGACAGATTTCCTTTAAAAGGGTACTCTGTCCCTTGACAACTTATCCCCAAAGGATAGGGGATACGATGTCTGATCACGGGGGTCCTGCCACGAGGGACCCCCGCGATCTTGGCTGTGGCACCCCAGACATCCAGTGCACGGCGCAATCTTTGCTCCGTGCCGCATGACGGCAATGTGGGGGGGAGGCTCAGTAACTCAGAAGGGAGTCAAGAATGTAGTGAGATAACTGCCTTTAGTGTTCAGTTTTACTTGCCAGATTGTATCCCATCCAAGAAGGAAAATACTCTTTGCTTTTGCTAAGTCTGACCACAGAAGAACAAGAAAGATGCAGGACTAATCCCAAACACTAAATTATTAAAGGGGTAATCCACCCCTAGACATCTAATCTTCCTTTGATTAGGGGATAAGATGTCTGAGGGACCCCCGCAATATCCCTGCTGCACTTGGCATTCGTATAGAGCGTTGGGTGCAATGCCAGAGCGCCGAAGGCTCGTGACATCATGGCTATGCCCCCTCAATGCAAGTCTATGGGAGTCCCATAGACTTGCATTGAGGGCGTGTGGCCGTGACATCACTAACGGGGCGTGACCATGATGTCACGAGCCTTCAGCGCTCTGGCATTGCACCCGACGCTCTATACGAATGCCAAGTGCAGCAGGGAGATTGTGGGGGTCCCTCAGACATCTTATCCCCTAACCAAAGGAAGATTAGATGTCTAGGGGTGGATTACCCCTTTAACAATTTAGTATTTGGGATTAGTCCTGCATCTTTCTTGTTGTTTTGTGGTCAGACTTAGCAAAGGCAAAGAGTATTTTCCTTCTTGGATGGGATACAATTTGGCAAGTAAACCTGGACCCTAAAAGAGTTATCTCACTACATTCTGGACTCCCTTCTGAGTTACTGATGGCTACACATGATTTTTGGGATGGCTTGTACTTCAAAAAAAGACCAATTCAGACAACATAAGCACTAAAAGGCCTTTTCGGTGTGGAGGTTATTGTAGATTTTCTGCTGTATGGCTGTGGTGAACCTATATGAGAAGCTGCAAATATTAAGGCGATTATTAAGAAAGGGCTTATCCAGATAAAAAACTTTTTTTTTATATATATATATATATATATATATATATATATATATATATATATATATATATCAACTGGCTCCAGAAAGTTAAACAGACTTGTAAATTACTTCTATTAAAAAAATCTTAATCCTTTCAGTACTTATGAGCTGATGAAGTTGAGTTGTTCTTTTCTGCTCTCTGATGACACATGTCTCGGGAACCGCCCAGTTTAGAAGCAAATCCCCATAGCAAACCTCTTCTACTCTGTGCAGCTCCCGAGACAAGCAGAGATGTCAGCAGAGAGCACTGTTGCAAGACAGAAAACAACAACTCAACTTCAGCAGCTGATAATTATTGAAAGGATAAAGATTTTTTAATAGAAGTAATTTACAAATGTGTTTAACTTTCAGGAGCCAGTTGATATAAAAAATAAAGTTTTTTCCCGGAATACTCCTTTAACCCTTAAATTCCATTGAAATATTTTGCATTATACATGAAATATGTACAACACAGATAAATTAAGAAATTTATAGAGGTACTAAAGCCGAGACTGCTACAGATACAAGCCGAGACTGCTAGCATTGGTGAAATACATTTCAAAACTTGACAAGTTTCAAAAGTTTGCAACCCAAAAACAAAAACATGCTACAAAACATCCTTGAGATGTCAGAGAAGAAGTAACAGTTTAATGTAAGCTAGAGATAGAAGTTTGATCAGTCACTTTAGCATTGTGCACATGGAGGGCAATACGTAAAAAAATCATTTTAGTGTAGAATCTCAGTCTGGCAACCCACACTACAAGGTGTTGTACTAAGGGCAAGTTGGTGTTTTAGTCTCACACCCCTTAGCAAGCTTTGGTCACAGTAGGTAACAGGTCATAAAATTTAGTCCCCCGAGGCACGAAATTGAGTTGGCCAGTACCTGGTAATGTCCTTGATGTTAAAGTAGTGGGATAGCTTCCAGCTAACAGGAGGAGAGAAGAACCAGCCCAGGGAAAGTAGAGGAGATCGACAGCTAACTTTAATACACAGCAATGAATCATCCAAATAAGCACCGTTTTTGAACATATATACAACAAAAATAGAGAAACACAGCCACCATTTGTATTTTGATTTTCTTGCTTCTCAGCATAATTTCAAAACTAAAAGTTAGTGTTAGTATACATTTTAATCAAAAAAGCACAAGCCCACTCGCCACATCAAGGCCACCTAGTCATACCAAGCCCATCTGGCGAATGACCCAGTGACCTGGCAGACCCACTGCTGCCCGACCAATCCTCTGGCTCTGGGCCACTCCACCCCACAGATAAAGCATCACAGAAATAATGGCCGCCACATAGAACCACACCAGTGTGAACACCTACCATGTGCTCCCTGCCAGAGGGCTGGGAGAATTTAAGGAGGAAACCCTTATGCAGTCTCCTGCTAATTAAAAATGCCTGGGCAGAATGGGTGAAGTCGAGTGCTGGCCATGGAAGGAAGGAGAGACTACAAATGTACAACAAGAATTGAGAAACATAGCTGCACATCCACCATCTGTATTTTGATGTACTTGCTTCTCAGCATTATTTAAAAAACTAACAAGTTGTTAGTATACATTTTGATCAAAAAGTGCAAGCCCACTCGCCATGTCAAGGCCACCTAGTCAGAGTGAGACCCTAACCTGACATTGGCATAGCGCCAAGAGGGGACCACTGCCTCTGAGACACCAATCCCACTGGGGAAATGACCCAGTGACCAAGTGCCCCACAGCTGCCTGACCATGCGTATGCTGAGAAGCAAGGAGATCAAAATACAAATGGTGGATGTGCGGCTATGTTTCCCTATTTTTGTTGTACATTGTAGTCTCTCCCTTCTTCCATGGCCAGCACTCCACTCCACCCATTCGGCCCAGGCATTTTTTAATTAGCAGGGCACTGCGTATGGGTTTCCTCCTAGCATTTTCCCAGCCCTCTGGTCGGGAGCACATGGTAGGTGTTCACACTGGTGTGGTTGCTCTGTGGCAGCCATTGTTTCTGTGATGCTTTGTCTGTGAAGTGGTGTGACCCGAAGTCAGGGTCAATCCCCCCCTGTGGGCTTGGTGTCGCAGAGGCAGTGGTCGCCGCCAGGCGCTACGCCAGTGTTAGGTTAAGGACCCACTCTGACTAGGTGGCCTTGATGTGGCGAGTGGGCTTGTGCTTTTTTATCAAAATGTATACTAACAACCTGTTAGTTTTTAAAATTATGCTGAGAAGCAAGTAGATCAAAATATAAATGGTGGATGTGCGGCTATGTTTCTCTATTTTTGTTGTACAGTTCTTAAACACCTCCCAGATCAAACAGAAATGAAACAGTAAAAGTTAAAGTGCGTGGTGCAGAGTCAACTAGCGACAGTCTTTTGTTTGATGTTTTGAGTTAGTCCCTCAGAATAAGATAACAAGATAATTGGTTGGCTTCCAATGACGTAGACATTAGGGGTCCACAAAGGTTTCAGGTGCTAATAGGTCCTGGACTAAGTGTTACAATCACAGGCTAGTAAAAAAAAACTGACAGTGAACTTCATCTCAAAGGCCGAAAAAAGTGTGTCCCTCAGGCCAGGGCAAGACTGGTACACAATCAGTTTCCTTTTAGTTTCTCACAAAAACTGAGCTTGACCCTATGAATGTTTAGGTAGGTCTTGATATAGCTAACTGACATACAGTGACCATATAGTAGACAAATACTAGTTCTATGCAACTGTAGTCCACAAGACTGGATGCAACTTATGGTAAAGCTGTGTTCTACTGAAGCGTCATGGTTAAAATAGTTGGATTATAAAAACTCTCCATGTTGGGCAGGCCTTATTTATTCATTTACTGGATGAGTAACAAAGGAATTTTACAACACAGAGTTAAAAGTAAAAAAAATACTTCAGAACTGTTATCTCATGGGGAATACAAGAATTTGGTAAAACTGACACGAGTCACGAGTACAGCATGTCCTTGTTAAACCCTATGAGTCTTTTCTGGCTGTAGTCCTTCTCTCTTTTCTTCTCCATTCAGCCCATACTGACTTAACCACTTCTCTCGATGACTGCAGTTTGCTGGCAAGATATTTATGACCCCTTGTTTCTTTATCTCCAGTCCCTATAGCAACACAAAGCAACGTGGGTTCCAAACCAGACCTGTAAATGAATTTTACACCCTACATGAGACTCGTAAATTAATTCAAAGCCTAGACCAGATCCATAAACTAATTTTGACCCCAGAACAGAGTCATAATTTAATTCTGACTCAGGATCATATACCTGAAAGAAATTAAGACCCAAGATACATTCATATACATTAATAAATTCACACCCCATACCAGATCCTTAAAGGGGTTATCCAGGAAAAAACTTTTTTTTATATATATATCAACTGGCTCCAGAAAGTTAAACAGATTTGTAAATTACTTCTATTAAAAATCTTAATCCTTTCAGTACTTATGAGCTGTTGAAGTTGAGTTGTTCTTTTCTATCTAAGTGCTCTCTGATGACACCTGTCTCGGGAACTGCTCAGTTTAGAAGCAAATTCCCATAGCAAACCTTTTCTACTCTGTGCAGTTACCGAGACAAACAGAGATGTCAGCAGAGAGCACTGTTGCCAGACAGAAAACCACAACTCAACTTCAGCAGCTGATAATTATTGAAAGGATTAACATTTTTTAATAGAAGTAAATTACAAATCTGTTTAAAGGAAATCTGTCATCAGAATCACCCGCACTAAACCTGTTACACAGGCTTGTAGTGCGGGTGATCCTGATTAAAACGCTCCTTACCTGGTTAAAAATGGTTCAGCGGTTCTTCAGATATCTATATTTTTAGTTTTCTGTTATTCCCTGGCTTGGGACTCAGTGGGAGGTGTCATCATCTCGGACTCGGCTACACGTCACTCTAGCTGGGCGGAGCAGCCGCCCGGCTCATGAATATTCATGAACTTATCCTCGTAGTCTAACTCCTTTTTCTAGGTCTGGTGGGGAGGGCCGCGCATGCGCCGCGTTCCGTACACCCGGAAGCGGCGTTCTCCCCCCGGCTTCACTCGAGCTGCGGCCCAATACAATTAAGAAGATGGGCTGCATGAGTGAAAAGCCGGGGGGAGAACGCCGCTTCTGGGTGTACGGAACGCGGCGCATGCGCTGTCCTCCCCACCAGACCTAGAAAAAGGAGTTAGACTACGAGGATAAGTTCATGAATATTCATGAGCCGGACGGCCGCTCCGCCCAGCTAAAATGACGTATAGCCGAGTCTGAGATGATAAGAAAGACAGGGAATAACAGAAAACTAAAAATAAAGATATCTGAAGAACCACTGAACCATTTTTAACCAGGTAAGAAGCGTTTTAATCAGGATCACCCGCACTACAAGCCTGTGTAACAGGTTTAGTGCGGGTGATTCTGATGACAGATTTCTTTTAAATTTCTGGAGCCAGTTGATATAAAAAAAAAAAATTTTTTCCTGGAATACCCCTGAATTAATTAAAACCCAAATCAGACCCCTAAATAAGTTCTGAACCCAGACCAAAGCAAACTATTCAAACCTCCCATCAGATATCTTCACATACTTATTCACAATATTATACTGGCAGGCCTCTTATACTTGTGTATCATATTGTGTTCTTATATTGTTCCTCATTCCCTATCCAAACTTAGTAATAGGAGGTTCACATTGATGAGGTAGGGACACCTGTAGAGTAGGTACTCACCCGTACCCCTTCTCCCTATCCCCTGTATATAATGGTGCTGTTTTCTATTCTTTTTGTGTTCTCATTATTTATATTTTGTATCAATTTTATATTTCATTTAAGTAAAATCTTAGTTTTAATATACCTTGAGCCTAATTGGTGATTTTCTAATAAATTGGATGCCCCCTCAATGCAAGTCTATGGAAGGGGGCGTGACGGCCGTCACGCCCCCTCCCATAGACTTGAATTGAGGGGGCAGGGTTGTGACATCACGAGCCTCCGACACTGCACCCGATGCTCTAAACAAACGCCGGGTGCAGCATGTAGTTCTCGGGGGGGGGGCCCCAGCGTTGGGACCACCGTGATCATACATCTAGGGGCGGAATACCCCTTTAAGCTCTGGGCACCACTGCACACTGAGGCCTAATGCTGACTTTGCACACTACATCCTTACTTTGGATGGTGCCTAGAGTCAGTGTTTAAAGGGGTATTCCAGGAAAAAACCTATATATATATATATATATATATATATATATATATATATATATATATATCAACTGATTCCAGAAAGTTAAACAGATTAGTAAATTACTTATATTAAAAAATCTTAGTCTTTCCAATAAATATCAGCTGCTGAAGTTGAGTTGTTCTTTTATGTCTGGCAACAGTGTTCGCTGCTGACATCTCTGCTTGTCTAGGGAACTGCACAGAGTAGAAAAGGTTTGCTCCGGGGATTTGCTTCTACTCTGGACGGTTCCAGAGACAGGTGTCATCAGAGAGCACTTAGACAGAAAAGCAGCTGCCGCTGATAAGTACTGAAAGGATTAAGATTTTTTAACAGAAGTAATTTACAAATCTGTTTAATTTTCTGGAGCCAGTTGGCATATTTTTTTTTTTAAAGTTTTTTTTCCTGGATAACCCCTTTAAAGGGGTTATCTAGCTAATAAAACCTATCCACAGTATAGGGGATAAGTGTCTGATCATGGCGGTTCTAACCGTTGGGACCTGGGACTCCCCCCTGGCCCCCGCAATGTCTATAAAGGAGCTCATCTCTTCCCACTAAGCACTTTGACGTCCGGCAGAGTTTCGGCAGTGATGGCCTGCTCAGCCAATTCCCGACTGTGGTGGGTCACTGCTGGACCATCACTGCCAAGACTAGTACGTCTCAGAAGGTGGGCTATGAAGTGCTCAATAGAGAGAGATGGGCCTAATCTGGAGATCACTTATGCCCTATCCTTTAGATGGGGGATAGATTTTATTAGCTCAATAACCCCTTTGTGCTCAGAAGGAAGTAGTGATAGTATTATCTAACATAGTAAATAGTTAAAGGGGTATTCCAGGAAAAAACTTTTTTTTATATCAACTGGCTCCAGAAAGTAAAACAGATTTGTAAATTACTTCTATTAAAAATATTAATCCTTTCAATAATTATCAGCTGCTGAAGTTGAGTTGTTTTCTGTCTGGCAATAGTGCTCTCTGCTGACATCTCTGCTTGTCTCGGGAACTGCACAGAGTAGAATAAGTTTGCTATGGGGATTTGCTGCTAAACTGGGCGGTTCCCGAGACACGTGTCATCAGAGAGCGCTTAGACAGAAAAGAACAACTCAACTTCAGCAGCTCATGAGTACTGAAAGGATTAAGATTTTTTAATAGAAGTAATATACAAATCTGTTTAACTTTCAAGAGCCAGTTGATATATATATATATATATATATATATATATATAATTTTTTATTCCTGCATTACCCCTTTAATTTATTGGACCTCTCAGAGTGTGTAGGTGGGGGGAGAGGGGCATCATTGTGTGTTGCTCTTGAGCTTTATGATTTTTGTGAACTCTCTAGTTGTCGGTATACAAGATTATGGTATTTGTAGATCTTACTATGACATTGCTCTCTCAATTAGATCTCACATTTCTCCGTTTCCCTTCTGATCAACGAGTGTCATGACAACAACAACATTCCCTCTGTACGAAGCTTTGATTGAAAGCATCAGGTTATCTCTTCATTAAAGAACATTGCGGTTTCATGCTGGTTCATACTCAATAGACAATATTCCGTTGAATGGCTGATGTACGCATAATAAACATATAATCCCTTATTGAGGTAGTGATGCCCATCTTATCTTTATAATACATTCACATTTCAACATCAAACGTCTCTTATTTTCTTGTCTGTAAAATTTTATTGTAACATAGAATATCATTGTTGCCTATAAGCAGCTGATAAGAGATATACGGTATGTCTTCTTTGTTATAATAAGCATCTATGAACGTCGTATAATCCAGGGTCGTGGTGTCCTACATCCATATGTGAGATTATTACAGTGTGAACTATACCAGTCACTTAATGTAGTTATTGTTTTCTACACATAATGACCTAAATTTATAGGTATTTAATGCAGATTGTACACAGCTGTTCCCACATTGTGGTCAGCAGGGCTGTGGTTAAAGGGGTTGTATTGGGACTATTTTTTTTTTTTTTTTTTAAAGCAAATGACACAGAAAAACTTTTACTCACTTGTGTCTCAAACCCAGGAAGTCTGATCAATTAGTAAATTACAGATTAGTAAATTACTACTATAAAAAAAAAATCTTAATCCTTCCAGTACTTATCAGATGCTGTATGCTCTAGAGGAAGTTCTTTTCTTTTTGAATTTATTTTCTGTCTGACCACAGTGCTCTCTGCTGACACCTCTGCCCATGTCAGGAACTGTCCAGAGTAGGAGAAAATCCCCATAGCAAATCTATCCTGCTCTGACATGGACACAGGTGTCAGCAGAGAGCACTGTGGTCAGACTGAAAAGAACTACACATGTTTCTCTGTAGTATCTCTGTAGTATACATCAGCTGATAAGTACTGGAAGGATTAAGATTTTTTAATAGAAGTAATTTACAAATCTGTTTAACTTTCTGACACCAGTTGATTCTGGCACTGTCGTAATGGTAGTGTCAGTGGATTGGGGCAGGTGAGTACAAGTTCCTATGTTTTTTTTTACCTCCACCATGTATATTATATATATAAAAAAAAAAAAAAAAATCCAGAAAAATCCTTTAAAGGAGTTATCAATTTGATATAATGTTATTAGCGATATTGCAGAGATCTTTCATATCAGCCGTGCTGTTTCCTTAGTAAGTTGTGACGTCACGCCGTGTAACATGCTCTGAAAGCAAGTGTGCTACCTGTCCCTCCTGTCCTCCTGTCAGCCCAGAACGAGACCAGTGATGTGAAAGGGTGATATGCTCATTAGATTAAAGACTCTTTAGATAAGGCAGCAGGACCCATTCTCAGTCACAGTAGTCTCCATCAAACAGAATCCCTGCTACCTTATCTAATGAGTCATAAATCTAAAAAGCAGCAATACCAGCTCCCCTTCACATCACTTGTCCCCTCAGTGGCTGGCAGGAGAGAAGAGGGGGGCAGAGACGGAGCAGATTCACTTTTAGGGCCCGTGACAACACACCGTACAAGGGAAAAGGCATAGCTGATATCTCTTTACTATGGTCTATGACATCATAATAGTAAATTGCTTTATTATATTTTTTAGCACCTATACATAGGTTGTTGTTTTTTGCTGGACAACTATTTTTAAGCAGTTGCTGACAGGGCCATATGTGCATTCTGTCTAAGCCTAGTATCAACACTGGAAATCTACCAAAAATGGGGCTTCCTTCTACTTCTTGACTGCTATCTTCAGGGGAATCCAAAACTGAACTGATCATAAGACAAATAAGCAGCACTAGATGTGCCTGAAGCTATAAAATACACATTCCCCAATAAAATAATACTCCCAATAGGGCAGAGTGAATATGCATGTTCGTGGGAAAGAAGATATAAACTCCATTCTGGTTATCGGACCCAGGTACACTGTTGACCACTGACTTACTATGCTTTTATTAAAAAAAAGGGGTTTTAGGCAGCATTGTTTACTTAATTCTAGATAATTTTGTAGATTTGTATCAGAGTTTTAATTAGAAGCTGTATACTTTGTTCTCAGTTTGCTACCCCCAGAGTATCTTCCATTAGCAATTAATGGATTGAAGACACAAAGCAGCAGATTTAGGTCAGGGCTGGCTTAGTTCTTGCATGACACTAGACAGGCAGAAGGTCAGGCTAGGCTGCAAATGGTAGTGTATGGTCAAAAAGTAAGCCAGGTCTATACCAAGCAAAGAAGGAACAATACAGATATATATATATATATATATATATATATATATATATATATATAATATATTCTTATTATTATTATTCTGACAGAGGAATAAGACACTAGTGCATGTTGGCATTTTAAGACCCGAGAGTCAATATATATGCGCATAGTAGATACAGTGGAGGACCAAGCAGAGATAAGTTGGAGAGGATGACACAACTTGGAGGCTTAAAGTGGGTAAACACTGAATGTCAGACACAAAGAATCTGTCATGTCCAGAGTTTGGAACAATGCAGACTATTGCTCACCCCAAACCACTGTCCCTACCTACTTTGGCAATCCATTCTAAATAGTGGTCTACAAAGAACCAGCAGTCCCTACATAAAAGATGTAGTACACAGGGAAGGGTAAGGCTAGACAGGCCAAGGGACAGCAGTAGCGTTCTACAAAATCAGAAGGCAAAGGCAGTGTCAGGTTACTGGCCCAGCTCTCCGACCCACTGATAGGCTAGGCTGGCAGTATCACACGATGACCAAAAGCCCTGTGACATGCAGTGCCATCGTGAGGAGAACTAGGAATTCCGTCCACAGCAAATGAAAGAAGCGGAGACAGTTCTGGAACTAGGCAAAGTAAATTCATTACAGGACCTCTGTAAGCAGATAGTGTTAGGGATGAGTGAGGGAGTAAGCCTGAGGTGAGCAGGACATGACACCACTGTAAATTAAGGTCCCTGCTTTCTTCTTCTACAAAACAATTGTTACTTACAACTAGGTCTGAACTGAGTGAACATTTTACAAATATAAAAAAAATATCACTATGTAGACAACTACCCTATTTATCATTTTCACACCTCGTTTTAAGACAAAGCTCGAACATCATATAAACACTACAGTGGTTACTAAAGAATATAAAACTTTTAAATTGAATTTCTTTGTCCTGAAGGAGAGAGGTGTGAACTAAAATTCATTATAAATAATAAAAAAGTCCACTATGAGAGCAGGTTTCAGAGTAAAAAATATCCTGTGGGCAAAAGGCCATATACATGGCGAAAACTCGGGGACCAGTGAAAGAACACTGCAAAGTATTACGGAAAATAGTAGAACATTACAAAATAAAATCATAAAACAATGTACAGTGGGGGCGTGGCCTGGCAGCCGAAGCGCATGGTCGCATACTAGGAGAGCTCCGTGTTACAGCCTGCCATAGCGACTATTCCACAGCGACATACCGCTCAGACCTCTCTGAAAAGATACTCTAATTCCTCCTCATCATGCCGGCGAGGAGACGAAAGCCTATCAAGGTCGGTAACCTGGCTAAATTTCACTTTGTGCCGCTAGTGGCGGCGGAGCAAGATGGCTCCGGCGGCCTGCTCACCTCACAGACGGCTGCACGATCCTCGCGCTCTCAAGCACAAGGCACCAGAGGATCCCCACTGTTGAACCGGAGATCCACCTCGGACTCAGCTCTGCATGCTTCTACCCTGTCTCCACCGCAGGCGGCAACGGAGCGCGGCCCTTCCCCATGCGGCAAAATCAACAGGAATGGTGCAGCTGGAAATGGTGAGCGGCGGGCCTCGGTGGGATCTCCAGCCTCTCTCCCTGCAAGCTCCCCTTCTCAGAGCCCAGCAAAGCAGCGTCCTAGATTGGAGGAAACAGGCGAAAGGAGAGAGGTAGGAGCTTGGGACACTGACACACAAGGGGAAATTGATATTGCAGATCCCCTGGCCTCAATCCCGGTTAATAATCAATCTCTTACTGACACCACTTTTAAAGATATGCTGCTGCTGCTGCGTACCTCTTTCCAGCAGGATATTCATAGGCTGATTGCCCCTATAAAAGCCTCTGTGCTGGACATTGGGAATAGAGTGGATCACATTGAGCAAAAGTTTGAGGAATTTGCGGATTCGCGTAATGCCCTTATAGATCTAAGAGATGGGCTGGAGGATGAAGTTACAACGCTTAAACTTAAAGTTGCTGACCTTGAAGATCGTAGCCGACGCAACAATGTGAAATTGCGCGGCATTCCAGAAACGGTTGCACCAGCTAATATTTCGGACTATGTCCATTCAATTTTGCAGTTGGTCTTGCCTGATTGTACAGCACAAGAACTCACCATAGACAGGGCTCACAGGGTCCCAAGACCTAGGCACCTGGACGATTCCATCCCCAGAGATGTCCTGGCGAGAATTCATTTTTTCCATATTAAGGAACGGTTTATGGAATATACTCGCCGCCATGATGGCCTGCCGGCACCCTATCAAAAAGTCGCTGTTTATGCAGACCTTTCTGCAGCAACCCTACAAGCCCGTAGAGCGTTACTCCCGGTGACCACTACTCTATGCAATGCAAAGGTTGTGCATAGATGGGGATTCCCAGTGCGCCTGCTAATTAGACATGAGAACTCTCTACATGTAGTGCGCAGCCTAACAGAAGGCGAAGACCTGTTGAAATCTTGGGGACTGGCTCCAGTATACCCATCTGACTTTCTAAAATCTTCCAAGCCTCCAACTCGCATGAAGGACTGGTCTACAACCTGAGGTCTGATGTGATGTCCGCTAACCCAGTTGGAATGCGGACTCCTGTGTTGTGATCAGGGTGCTCGGTTAAAGTGTGGACTCTAACCCCCACAATCTGTCGGATACCTGTGGCTTCGGCAAGCTATCCTATTTGTTTTTTCTTATGTTCTTAGTATACTGTTTTATAGTTACATTTTATTTAAACAGTGGTGCTACTATCATAGATGATCTACTAGAAGTACTCTGTGTCATTAGGGCGGGCGCATGCTGGGAGATGCGCCTTGCCTTCCCGATATTCATTATTTGCTATGGTATATTGCGTATTGGATTGACTTATTATTATGGCTATAACTATTGCAAGTCTAAACGTGAACGGTTTAAATGCACCACATAGACGTACATACTTATGGAAGGAAGCACAATTGCTCAAATGTGATATATTGTGTGTCCAGGAGACGCATCTGCTTGTCAGAGATGCCTTTCGTCTGCACCATCCAGCTTTCTCACGTTTTTCATTCTCATCACATCTCCAAAGCTAGAGGAGTAATGATCGCGATCAAAAATACAGTGGCATTTACACTTCATGATGTCGTGGCTGACCCATACGGAAGGTACGTGATTCTTCGTTGCACCATTAATGCCACCAAATTAACCTTAGTCTCTCTGTACGCACCTAATCAGGGGCAACTTCGCTTTTTGAACCGATTGATGGGAGTGGTTGGTAGGATGGCCTGGGGTTCTTTAGTGCTCTGTGGGGACTTCAACACTGTCTCAGACCCCTCTCTAGATTCTACGTCTTCTTCTCGTTTTCTTGCAAATTCTCTTTCCTCTTTTCTAGCCTCTAAGGATCTTTAGGACATTTGGAGGATTCACCATGCTACAGATAGATCATTCACCTTTTTGTCAGGAGTGCATAACACGTACTCTCGAATTGACCTCTTACTTGTAGATAGAAACCTTATTGAACATTCCCTACACTCAGAAATTACCACTATAAAATGGTCGGATCATGCGGCCATTACATTACAAATAAAAGATAGTGTATACCCCCCCAAGTCCTATGCTTGGCGCAACAACCCCTATCTGTGGTCTCATCCGCAATTTGCAGACTATTTGCGGAAGGACATCACAGACTACTTCCAGAGGAATAAGCTCTCAGTGACGGATTCCATACTATTATGGAACTGTCACAAGGCGGTTATAAGGGGCTCTTGCATCAAATATGGGTCTATATTGAAAAAGCAGAGGGAACAGAAAGTGAATGATATCCTTAGCCAATTAAAATGCGCGGAATTAGTTAACCAACAGCATCCCTCGCCTCTTCACCTTGAAACAGTATCTGCTTTGAGACGCGATTTGAAATGTCTTCTTTTGGTGTCTTATGAAAAATTGCATCGGAAATTGGGGGCTAGATATTACTCTCAGGATAACAAAGCAGGTAAATTGCTTGCTAACCGCCTAAAACAGAGACAAGCAAAATCTAGAATCCCCTTTTTGCTTCACCCTACCACAAATGAAAAATTATACACTCCCTCTGATATAGCGAATGGCTTTGGGGCCTTTTATTCCCATCTGTACAACCTGAAGGATACCATCCCGACTCCCTCTGATCTCACTTCCTCTATACACTCCTATCTTTCCCGGCTCCAACTTCCCTTGCTTTCTGTCACTCAACTTACAACTCTCAACCAGGACATCACAGAGGCAGAAGTAGCTAAGATTATTAAATCATTGCCAATAGGGAAAGCACCGGGACCGGACGGGTTCGCCTCTTTATATTATAAAGCTTTCAGTGACTTATTAGTGCCTTACTTGGTGGGGTTCTGCCGCTCAGCGATGAAGTCAGGTGAATTTACTAAGGAAAACCTGGAAGCAATTATAACCACTCTACCTAAGCCGAGGAAGTCCCCAGATAGGCCGAAAAATTTCCGACCTATCTCGCTATTGAACCAAGACCTGAAAATTTTCGCAAAATTAATAGCTAACCGTTTATCGGTAGTTCTGCCGTCTTTGGTACACACAGATCAGGCTGGGTTCGTTGCTGGGCGGCAGGGTTCAGACAACACTAGGAGACTCTTGAACATTTTTTATCATTTGGAACGTGTCTCTGAGACGGCAGTAGTTCTTGCCTTGGATGCTGAGAAGGCGTTTGACCGGCTCCGCTGGTCGTTTGCCTTCTCGGCCCTGTCTCAGATGGGTCTGTCGGGCAGCATTATGACAGCCATCAGGTCACTGTATTCCCGACCCACGGCCAGGGTACTCGCCAACGGGGTACTGTCTGATTCTTTCGCCATTACTAATAGATCCCGGCAGGGATGTCCCCTGTCACCCTTGATATATATATATATATTATCAATGGAACCATTGGCACAATCAATTAGGCTTGATGATAGGATACTGGGTATATCTATAGGGCAGGACATTCACACCATATCACTCTATGTAGATGATGTTATTCTGTCTGTAGCAGATCCAGAAATATCGCTGGCAGCGGTAATGGATAATATTGAACATTATGGCAACTTATCTTACTATCACTTGAATAACGCAAAAACTCAGGCCTTGCCAATCAATGTCTCCCCCACCCTCTTGTCATCCTTAAAGTCCAGATATCTGTTTGATTGGTGCTCTAAGAGCATTCAATATTAAGGCATTCAGCTATCTTACCCCACCAAGTTACTGTACTCTGAGAACTACGAGAAATTACTGGTCACTATAACATCTGATATGGAGCGTATGGCTGTAGCTGAGATATCATGGGTAGGGAGGGTGGCCACTTTTAAAATGTTCCTGTTGCCCAAATTTCTTTATCTTTTCCGCACTCTGCCTATTCTTCTCCCATCTGTCTTCTTTTCCAAGGCCCACAGAGCACTATCCGCTTTTATTTGGAAGGGTCGTAAACCCAGGCTGTCCTCTAGCATCCTTTCTAGATCTACGAATCGCGGGGGCTTAGGCTCCCCTAACCTACACTTTTACTATATCTCTACATTGGTATCTATGATGAAGAGTTGGTGGTGCAACGAACGATCCCTGCCATGGCTAGCTATAGAAAGCGTCTCTGTACTCCCCTTTACACTGAAAGACGTATTATTGGCTCCCTTTTGGAATATTACCCCTCCCTCTCTTATTAATCCACTTGTAAAGGCTTCTTATATTGCCTGGAACTATTTTATCTCACACTCTAATAATCCAGTTAAAGCTATAATAAATGATCTGCCGTTATCCTTTATACAGGCTAACATACCGAATATAGATTTAGCTGTATGGACCTCTAAGGGTATCTCTCATGTACAACATATGTTGGTAGCGGGTTCGTTGATATCATTTGACGCTCTGGCTGCTAAATTTCATTTACCTAAACATGATTTTTATAAACTCTTACAAGTAAGACATTTTCTACAGACCATACAGCTTTCTTCGGAGGATTTAGACAGCTCAGCTATTCGCCTCCTATCCTCTCCTAGAGGGGGGCTTAAACAGTTTTACAATGCCTTGCAACAATGGTTAGCTGATAGTAAACCGTACCCCTTAAGGGTATGGGAGAGGGAAATGCATATGTCCTTTTCTATGAGTACATGGGAGAGGGCCCTTTCTTACACACATAAGGCCTTTCAATGTTCATCCCACATGGAATCCGCCTTGAAAACTGCTCTACGCTGGTATCATACCCCGGATAAGATAGCTTATATGTATTCTGATGTATCTGATAAATGCTGGCGTGGATGTGGCATGAAGGGCACGCTCTTCCATATACTTTGGACGTGTCCTAAGGTTCAACCCTTTTGGACGGCGTGTGTACATCTATTAAGATAAGTGATTGGTAGGGGAATACCATGGTCTCCGCAATCTGCTTTATTGTTTTTAAATATATCATCAATACCGTGCAAACAGCGGGACTTTTATTGTATAGTTTGTATAATAGCAAAAACGGCCATAGTGAGCCACTGGAGATCAGATGTCATTCCCACTACGGAATCGCTGATAGCGAAAATCAATACCATGTATTCGTACGAGAAAATCTTAGCATTGGGACTAAATAATTATACTAAGTTTAATAAGAGATGGTTAGCCTGGAAGAACTCACCCTTTTGTATAGACATATAGGACACATAGACGCTTTCTGATTTCAAGAGTTTATTTACCGTTCACTTATGCAGAGCACACAGAATATATTGCTAATGACTTATAATATTATGGCACTGAGTACACAATTAATAATCCAAAATACATGACTGTGGATGAGTAAATTTAGATCATCAATGAATGTGATGTCTATCGTTCATATTCAAGTACCACTGTAGGTTGTTTTTTTGGTTTAAACTGTTTGACAGATACCCACTGCTTTCAATAGTTGATAGCTATGTGAAACTAGATTGAATTTGCAGTGTATTTATGAGGTATGAGACCGATGTTTCACTTCTAATGCAAATGTTTGTAAAAAATGTTAAAACTTAATAAAAATGATTTAAAAAAAAAAAAAAAAAAAAAAAACAATGTACAGTTCGTAAAATCTCCTATAAGTCTATGATTTGTCATTAAATCTCAAAGACCTTTGGGACTTTGGGACAAAATAATTAAATAGACCAAAAAGAAACAAATGTACACATTTTAACTTTGCCAGACGGAAGAGTCCATATTGAAATTTAATATCCTTTTCACCACCAGGCTTAGTATGTTTTGATGGTTTTGGTCAAGTACATAAGGAGATGTTAGGAAACTTCTCTTCTCTAAGAATCCAAAGAATTCAATTACAGTTATAATTGGTAATTCTAGGGGAGGACTATGCTCCTCAACTAGGAATTTGGATATTGTTTCTTGGTTAACAGCCCTAGTGTATTCCTGGCTGAGAAGTGTAGACCCCAAAACCCCTGACCTTATTAACTCTTTAAAGGGTTACTACGGCGCTAAGACATCTTATCCCTATCCAAAGGATAGGGGATAAGATGCCTGATCGTGGGGGTCTCGCCGCTGGGGTCCCCCGTGATCTTCCACGCCGCAGCCCGTTAGAATCAGCCCCTGGAGCATGACGTCACTATTCTCCGTCCCTGTGATCGCCAGTAATCAGACCCGGAGCGAGCATGCTCGCTCCGGGTCTGATTACTGGCGATCACGGGGACGGAGCATAGTGATGTCACGTCTCCGCCCCATGTGATGTCACGCTTCGCCCCCTCAATGCAAGACTATGGAGGGGGCGTGATAGGATAGGGGATAGTATAAGGATTAAGGACCAAGCATTTTTCTGTTTTTGCACTTTTGTTTTGTCCTCCTTACCTTTAAAAATTCATAACCCTTTCAATTTTGCACCTAAAAACCATATGAGGGCTTTTTATTTGCGTCACCAATTCTACTTTGTAATGACATTAGTCATTTTACCCAAAAATCTATGTACAACAAAATTTAAGAAAAAACGCCATTTTGTAAATTTTGGGGGCTTCCGCTTCTACACGGTACATTTTTCGGTAAACATGACACTTTATCTTTATTCTCTAGGTCCCTATGATTAAAGTGATACCCTGCTTACCGTATATAGGTTTGATTTTGTCATACTTCTGGAAAAAATCATAACTACATGCAGGAAAATTAATACATTTAAAATTGTCCTCTTCTGACCCTTATAACTTTTTCACTTTTTTGTGTACGGGCTGTATGAGAGCTCATATTTTGCGCCATGATCTGAAGTTTTTACCATTTGGTACCATTTTGTTTTGATCAGGCTTTTGATCGCTTTTTATTCATTTTTTTATGAAAATATACTATTTTGGACTTTGGAATTTATTTGCGCGAACGCCATTGACTCTGCGGTTTAATTAATTATATATTTTTATAGTTTAGACTTTTACGCACGCGGCAATACCACATATGTTTCTCTTTATTATGGTTATTTATTTTTTATATAGAATTTGGGAAAAGGGGGGATTTAAACTTTAAATGAGGGAGGAGTTAATGTGTGTGTTTATTAAACATTTTTAAAACTTTTTTCTTACACTTTAAGTCCCCTTAGGGGACTTTTAGGAGGACTCATTTGATTCCTCATACAGATCAATGTGGTTCCATAAAACCACATTGATCTATGTACTCTGCGCTAGATTGATAAAGCCTGGTCCTGCCAGGCTTTATCATTCTCAGTGCAGGAGTTGGCATGGAAGGAGAGGTAAGCCCTTAGGCTACCTGAGCAGTGGATTTCCGCCCCCACCCCGCAATTGTGCTTGGGGGGGGGGGGCAATCCACTCCACTGGACCACCAGGGACGGGATAAAGGCACCTTTAGACACCGACAACTTTGACACCGGCCACGGCGATCGCTGCATGTCAGCTATTAAGGCCGGACCTCAGCTACAGGAATCAGCTAGGAACCGGTATGATGCAGGTTCGAGTTGGGAGCCCGCGCCAAACCCCGTTAACGGCACATAGACGAGTATAGACGTCCATGGTCGTTAACAGGTTAAAAAAAAACAGATAAGTAGAACAGATAGCCATGATTGCTGATTCCTATTTTATAATAAAATGCATCTAGTGTTTGCCATGTTTAGTAAAAGACAAAGGGGAGACATAGCAGTAAATGTTTGCCTATCTCTCTTAGGCAGGGTTCACACTACGATTTTCAAATACGGTAACCGTATACGGTTTTCCGCTAAAAAAATGTATACCATCGTATCGGAAACCGTATGCACAGAGAATGGATTGTAAACTATATTCAAAATGTTGTGTTTTGCCTCGGATACGGTTTTGCTTATTTTTCAACCATAGGCAAAAACGCTGTCGACTACGTTTTTGCCTCCGGTTGGAAAACCGCATGCGAACCGTAGGCGGTTCTTTTAACATTGTTGTCTATGAGAACCGTACACAGAATTTCAGAATATGCTTGCACATGTTTTTCTAATCCGTTTTTGGAGTTGACACATGCGCAGAAGGAATTTCAATAGAACAATAGTAACTTTATTAAATTGCTTGAAAACTAATTCCAACAAAATAGCAAAATCGTTGGCAAAAACGGATGCAACCGGCTAGAACCATACATACATTTTGGAACCGTATACGGGGAAAAACCGTATTTGGAGTCATACGGTTGTATACGGTTGCATACGGTTTTTGCCATGTTTTTTTTGCGGAAAACCGTATACGGTAACCGTATTTGAAAAACGTGGTGTGAACCCAGCCTTACTTATCTTATCTCACTGTGTGTGCTTACTTATCTTATCTCACAGACCCTAATGGAGAACATAAACTTGATCCTTGGCCTGGATGATGTCTAAAATTGGTAATACACATTAGGTACACTAGATGTTGGGTAAATGCTTGTTTGGCTGGCAGCTGTCTATCTTGATCCCCCATACACATGCATGTGTGTTGTCCCGGTACTGGACCTGGTCCCGTACCTTAGTCGTGGGTCCCCATAGTCAGAGTTCCTCCGTGCTAAGGTTAAGGACCTTTGGGTCATGTGATAGGTCATGTGATGTACCATAATGTTTTGTACTAGGACTGACAGCTTTGGGGAGCCAATAAGGTTTGATCCTGCCCCTTCTGTATATAAGGGCGCTGTATCCAATATTCGCTCTCTTCTCTCTAGTATCCTGGATATGAAAGAAAGCAGATCTGTTATCGCAGTGACAAGACAATCTAGGCCTGAAGCCTTCCACTTCAGCCGCATTCTAAACCGTGAGTTAATCCACTCCACTGATTCCTTTTGTAAATTCAGCGTACAAAAGGAATCAAAGCTTATTTCCTACAAAGTCCCAGCCAACCTGTGAGGAGCCTGAATCCCGGCCCTCTTGTAAAGACTGTTGTTAATTGCATCCTGCATAAAATCTGCAGTAGAGTTATTTCAAGTTTATTACAATTCCGGCTGTGGACATTCCTTTATTCCTCCCTATCACTCTTGGGACGGGTGGCAATAGGACATATATAGCTAGAGGAAGCCCTCACCCTGGTGTCCCGACAATCAAGAGTTAATCCTATACCCAGCAACACTACATTGCAACACCCCTGTTCAACCCTACACCCCCCAAGCTACCACACATGCACTACCAAACATGTGCTTACAGTGGAGTGAGAGGTGGTAAGCTGCTGCCAGAATCCTTTGGTGATGGTTCACCTTCCCAAGACCAGAAGGATCAGGCAGTTGTAATCCAAATACTCCTTATCTGCCATTGGGGAAGAGTTCAAGAGCCCCATATACATTCAATGGGTGTTTGGTTCTGCTAAAATTGGTGGGTTTATTTAACATTTGTTTAATGTGTATTGCCAGCTTTTACCATCCCCCTAGTTTATTGTGGAGATTGCAGATTTCAGCATTGTTCTTGCCAGCTCAACAATTTCTAACAATTTTATTTGGAACGTCTCCCCATCACATACAGCCCCTCTCTCTTGGCACACGCCTTCCCTCCCATTGTTTATCATAGCTTTTTCCTTCCAGCACATATTTCAGGTCTTTTAGCATTTCTTGTTATCTCACTTCACTACAAATGTTTTTGAAATGTTTTTTAAAGACTTTCCATGAAATACTCTAATCGTGAACGTTTCTTTTGATGTAACCACAGATCGTTTTTTTTTTTTTCTTGCTAATGTTTAATGTTTCACTCTTTTACAATGAAGTGACAAAACAAGATGACGAACTTGAAAGTTGCCTTTTGGAATAAGAATACAGAAAAAAAAAAAAAAGGAATCCGAACTAAGTTTTTTCCCCTATCTTCCCAGTTCAGTCACTAGAAGTTTTCGACTATAACCACTGTTCAAATGCCGATTGGCAATGACATAAAATACAGTGCACCAACATTTTTTATTGAAAATAGTTATGAAAATATGCCGGTCATGTGCAAATGATTAAATATCAAGGGAAATGGGAGAAAAATATAATATGAAGACATATGGCACACGTTAGGGAGAAAAAAAATAGTTGGACTCACTTGCAAGCCATTCACTATTCAAAAGAATAAAATTAAACATTACTGGAAACACAGCACTTATCAAAGCAATCGATGGCATCTCGTGGTCACTAGACCAAATATCACAGCACTAAATTAGCCAAACATATGAAATGTGACTGTAAATACTTAGCAAATTTGCTTATTTTCTTAGACACTATCTGCCCACAGATTAAATGTCCTGTAATGAATTTTCACTAATATGTATTTTTTTTTAAAGAAAATGACAAAGTATTTAATTTACTTAGAGCGAGCTCAGCATAATTGGCCGTTTATGTTTCACATTGATCTAAAGATACAGATAAACAAATATGAATTCTCTATGATCCGCTAAGGAATGGGACAAAATAACAACTCATTTCCATTGTATTCTTGAACGGAAATCGAACCAGAGCCGAGGTCAATGATTCATGTCCCCGGTTTGTGTGGGGACACCATAATTTATCTTATAAAAATGATATAGGAGATGGAATTATTATCTAATTTTCAGATGACACTAAGCTATGCAATATATTACAAATTAAGATTTTCTAAGCTGAATGCACCAGAATTCTGGCACATATTGTACTGGGAAAAGGGGATTACATACAGTGCTCCTCACTAGGCTTAAAGGGGTACTCTGCCCCAAGACTTTTTATCCCCTATCCAAAGATGTCTGATCATGGGGGGTCTGGCAGCTGGGACCTCCCACAATCTCAGGGCTGGTGCGGTGGCATTCAAAACACAGGACCTTCTGTGTTCGTTATGTCACGTCACTCCCCCTGCATTCATGTCTATGGGAGGGGGCGTGATTGCTAGTACATAGCTGTCACTCCTCCTCCCATAGATATAAAAGAAGGGAGCATGATGGCTGTGGTTGCCAGTCACCAGATGACTCTGGTGCTGCATCGGCAACCCCCCGGGATCAGACATCTTATCCCCTATCCTTTGGAAAGGGGATAAGATGTCTAGGGCAGAGTACCCCTTTAACTAATTGCAGTAGCTTTTTCTAATTCCTTAGGTACCCCCAGGAATTACAGTAGGACAATATAGTATGAAAAGAAGAAGGCAGTTACAAGAAAAATTTTCACATTTTCAGAAATTTTCATTGTTTTCCCATTTTGCAGCTTTGTGCTTAAAAAAAACAAAAACACACAAAAAACATGTTTCTCTCATCATTCTGAATCCACTATCATGTTTGAAAGTGTATTAAAAAGAAAAAAACTTAAATTACTCTGTGAGGTCTCCCATTTCTCTTGATCATCTCTGAGATGTTTCTACACCTTGGAATCACCTGTAGTAAATTCAGTCGAATGGTCATTTTTTGGAAGCTCACCTTGTTGTTTGGAACAACCAGGACTAAAGCTGGCCAAACTACCAAGCTAAGCAATCACTGGAGAAATGCCTTGGTTATTGGTTACCAAGAACCTAATGATCACTCTGGCCGAGCTCCAAATATCCTGTGTGCAGATGGGAAAAACATTCAGTCAACCACTCAACAAATCTAGGCTTCTCCTTAGTAAAAGACACAATAAAAACCTGGAGTTTGCAACAAAAGCTCATAAGGGCTCTTAGACTGTAAAAAACAAGTTTGTCTGGTCTGCTGAAACCAAAATTGAAGTTTCTATACTCAATTCTAAGCATCACGTCTGGAGGAAACCAGGAACGGCTCATCACCTGCCCAATACCATCTCTACAGTGAAGCATGGTAGTGGCAGTAGTATGCTGTGGGGTGTTTTTCAGTGACATTATGGGTCTGTGTACTAGTAATCTGCATTCTATAAGCACCATATGACCCAGTGGGAGTAAAGTCTCTAGTCTAAGTCTCTAGATAGACTGAATAACTGCAGGCAATGTCAATCAGTTTATTTTAAGGTCAGTGGAATAATGACATGTATTAAAAGAGGCATGGACTAAAAAGACAAGGACACTGTGATCTGCTTCACAAAGCATTAGCGCCGACTCATTTTGAATACGACAACAAGAAAGCAAATGGAAACAATGGAAACACAACGGACAGTAAGGCCTTGGGTTTGGGGTTCGGATTCCATGCTAGAAATACATTTACAAACAGAAGCACATTATATGTTATGCATCAGTTATGGTTTTAAGACTTGTTAAACTAGCAATGGATTTCAGTAGGTGATAACAAATCAGTGCCAGGCATACATTTTCTTAGTAATTTAATTGCTGTATACCCATAAAAAAAACTAGCATTTATCTCATGTCCAAGTGTCAGAGAAGCATGGCAACGCTTCTTTCCACTAATGTAACCCAAAGCAGCTGTGTGTAGTTAGCCAGCACATGTGCCATCAATGTGTATTATAGTGCATGCGTGGTGAGTCTGCAAGTGATTCTGAATCTCGCCGGCCCACTGTGCATGCGCCTGACTAATTACACAGGAACCGCCTGTCAATCAACAGTGGGCGTGATGTCAGTAGAGAGAGGATATTTGGACCTGTGGCATAGGGAATCCTGAGCCTTGCCTCTCTGACACTTGGGCACGGTATTAAAGGGGTACTCCGCCCACAGACATTGTATCCCCTATCATGCCCCCTCTAGTAGACATGAATGGGGGGGGGGGGGGGGGCGTGACATCATGAGGAGGCGTGGTTTGATGCTATGTCTACGGATGCCCAAAACCAGTGTTCTAAACATACGGACCCTCGCCATCAGACATGTTATCCCCTATCTTTTGCATACTATACGGCCAGGGCATGGGTGAGTACTGATACTATGCACCCTGTACATGTATATGCAATATATCACTCCTTACCTCCTTACACTACATGGGTCAATCGCTCTGCATCCGACCCATGGAAGGGTACCCTGAAGACTGTTTCTACATACAAGAAAAAATGCCAGAGAAAACACCATAAAAACTGCCAAAATGAAGGAAACAGCTGTGGCAGTTTTTCTGCCATTATTTTTTATTTATATGTGTGTTTGTTTGCTTGTGGAAACTTAGCCTTAAAGGAGTAGTCTAGTACAACATTTGTATATCCCATTATGTCCGGGCTGCATAAAGTAAAAAAAAACTCCCAGCGCTCCCCCGTTGTGCTGATATAGGTCTAAGGTCCCCGGTCCCAGTCTTCATCCTGCATGCGTGTGCACGGATCGTCACATTGCGATCAGTGTATCACTGGCCCTGAGGCCAGTGATACACTAATCACAGTGTAACGATCCGTGCACACGGATGCAGGATGAAGACTGGGACCGGGGGACCGAAGACCTATATCAGCACAACGGGGGAGCGACCGCCTCGGCTGGTGAGCCGTCTCAGCCTGGCAGGTTGAGCAGCGGAAGGTGAGTTTAAGTATGTTTTTTTTACTTTTTTGCAGCCTGGTCCCAATGGGATTAAAAAAAAAAAAATTGTGCTACAATACTCCTTTAAAGTAGTATGATCTTTGCTGCAAAGTCTTAGTGGTATATATTCATCAAAACCTGTCCAGAGTAAAAGTTGCTGAGTTGCTTATAGCAACCAATCAGATCACTTCTTTCAAAGTTCCTAGTCAAGAAAAAGTGAAGTACAAGAACTAGGAAAGATGAGATCAACGTGAACCAATGGTCAATCGGAGGATAACTAGTAAGGGAAGTCAAATGAAATTTATGATACGTACTCTTTTATAAGTATAATAGGAAAGATACATGTTTCCCTATGTCTCTAACCTGCATTACATCACTCTGTTAAGTGTAAGTGGGTTCAGTGGGTAAAAGTGTCTTGACAACTAAAAGTAAATATACTGAGCCAAGCCTATGTTAAACACGCACATATAAACATGGGATCATTTTACACGCCTTTGTTGTGTCTTTATGTGTTTTCATATGGTTTGTAATCATATTCACATGCCAAAGTGGGGAACACCCAATGGAAGACTTCATACATCAGTGACTGAGCCATCTACACCCAGCAGCGTAACATGAAGCCCACTGGGCCCCATCAGACACTAAGGCACATGCGTGACTGCTGCCTCTGCTCTTCCTATAGTGATATACACCAGTCTACTCCTAACTATTCAAAAAGCAGCTACAGCATTTGGTGCATTAAAGGTACAAAAAAGTGGAGATCATCATATACTTAGGGGTTTTCAGTAATACTGGCTATGTGGGATTTTACTGGAGATATAGGGGGAGATTTTTCATAGCAACCAATCAGATTGCTTCTTTCATTTTTCAGAGGCCTTTTCAAAAATGAAAGGAGCAAACTGATTGGTTGCTATGGGCAACTGGTCATCTTTTCCTCCAGACAGGTTTTGATGAATCTCCCCCATAGTGTGATGGCACTGAGTAGGGGCAGACAGGGACTGTAAATCTGAAAGAGCACTATTACTATGTGGGACATGAAGAAGGGGCTTCTCACTACAGGCAGCACTATAAAGCCTGTTACTTTGTGGTGTACTATTATTGTGTGGGGCGATATCATCACGTGGTGCCCTAAAGGGAGCAGAGAACTTTGCAGAGATGCATGGTGACTAGGAGCAGTCATCATGGTGATCTGGACGAGATAGAAACATAGGGGAAGTGGAAGACATGACGTCTGAGTCCCTGGATGGAGATGTTTATCCTTCCGGTGACTAGTGGTGGTATTGTACAGTCAGGCACAGTGATGTTATTCCAAGTTTATTCCTATTATTCTATATGACAGTTTCCCTTTGAATCATTTTCTTGTGAAGTGCTGGTTATATGTCTTATATTGGAGGCAACAGAGAAGCAGATCGTATGTACAAAAACCTGTGCATGTGATCTGTAACCTGCTTTTGTTAGGGGTTCTTAGGTGGGGCTTTGGAGGAGATGTAATTAAAACCTATTCCCAAAGAAACCAATCAGATTGCATAGTTCATTTTTTAGAGACCTTTTTAAGAAGTGATCTGATTGGTTGCTATGGGAACAGGTCAACGTTTCCCCTGCACAGGTTTTGATAATCCTCCCCATTTGTTTGTTAACAAGTGTTTATTATGCCATCTGTAGTAATGCACATGGCCAGTCATTAAAGTGTTAATACTTCAATTTACTGTTGGCTCCTGCAGTAACCATGGCAACTATAAGGCCCACCGCTTATTTCATAAAGGAAGATCCCACAAAACAAGGGCACGCTGCAATGATTAGTGCCATCTTGGATGCACCTTGAGCTTGACTACTTTACTCTACCCGACCCTTGATGTAATTTGGAGGTTCTAGCAGGGGAAAGGGTTATCTTCTTTAGACAACCCCATTAACCCTGTGTTCACCTACTGGAGAAGTGGACCTGGATATGTAAGAGAGAAAAGAAACCCCCGCCTAGCCATCAATATGGTGAAGGATACCGCAGCCAGATCTCTCTCCCATCCGGTTTACTATATGTCTTGTCTGTTTTGTTATGTGTTGTTTATTTTTGTTATCTTGTCTGTTTTTGTTATGTTGTTGTCTGTGAATTGTGTAAAATGTTTAAATTCTTAAACTGTGCTATGTTACATATAGGCATTACCCTCTAAGCCCAGAGGAGGAGCAGCTCTCCAGTCATGGCTCCCTCGAGGTTTCCCCCACAGGGGTTTTTACCTGAATACTGGAGGGTGACTCTTTGTGAGTCGGGGGATTGCCATTTTCAGTGTCATGTAATTTTTTATAAAATTGTGACTATTTGACACCTGATTACAATGTGTCGTGTGTTTCTTTTGCATCCTTTAGTTTCATTCATTTTGATTGGGAGTTGAGAATCCATGACATATTTAAGGACACATTAGGAAGACATCTGCCTGCCACACAGGACAACAGCATACGCCCTAAGGGGTGCCCCCACTCAAGCAGACAAGATGGAGCAGAGGACGGCACAACTTCTGCAAGTTTTTATTCACTGTTTGATTAAAGTGACACTAAAACCCTGAATAAGAAAAAAAAGTGCAAGATTACTGCATTAAAGGGGTACTCCACTTTCCAGCCTTCCAGCTAAGTTCAGAACATTTAGTTATGAATGCTGTGCGATTGGCCATGCCCCCTCATGACATCACGCCACGACCCCCTCACAATACAAGTCTATGGGAGGGGGCGTAATGGCTGCCACACCCCCTTTCCATAGACTTGCAATGAGGGAGCGTGGCCTCACATCACAAGGGGGCGTGGCCGCACAGTGATCGCAGCATTAATTCTGAACGCAGCCAAAAGGCTGGCCAGTGGAGTACCCCTTTAAGGCATTTAGCAGGAATCTACTTCATTCTATCAATGGCTGGGGACTGGCTGATGTCTCTCTACACATTGTGCTTTCCATCACCCTCTTTTTTTTGTTTTTACTTGGTCGGCACTCTGCCCCTCCCACTTAGCCCAGGCATATATAAATTAGCACATGGTAAGTGAGCTTTTACACCTTGTTCACACTGGTATGGTGCTGTGCGGCGTCCATTGCTGCCGCGGCACCATGTCTGTCGGGTGGTGTGGCCCTGGGACTGGTTTGAGTGGCATTGAAGCTGCTCTGCCAGTGGGCCGTTCCCCCTGTGGGCACTGGTGTTGCGACAGTGGTGGTCACCGCTTAGTGCTATGCCATTTTATGTTAGGGATGTTAGGGACCCGCTACTTACAGGTGGCCGTGACACGGCTAGTGGGCTTGCACTCCATGATCATAAAGTACACTAAGACCTGTTAGTTTAATAAATGTTGCTGAGAAGCATTAGATCAAGGTACATGTTGTGGATGTGCGACCATGTCTGTTTTCTCTATTTGAATTCTCTATACATGAGCGCACTGTCAAAATCTGAAACTCATGAAAGGTATAGGTTTTAGTGTCCATTCACTTCAATACCCACATGGTCAGTGCCCGGGCAGAAGAGGCTGTTAATAATCCATAACACCTGTATGTATCTGAATGTGTTTATGCTATATAGAATCAGTGCAACTGTTGCAGCCACACAGCTTTCCATTGCTTTCCCAGGTGCCTTCAGACCCTTTCACTTTTTCGTTATGTTGCGGCTTTGTGCTAAAAAATAAAAATAAAAAAGAAATCAACTGTTACTTCACTATATGCTGAAGCAGTAGGTCAGGATAACAGGGTTTGGCGTTTGGGCAGTTACAAACAAAGTTACAGGTCCCCTCCTTACTCAGTTGGCATCTGAACAACAGGTGGGTGGTCCTGCTACAGCACCATCCTGCTGGCTAGTTTCAGCTGGCTCAGGTTCACCCATCATTGGCACATACTTCATAGGCATGCTTGCACTGGCAGGTCCCCTTCTGTCCTCTCTTGCCAGGGGGCAGCTTACACTGAAGAATATCCCTGCAGATGGATCTCCTACCTGGCTATAGACTTCTTCCCCAGCAGCACAGATCAAGCAGCAGTTGCAGCAATCGGGCACATACCCAATCTGGGACATGCTGATGGGGGGCTGGTGTGGATGGATGTGGACATGCTGATGGGGGCTGGTGTAGATTGGTGGGGATATGCTGATGGGGGCTGGTGTAGATGGATGAGGATAAGCTGATAGGGGTCTGGGGTAGATGGATGGGGATATGCTGATGGGCTGCTGGTGTGGATAGATGAGGGACATGCTGATGGATGGGGCTGGTGTGCATGGATGGGGGATATGCTGATGGAAGGGGCTAGTGTGGATGGTGGGCTGATGTAGATGGATGGGCATGCTGATGGGGGGCTGATGTGGATGATGGAACGTGCTGATGGCGGACTGATGTGGATGGATGGGGCAAGCTGATGGGAAGGCTGGTGTGGATAGATGGGAACATGCTAATGGGGTGCTGGTGTGGACGGATGGGGACTTGCTGATGGGGGACTGATGTAGATTGATCGTAACATGCTGATGAGTTGCTGGTGTGGATGGGGACATGATAGGGGGCTGGTATGGATTTGGGGGGCTGGTGTGTATGAATGGGGACAAGATGATAGGGGCTGGTGTGAATGGATGTGGACATGCTCATGACAGGTGCTGTTGTGGATTGGGGATGGTCTGATGGGAGGGGATGGTGTGAATAGATGGGGGTGTGGATGTATGGGGGAGCTGGTGGGGGGTAGAGGGGCCCATGTCAATTTTTTGCATTGGGGCCCTGTGGTTTTCAGGTACGTCCCTGCCCATGATAACATCTTGATCAAAAACACACTGTGCTAGCAGATTTGTATGCTTTTTAACACTAAAATAAAGCTGCAGAAGTATCTCTGTTTGTTGGCAGATACCTGCCAGTGTTAAAATGCACACAGAGGTATCGTAAGACAGAATGGGGGGCATTTATCATTGTAGGTGTAAGTGAAGCACTCCATGGCCACACCCCGGAAGAAGCTCCTCAGCGAAACGTCGGGTGGTGGAGGCATACGCTCGCAATCTATCCCACTGTTGTAATTTACTTTTTGCATCCCTCTTTAGCATCTTAGTATTGCACTTTAATATTTCTTGGCACTGTTTGCTTTGTTGGATAGCAACCATTGCACTTTTACCATTACTATGTACCTATGCACTTTACTGTTTATCTTTATGCGGTGCCATGTTTACATTGTCTGATGCCTTGATGCAGTTGTTTTTCAGCTATTAAGCTGATCTTCATGCGTGTAGCCCCCATTTCAGTCGATCCTCTTGCACCTTTTTCTGACAATATGTTTTTATGTGATTTTAAGTGTTTGTCATCTTTGACCATATGTGTTTAGTAAAAATTATTTTTGCATCAATAATTTGGTCGCTATACGCTCTTTTCTCTTGTGGTATTTATCTTGTGGTCAAGGCGTAGACCTGTTACACCAATGTGGGATTGATGGGTTATCAGCAGGGAACATGCAACAGGTGTCCCTGATTAGCTGCCAATGCCTCAGCTGAAAGTCCCATTGGCTCCAAAAACTGCACTTGAAAATTTTCCATGGCCTTGCGCTGCTGGTACAACATATGTAATGTTGACTTCCACCGTGTTGGAATGTTGCAAATTAAGTAGTGTTAAGGAAGACGATTTTGGCACTGTAGGTCTAGAAGGGCATGTTTAAAAGCATAAGAATGGCTAAATAAACAGAAACTTTCCCGCACATGATCATCACAATTTAAAAAAAAAAATTACATTTGACAACAACATATAAAACACTTTCTATACAGGGAGACTGTGTCATGCCAGCTAGATACAGGGCAGTTACAATGTGTACGCCCTTATCAATTTCCAAATGTCAGATTATTACCAGAGAGCACCTGTGAAATTTCCTGCTGCAGACAGGGCAGCAAGTTCTCTGCTGTGTGGCTTTCTTTCTCAGGCCTAGCAGATGTAATACAGCATGACAAAGCTTGACTTTGCACCAATGAAAGGAGGAAGGAAGATGAGGATAAGCTATGCTCTTGCCTGTGGAGGATGCAAGATGTCTGTTGAGGAAGACCTGGGTGAGGAGGAAAAGAATAGGCGGCAGTTGTGAGAAGTTGAACCGGATTGACGCGACCGTGAATGTGTCATTATTATTTTCTGGTCTTTTTGGCATGAACCTTTTTATGGGATCATTCTGCATTGACCAAGCTTGGATCTGTAGTACACTAACTGGTCACAGTAATGCAGATGACAGGAGGTTACTGTCTGAGATCAGACCACTAATCAATGCTTTGCTCAGCTTGCTTCATATTGGCTTTGTTCGCATAGAAGTAACTTACGTAGACATTACAGGTCTGAGGTAGTATAGGAAATATGTTAAATTACTGGAACCTCCTAGCTCACCCTTGGCTCAGTAGGGGAGAGGATAATACAGATGTTAGATGCAGGTATATTAGGGCTGCTACAAACAACAACTTCTGTTTGTAACAGCCCTAATATATCTGCATCTAACATCTCTATTATATTTCCACCTACTGAGCCAAGGGTGAGCTAGGAGGTTCTGGTGTAGGCCCAGGTCATAAGGACAGGGGACCTACAGTTGCTAGGCAAGTATCATTAAACAAGGGCGAGATCAGGGCCCCTTGTTCCAGTAATATTGACTGCAATAACAATAGTATTGTTTACACTAATTGTATTTAAGTCACTAGTTGAACCATATGTTTAGGATTTTATTAGCCTCTTAAACACACCACTATACCTTCTCCTGATTGGCATATGTCTGTAGGTCACATAATACAAGCAATTATTGGATAACCTGGGATCATGTGATCTTGATGCCAGCTGCAAGGTATGTTGGGCTACCCTGATGTCATCTTAGTCATCTTAGTGCTTCATGTACTTCCTCCATTCATTCAGGCGCCAAAACGTCATGGAGGAGATTTATCAAATCCTGTCCAGAGGAACCAATCAAATAGCTTCTTTTGTTTTTCAAAGGCCTTTTCAAAAATGTAAGAAGCAATCTGATAGGTTGCTATGGGCAACTCAGCAACTTTTCCTTTGGACAGATTTTGATAAGTCTCCCCAACATGTGTTCCTCATTCCTTTTTTCTAATTATAGCACCGCTGCCAGGCGGCAATGCAAATATACCCTAAAGTCTAAGTGAGACAAGGTTCGCTCATCTCTAATCATGGCATATCCACTAGAGATGAATAATTCAGTTTGGCAAAAACCTAGCCATAATGTTGATTTGTCTGAATTTTAACATTTTGGGATTAATTTTGGTCAATTCATGCAATGAGCAGTAAGATACACACTGTATACCTCAAGGCATAGTTCACACTTGTTGGGCATTGTGCAAAACACCCAGACTATTTAAAGTTCCTAGTCATCAGAAGGCAAGCGATGATGCTGAATTGGCTTCATGTTTACTTTTTTCGCTGAGTTGGGTGCTCTGTGAATGTTAACTTAATGGCATGGCATAAACACCTTGCTGCTCAGTGCTTACAGTCCCTTCTTCTGTACATTGTCTCCATGTTGCCCAACAGTTACTACAAACAGGAGCAGCAGGGACTGCTACCAAAAGATAGGAATCCCTGATCCTGTATACTTAGTGGTTGTTACGCCGAGCGCTCCGGGTCCCCGCTCCTCCCCGGAGCGCTCGCTACACTCTCGCTCCCGCAGCGCCCCGGTCAGATCCACTGACCGGGTGCGCTGCGATACCGCCTCCAGCCGGGATGCGATTCGCGATGCGGGTGGTGCCCGCTCGCGATGCGCACCCCGGCTCCCGTACCTGACTCGCTCTCCGTCGGTCCTGTCCCGGCGCGCGCGGCCCCGCTCCCTAGGGCGCGCGCGCGCTGGGTCTCTGCGATTTAAAGGGCCACTGCGCCGCTGATTGGCGCAGTGGTTCTAATCAGTGTGTTCACCTGTGCACTCCCTATGTATACCTCACTTCCCCTGCACTCCCTCGCCGGATCTTGTTGCCATTGTGCCAGTGAAAGCGTTCCCTTGCGTGTTCCTAGCCTGTGTTCCAGACCTCCTGCCGTTGCCCCTGACTACGATCCTTGCTGCCTGCCCCGACCTTCTGCTACGTCCGACCTTGCTTCTGTCTACTCCCTTGTACCGCGCCTATCTTCAGCAGTCAGAGAGGTTGAGCCGTTGCTAGTGGATACGACCTGGTCACTACCGCCGCAGCAAGTCCATCCCGCTTTGCGGCGGGCTCTGGTGAACACCAGTAGTGACTTAGAACCGGTCCACTAGCACGGTCCACGCCAATCCCTCTCTGGCACAGAGGATCCACCTCCTGCCAGCCGGCATCGTGACAGTAGATCCGGCCATGGATCCCGCTGAAGTTCCTCTGCCAGTTGTCGCCGACCTCACCACGGTGGTCGCCCAGCAGTCACAACAGATAGCGCAACAAGGCCACCAGCTGTCTCAACTGACCGTGATGCTACAGCAGCTACTACCTCAGCTTCAGCAATCATCTCCTCCGCCAGCTCCTGCACCTCCTCCGCAGCGAGTGGCCGCCTCAGGCCTACGACTATCCTTGCCGGATAAATTTGATGGGGACTCTAAGTTTTGCCGTGGCTTTCTTTCACAATGTTCCCTGCACTTGGAGATGATGTCGGACCAGTTTCCTACTGAAAGGTCTAAGGTGGCTTTCGTAGTCAGCCTTCTGTCTGGAAAAGCTCTGTCATGGGCCACACCGCTCTGGGACCGCAATGACCCCGTCACTGCCTCTGTACACTCCTTCTTCTCGGAAATTCGAAGTGTCTTTGAGGAACCTGCCCGAGCCTCTTCTGCTGAGACTGCCCTGCTGAACCTGGTCCAGGGTAATTCTTCCGTTGGCGAGTACGCCGTGCAATTCCGTACTCTTGCTTCAGAACTTTCCTGGAATAAAGAGGCCCTCTGCGCGACCTTTAAAAAAGGCCTATCCAGCAACATTAAAGATGTTCTGGCCGCACGAGAAATTCCTGCTAACCTACATGAACTCATTCATCTAGCCACTCGCATTGACATGCGTTTTTCCGAAAGGCGTCAGGAGCTCCGCCAGGATATGGACTTTGTTCGCACGAGGCGTTTTTTCTCCCCGGCTCCTCTCTCCTCTGGTCCTCTGCAATCCGTTCCTGTGCCTCCCGCCGTGGAGGCTATGCAAGTTGACCGGTCTCGCCTGACACCTCAAGAGAGGACACGACGCCGCATGGAGAATCTCTGCCTGTACTGTGCCGGTACCGAACACTTCCTGAAGGATTGTCCTATCCGTCCTCCCCGCCTGGAAAGACGTACGCTGACTCCGCACAAAGGTGAAACAGTCCTTGATGTCAACTCTGCTTCTCCACGTCTTACTGTGCCTGTGCGGATATCTGCCTCTACCTTCTCCTTCTCCACTAAGGCCTTCTTGGATTCCGGATCTGCAGGAAACTTTATTTTGGCCTCTCTCATCAACAGGTTCAACATCCCAGTGACCAGTCTCGCCAGACCTCTTTACATCAATTGTGTTAACAATGAAAGATTGGACTGTGCCGTGCGTTACCGCACGGAACCCCTCCTAATGTGCATCGGACCTCATCACGAAAGAATTGAGTTTTTGGTCCTCTCCAATTGCACTTCCGAAATTCTCCTTGGACTACCCTGGCTTCAACACCATTCCCCAACCCTGGATTGGTCCACAGGGGAGATCAAGAGTTGGGGTACCTCTTGTTTCAAGGACTGCCTTAAACCGGTTACCAGTACTCCCTGCCGTGATCCTGTGGTTCCCCCTGTAACCGATCTCCCTAAGGCCTATATGGACTTTGCTGATGTGTTTTGCAAAAAACAAGCTGAGACTCTTCCTCCTCACAGGCCTTATGACTGTCCTATTGACCTCCTCCCGGGCACTACTCCACCCCGGGGCAGAATTTATCCTCTGTCCGCCCCAGAGACTCTTGCTATGTCTGAGTACATCCAGGAAAATTTAAAAAAGGGCTTTATCCGCAAATCCTCCTCTCCTACCGGAGCCGGATTTTTCTTTGTGTCCAAAAAAGATGGCTCCCTACGCCCTTGCATTGACTACCGCGGTCTTAACAAAATCACGGTAAAGAACCGCTACCCTCTACCTCTTATCTCTGAACTCTTTGATCGCCTCCAAGGTGCCCACATCTTTACCAAACTGGACTTAAGAGGTGCTTATAATCTCATCCGCATCAGAGAGGGGGATGAATGGAAAACGGCATTTAACACTAGAGATGGACACTTTGAGTATCTGGTCATGCCCTTTGGCCTGTGCAACGCCCCTGCCGTCTTCCAAGACTTTGTTAATGAAATTTTTCGTGATCTCTTATATTCCTGTGTTGTTGTGTATCTGGACGATATCCTGATTTTTTCTGCCAACCTAGAAGAACACCGCCAGCATGTCCGCATGGTTCTTCAGAGACTTCGTGACAATCAACTTTATGCCAAGATGGAGAAATGTCTGTTTGAATGTCAATCTCTTCCTTTCCTAGGATACTTGGTCTCTGGCCAGGGACTACAAATGGATCCAGACAAACTCTCTGCCGTCTTAGATTGGCCACGCCCCTCCGGACTCCGTGCTATCCAACGTTTTTTGGGGTTCGCCAATTATTACAGACAATTTATTCCACATTTTTCCACCATTGTGGCTCCTATCGTTGCTTTAACCAAAAAGAATGCCAATCCTAAGTCATGGCCTCCTCAAGCGGAAGACGCCTTTAAACAGCTCAAGTCTGCCTTTTCTTCTGCTCCCGTGCTCTCCAGACCTGACCCATCTAAACCCTTCCTATTGGAGGTAGATGCCTCCTCAGTAGGAGCGGGAGCGGTCCTTCTACAAAAAAATTCTTCCGGGCATGCTGTTACTTGTGGGTTTTTTTCTAGGACCTTCTCTCCGGCGGAGAGGAAATACTCCATCGGGGATCAAGAGCTACTAGCCATTAAATTAGCACTTGAGGAATGGAGGCATCTGCTGGAGGGATCAAGATTTCCAGTTATTATTTACACCGATCACAAAAATCTCTCCTAACTCCAGTCTGCCCAACGGCTGAATCCTCGCCAGGCCAGGTGGTCTCTGTTCTTTGCCCGATTTAATTTTGAAATTCACTTTCGGCCTGCCGATAAGAACATCAGGGCCGATGCTCTCTCTCGTTCCTCGGATGCCTCGGAAGTAGAGCTCTCTCCGCAACACATCATTCCTCCTGACTGCCTGATCTCCACTTCTCCAGCCTCCATCAGGCAAACTCCTCCAGGGAAGACCTTCGTCACTCCACGCCAACGCCTCGGAATCCTCAAATGGGGTCACTCCTCCCATCTCGCAGGCCATGCGGGCATCAAGAAATCCGTGCAACTCATCTCTCGTTTCTATTGGTGGCCGACTCTGGAGACGGATGTTGTTGATTTTGTGCGGGCCTGCACTGTCTGTGCCCGGGATAAGACTCCTCGCCAGAAGCCCGCTGGTCTTCTTCATCCTCTGCCTGTTCCCGAACAACCTTGGTCTCTGATTGGTATGGACTTTATTACAGACTTACCCTCATCCCGTGGCAACACTGTTGTTTGGGTGGTCGTTGATCGATTCTCCAAGATGGCACATTTCATCCCTCTTCCTGGTCTTCCTTCTGTGCCTCAGTTGGCAAAACAATTTTTTGTACACATTTTTCGTCTTCACGGGTTGCCCACGCAGATCGTATCGGATAGAGGCGTCCAATTCGTGTCAAAATTCTGGAGGGCTCTCTGTAAACAACTCAAGATTAAATTAAACTTTTCTTCTGCTCATCATCCTCAATCCAATGGGCAAGTAGAAAGAATTAACCAGGTCCTGGGTGATTATTTACGGCATTTTGTTTCCTCCCGCCAGGATGACTGGGCAGATCTTCTACCATGGGCCGAATTCTCGTATAACTTCAGAGTTTCTGAATCTTCTTCCAAATCCCCATTTTTCGTGGTGTACGGCCGTCACCCTCTTCCCCCCCTCCCTACTCCCTTGCCCTCTGGTTTGCCCGCTGTGGATGAAATAACTCGTGATCTTTCCACCATATGGAAAGAGACCCAAAATTCTCTCTTACAGGCTTCATCACGCATGAAGAAGTTTGCTGATAAGAAAAGAAGAGCTCCCCCCATTTTTTCTCCCGGAGACAAGGTATGGCTCTCCGCTAAATATGTCCGCTTCCGTGTTCCCAGCTACAAATTGGGACCACGCTATCTTGGTCCTTTCAAAATTTTGTGCCAGATTAATCCTGTCTCTTATAAACTTCTTCTCCCTCCTTCTCTTCGTATTCCTAATGCCTTTCACGTTTCTCTTCTTAAACCACTCATCATCAACCGTTTCTCTCCTAAACTTATCTCTCCCACTCCTGTCTCCGGTTCTTCAGACATCTTTCCTGTAAAGGAGATACTGGCCTCCAAAAAGGTCAGAGGAAAAACCTTCTTTTTGGTTGACTGGGAGGGCTGTGGTCCTGAAGAGAGATCCTGGGAACCTGAGGACAATATCCTAGATAAAAGTCTGGTCCTCAGGTTCTCAGGCTCCAAGAAGAGGGGGAGACCCAAGGGGGGGGGGTACTGTTACGCCGAGCGCTCCGGGTCCCCGCTCCTCCCCGGAGCGCTCGCTACACTCTCGCTCCCGCAGCGCCCCGGTCAGATCCATTGACCGGGTGCGCTGCGATACCGCCTCCAGCCGGGATGCGATTCGCGATGCGGGTGGCGCCCGCTCGCGATGCGCACCCCGGCTCCCGTACCTGACTCGCTCTCCGTCGGTCCTGTCCCGGTGTGCGCGGCCCCGCTCCCTAGGGCGCGCGCGCGCCGGGTCTCTGCGATTTAAAGGGCCACTGCGCCGCTGATTGGCGCAGTGGTTCTAATTAGTGTGTTCACCTGTGCACTCCCTATGTATACCTCACTTCCCCTGCACTCCCTCGCCGGATCTTGTTGCCATTGTGCCAGTGAAAGCGTTCCCTTGTGTGTTCCTAGCCTGTTTTCCAGACCTCCTGCCGTTGCCCCTGACTACGATCCTTGCTGCCTGCCCCGACCTTCTGCTACGTCCGACCTTGCTTCTGTCTACTCCCTTGTACCGCGCCTATCTTCAGCAGTCAGAGAGGTTGAGCCGTTGCTAGTGGATACGACCTGGTCACTACCGCCGCAGCAAGTCCATCCCGCTTTGCGGCGGGCTCTGGTGAACACCAGTAGTGACTTAGAACCGGTCCACTAGCACGGTCCACGCCAATCCCTCTCTGGCACAGAGGATCCACCTCCTGCCAGCCGGCATCGTGACAGTGGTGAGGCATACTGTATACTATGTACGCCTCGCTGCTCAGTGTAAAGGGGCAGGGACTCCTATTTTTTTTACAGTAGTCCATACTCTTGTACAAATCCTAATCTTGAGCAAATCTTCCAAATTAATGTGTTTATCTCTAATATCCACCTCTCTCTCTCTCTCTCTCTCTCTCTCTCTCTCTCTCTCTCTTTCTCTCTCTCTCTCCTCTCTCTCTCTCTCTCTCTCTCTCTCTCTCTCTCTCTCTCTCTCTCTCTCTAGGTTTAGCCTGCTTTATCATCCCTTGTCTGCTTATTGCCTCAGCTTGCCATAAAAGGGCTAAGGGTCCTTCTTTTTCCAATAAGTAAGGGTCCCACCTAATAGACATCTATGGCATGTTCCATTGGTGTCTAAATTCTTCCATTATCCCTATGCTATAAACAAACTCCAGCAAAAAGTAAGCTGAGAGGGTTTGTTTTTCAACATAACATTTATAGATACAAAGGCTTGTATGTGAGAACATTAACGTGGATAGAAGAGACTTTTTTTTTTGATTGGGTCCATAAATCTACTGGGTGCAATTCACCTCCAGTCACGATTGTGCTTTACAATAGATAATAATTACAATCATCTTCATTTCCTGCTATCTACACTCATAAATGAGATCTTAAATCCCCAGGGAACCGGTGGCATTTACAACCCTATTAAATCCCTCATTGCCCATCCAAAAGCATTGATATTTGTAAACACATTTGTCATTTTTTTGTCTTTTATTGATGTATACAATTTAACTGGGACATAGAATGTGCTCTCCCTGTCAGTGCACCCATCCAAGGTGTCTGCCTCACAGCCAAAATATTCCACATGGCTGGCTGGGTTATATGCTGCATCCCAACGTACTGTACTATCTTGTTGCAGGACTCCTACGATTAACAGAAGAATTATTTCTTTTAACTCTTTGGCAGCTTCAGTTCCTCATTTAGGTTCTGACTCATTTAGACGATTTATCGGATACTTGTGCCGGAGTGCTGCCACCAATTTAGCTGAAGGATGTGGCTATTATACACTGCGACGTGTTTACTGTACATTATAAACAACGACTCTTATGGGCCTGGATTGGTCAGTCTTACGAAGTTGTTTGCCTCATTCCTGACATCTAATTACGCCCGATGGGAGTTGTTGCCATTTGGATGACATAAAGAGCTTTTCTGAGAATATTGAAATATAAATTAAAATCATTTTAATATAAAATCTGATAATGTTGTAGTTGTTTCCAGCAGAGAATTTAAGATATAATGTGGATGACTGAGCAGAAATTTAGTTTGAAAATTCCTCTGATTAAAAGGGGTTCTCCAAAAAAATTATAATAAGTGATATAGTGCTGGTGCTGTGAAAAAAAAAAAAAAGAATGAATGAATGAATGAATAAAATAAAAGATTCTTACCTAAACCTGGTCCTTTGCTGCTCCGGTCTTCTGCCTGCTTTTTTTTTTTACAGTCCCCAATTTAATTATCTTTTTTTCTAATGGGTAGTGAACATTTTAGACACTTATTCACAGGATAAAGGATAAGTGTGAATTGCGGAGGGTCTGGACCACTAGGACCCCATGTAATATCCTGTACAAGGCCTCTGCTACTTAGAGATCCCAGTAGTAGATAGAGGTCCCGGCGGTTGGACCCCACGCAATCAGACACTTATTCCCTAGTGTCTGATAAGTTTAGATTAATGGACTACTTCTTTAATGCCGGAATAATCCTGAATAACAAAAGTCAATCACAAAGTAAAACCTGGCAGAAAGTGTTTGGTTTCCCCACAGTACCTCTAGAGGGAAAATTAGGCATAACACCTTTTGAAGGATGTTAAAAACACAACTTGAGGTTTAAATGCATTAATGAGGGGGGAGGGTTAAAATATTTTGATATATTAAAATAAATACATTTTAGTCTATTTTATTTATTTATTTATTTATTTTTTCTGCTTCAATCTCTTAAAAAGGAATATTTTATTTATAGAACATACAAACAAAATAGAATTTCCAAAATGATTCAATGTTCCGATCCAACATGGCAGGATAGTTCTGTGACACTGCTCACCATTCACTCCTGTACATAGCTAAAGGCCGCCATGTTGCTCCCTACTGGATCATCCTCTTCTATACCATCCTGCACAGACACCTTAATAAAGGTCCATGTTGTACTGAAATGTTAGATAAACGTGGAATTTCTATTTTGTCTGTATGTTCTAACAATAAGATTTCTCATTAGAGGTTTATCTGTGCTATTCATCATGTGATATTGAGTGTATTGTACGGTTTACACCGAATGCACACAAAGCCTCTGTGTCTATATGTCACAGTTCTAAATCTCCCCTATGTCACTTTTCAAACATAGGTGAGTATGAAATACAGGAATATATCACCTGTATGTATTGTGCAGAAAAATAAAATGTACAATTCCTAGAAACCTTTTTTCATGGTTTGCAAAGTGTATTTTTTTTCTTCATCTAAATATATGAAATAAAAGGCATGAACCTGTCAACAGGAATCCTGCGCTAATCAGCAAGCGGCATATGTTGTCACCTGCTAATGAACTCAGATATCATGTCGCATCGCCCTGAAGACGGCATCTCAATCCCATACACTAGTCTGACAGAATGTGTCAAAAGAGAAATTAATGCATGTTACACTGATAGATTACAAGCGTCTTCCCTCACCATCCACCCGAATAGAAAGTGATATAAAATACAGAGTTATATAATCAAGTAGAAGAGATGATGTCATCCTTTAACTGTTAGCGCTGTGTGCGCTAATAATGGAAGCTATGGATTAGTCAATGGAGTATGAAGTGACAAAACACTCACTGGCTACTTTATTAGGTACATCTTGCTAGTACCGGGTTGGACCCGCCTTCCGCTTTGCCTAAATTCTTGGTGGCCTACTTTCTAAAAGGTGCTGGAAACATTCATCAGAGATTTTACTCCATATGAACGTGATAACATCACACAGTTCCTCCATATGGACATGATGACATCACACAGTTCCTCCATATGGACATGATGACATCACACAGTTCCTCCATATAGATATGAGGACATCACACAGTTCCCCCACACGGGCATGATGAAGATAGGGAATTCAATGGATTCCTTCATAATATGTTTGATTCTGAATCAGTAGTTATAAATTAGTAGGCCTCAGAGAAGAATGACACAGACTCCAAAGCTGTATACAGACTGTTCTGAGTTTACTTACAGAGACCAAGATTCTTATAGCACACAAGAGAGAAGATGGAACACTGCCAAATTATACACAGATACAAACATATGTCTTATCTCATAACCAGGAAAGAGAATGTGTGCGTAAGGCTTCAAACCAAATGGCCTTGAAGCTTTCCTGTAAGCTCAGCAGTTGTAACCTTGAATATAAGTTTCCTGGCCATAATTGCTATTAAAGTTCATAATGAAAGAAATACAGACAAGATGGCGAATTATAGACAACATGGCTGATGATATACAAGATGGAGTATAAAATACAAAAGGAGTATATGAAACTTATATAAAAACACATAACAAGCTGACTTCCCTCACAATCTCCCATTTCAAATTTAGAAAACATGAAGACATGATGGATCCCAGGTACTTCAGGGGTTCTAAACTACCCCTGCTATACTTTCCCTAATTATCACTTATTTTCTTTTGCCAGGTTCCCCAATTTCTGTATTCTGTTTTCTCATTTTTGATTATTTCAGTCTCAGGAATGAGGGAATCCATTCTTTATTCCATAGGTGTCATATTTTGGTCATCTTCACATATATGAGCAGCATATGTTATATTTTATATATGTCATATAACTTGAAAGCTGAGTATATGCATAGCAGTATCATAAATATTTGTAACATAACATGTATAATACCTGAAAACCACCCTCCCAAACTCTTGAACCAGTTAACAGGATCCAGTAATGAAAATGTCTCACTCCACTAGGAATCTCATTCCTTCTTATTATATTCATCATACTTCTGTCTCAGTCTCTGTATGTCCTGGAGTGTCCTACGGGCTTTTACATTTTCATCAGTGTCAGTGTAATGACAGCAGGCTGGTCCGACAATCTGGCACATACCTCCTTGAGCTGCTGTCAGGTAATCTAGCACTTGTGTATGTTGATTAGTCACTACTATCAGCTAATTTTGCACCGGAATGGTGGTATTGAGGTCGTCTAGAATGTCAAAGATTTGGTCATTAAGATGCTTCCACCAACTACCCCACATTTGCATTACCATTGAGGACAATAAAGTAGAGCTAATAATTTTATTAACAGCTCCCATTCATACTACCTGTGACCTACCATTCTTTCTGGGGGTATTTTACTCCTTTATACAACATGTGTCCGGATACAGTCCTTCAGTCTATGTCATTCTCATGTACTATCCAGGTAGCAGTTGTCAGTCCGGCTAAGGTACAAGTACCGTTTACACCCACTGTCAACCACTTGTAAGCATGCTCCCCACATACCCAATAAGTTTTTTTCTGGCAAATTCCAGAAGGAAGAGTGTTGGTTTACAAGTCTGTGGGCCAAGTCAATCCGTACGGCTGTGGAATTGGTATAACACCACGTAGGTTTCTGTGCCAGCAGTCCACAGTAACCAACCTCTACATTCCTACTAATAGGGTCTCCTGGGGAACAACCAACAGGATCAATGCATGGTACATAATTTGTAATGTCATTACTGGTGGTTTAATCTCCTGAAGGAAACATGTTATTGTACTCCCAATTTAGTGTATGTAAATGTCTTTCTAGGATGTCAAGTTTGAAGGGGCTTGTACCTCTTGCTGCACAGTCAAAACATATTTTTATCCCTTCTTCTGGAATTTTTCCACAATACAGTAACTCCTTTGGCACTTTTAGGGACCCAGGTACCCCCCCCCCCCCCTTTAAAATACAATCGCTGGTGTTTGTAATTATCAGTTTCACTCAAATTGCCCTCCCACCAGGGGGCTTCTCCGAACCCTACTATTGGAATCCCCACAGAGGTGTTCTGGTTTCTTACATATTGGGTATCATTATTAGTTAGAGTGTCAGAACAAGTTGTCAAGCTTAATATTTCTTCTATGGGTACTGGGATTGCTAGGTATGGCATGCTGCAAGCTGATACAGGGGAGTGAGTACATATCCAGCAGTCTGACACATTTAGTTCTTGAGCTAGCAGTGTATGGTGTTCGTGGAACTTATTATCAATTTCCCTTACTTGGTGTAGATTTTGTATGTTCCTGTGACTATTAGACACAACATGAAAAGGATATAAATGCAGATCTTCATTCTTCCACCAGAGCCAGCACTTTCTTACAGTGTTAGGCGTGGATACAATTTGCCTTTCGTACTAGCTTTACAGAAGTGCTGTTAGTCAGTAACACCTGGTATGGGTCATGAAAGATGTCAGAGGTCCAAAGATTGTCGGATGTGTCTCTTTATCACTAGTGTTGGGCTCGAATATTCGCATTTCAAATTTTAATCGCGAATATTACAAATTCACGAATTTGCGAATATGGCGAATATATTCACTATATATTTGAAATTACGAATATTCACTATTTTCCGCATACGCGAAATTCGCAAATATAGGATAAATATTCATCTATATATTCGAGAAATATCCCGAATTAGAATATGGCCAATGCCGCTCATCACTATTTATCACCACCCAATCACCAGGCTGGAGATTATGAGTTCCTTCAAGACTGTCTGGATCTGGAATGAAAGAAAACACTTGCCCATGTGTTAGTTTCAGACACTTATTTAAGTCCTGCACATAAGAGGTCAGATCCCCATACTAGTGTTGTAGCTGTAATACATCCTCCCCATGGGCTAGGCCTCAGGTCAGCCTGAAAAGAGATCAACAAACACCAAGACATACACATAGCCTGAACAAGGGGTCAAGCTTATGTAATCTACTGGGGATCTCTAAAGTGGACAGAGTGACTTTGGGTATACTTTCGAGGGTACAGTCCTTCCTGGATCTTGTAGAGCACAGGTCATACAGGCTCGAAGAAAAGCTACTACGGTGGTGGAGATACCAGGGGCTATCAAAGATTTGGCTATGACTTGCATCATGGCCCCTTTGGACAAATGTGTTTTAACATGTATTACTTGGACCATCATTAGGAGCAGAGCTCTAGGCAGGCAGACTTTTGCAGAAGTCCCCCATGTGCTGTCTTTCCTCCTCTGCCCCTAATTTCTTTCAATAAGCCATTACAGCAACATCTGCCTGTTTTGAAAGAGTTTTTTTTTTTACACGCTTTCCTCCACACCTTTGGCAGCTATCACTAGGACTGGCTTGTCCTTCCCTTTCCATGGCAGTGCCGCAACTGCCTTCATAGTGGTGTCAGACAACTCATTACCTTTGGCTTCTAGAGTCTGGCCTTGGTATGGGCCCTAATTTTGACATTTCCCACCTCCTCTGGCAGCGCCTCCATGAGTGCTCCAACTTTCTGCATCTTTGATTAGTTCGCCTGAAGAGGTGAGAAAAGCAATCCAGATAAGTCTGTTAGCGGTTTTACCCCCAGCCAAATCTGTAGGCCTTTGTTAGTGCATGTGAAGAAGATGTGTGTGTAAGGCTTCAAACCAAATGGCCTTGAAGCTTTCCTGTAAGCTCAGCAATTGTAACCTTGAATTTAAGTTTCTTGGCCATAATTGCTATTAAAGTTCATAATGAAAGAAATGCAGACAAGATGGCGACTTATAGAAAACATGGTTGACGATATACAAGATAGAGTATAAAATATAAAAATAGTATATGAAAACGTATATAAAAACGTATAACAAGCTGACTTCCCTCACAATGACATCACACAGTTCCTCCATATGGATATGATGGCATCACACAGTTCCTCCATATGGACAGGATGACATCACACAGTTCCCTTATAGGGACATGATGACATCACACAGTTCCTCCATATGGACATGATGACATCACACAGTTACTCCATATAGACATAATGACATCACACAGTTCCTCCATATAGACATGATGACATCACACAGTTCCTGCACATCCATGATGAGATTCTCCTGTTCCTCCACATCCCAGCGGTGATCTATTGGATGAGATCTGGCGACTGTGAAGGCCATTGGAGTCCAGTGACCTCATTGTCATGTATGAGATGATGTCATGTGACATGGGGCATTATCCTGCTGGAAGTATCATCAGAAGACGGGTCCACTGTGGTCATAAAGCGATGGACATGGTCAGCTACAATACACAGGTAGGCTGTCATGTTTATACCAGGCTCAATTGGTACTAAGGGGCCCAAAGTGTTCCAAGAAAATGCCCCCCCCCCCCCCACACCATTACACCACCAGCAGCCTGAACTGCTGATACAAAGCAGGATGGATCCATGCTTTATGTTGTTTACCCCAAATTCTGACCCTGTCATCTGACTGTCATATCTGGAATAAAATTTCATCAGATCAGACAACATTCATCCAGTCTTACATTGTCCAATTGCGGTGCCTGTGTAAATTGTAGCCTCAGTTTCCTCTCTTTAGCTGACAGGAGTGGCATCAGTTGTAGTTGTCTGCTGCTGTAACCCATCTGCTTCAAGGTTGGTTGTGTTGTGCATTCTGAGAAGGTATTCTGCATACTCTGGTTGTAACTAGTGATAATTTGAGTTACTGTTGTTTTTGTCATCTCTAACCAGTCTGCCCATTCTCTTCTGACATCAACAAAGCATTTTTATCCACACATCTGCCTCTCACTGTAAACCCCAGAGATGATTGTGTGTGAAAATCCCTGTAGATCAGCAGTTTGTGAAATCCTCAGACCAGCCCTCCAGCATAACAGAGTTGATGCTCTTTTGTATGGAGGAATGGGCTTAAATTCCTCTGATGTGAATAACTAATCAATAAATACTATAGATGTTTTGAAACTAATTTTGATGCACAAAAAGGATCCTGTGGATCTCAAAGTTTCACAGAGAATACATTACCGATCCATGATCTTTATCTACTTTTATGATCTAATGTACTATACTTTTAGGTCAAATTTATGCAAAAATATAGAACATTCTAAAAGGTTCAAAAACTTGTATAGCCTGGGGTCAGGGGCATTACATTGGTACTGTCAGATCCAAAAACTTTTATACTTTGTTACTGATGAAAATTAAAAACCTTTTGTAATATGGATGTTTAAAATGTTTTGCCTATTTAATAAAGAAAAGGGCCCTTGAAAATTCCACCACTAGGGGTCTCCAAACCTACTGGGACAGCAGTTCTGCAGCAGCATCATGCCATGTCATGGACATGACTCATGAACAATGCAGCAGACACACCAATCACCTCCCATCACCACAAGGTATGGACACGTCCCCTTCCCCTGAGAGGATTTCTAACATTGTGAGCTAATGAAAAGAGGAGTTTTTATAATAAATATAGGTGATAGAGGCAGAAATAATAGATGTACATTGTCAGGATTAGCAGGATTAGTAACATATGATTATGATTATTGTTGTTGTTATTATTATTTATTATTATTATTATTATTATTATTATTATTATTAATCACATAATAACAACAACTATTATTATTTTATTATTATTATTATTATTAATAATATAATAATAAAAGTTGTTGTTGTTATGTGATTATTATATATATATATATATATATATATATATATATATATAATTTTTTTTTTTTTTGTGGGATCTGGTACGCTTTATCAATTTATTCTGCCTTGACCAGGGTATTTAGAACCAGAGCCAGGAAAAACAACCTGAACTATTATTGTCTAGGCCACTGTTTCTCAACCAAGGTGCCTCCAGCTGTTGCAAAACTACAGTTCCCAGCATGCCCAGGCAGCCGAAGCAGGACTCCCTGGTTGGGAAACACTGGCTTAGGTTAAAGAAAATCCAATTTACAGCAATGCAAGAAGACCCGATTATTATTGGAGAGCCACATTAGAATAACATATAGAGAGGAGAGAACGAAGTGTTATCAGTTTTGTGAGGTTTTGCTCGCACGCCAGCATTATTTTATCTCCTGTGATAGAAGTGTCCTTCTACCTAAAATACATTCACTTTTCTTTTTGCAGTTTCTCTTCCCTTCTGATAACTGATACATGTATCTGTCCGGACGACTTGACAAAGTTGTCATTGAATTTTGATGAATCTCAAAATCATCCGTCGGGGACGTATCCATCCTTTTGCAAGTGTCATCGGTACTTGACTGGAAATCATTCAGTGAGCATGGCATTGGCCTTGGAGACAATCTGAACTGTATGTGAGGAATATAAATGCTGTAGTGTGATAGACATTGTATTGCTGTTTTATTACTATTGCGTTACATTTCAACACAAACTAATCGGGAAAAAATATAGGGCATGATATAGTATGGGATTTATACCTTAACCATATATGAATGGCTTATTGTCTTTGGTACTTTTCAAAAAATAAATTAGCATTTTTCCAGTTAAAAAATAAAAATCAAGCACATCAAGAAATAATTTATATTATTTGATTGTTTGTTATATTTATTATCCCCTTAGGGACCAGGCTAATTTTATTTTTGCATGTTCTTTTTTTCCTCCTCTCCTTCTAAAAATCATAACTCTTTTATATTTCCATCCACAGACCCATATGAGAGCTTGTTTTTTGTGTCCCCAATTTTACTTTGTAATGACATCACTTATTTTACCATAAAATGTACGGTGAAAAAATATTATTTATCTGGGAAAATTGAAAAGAAAACCACAATTTAGCAAATTTTGGAAGGTTTTGTTTTCACGCTGTACACTTTACGGTAAAAATAACATTTTCTTTATTCTATGGGTCAATATGATTAAAATGATACCCATGTTATATGCTTTTCTAAAATTGTACCACTCTTAAAAAAAATCTCAAACTATTTTAACAAAATTTGTATGTTTGAAATTGCCCTATTTTGACCACCCATAACTTTCAAATGTTTCCGTATACGGGGCAGTATGAGGGCAATTTTTTTGTGCCGTGATCTGTAGTTTTTATCAGTACCAAGTTTGCATAGGTTTTACTTTTTATTAATTTTTATTATTTTATTTTTAATTTTTTAACGTTTACGCCGTTCACCGTACGGGATAATTAACAATGTATTTTGATAGTTCAGACTTTTATGCATGTGGCGATACCAAATATGTTTATGATAAAATGGGAAAAACGGAGGATTTACATTTTTATTGGGGGAGGGGATTTTTCCATATTTTTCCCTTTTTTTAATTTACATGTTTTTTACTTTTTTTTTTTAGACTTTAATAGTCCCCATAGGGGATTACTAATACTATTGATCAATACACTGATCAGTATTATTGATCTTCTTCTGCTCTGGTCTGCTCGATCCCAGACCAGAGAAGAAGACCCCTGGAAACGGACGGAGGCAGGTTAGGGGACCTCTGTCCGCCATTATGGATGATTGGATCCTCACCATTATGGATGCCGGCGGCATTGCGATCCGATCATCCATTTAAAGTACCACATTGCTGCAGATGCTGTGATCTGTATTGATCACGGAATATGAGGGGTTAATGGAGGACATCTGCATGATCGTAGATGTTCTGTCCGCCATTATCGTTGGGTCCCTGGCTGCTGACAGCAACCGGGACCTGCCATGCATGATGCGAGCACCGGTCTGGTGCTCGCGGCTGTGCTGGGTCTCTTTATCCAATCACTGCTGGCTGCTCGGTAACCACATCTTCTCTGTTCTCATGCTGTAATCTGATGAACAGGACAAGAGGAGTGCTAGTCCTGCCCTTACTTTCTAGACTTTGTCATGTAAAACAAAAGAAGAACAGGCGCTCCCTTGTGGAGAATCAACGGGATTACAGGTGCGTGAGAAGGGAGGGTAAAAATGAAGGCTCACCCTGCCAAGTTGTGCAAATTCCCACACAACAAGGATCTGCGTTTGTGGTGTAGTGAACTAGGTCTGCAGCCTTCCTGGAATTGACAGAGATGCAAGAGCGAAAGCTTCAGGGGTGCAGGAATACAGGCGCTGACCAAGAAGGGGACCAGTGAAGCCAGGTAGGTAACAAACAGCTTTAATCCAATGCGACGCATTTCACAGCGCTTGCGCGGTTTCATCAGGCATACATCAGGCACCCCTGAAGCTTTCGCCCTTGCATCTCAGACTTTGTCCTGGACTTTGTTTTAGCTGGGACAAAGATGATGCTTCAACCTGACAGGATAATGTTCTGGATGTTATGGGGACCCCTAGTGGTCTTTTTATATATAAGCCATTTGTATTAAACAACATCTGAATAATCATGCAAGGTAAGATGATTATGTTTTGACTGGTTCCAAGTAGTTTTTTGCCCTTCACACTAGTGATGAGCGGCAGGGGCCATATTCGAATTTGCGATATTTCGCGAATCTATGGACGAATATTAGTCCTATGTTTGCAAAATTAGCATATTTGCTATGTTCATTCTCTTTTTTTTCCATGCAAAAATTTGTAATTAAATTTGCATAGTGCGCATGCACCTAAAAGAAGGGAGGGATCAGTGTCCTCTGACTGGGAGTGCCTATATTCGTGAATATTTGCATATTCGCATATGTTCACATATTCACAAAAATATATATATATTTGTCATCATGAATATATATACCTATATTCTAAATATTCACGTCATTGCGAAGTGCCGATATTCTCAGTAAAAATTAGCATATTGAATATTCGCGCTCAACACTACTTCACACAGTGACATTTTAATAGTCATTCAACTGAAGACCTACAGCAAACATTCCCAACCAGTTTACAAGCCACTGTCAAATATGACTGGTAGTGTTATTCCATTATTTATATAGCCCCAGCATATTACACTGCACTGCACAGAGCTTGACATCACTCAGGTTGGTATTGGTCCCTATTGGGACTCACAATCTTAATTCACCTGTGAGTGTGTTGGAGTGGGAGGAAACTGGAGTATCTGGAGGAAACCCAATTCCACAGGATAAGCCATGAATATCTAGAGTCACGGATTCCACCTTCCTTAAAGGGGTTCTCCGGTGCTTACACATCTTATCCCCTATCCAAAGAATAGGGGATAAGATGTGTATCCCCTATCATAACCCCACTATTGAAAAAAACATCTCTGGACCCGTCCTGTGCAGCCAACTATCGACCCGTCTCAAATCTCCCCTTTATCTCAAAACTCCTGAAACGCTTGGTCTACTCCCGCCTTATCCGCTATCTCTCTGAGAACTCTCCCCTTGACACCTTACAGTCTGGTTTCTGCTCCCTTCACTTCACAGAAACGGCCCTAACCAAAGTCACTAACGATCTTCTGACGGCCAAATCAAATGGCAATTTCTCTTTACTGATTCTCTTGGACCTGTCTGCGGCTTTTGACACTGTGGATCACCAACTCCTCCTCAGTAGTCTCCGCGCCATAGGTCTCAAGGACTCTGCTCTCGCCTGGTTTTCCTCCTATCTCTCTGGCCGCTCCTTTAGCGTCTCGTTTTCTGGCTCTACTTCTTCTCCACTTCCCCTTGCTGTCGCGGTTCCCCAGGGATCGGTCCTGGGTCCTCTACTCTTTTCACTCTACACATCCCCATTGGAAAAACAATCAGTAGATTTGGTTTCCAGTACCACCTCTACGCTGATGACACCCAACTCTATACCTCCTCCTCCAACATCACCCCTGCACTCCTACAGAATACCCGTGACTGTCTCTTTGCCGTCTCAGACATCATGTCCTCTTTATATCTGAAACTAAATCTTTCTAAAACAGAACTTTTTGTCTTTTCTCCATCAACTGATACTGTGCCTAACCCTGACATTTCCATCTCGGTATGTGGTACTACCATAACTCCCAGTCAGCAGGCTCGCTGTCTTGGAGTTATACTTGACTCTGATCTGTCTTTCACTCCCCATATTCAGTCTCTTTCACGTTCTTGTCACCTGCATCTCAAAAACTGTTCAAGAATCCGCCCGTTTCTCACTACTGAAACTGCTAAAACTCTCATTATTGCTTTGATTCGCTCCCGCCTTGACTACTGTAACTCTTTACTAATAAGCCTTCCTTTCTCCAAACGCTCTCCTCTCCAGTCCATCCTTAATGCTGCAGCCAGACTCATCTTCCTCTCCAGCCACTACACCGACGCCTCCTCCCTGTGCCAGTCACTACACTGGTTACCAATTCAGTCCAGAATACAGTACAAAATCCTCAGTCTCGCACACAAAGCTCTCCACAATGCTGCACCTCCCTACATCTCCTCTCTCACCTCTGTCTACGATCCTACATGTTCTCTCCGATCTGCTAATGACCTCACACTAACATCTTCTATAATCCGAACTTCTCACTCCTGTCTCCAAGACTTCACTCGTGCTGCACCGGTTCTCTGGAATGCTATCCCTCAATCCCTCAGACTCAACAACAACATCCATAGTTTCAAACGTGGCCTAAAAACACATCTCTTCAGACAGGCCTATAACAGTCTCTAATTGGCCTCAACATATCCCCAACATATCCTCAACATATCCTCAACATATCCCCAACATATCCCCAACATATCCCCAACATATCCTCAATACATCCCCACACCTCTTGTTTGAATAGTTATTGTGTAATTTTATGTCTGATACTTGTCTTTGTTTGTACCCCATAATTGTAAGCGCTGCGGAATCTGTAGGCACTATATACCGTATTTATCGGGGTATACCACGCACCGGCCTATAACACGCACCCTCATTTTACCAAGGATATTTGGGTAAAAAAAGTTTTTTACCCAAATATCCATGGTACAATGAGGGTGCGTGTGTGTGCATGTATACCCCGATATACCCCCAGGAAAGGCAGGGGGAGAGAGGCCGTCGCTGCCCGCTTCTCTCCCCCTGCCTTTCCTGGGGTCTAGAGCGCTGCTGTCGGCCCTTTTCACCCCCTGGTTATCGGCGCCGCTGCCCGTTCTGTCCCCCTGACTATCGGTGCCGGCGCCGATAGCCAGGGGGAGAGAAGCGGCGCCGACAGCCAGGGGGAGAGAAGGGGCAGCGGCACCCATTGCCGGCGCCACTGCCCGGCTGCCTCCCCCCATCCCCGGTGGCATAATTACCTGAGTCGGGTCCGCGCTGCTGCAGGCCTCCGTCGTGCGTCCCCAGCGTCGTTGCTATGCACGGCGCGGCGCACTGACTTCATGCGCCGCGCCGTTCAGCGCATAGCAACGACGCCGGGGACGCACGACGGAGGCCTGGAGCAGCGCGGACCCGACTCAGGTAATTATGCCACCGGGGATGGGGGGAGGCAACGGGGCAGCGGCGCCGGCAATGGGTGCCGCTGCCCCTTCTCTCCCCCTGGCTGTCGGCGCCGCTTCTCTCCCCCTGGCTAACCAGGGGGTGAGAAGGGCCAACAGCAGCGCTCTAGACCCCAGGAAAGGCAGGGGGAGAGAAGCGGGCAGCGACGGCCTCTCTCCCCCTGCCTTTCCTGGGGGTGTATCGGCGTATATAAATAAAATAAATAAATAAATATTCACGAATATCCTCAAATTCGCAAATATTGTCACTAAAGAATATTAGGAGATAGATAGATGGATTAATAGATAATATAGATAGGTAGATTGTTATCTGCATGTGAGCGAAAATAACCGCAAATATATTGAATTTGCGAAATTTGTGAATTTTAACCATATATTTGCGAAATATCGGGATTTCAAATATGGCATATGCAGCTCATCACTACTGTCTGATCTCCAAATGACTGCTCCGTGCCTGAGATCCAGGCAGGAGCAGTCGAGCAGTGATAACACTGATCAATGCCAGGCTATTACATTGCAGTAATCAGTGTAGTAAATCAGGGTGTGCAATGTTATAGTCCCCTATAAGGGCCATAACATTGCAAAAATAAAGTGGTAATAATAATAAATGTGATTAAACTCCTTTCCTAATAAAAGTTTGAATCACCCCACTTTTCCCATTTAAAAAAAAACAACTGTAAATAAAAATAAACATATGTGGTATCGCCTTGTGTGTAAATGTCCGAACTATAAAAATGTATTGTTAATGAAAACCATACGGTCAATGGCGTATGCGCAAAAAATTCCAAAGTCCAAAATAGCGTATTTTGGTCACTTTTTATACGATAAAAAAATTTATAAAAAGTGATCAAAAAGTCCGATCAAAACAATAATGGTAGCGATAAAAACTTCAGATGACGGCGCAAAAAATTAGCCTTCATACCAGCACTTATACCGGAAAAATTAAAAAGTTATAGGGGCAGAAGAGGACATTTTTTTCAACATATTAATTTTGGTGCATGTAGTTATAATTTTTTTTTTAGCAGTAAAGTAAAATCAAACCCATATAAATTGGGTATCCTTGTGACTGCATGGACCTACAGAATAAATATAAGGTGCTATTTTTTACATAAACTGCACTGCGTAGAAACGGAAGCCGCTAAAAATAACAAAATGGCTTTCCTTTTTTCAATTTTGCTGCACAAATACATTTTTTGCTGGTTTCGCCATAGATTTTGTAGTGAAATTATTAATGGTATTACAAAGAAAATTTGTTGGTCCGTCATATGGATTTTTTAGGTGAAAAATGTTTATGATTTTTAGAAGGTGAGGAGGAAAAAACAATAGACTTGTATTGAGGGGGCGGGCTGTGACATCACGAGAGGCGGAGCCGTGACGTAACGATGCTCTGGCCCCTGTCATTACGAGCAGAGCGAGTGTGCTCTGTGCAGTAATGATAGCGGGGTGCCGCAGTGGAGATCCCGGGGCTCCCTAGCAGTGGGATCCGGCGATCTGACATCTTATCCCCTATCCTTTGGATAGGAGATAAGATGCTTGGGGCGGAGTACCCCTTTAAGGACCAGAGTGTTTTTTGCACATCTGACCACTGTCATTTTAAGCATTACTAACTCTGGGATGCTTTAACTTATGAATTCGATTCCGAGATAATTTTTTCGTGACATGTTCTACTTTAGCATAGCGGTGATTTTTTGTCGATACTTCATTTCTTGGTGAAAAATGCAAAAATAGCATGAAAAATTTGAAAATGTTGAATTGTTCTAACTTTGAAGCTCTCTGCTTGTAAGGAAAATAGACATACCAAATAAATTATATATTAATTCACATATACAATATGTCTCCTTTATGTTTACATCATAAAGTTGATATGTTTTTACTTTTGGAAGACATCAGAGAGCTTCAAAGTTCAGAAGCAATTTTCCAATTTTTCAACAAAATTTCAAAAACTGAATTTTTCAAGGACCAGTTCAGTTTTGAAGTTGATTTGAAGGGCATTCATATTAGAAATACCCCATATATGACCCCATTATAAAAACTGAACCAGTCAAAGTATTCAAAATGACATTCAGAAAGTGTGTTAACCCTTTAGGTGTTTCACAGGAATAGCAGCAAAGTGAAGGAGAAAATTTCTAAATCTGCATTTTTTACACTCGCATGTTCTTGCAGACCCAGTTTTTGAATTTTTACAAGGAGTAAAAGGAGACAATTCCCCCCAAAATTTGTAACCCATTTTCTCTCGAGTAAGGAAATACCTCATATGTGTATGTAAAGTGTTCGGTGGGCGCAGGAGAGGGCTCAGAAGGGAAGGAGTGACAATGGGATTTTGGAAAGTGAGTTTTTCTGAACTGGTTTTTGGGGAACATGTCACATTTAGGAAGCCTCTATGGTGCCAGAAGAGCAAAAAAAAAAAAAAAAAAAACACGTGGCATACTATTTTGGAAACTACACCCCTCAATGAACGTGACAAGGGGTACAGTGAGCCTTAACACCCCACAGGTTTTTGACGATTTTTCATTAAAGTTGGATGTGTAAATACATTTTTTTTCACTAAAATGCTGGTTTTCCCCCAAATTTTACATTTTTACAAGGGGTAATAGGAGAAAATGCCCACCCCAAAAAAATTGTTCAACCCCATCTCTTCTGAGTATGGAAATACCTCATGTGTGGACATCAAGTGCACTGCGGGAGCACTACAATGCTCAGAAGAGAAGGAGTCCCATTTGGCTTTTGGAAAGCAAATTTTGCTGAAATGGTATTTGGGGGGCTTGTCGCATTTAGGAAGCCCCTATGGTGCCAGAACAGCAAAAAAAAAAAAGACATGGCATATTATTTTGGAAACTACACCCCACAAGGAACGTAACAAGGGGTACAGTGAGCCTTAACACCCCACAGATGATTGATGACTTTTCGTTAAAGTTGCATGTGTAAATGAAAAAAAAATGTTTTCACTAAAATGCAGTTTTTTTTCCCCAAACTTACCATTTTTAGAGGTGATAGGAGAAAATCCCCCCCAAAAAATTTTTTTTTAACCCCGTTTCTTCTGAGTATGGAAACACCCCATATCTGAATGTAAAGTGCTCTGCAGGTGAACTACAATGCTCAGAAGAGAAGGAGCGCCATTGGGCTTTTGGAGAGAGAATTTGTTTGGAATGGAGGTCAGGGTTCATGTGTGTTTACAAAACCCCCATGCTACCAGAACAATGGACCCCCTCCCTCATGTGACCCTATTTTTTAAACTATACCCCTCATGGAATGTAATAAGGGGTGCAGTGAGTATTTACACCCCGCTGGCCTTTGACAGATCTTTTGAACAGGTGGCTGTTTTTTTTTTTTTTTTTTCATTTTTATGGATGACTGTTTAAAAAAAATCTGTCAGTCACCTGTGGGGCGTAAATGCTCACTGCACCCCTTATTAAATTCCTTAAGGGGTGTAGTTTCCAAAATGGGGTCACATGTGGGGGGGGGGCATTATTCTGGCACCATGGGGGCTTTATGTGTAGGGGTATATATATATTGAGAAATATATATACTTGAGAAAGCCAGCGTGAGACTGGAGAAACTTAGTCTCTATCACATGCCTGCATTTATATATATATATATATATATATATATATATATATATATATAACTGTAGTCCTCCAGATGTTCCAAAACTTCAACTCCAAGCTTGCCCAGACTGTCCAAGCATGCTGGGAGTTGTAGTTCTGCAACATCTGAAGGGCCAGATGTCACAGAACTACAACTCCCAGCATGCCTGGGTTGTCTGGGCATGCTGGGAGTTGTAGTTTTGCAACATCTGGAAAGGCTACAGTTTGTACACCACTGCATATTGGTCTCCAAACTGTGGCCCTCCAGATGTTGCAAAACTACAACTCCCAGTTGTAGTTTGGCAACTCCTCGAAGGCAGCAGTGAAGATCACTTACCGCTGATCTTTACTGCTTCCTCCGCCGATCCCTGCTGCTGGTCCCGCCGTGATCGCCATTCCCCCCCCGCTCTGCCCCGACATCCAGGGGCGGGCAGAGCGGGGATTTCAACTTTAACCTCCCGCCCCCCAACTGCCATTGGTCGGTTAGTCCTAACGAAACAATGGCAGGGGATAGGAGGAGGTGGCACCACTGCCACCTCGCTCCTAACCCTCAGGATGATCGGGGATGTCTCTGTCAGCTCCGATCATCCCTATTTTCCGGTCTATTGGGTCAACACAGACCGCGAACCCCGCAAGTCCTTGTCATTGGTCAGTCACTTACTGACTGGCCAATGACAACGATCAGCAACAGGGGACCATTCTGATTGGTCCCCAGCTGCATAGTGTCATCGGTCAGCCGTTCAGAACAGCTGCGATTACGTTTCTATCACCATGCCACCGGACATGGTGGCATTTATGAATGTCCATTTGCCTTAAGTGACAGGAAAAATGGATGTTCATAAATGTCCATTTGCTGGAAGGGGTTAAAGAGGTACTCCGCCTCAAGACATCTTATCCCCTATCCAAAGGTGTTCGCTTAGAACGTCGGGTTCAGCGTCGGAGGCTCGTGACGTCACCGCCGCGCCCCCTCAATGCAAGTCTGTGAGAGGAGGTTGGACTAGTGACTTCTCCTATAATCATTGCCTTAGGGAGGATCACTGAACCAAGGCATTATTTATTTTATACACAGCAATAGTGTTGGGAATGAATATTCACATTAAAAATTTTTATCGCGAATATCGAAAATTCGTGCATTCGCAAATATTGCGAATATATTCGCTACATATTCGAAAATACAAATATTCACTTTTTTCCGCATATTCCTTCTTTTCACTTGTGTGCTAATTAGAATGATGCAAATACACTTGTCAGAGGTTATCAACAACATTCCTAGCAACCAATAGTAAAGTTGCCCACCCCCTCAATGTTTTCTTCCTCGAATATGCGAACATAACAAATATGCGAAATTCGCGAATATTGGACGAATATTCGTCTATATATTCGCGAAATATCGCAAATTCGAATATGGGCAATGCCACTCATCACTACACAGCAATACAGAATTTAAAGGGGTACTCCGGTGAATAACTTTTTTTTTTTTTTTTTAAATCAACTGGTGCCAGAAAGTTAAACAGATTTGTAAATTACTTCTATTTAAAAATCTTAATCCTTCCTGAACTTATTAGCTGCTGACTACTACAGCGGAAATTCTTTTTGAAACACAGAGCTCACTGCTGACCTCAGGAGCACAGTGCTCTCTGCTGACATCTCTGTCCATTTTAGGAACTGTCCAGAACAGAATATGTTTGCTGTGGGGATTTCCTTTTACTCTGGAAAGTTCCTAAAATGGACAGAGATGTCAGCAGAGAGCACTGTGCTCATGATGTCAGCAGACAGCTCTGTGTTTCAAACGGAAAATAATTTCCACTTTAGTATTTAGCAGCTAATAAGTACAGGAAGGATTACAATTTTTTTATAGAAGTAATTTACAAATATGTTTAACTTTCTGGCACCAGTTGATATATATAATAAAAAATAAAAGTTTTTCACTGGAGTACCCCTTTAACCTGTTACACTTCTTGTTTAACCTGAGTGTGTTCCATTATAATGCAAGGTGGTGCAATGTAAACAAATACATAAACAGACAGTACCCTTTACACATGCAAGAACCTTTTTTCTTAGCCACACAACAACTTCTTATAGATTAGACTGGAACATCAGATATCAGGACACTACATTTGTTTTGGTGCTAATTTTACTGCATTTCTTTTCCAGTATTCTATGCAGTGGCGTTGCGACCGGGGTGCGGGGGGTGCGGGCCGCACCGGGTGACACCAGCCTGGAGGGGTGACACCACGTCCACCAGCCAACCCCCCCCCCCGGAAATCATTTGCAGAGAGTGAGCAACAGCAGTGAGTGACATGTTCACCAGCAAGCCCCACAAACCAAGCCCCCCCCCCATCCTCATGTGTGCGGCGGCACGTGGATGGCTCCGGACCTGCTGAGAGACTCACACAGTAGCATTGCGACCAGGGTGACACCATGTCCGCCAGCACCCCTCCCTCCCCCCCCCACCCCACCCCCTTAAATCACTTGCAGAATCACTTGCAGAGTTAGAGTGACAACTTCAGCAGCAAAAGCACCAACCCCCCCGTCCTCATCACGTCCTCACCAGCGGCGCCACTACACAACCACATTCCTCCCCCCCCCCCCCCGGCGGCACGTGTGCACCTTCGAGGCTGCTACCTAGGATGTCAGGCGGCGCGCTGAGTCCCGACTCCCTCCAGCCCTGGTCCTCCTCACCAATCCGGCAGCACCACAGACAACATGACTGCCACCACCGGTCCTCCGCTGTTGTCCGGCGACTGGGGTGCATCTGACCCCTGTAAGGTACTAACAGGGATAATGGGGTTGCTGAGAGGCTCTGGGGGGGTTCCACTGGCAGGAGGATGATCCTCCTTATGTATGATGAAGGTGCTACTGATGAATGATGGGGGTGGTGCACCCCCATCATCCATCAGCAGGATCATCCTCCTGTGAGTAGCACCCCCATCATCCATCAGCAGATCATCCTCCTGGATGATGGGGGGTGCCAGTGGCAGGAGGATGATCCTCCTTATGTATGATGAGGGTGCTACTGATGAATGATGGGGGTGCTGCACCCCCATCATCCATCAGCGAGATCATCCTCCTGGATGATGGGGGGTGCCACTGGCAGGAGGATGATCCTCCTTAAGTATGATGAGGGTGCTACTGATCAATGATGGGGGTGCTGCACCCCCATCATCAATCAGCGGGATCATCCTCCTGCCAGTAGCACCCCCATCATCCATCAGCAGGATCATCCTCCTGCAAGTAGCACCCCCATCATCCATCAGCAGATCATCCTCCTGGATGATGGGGGGTGCCACTGGCAGGTGGATGATCCTCCTTATGTATGATGAGGGTGCTACTGATCAATGATGGGGGTGCTGCACCCCCATCATCCATCAGCGGGATTATCCTCCTGCCAGTAGCACCCCCATCATCCATCAGCAGGATCATCCTCCTGCGAGTAGCACCCCCATCATCCATCAGCAGATCATCCTCCTGGATGATGGGGGGTGCCAGTGGCAGGAGGATGATCCTCCTTATGTATGATGAGGGTGCTACTGATGAATGATGGGGGTGCTGCACCCCCATCATCCATCAGCGAGATCATCCTCCTGGATGATGGGGGGGCCACTGGCAGGAGTATGATCCTCCTTATGTATGATGAGGGTGCTACTGATCAATGATGGGGGTGCTGCACCCCCATCATCCATCAGCGGGATCATCCTCCTGCCAGTAGCACCCCCATCATCCATCAGCAGGATCATCCTCCTGCGAGTAGCACCCCCATCATCCATCAGCAGATCATCCTCCTGGATGATGGGGGGTGCCACTGGCAGGAGGATGATCCTCCTTATGTATGATGAGGGTGCTACTGATGAATGATGGGGGTACTGCACCCCAATCACCCATCAGCAGGATCATCCTCCTGCCAGTAGCACCCCCATCATCCATCAGCAGATCATCCTCCTGAATATAATACTACCACACACTGCACCATCTGAATATAATACTGCCACACACTGTACCCTCTGAATATGATACTACCACACACTGCACCCTCTGAATATAATACTACCACACACTGCCTCCCATTATAATTCTGCCACATACTGCACCCTATGAATATACTACCACACACTGAACACCCAGAATAAAATACTGCCTCATACTGTACCCCAATGAATAAAATACTGCCAAAAACTGCACCCTCTGATGGTCCTGCCGATGGATGATGGGGGTGCTACTGGCAGGAGGATGATCCTGCTCATGGATGATGGGGGTGCAGCACCCCTATCATACATCAGTAGCACCATCATCATACATCAGCAGGATAATACTCCTGGCAGTGACACCCCTCATCATCCGGGATGATGGGGGCACTACTGGCAGAAGGATTATCCTGCGAATGTATGATGGGGGTGCTACAGCCGGGCGGGGGGGGGGGCAGTAGCACCTTCATCATCCATTGGGAGGATCATCCTTCTGCCAGTCGCACCCCCACCATCCCGGATGATGGGGGTGTCACTGCCAGGAGTATTATCCTGCTGATGTATGATGGGGGTGCTACTGATGTATGATAGGGGTGCTGCACCCCCATCATCCATGAGCAGGATCATCCTCCTGCCAGTAGCACCCCCATCATCCATCGGCAGGACCATCAGAAGGTGCAGTTTTTGGCAATATTTTATTCATTGGGGTACAGTATGTGGCATTATTTTATTCTGGGTGTTCAGTGTGTAGTAGTATATTCATAAGGTGCAGTATGTGGCAGAATTATAATTGGAGGCAGTGTGTGGTAGTATTATATTCAGAGGGTGCAGTGTGTGGTAGTATTATATTCAGAGGGTGCAGTGTGTGGCAGTATTATATTCAGAGGGTACAGTGTGTGGCATTCTTATGTTCAGAGGGTACAGTGTGTGGCAGTATTATATTCAGATGGTGCAGTGTGCGGTAGTATTATATTCAGGGGGGTGCAGTATGTGGCAGAGTTATATTTGGCGGGAGGTTCTTGCAGTATTATATTCAGAGGGTGCAGTGTGTGGCAGTCTAATATTCAGAGGGCACAGTGTGTGGCAGTAGTATTATACTCAGAGGGAATGGTGTGTGGCAGTAGTATTATACTCAGAGGGAGCAGTGTGTGGTAGTATTCAGAGGGTGCAGTGTGTGGTAGTATTATATTCAGAGGGCGCAGTGTGGCAGTCTAATATTCAAAGGGCACAGTGTGTGGCAGTAGTATTATACTCAGAGGGCACAGTGTGTGGCTATAGTATTATACTCAGAGTTAGCAGTGTGTGGTAGTATTCAAAGGGTGCAGTGTGTGGCAGTATTATACTCAGAGGGAGCAGTGTCTGGCAGTCTTATATTCAGAGGGCACAGTTTGTGGTAGTATTATATTCAGAGGGTGCAGAGTGTGGCAGTGGTATTATACTCAGAGGGAGCAGTGTGTGGTAGTATTACATTCAGAGGGTGCAGTATGTAGCAGAATTATATTCAGGGGGGTGCAGTGTGTGTGTCAGTATTATACTCAGAAGGAGCAGTGTGTGGTAATATTCAGAGGGTGCAGTGTGTGGCAGTATTATATTCAGAGGGTACAGTGTCTGGTAGTCTTATATTCAGAGGGCTCAGTTTGTGGTAGTATTATATTCAGAGGGTGCAGTGTGTGGCAGAATTTTTATTTTTTTTTTGGGGGGGGGGGCGCAGTGTGTGGCAATATTATATTTAGAGGGTACAGTGTGTGGCAGAACTATATTGGGGGCGCAGTGTGTGGAAGTATTATATTCAGAGGGTTCAGTTTGTGGTAGTATAATATTCAAAGGATACAATGTCTGGCCTCATTATATTATAATTGTTTTCAAATAGATTATTAGAATGCCCTGACAAAGTGAGGAGCCATCTGGGCGTCACATTCTGCAGAGAGAAGATTTAGCTGGACCCGGTGGTATGTACCATCTGAATTAGATAAGGAAAGACTATAGAGAAGACGTCACCTGTAATAACTTATTTTATTGTGCATTATACCGGACTATGTCCCATCAGAGCTATAGCCACTTGTAAGTTCTGCAGTTAACAACTCCCAGAATCCCCTTATCACTGGTTACATCATACTGGGAGCTGTAGTTTTACATTGTAAAAGCTTCTCTAGTGCATTCCCCTTACTTGGAAATTGGTACATTTGATTATAATACTGGAAATGCTTTTCTGCGATGCACTTTGGTGTCTCGCACGACAGGCTAAAATATTACTTTGGTGGAGTGTGTGGGTGTGTGTGTATGTGTGTGGGGGGGGGGTTATGGGGTGACACCATTTTCTACCGCAACGGGTGACACCAACCCTAGCAACGCCACTAATTCTATGGGTCGGTACTCGTGCCATATAGACTTTTGAGGGCATTGTTATGATAACACTTCCACACAATATAAACAACATAAAAATGTATATACAAATGCATAACCAGTAAAAAAGAAAAATGCCTCCAGCTTGTGTTTGATAATAGCCCCCTCCACTAAACTCCATTTTTAGACCTTATTGCTCCAGACTTTTACTTGTCACAGTTTGCTTCAAAGACTTGCCAAAAAAATAGCACGTACAATCGTAAGAAAATTTGGGCCGCACCAAACTTGCTCATAGATGTTTTTCCGTTTCTTGTAACCAGATACACGTTATGTCACGGGAAATCTCTATTTAAGTCAAAACAGATGCACTTTCATTTTGAACCTCTTTTGGGGAATGTGTTATATTTGTCTTTTATATGTTGTAAACCTGTGTATGATCTCTCACCATTGTATAGGGAGAGATATTGAAAAGCAATGAAAATTTCATATTGTTAGGTGTGGTTCCCGCATTGGATTGGCTCTTGGATTGCAGGCATCTTGGTTTAAAGCCTAAAAGGACTGTAACCAATCATAGAGGACAATAGAACCAATGATTGAAATGAAATATAGATTTTTTTAAATTTTCTTTCCTTCGGTAAGTTTCATACTAAAATTTACTTAAAAAATGCCAAATTTCTTATCCTTGATTACAAACATGTGCTGCGGTAAGAAAGCAATGAATAAAGATGAATGTGAAACGTTGGATCTAAGAACCCAACTAAACTGAATTTCAATGCTTCAGTAGCAAACGCCTATGTCTCAGAGTTCCCAATACTTTTGGTGGTTAAGAGTGGACGCACTTTCAGATATTACAGGTTGAGGTAAAGAGGTACTCTGAGGAATTAAACCCATAGCCGTCCTTTCTCTCTCATCAACCTATTTAATTATCTAACTATCATTCTTTAGCTATATAGAGCATTTTCCCTTCCTTCTGTTATCACTTACATGCAGAAAGCAGCCCCCACCTTCCTGAGAGACACAGACCATGTGGTTTCTGCCCTGCACTGATAAGTCATTCTCCATTTAGTGCTGAGAACTGGTAGGTGTGTGCAGGCGTAGCCAATAGACACCTAATCTCTCTCTGCTGCTAAGATCAGGAGGGTGGGGGCTGCTCTCAGAGAGTAAGCTGAGCAGCAGAGAATGGCTGCAATGATTCCTCAGAAATGTAGCATCTATGAGGCAAGGAGCCATGCATTTCAGGCAGGATCATTTACAAGGAACATATTCAGGTAGTGTGGTGGCTCATAAGCTTTTTTTTATATCTATACATCCCTGGAGTACTCCTTTAAGCTACACTAAACATTACAACGGTTGGTTATGCATACAAGAAAGAACAACCTTTTGAAAGATGGCATATAGACATGACTCTCTTACAGATGGTGTTGAGAATACCACAGTAGTTACATAGGATAACCATCTTCTTAAAAGATAGCAGCCACAGTAATCAACCAATCTCCCCTGGTCTGGCATGAGAAACTCTCATTAATTATCTGGTATCACCGAGGTGAGCTCCACTGACCATCCATTTTCAGTTGTCGCTTTAGGGACAATATAATACTATTACTGTACTGTTCTTCTAGAGTGGAAGCCATTGTATCTTGCTGGTTTTCTATTTTTACTCATAGAAGGGTATCCTAAGAGGTGAGCCCTTTATATAGTGTCCACATGGACTAATGGGCCATATGGACTGGGGCTGCCAACCGCCTAAAATTCCTAGACAATTAGCCAATGTAGGGGACATTTTGTAATATTCATGATTTTTATTTATTTATTTTTAAAGCTGAAGAAGCTTGTACATAATATGGTGGTCTTCCAATGCTTCTGTAAAAGATCTTAGTTGCCTATAGTGATGGAAAAATTATTATAGAATGAATTGGATTAATTTAGAATTTAGTAGGTAGGTTTGGTAGGTTTGGTAAATTTATTTGAGCCATTTTTATTTTCTTGTGCCTGGGTTTGCTTGACCGTTTTTGCATCCCCCCCCCTCCCTCCCTATGTTGTCATTGGTGGGGTGGGTGTTGGAATGTAATTTTTGTTAATGTATTGTAAGGAAAATGCTAATAAAATATATTTAAAAAATAAAATTTAGCAATAATATTCACCAACTTCCCATTTCTGCCTGTAGCCAAGCCAGGAACAACATCTTTCTCTGTTACCACTAGGGCAGGTTAGAAACAAATTTGACAGCCCAATTTGAGCAGAACCTCCTTAAATGCATCTTGGGGGGTTTGCTTATCTTTAGTTGTCTTTGATGTTTGGATAATTTGTTTAGTAAAAAGAAGTAAGAGGTTAATAAAGATAAGTAGAACGAAGATAGAAAAATTTCCGCACTCACCAAGCTGTATCAAATGATTCGCTTTATTGGATTCTTCAGATATCCATGAAAAAGCATAAGACAAAAGCACCCGAGTGCAGGGAGGGGGAGCAGCTCCGAACAGGGAGACTAGGAGCGGCTGTCAGGAACAACAGCACCGGTGCTGTTGTTCCTGACAGCCGCTCCTAGTCTCCCTGTTCGGAGCTGCTCCCCCTCCCTGCACTCGGGTGCTTTTGTCTTATGCTTTTTCATGGATATCTGAAGAATCCAATAAAGCGAATCATTTGATACGGCTTGGTGAGTGCGGACATTTTTCTATCTTCGTTCTACTATATATGAAAGACTGTCTCTATGATTGTCCAACACCATATACCAGCCGGACACCCGTATATATTGATTGCTGCACCTGCATAGTGGTTCTCTAGCAGTGCCCACCCATTTTTTCTATCTCTTAATAAAGATAAGACTGATTTCTATGCTTCTTTACCCTAGAGTTTGTTGCTAGTGAGATAAAATTCTACCAAAGCTATGACCTGCCTTATACCACTACTTGACAAGAATACATGCAGCTGGCAGCAGCTAAGAAACTATTGTACATGGTAGGGAGCCCAGAGACACTGATGGGGAACTCAAGTCTAACACATCTTTTAAAAATAATTAGAAAAAAATGGCATTAAAAATTCAATATTAAGCATATAATAATAATACTGTGGTGTCCCGGCACCGGAATGCATCCGTTGCCTTGTGGTGAGGGCCCCAAAGTCAGAGTCCCTAGGTTTAGGTGGGGTCCTCATCCTTATCTAGCCGCTTGTCACCCCTTTTGTAATTAAAATTATTTGGATTTAATGTATATATTTATATAGTAAGTGTACTTACCTAGTTAGCGTCGCAGGACCTGCGGGTCACGTGATGCGTTCCAAAGACTCTATGGTTTGTAGTTCAAGGACCTTTGGAGGAAGTCAGGTGTTTACCCATCAGGCTATGTAATGGTGAGTGACTGCTGACTTGGACCAATCCAAAACGGCCCTGCCCCTGCCCATATAAGGGAGCGATGGCCATTACTCCCTCTCTCTTGTTCCTGTGCTGCCAAGCAGTAAGCATCTCTTTCCTCGTGGGCTGTTATTAGAGAAGGCTCTGCGCTGCTGTCATCAGTGAGTTAGGCCCGAGCCTTGCGGCGACGGCTGTTCTTTACTAAACTGTGAGTGTAATCAATTCCTAAGCACTCTGCAAGATCCCCGGACCGTATCTATCCCCTAAATCCGGACGGATCTTCACAATTAACCCTAAATTCAGAGACTTATAACAAAAGTCAATGTCCGCAACAAATGTCAGTCACTAAAGTGTATGGAGACTGTATTAATGAGACTGTTACTGTTCATTGGATGTACCGCAAGTCTTTAAGTAAAGTTTATCCAAGTTCAAGTTCAACTACCTTGTGGACCTTCAGTCATTTTATGCATGCACCTATCGTTACTGGGAAGGGCGGTGATAGGCCGGAGAATTACCTCAGCATACTAGCCCTCAGCCTGGCGTCACGAACAATAGGGTTAACCTTAACCCCTGATATACTGAAGCAAAACCCTGACTACACTACTCCTACCCCAGAGGACTACCACAATACTTATTATTATTATTATTATCATCATCATCGTCGTCATCATCATTATTATTATTATCATCATCGTCATTATCATCATCATCATCATCATCATCATCATCATTATTATTATTATTATTATTATTATTATTATTATTATTAATAAAAACTAAATCCATGAAGCATTTAGCAAAATCACTCTTCACTTTTAAAATTGCATCAGTTCTCTGATTCACAAGGCTATGAAGTTTAAGTTAACTTGTAAGTTGTCTAAAACATTTTGAAGAACTTGCTCTAGGTCTATTTTCAGACTTTGGCTCCCTCCTTTTCTTCTGTCCCTGCAGGTAATTCCAAGCAGCCTTGCTGATGTTGAGTTGAAGGCGCTGTGGAAGCTACACCATCTGTTACAGAGTTATTTTTTAATATTTTCCTTAAAGAGGTTCTCCAGTGTAATTTTTTTTTTTTTTATTGACTGGTGCCAGAGAGTTAAACAGATTTGTAAATTATTTCAATAAAAAAAAATGTAACCCTTCCAGTACTTATCAGCTGCAGTATGCCCCAGAGGAAGTTGTATTTCTTTCTGGAATTATTTTTGTCTGACCACAGTGCTCTCTGCTGACACCTCTGTCCATGTCAGGAACTGTCCAGAGTACAAGCAAATCCCCATAGCAAACCTCTCCTGCTCTGGACAGTACCTGAGACAGACAGAGGTGTCAGCAGAGAGCACTGTGGTCGGACAGAAAAGAACTCCAGACAAAAATAATTCCAGAAAGAAATACAACTTCCTGTGGAGCATATAACAGCTGATAAGTACTGGAAGGATTCAGATTTTTAAATAGAACTAATTTACAAATCTGTTTAACTTTGTGGCACCAGATGATTAAAAAAAAAAAAAAAACACCAGAGTGCCCCTTTAACCACATAAGGACAGACCCACATAAATGGTAATAACTTTGGAACGCTTTTTCTGAGCAGAGCGGTTCTGAGATTATTTTTTAGTGACATATTTTACTTTATATAAGTGGTGCATTTTTGTTGACACATGCAGCATTTTTTGTGAAAAACTTCAAAATATTGTGAAAAGGCGAAAATTTCTGGTGTTTTGAAAAAAATGTTATGGTGTACACTGTGCGGTAAAAGTGATGTTATATATATTCTGTGGGTTAGTACAATTATGGCGATACCCATTTTATATGGCTTTCTATGTTCTCTTTCCTTTTCTGAGCAAATTTTTATTTTTCGTCCAACGCCATATTTTTTTGCGGGATGAGTTGTACTTTTTTTGTATCAATTTTGTGCTGCGTGCTGCCTTTTGATTTTTTTTATTCCACTTTTTTTATGTTTTTTTTTTTTTTACGGCGTTCAAAGAGCGGGATAATTTACATTACAGTTTTATAGTACATGCCATTACAGACGTGGCAATACCTACCGTATATGCCGGCGTATAAGACGACTGGGCGTATAAGACGACCCCCAACTTTTACAGTTAAAATATAGAGTTTGGGATATACTCGTCATATAAGACTACCCCTCCTACCGCGATGTACGGTACCTTGTATTTCCCCTCCCCCCCATTAGGTAGGCATCATGTTCCCCCACATTAGGTAGGCAGCATGTTCCCCCACATTAGGTAGGAAGTATAGTTCCCCCCACATTAAGTTGGCAGTTCCCCCACATTAGGTCGGCAGTTCTTCCACAATAGTAGGCAGCTCCCCCACATTAGGTCGGGAGTAACCCCACATTAGTAGGCAGCTCCCCCACATTAGTAGGCAGCTCCCCCACATTAGTAGGCAGCTCCCCCACATTAGTAGGCAGCTTCCCCACATTAGTAGGCAATTCCCCCACATTAGGTCAGCATTTCCCCACATTAGGTCAGCATTTCCCCCACATTTGTAGGCAGCTCCCCCCACATTTGTAAGCAGCTCCCCCCACATTTGTAGGCAGCTCCCCCCACATTAGGTCAGCAGTTCCCCCACAATAGTAGGCAGCTCCCCCCACATTTGTAGGTAGTTCCCCCACATTAGATTGGCAACTCCCCCCAACAGACATACAGCTTCCAGCCATATACAGTGTATGGCTGTAGGCTGTATGTCTGTACTGCCCCCACAGTGTTCCGATCACCGCTCCTCCGGCCCGGGTCACCATCTACTGCTATGGCCTATGGACCATAGCAGTAGGTGCCGGGAACGGGGAGCGGTGACCGGATCACTTAAGATAGCACGGCCAGTCACTCACCAGGCCCCGGTCGGCGCACGTCCTCCTGCGGTCCTCCTGGTCCTGCGCTCCTCTGCCTCTATGGTTGTACACAGAGGAAGTCACTGACGTCCCGTGCGTACAACCATAGAGACGGAAGACCGGACCGCAGGAGGACCGAAGGAGGATCGCAGGAGGACGCCGGGGAATGGTAAGTGACCGGTGGACATCCTTATGTCCCGAAAATATTTTTAGGGATGTCCGGCATAGGAATACCTATGATTATCTGCCTGGGCCGGCTCCCGTGTGTGGCTGCAGGCGGGGGCCGGCCAGAGCAGGTAAAAACTAATACTGTATACTAAAAACCAGGGTGCCTCCAGCTGTTGTGAAACTACAACTACCAGCATGCCCGGACAGCCTTTGCCATGCTGGGAGTTGTAGTTTCACAACAGCTGGAGGCCCCCTGGTTTTTAGTGTACAGTATTAGTTTTTACTTGCTTTGGCCGGCCCCCGCCTGCAGCCACACACGGGAGCCGGCCTGGGCAGATAATCAGAAGTTTTCCTATTCCGGACCTCATTATCCGGCGTATAAGACGACCCCCGACTTTTCAGAAGAAAATTTGGGGTTTAAAAGTCGTCTTATACGCCGGGATATACAGTATTATGTTTATGATCTGTGTTTTTGATCTTTTTTGGTGATAATACAGGGCTTTTATTGGGAAAGGGGCATTTTTTTATTTTGTTTTACACTTCATACTTTTATATACTTTTTATTTAATTTTTTAAACTTTTTACAGGTTATACTATGCTGCAATACATTTGTACTGCAGCACAGTATGACCTGATGAGCTGCACACACTACAGCCTGTGCAATCCAGCCTCTGGATCTCACAGGCTTCTGTAGCAGGCAGACAGGAGGTCATGATCTGACCCCCTACTGCCATAGCAACCAACGGCGACCCCGTTCGTGAACAAGGGGAGATCACTTCCCCTGTCAACACCATAAATGCCGTGATCAGGATTGATCACGGCATCTAGGAGGTTAATGCTTCCGGGATCGGCACGATCGTGGCTCCGGCAGCTGCGGCAGGACTCCGGCTGTGATTAACAGCCGGATCCCATCGCCGACCTCCCGCGCTGGCCGCGGCAGTGCCGGAAATCGCTAGGACGTATGCATACGTCCAATTGCGCGAACGTGTCGGATGCATATGTCCTATAGCGGGAAGGGGTAAAGGGTATGTTCACATTTACAGGATCTGCTTAATATTTTTGCTGCATATTTTCTGTAGCTGAGTTTGCTACCCATTGAGGTTAATGGGTACAAAAATCAGCTGCATGAAAAATGCAGCAAAAATATGCAGCAGATCCTGTACGTGTGAACGTGTCCTAAAGATAATACTGTATGACCTTGTTTATGTGTTTGAGATCATGTTATTAACTGTTTTGTTGACATTAATTATAGTCTGATTACGGGCAACCGCATGGCCGGCGGCGTGTGACATGACGCCTCCGCCCCCGTGTGACGTCACGCTCTGCCCCTCAATGCAAGCCTACGGGAGGGGGCGTGATAGGGATTTTTTTTTTTTTTTTTTATGCTTTGGGGTTTTTATTTTGTTCTGAGGTGTTAAAGACTACAAACTTGAAACCCCAGGGCTGAAGCCTGGGGTCACTAATACCCCTATTACCCTGCCCCTAAAATGTAACTTTTATTTTGTTCATTATTGTAACTTTTAATTGGATTATTAAATTAAAATACACCCTGAAAAATGCTGAAAAGTATTATACTGTGATAGGACCAGTGTGATGGTAACAATATTAGGTACAGGGTAGTCAACCTGTTGTAAGTTTAATACATTGCTGCAGCACACTGCATAGTACCCTATCACAGTATGGTCATAAAGGGGTACTCCCGTGGAAAACTTTTTTTTTTTTTTTTTTATCAACTGGTGCCAGAAAGTTAAACAGATTTGTAAATAACTTCTAATAAAAAAAATCTTAATCCTTCCAGTACTTTTTAGGGGCTGTTTACTGAAGAGAAATCCAAAAATGAAATGCATTGCCTCTGATGTCATGACCACAGTGCTCTTTGCTGACCTCTGCTGTCCATTTTAGAAACTGTCCAGAGCAGCATATGTTTGCTATGGGGATTTTCTCCTGCTCTGGACAGTTCCTAAAATGGACAGCAGAGGTCAGCAGAGAGCACTGTGGTCATGACATCAGAGGAAATGCATTTGTTTTTTGTATTTCTCTTTAGTATACAGCCCCTAAAAATTACTGGAAGGATTAAGATTTTTTTAATAGAAGTCATTTACAAATCAGTTTAACTTTCTGGCACCAGTTTATTTATAAAGAAAAGTTTTCCACGGGAGTACCCCTTTAAAGCATAACTGTCATGCCTTTCCTCAACATGTTTCATTGTAATATTGGCATTATCAAGAGGCAAATATTGGCAATGGCTACCAATGATAGCCAGGACGGGGGATTTATAATCACCCCCTGATGTCATCAGTGTTCATCCCCTTACAATAACAAATCAGCAAGGACTTTTTGGTCACATGCACAGAGGCTGATCCCTGGGTTTGTCTTTCACTTTTTGACTTGTAAGCATTTTTCTACATTGTGGAAGCACAGACAGATATATTAAAGGAATCATGTGTCTTCTTGCCCTAACAGCTATTTAGTAGTGTCAGAAGTTAGGAATCTGAATTGCACCTAACAGATTCCTTTAAAGGGATACTCCACTGCTAGACATCTATCCACTTTGTATAGGGGATAAGATGTCTGATTGTGGGGGTCCTGCTGCTCGATCTCCTGCAGCACCCAAGTTTCTTAACAAATGCCATGTTTCTGCGGCAGTGGTCATGACATCACAGCCACGCCCCCTCGTGACATCACACTACACCCCCTCCATTCATGTCTATGGAAGGGGGCATGGTGTGACATCACAAGGGGCGTGGCTGTGACATCATGATCATGGGCTATGGGTGTTCTGAACAAAATGTTCAGAACGCTGGAACACTGGAATACCCCTTTAAATAACAGGAGATCCCTCTAATAGCCAATAATTTATGGCCTTTTCTTTTTCTTTGACAAGTTTGGATAATACATCTAAATACCTTGTCCACTGTAAAATGTATGCACAGCAGAGACCAAGTAAGTTCTCATAGCTGACTTTTTCAATTCCTCATTTTCACCTGTGTCATTGTTCTTAAAGGGGTACTCTGCCCCTAGACATCTTATCCCCGATCCAAAGGATAGGGGATAAGATGTCTGATCGAGGAGGCCCTGCCACTGGGGACCCTTGTGATCTCCCCGCCCGGCGTTTGTTTAGAGCGTCTGAGGCTCGTGACATCAGAGCCACGCCCCCTCAATGCAAGTCTATGGGAGGGGGCGTGGTGGCCATCACGCCCCTTCCCATAGACTTGCATTGAGGATGTGTGGCCATGACGTCACGAGCCTCTACCCCACATCGTCAGTCATCCGTCAAGGAGCGAAGTCCGCTACGTGCACCGGATGCCTGAGGTGCCACAGCCGAGATTGCAGGGGTGCCCAGCGGTGGGACCCCCGCAATCAGACATCTTATAGGGGATAGGGGATAAGATGTCTAGGGGCAGAGTACCCCTTTAAAATGAAAAATCAGGAAGGTGCATTTAAATACCCTATACTCTCTACTTGGAAAGCTCCTGGTTAATGTATCTATTCTTTGAAGTTTCCATTTCTCTAAAATCCAAATAGAATTTTCTATATACACTGTAAGCTAAAAACAGCAAAGAAAATCATGAAGGGCTCAGAATAATTCTTTCTGCCTGAAGATGTCACACCCAACATCTGGATAATGTCATAGTGTTTGCATAGTTGAAGAATGTCATCATTATTGTTATTGATTTTTGTAAGCAGCTAAATATGCCATGGAAATCGGCAATGGAAGAACAAATGAACAAAAATAAAGCAAAATCATTAATCTGTGATGACAGTAACCAAGGATCTCAGTGCTTAGAAATTTAGGAAATCAAATAGTCAGCGGAGAAAGACTGTTCTGCATTGCATTTTGGGCAATAAAGATATTTCTACTGCATATAATTGTATGGTGCTTATTGTAAAGATGGTTAATTCCATAGTGCAAACCAGACAATGACGCTCCGTGACCAACAGCCAAGAGCAACTGCCAAACCTTCCCGCCAACTGCAAAGACCTCCCGAATGGAATTGACCATCAGATACTTGGCCAAGATTATTCAGACCAACGATTATTCATTGGTGGTTTGTAAAGTCATCTCTGGTTCAAAACAGCCTCAACCCGTAAAGAATGCAGGGCGCAAATGTACACCCTGGCCACCTGGTACCCAGAACTCCAGGGTGAACACTCATTCCCTATGGAGTGTACGATCTATAAAATGAGTCTGATTAATTGCTATGGGCAACTGGGCAACTTTACCTCTCCACATGTTTTGATAAATCTCCCCCATAATGCATATAATACAAAAAAGTACAAAGTACAAAATTGCAGATTTTTGGTCACATCACATGCCAGAACAAAATGAAAGAGATCACATATATACGCAAAAGTGACACTGATAAAATCTAAAGATCATGGTGTCTCATACAGCTTATATACGAAATATACGGGCAATTTTAACCCCTTAACCCCTTAAGGACGCAGGACGTAAATGTACGTCCTGGTGCGGTGGTACTTAACGCACCAGGACGTACATTTACGTCCTGTGCATAACCGCGGGCATCGGAGCGATTACCGTGTCATGCGCGGCTGATCCCGGCTGCTGATCGCAGCCAGGGACCCGCCGGCAATGGCCGACGCCCGCGATCTTGCGGGCGTCCGCCATTAACCCCTCAGGTGCCGGGATCAATACAGATCCCGGCATCTGCGTCAGTGCACGATTTAAATGAACGATCGGATCGCCCGCAGTGCTGCTGCGGGGATCCGATCATTCAGAACGCCTCACGGAGGTCCCCTCACCTTCCACCTTCCGGCTCCCGGCGTCTTCTGCTCTGGTCTGAGATCGAGCAGACCAGAACAGAAGATAGGCGATAACACTGATCTGTTCTATGGTATCGCCGCGTGTGTAAATATCCGAACTATTAAAACTATTGAACGTGAAAAAAAAAAAAAGTCCAAAATTGCTACTTTTTAAATACATTTTATTAAAAAAAATTATAAAAAATGTATTAAAAGTTTTTTATATGCAAATGTGGTATCAAAAAAAAAGTACAGATCATGGAGCAAAAAATGAGCCCTCATACCGCCGCTTATACGGAAAAATAAAAAAGTTAAAGGTCATCAAAATAAAGGGATTATAAACGTACTAATTTGGTTAAAAAGTTTGTGATTTTTTTTAAGCACAATAATAATAGAAAAGTAGGTTATAATGGGTATCATTTTAATCGTATTGACCCTCAGAATAAAGAACACATGTCATTTTTACCGTAAATTATACGGCGTGAAAACAAAACCTTCCAAAATTAGCAAAATTGCGTTTTTCTTTTTAATTTCCCCACAAAAATAGTGTTTTTTGGTTGCGCCATACATTTTATGACATAATGAGTTATGTCATTACAAAGGAAAACTGGTCGTGCAAAAAACAAGCTGTGGATGAAAATATAAAAGAGTTAGGATTTTTAGAAGGCGAGGAGGAAAAAATGAAAACGTAAAAATGTAATTGTCTGAGTCCTTAAGGCCAAAATGGGCTGAGTCCTTAAGGGGTTAAGGATGGACCCATTTTTTACCCTAATGACCAGGCTCTTTTTTTTAAATTTGAAACGTGTCTCTTTAAATGGTAATAACTTTAGAATGCTTTTCTAAGTGGAGCAATTCTGAGATTTTTTTTTCATGAGATATTGTAATTATATATAAGTGGTGCATTTTTGTTGACACATGAAGCATTTTTTGTGAAAAACTCCAAAATATTGTGAAAAACTGGAAAATTTCTGGCGTTTTTTTATTATTATTTTTTATAGTGTTCACTATGCGGTAAAAGTGATGTTATTTTTATTCTGTTGGTCGATACAATTATGACGGTACCCATTTTATATAGCTTTTTAAGTTCTTTTTCCTTATTCTGAGCAAAATAGTTTTTTCCCTTTTTTGTGTTATCATGTTCCGACAGCCGTAACTTTTTTATTTTTCGTCTGACACCATTGAGTGAGGGCTTATTTTTTGCAGGACAAGCTGTACTTTTATTGGTATAATTTTTGCGTTATATCTTTTGATCTTTTTTATTCCGCTATTTGTACCAAAAATTGAAAAATTTTCACTTGTTTTTTTTATTACGGCGTTCACCATGCAAGATAATTTACATTATAGCTTTATAGTACATGTCATTACAGACATGAAAATACCTAGTATGTCTATGATTTTTTTTTTATGCTAATACAGGGCTTTTATTGGGAAAGGGGCATTTTTTTTACACTTCATACTTTTAAGAACTTTTTATTTTATCTTTTCTCACATTTTACTGGTTATACTATGCTGCAATACATTTGTACTTCAGCACAGTATGACCTGATTAGCCTATGGCTGGATCTCACAGGCTTCTGTAGCAGGCAAAAAGGAGGTCATCATTTGACCTCCTGCTGCCGTAGGAACCAACGGCGAGCCGCAATCGTATTGTGGGGCCACCATTGGTTGGTGAACAGGGGTATCCACCTCCCCCTGTTAACACCATATATCGCGGCCCCGGCAGCTGCAACGGGTCCCCGGCTGTGATTGACAGCCTGGTTCGGCTGGCGATCTCCTGAGCCGCGGCAAAGCAGGAGATCGTGGGGACGTACGTGTCGGGTGCTGGGACGTATGAATACGTCCCATAGCGTGAAGGGGTTAAAGGGGTACTTAGGTGGAAAACTTTTTTTTTTTATCAACTGGTGCCAGAAAGTTAAAGGACAACTGCAGCAGCATTACACTTATCCCCTATCCACAGGGTAGGGATAAGTGTTTGATCGCGGGGGGTCCGACCGCTGGGACCCCCCCCCCCGATCTCCCTAATGGGGCGCCACCATAAGCGCTCATGGTGACGTAGCATCGACCTAGAGGTCGGCGTTGACGCCCTGTCTCCTCCCCGTCCCCATACAGTTCTATGGGGATGCGGGGAGGCACGAATGCTGCCTCCACGCCTCTCCCATAGAGATGTATGGAGGAGGCATGCCGGCTGCAACGTCATGCTCCGGCTGGCATGCCCCCTGCACGGGAGAGCCGCGGCCCCGTACAGGAGATCGCCGGGTGGCCCCCCCGCGATCAAACACTTATCCCCTATCTTGAGGATAGGGGATAAGTGTTTGTAACGCTGCAGATGTCCTTTAAACATATTTGTAAATTACTTCTATTAAAAAAATCTTAATCCTTCTAGTACTTATTAGCTTCTGAATACTACAGAGGAAATTCTTTTTGTTTTGAAACACAGAGCTCTCTGCTGAATTAACAAGCACAGTGCTCTCTGCTGACATCTCTATCCATTTTAAGAACTGTCCAGAGTAGAAGAAAATCCCCATAGCAAACATATGCTGCTCTGGAAAGTTCCTAAAATGGACAGAGATGTCAGCAGAGAGCACTGTGCTTGTGATGTCAGCAGAGAGCTCTGTGTTCCAGAAAGAAAATAATTTCCTCTGTAGTATTAAGCAGCTAATCAGTACTGGAAGGATTAATACTTTTTGATAGACGTAATGTACAAATCTGTTTAACTTTCTGGACCAGTTGATTTAATAAAAAAAAAAAAGTTTTCCACTGTAGTACCCCTTTAAACAAAGTTAATTTGGTTAAAAAAAAAAAAATCTTGTCTTTAAAAAAACAAACAAAAAAAACAGTAGAGTAAGAGAAATACATGTAAAGTTCGGTAAAATTTAAGTTGTATGGACCCTCCTAATAAAGAGAACATGTCAGTTTTACCGTGAAGTGCACTGTGTAAAAACCTAACCCCTAAAATGTTTTTTTTTTTTTTTCAATTTCCCCCCAGAAATAATATTTTTTTGCTTGTACCATAAATTTCATGGAAAAATGAAAGGTGTCGTTACAAAGTATAATTGGTCGCGCATAAAACAAGCCCTTATATGGGTCTGTGGATGGAAAAAAAAAAGAGTTATGGCTTTTAAAAGTCAAGGAGGAAAAGGAAAGCAAAAAAATATGAATTGGCGTTGTACTCAAGGGGTTAAGTCTTTAACAAAACATTTCTTTTGATTTATTTTGTATCACATAATATAGCTGACTTTGTTATTTCCATGCAAATACCTGGGTAATGACAAGAATTTGCCTTTAATCAGGGCCATGGCTACATTCAGCAATCAAGATACTCAGTCCTATGTCATCGGGATCAGTCTACTAAATATATTAAGGATTTGCAGAGTGTGTAACATTTTTATAAATATTTACAATGCAGTTTAGTACTAACATGTTAGGCTCCTTTCACACTATGAATTTTTCCGTTTACAAACTTCCGTCACATGTTCCGTCACTACAGCTGCAAAACCTGGCCGTTACAAAACCCCTGATGGCCGTGACTAAATCGCATTGCCGCCTATGGGGTTTTGTAACTGCCCGTTTGCACCCGTAAATGGCCGTAATTCATTACAGGCATTATATAGTGATGGGACATCATGGCGGAAAAATTACTGCATGCAGTAATTTTTCCGCCACATATACAAACGAAGGTCAGCGTGCCGAAACGCGCGTTGGAGTGGCGGCACCCCGGTTCCTGCAGCTTTTTAGTGACTATCATATCTGTTGTGGGTATCTTGCTAGCTTTATTTGCACTATTATATATTTCAATTCTGATGTATAGATTACCTATACACCGTAATATATAGCACCTTATTGACTTGCAGCGTTGCACTTTTCATACTGTTTGTATATATGTTACTTTTACTCATAATGGTGCTTATATATATATTTATATGTAGTGCTTGATTACGGATTTATGTGCAATACCCCCACACCACCATCTCCCCTGCAGGATATCCGGTGGTGCCGTTTTTTGTGATGCATTGTCTTCCTCTTTGTGTGTATCTAATTTTAGTGCATACCAATAAAATTTATTTTTACTCTTTCATCAAAGTGACTCTTTTTGGAGCTGTTTTGCTTTCCTTTTGTTATGTTTAGTTCTGAGTCACATTTACAGGTTTAATACGTTTAGGGAGGGTGTTACAGTGGTACATTATTGATTTTTGTTATCACACACCTATTATTCTCCCCCACCTTTTTGGTCTGTCTTTTTCTTGCATCAACTTCCTCGGGAGCATACTGCAGCTGATAAGTAGTGGAAGGATTAAGATTTTTAAATAGAAGTAATTTACAAATCTGTTTAACTTTTGGCACCAATTGATTAGAAAAAAATGTTTTCCACCAGAGTACCCCTTTAAACTCCAACAGCTATAGAACTATATAGTAGTCACCAAAATTGTGGATAGCAGTCCAACTATGGAGGTCTTCACTCCAACAATGTAGGTCTGCAGTACAATTTTAAGCAGCAGTACACTTAGATAGACGTTGGTTATTGGTTGAACAACAGTGGAGCGAATGATGATTGTCTTACCAACACAGTCATATACATTTGAGTCCATATAGGCCATTACACTCCCTAAGGAGGATGAATTATTCTTTTTGGATTAATTCATGAGCAGATGATTTTTCCTAAAAATGTCAAACATGGCCACCTTCTTTTCAGACGACAAAAGTCTGTCATTGGTCGTGTGTCATTGTCATTTGTCAACTTTCTCTCATTCTGGTTGAAATGGTCCACTTTTATCAACTTTAGTCTAATGTGCATTGAGGCCTAATAAAAGATTTGAGTCCAACCATGGAGAACTGCAACTAATATCAGCTCCAATCCAGCTATAGAGGTTTGCACACTAAAGTCCAACTGTGGGATTCTGTGTTCGAACAAGAAGTTTTGCCGTTCAAAAATGTAGGCCTACAGTCCAATTATGGAAGTCTTTAGTCTAAAAAAATGTAGGTGTGCAAGCCAACTGTGAAGGGCTTAAAGGGGTACTATGCCCCTAGACATCTTATCCCCTATCCAAAGGTGTCTGATAGCGGGGGTCCTGCCACTTGGGTCCCCTGTGATCTCAGCTGCGTCACCCTAGACATCCGGTGCATGGAGTGAACATCGCTTTGTGCCGGATGACTAGAGAAGCGGGGCAGAAGCTCATGACGTCATGGCCCCACCCCACTCGTGATGTCACGGCCACTCCCCATCAATGCAAGCCTATGGGAGGGGGCATGGATGTTACATCACGATTGGGGCACGCCCGTGACGTCACGAGCCTCTGGATCTGCACCTGATGCTCTAAATGAACGCTGGGTGGAGCAGGGAGATCCTTTGGATATGGAGTAAGATGTCTAGGGGTGGAGTACCCCTTTAAGTCCAACTATTGATGCTTACAATCCATCTACACTCCATGGAAATAAAGAAAGCGAACTCCAGCTCGGCTCAGGTAAGTGCGGCTTTATTCACATCAACGAGGCAACAGGTACAGGGAGGAAGTGACGCGTTTCGGCCAGGTGCTGGCCTTAGTCGTACGACTAAGGCCAGCACCTGGCCGAAACGCGTCACTTCCTCCCTGTACCTGTTGCCTCGTTGATGTGAATAAAGCCGCACTTACCTGAGCCGAGCTGGAGTTCGCTTTCTTTATTTCCATTGTTCTGGGTGAGGTCCACACCCTCTCCTTGCTTGGGATCCAGACCAGGGATAGAGCCGGAAACTTCCTCTACTTTCACATCTACACTCCATGTACAGAAGTTTGCAGCCCAAATATAGAAGTTTTCTGGCTTACTATGGAAATATGCATGGTTTTTTGGTAGGTTGAAAGAAAAGGAGAAAGTCAAGATCTGTCTGTAAGAAATCAAGAGGATTTGCAGACTTTTGCCTCCAGGTTCCGTAGCTTTGAAGTTAGGTAGCCAAGAATTCTTCCTACCCATGGGGCAGTATTAATTGAACAGGACAGAACCCTTAAATATTCTGAAATAGCAGACATTATGAATTCCAACCTACAGCAAGACCTGTATAATAATACACAGGAGTGAACTGGTGCTACAGTATAAATGGAACAGACATAACAGAATCTGAAGAATGAGTGGGATGCCTGCTTCCAAGGTAAAGTGAAGTGCACGCTTCCTAAGCACTTTTCTTTTATTTTGTTGGCAGGATATTCGACTAATAGAAAGTCCGGGTTGATCCAAATGTAAATCTCAAAATGTCCTAAAGGTAATATAGGAGGAACTTTGTAGGGAAAACCAGCTGTGAATACAAACCTATCATCTAATGTTTCAAAGGAAAGATGGAAAGAAGGCAGATTAGTGCGCAAACTTTTATCTAGAAGGAAACGGCACAGCAAAGAACTCACTGCCTCGACCAGGTTTTATTTTTCCTCGGCTCACAGATACATGAAATAACATTACTAGGCTAGTTAATAAGCAGACAATATGGCTGTAGTTATATCCCGGCCCTTTAATGCTGTATACACTATAGGGAGCACTATTGTTTGCTTGGATTGTTTGCATTACTGTTTAATGTCTCACTAGAGAATACTTATGCTGAGTTTATAAAAACACGTTAACGCTCAAGTTTACTGTCAAGTGCCAGAGCTTTTTATTTATCTGGTATCTCTTGCCAAAACATATTTATGTCTTTATGTAGGAAGCGTTGGAGAGTGACAAAGTAGAACAAAGAGTCAATAACCCAGATTTGTATAACTGTATTTTTCCCAAACTTTCTTCATGGTCTTGCAAGCGTAAATTTCAAGTTTTAATGATTTATTTGGTATATAATTTAGTATTAATATGTAAATTGATTATCTGGCGATAGGGCTGTGTCTTAGGGCCATGGCCAGAATACTTTGAATATGTTGTAGTTTAATAAAATGACAAAATTATACTGTCAATTTAAAAAAAAACTTCCGCCATGTCCTAGAAACATGTCAATTTTTGGGGGGTCGGGGTTGAATGGCCTTGTAGACTCACATTATGAGTCCTTTCTGGTGATGTAACAGAGCTGGGGAGGAAACGCTAAGCACACACTTCTCTCTGCTCATTCTCGTGATCGGTGAGGATCTCTACTACATATCATTTTTTTTTCCTGACAGTGCCCATTTAATTAAAGGTAAGCTTCCAATAGAAAGTGATAGAATATTGTTAAAAGGGTATTCCAATGAAAAACTATTTTTCTCAACTGGCTCCAGAAAGTTAAACAGATTTGTAAATTACTTGTATTAAAAATCTTAATCCTTCCAGTACTTATCAATTGCTGAAGTTGAGGTGTTCTTTTCTGTCTGACAACAGTGCTGACACCTGTCTGTCTCAGGAACTGTCCAGAGCAGGAGAGGTTACCTATGGGGATTTGCTCCTGCTCTGGACAGTTCCTGAGAAAGATAGAGCTGTCAGCAGAGGGCACTGTGGTCAGACAGAAAATAACAACTCAACTTCAGCAGCTGATAAGTACTGGAAGGATTAAGCTTTTTTTAATAGAAGTAATTTACAAATCTGTTTAACTTTGTGAAGCCAGTTAATATGAAGATTCCAAAATTGAGATAAGCATGGCAGCTCCTCTACTTAGTTTCCCTGCAATAAGACACTCCTGACCACTCACTGTTCAGGAAAATAGAGCACAGATCTTTCACTTTAGTGGAGCAAGTTGGCTTTTCATGCACAGTGGCAGGCCCAGGGCCAAAAGGACATGTACATTACATTTTCAGCATAAGTGAGGGCACAAGAGGTTAGGCACGCACCGACCAAAATGTTAACCTAGTTATGTCCTATAACATAGAAATACCCCACAGAATACAAAGCCTGTATGAAAACAAAAAAAATGTTAAGTGCTCCTTAAGTGTACTTTATTAACCCTAACCAAGTGTATTATAGTCACAGTGGCTGAAAGTAGTCCATGACATTAAGTGCTGAGAGGGATAGATGAGTGACTCAATATGGAACAACTCAGATTTTGCCAAAGATTTGGATTCATTGGAATTCAAACTATTTGTGATTTGTTTCTGTAATGACTCGTCCGTGTTTGACCCGAAGGGTTAAACTTCCATGAGTTTTGGCTTGGCCTGGTTGCTTGGCTATGCCATAGCCAATCTGGGCTGTAAGCAGCTAACCAGGCTGAGCCTGCACCTGTGGGGATAGCTACTTAAGACAAGCTCACTTTGTTTGCAGTTTCCAGTGAAAAAACTTTGAGTAACCAAAAGTTTGAGTAACCAGCATTGTTTGTTCTCTGTTATCTGGATAGTGATCTCTGCTCTGCTTTTGATCTTTCTTTTGCTCTTGTGTTTGGTACTTCGCTCTCTCCTGTTGTTGATTACTTTTGTTAGTTTTGTGTGCCTCCAGCTATTTTCCTACTTGAACTGTTTTGTATTTTATTATTTTGAAAACGCTGCCCCAGCACTTAGCAGGGAGGGTTATTCATTGTGGTTGTCGATCCCTCACTTAGGGTGAATAGGCACTCCAGGAGCTGGAGTCCGCCCGTTCTCTGGTATCTTCTGTCCCCACTTCAGCTCCTTTGGAACCGCAGGTTAATCTCCCGGATCGTTTTCTCGTAAATGGAAAGCACTCAAAACCTTCTGTGAGAGCTGTAAACTGTACTTTCGTTTGAGACCTTACTTGTCTGGTACTGAGGCCCAAGTGGCCCAAGACTTTTAAGTGGTGTGTGGAACACCCCAGCTTTGAGTTGCCAGTTCAGATTGGGGTTATCTGACACATTAAAGGACATGCTGGTTACTTACCCCTCTCCTGACACCCTAATCCAGAGGTCCTCAAACTTTTTAAATGGGGGGCCAGTTCATGGTCCCTCAGACCGTTGGAGGGCCGAACTATAGATATCAAAACATGAACAAATTCCTATGCACACTTATATATCTTATTAGTGGACTACCACTTTAAGTACGTTGCACAGTTTCCCCCCCCCCCCCCATTAGGTTGGCAGTATAGATCCCCCCACATTAGGTTGTAGTTCCCACACATTAGGGTTGGCAGTACAGTTCCCCCACATTAGGGTTGGCAGTACAGTTCCCCCACATTAGGTGCAGTACAATTCCCCCACATTAGGTGCAGTACTATTCCCCCACATTAGGTGCAGTACAATTCCCCACATTAGGTGCAGTACAATTCCCCCACATTAGGTGCAGTACAATTCCCCCACATTAGGTGCAGTACAATTCCCCCACATTAGGTTCAGTACAGTTCCCCCACATTAGGTGCAGTATAGTCCCCCCACATTAGTTGCAGTACAATTTCCCCACATTAGGTGCAGTATAGATCCCCCAAATTAGGTGCAGTATAGCTCCCCACATTAGGTGCAGAATGTTCGCCCACATTAGGTGCAGTATGTTCCCCCACAGACATACAGCCTCCAGCCATGGTGTATGGCTGAAGGCTGTATGCCTGTGTTCTGCCCCCACTTCAGTGATCCCACCACCGCTCCTCCCGTCCGGACATAGCAGTAAGTCCCGGGACCGAAGGAGCGGTGGTCGGAGCACCGAAGCTGACGTGCTGCTGGTAACAGTTACCTAGCTGGCCAGCGCACGTCCTCATCGCTGCCCCGCTCGTCCGCGCTCCGTTGCTATGGGCGCATGCACGGCGTCAGTGACATCCCTGCGTGCACCACCTTCCCGGCGGCCCCTGTGTTTTTAAAGTAAACACGGGGTCTCCGAGAGCGCATCCCTGTGTCCCGAAAACATCTTTCGGGACACAGGGATGTCCCAGGCAGCGGCGGGCCAGATAAATGTCCTCGGCGGGTCGCATTTGAGGACCCCTTCCCTAAACCAAGCAGTGACATTAGCTGTGCGCTTGGATAGACATTTGTTCTTCTTCCTCTGTCTTTCTATTTCTGCTTGACTCTTCTTCTGTTTTTCATCACCATCCTTTGTCCGAGGTGGAGTCCTTGCAGATAGGGCACATCCATACCCAAGAGGAATGCCAGGTTTCGCCAGGTCTACAGGCTGTGTTTCTACTGTGGAGAGGACACACACTTCATCGGGTCTTGTCTCAAGCGTCCACATCCAAGTGGTAATCGTGGAGGCCACTTGGGAGCACAGTACAGGTATGTTTTGCCTCACAAGAATCTAAGCCTGGCAGCATCCCTTAGGGTGGCAATAATTTATCCCTCGGTTTGTTCTGATTTGCCATCTGGGGGTGCTAATAAGCCAATTGATATTGTGCAAGTAACATCTGAATCTGTGATAAGCGAGGACGTTACTGAGGAGGATTGTGAGGACACCAATAAGTGGTATGACATTGAGGATGAGGAGATTGATGATCCATCTGTATCCAAGCCGGTTCCTTTGTTCTCCTTGGTTGTTGAGGCCCCTAGTAAAAGAGGGGGTACTTTAGTGACTCAACCGTGTTTGACCCGCAGGGTTAAACTTCCCTGAGTTTTGCCTTGGCCTGGTTGCTTGGCTACGCCCTAGCCAATCTGATTTGTGAGCAGCTAACCAGGCTGCCTCCACCTGTGGGGATAGCTACTTCAATCCAGCTCACTCTGCTTGCAATTTCCAGGTAAAAAACTTTCTTCTGCTCTTTTGTTTTTGTAATTTGCTGTCTCCAGTTGACCCGGCTAGCCTAACCCCGATTTCTGTGTTTGTGTTTTTAGATTTACTTTTATTAGTTTTGTGTGCCTCCAGCTGTTTTCCGACTCAGACTGTTTTGTATTTTATTGTTTGGACAACGCTGCCCCAGGACTTAGCACGGGAGTTTGTCATTGTGGTTGTCAATCCATCTCTTAGGGCGGATAGGCAATAGATAGGGACAGTGGCTGTGGGTGTGTTAGAGCTTCATTGTTCCCTGCCCATACATGACATTTTCACAGACCCAATACCTGTATTTGCCTTTATCCTGCAATATAGAATCTTTGTTCACTCTGGTAGAGCAAATGCCAGGTCTGACTCAGCTGATCCAGAAATTAGCTGAGAGACTTTAGCAATATGAGTCTTTTCAGTCCCAGTCTAGTTTAGTTCAGAACCTGACTGAGAGTTTGCATAGCCAGGAGCAGTTAATTTAAGGGCTGCTAACCAGAATCCAGGAGCTGGAGTCAGCCTGTTCTTTGGTATCTTCTGTTCCCACTTCAGCTCCTTTGGAACCGCAGATTAATCTCCCGGATAGTTTTTTCTGTTAGCCGGATAGCACTCAAAACCTTCTGTGAGAGCTGTAAACTGTACTTTCTTTTGAGACCTTACTTGTCTGGTACTGAGGCACAAAGAGTTGGAATTATTATGTCTCTTTTGAAAGAGGATGCCCAGGAATGGTTATTTTCCCTTGATCCCAATGCCTCTGAGTTGTCCTCAGTAGATTCATTGTTGGCAGGATTGGGTGTTTTGAACACAGAACCTGACAGAGCTGCACATGCTGAATCTTAGATGCGCACATTAAAACAGGGATGCTGACCAGTAGAGGAGTACTGTGCAGACTTTTAAGTAGTGTGTGGCCTCTAAATGGAACACCCTAGCTTTGATTTTTCAGTTCAGATTGGAGTTATCTGACACCATAAAGGACATGCTGGTTACTTACCCCTCTCCTGACACCCTAAACCAAGCAATGACTTTAGCTGTGCACTTGGATAGATGTCTGTTCTTCTACCTCTGTCTCTCTATTTCTGCCTGACTCTTCTCCTGTTTCTCATCACCAACCTTTGTCCAAGGTGAAGCCCATGCAGATAGGGCACATCCATACCCAAGAGGAATGCAGGAGATTTCGCCTGGTCTACGGGCTGTGTTTCTACTGTGGAGAGGACACACACTTCATCAGATCTTGTATCAAGCGTCCGCATCCAAGTGGTAATCGTGGAGGCCACTTGGGCGCACAGCACAGGTATGTCTCGCCTCACAAGCATCTAAGCCTGGCAGCATCCCTTTGGGTGGCAATAATTTATCCCTCGGTTTGTTCTGATTTGCCATCTAGGGGTGCTAATAAGCCAGTTGATATTGTGCAAGTTACATCAGACTCTTTGATAAGTGAGGACATTACTGAGGAGGATTATGAGGACACCAATAAGTGTCGTGACATTGAGGATGAGGAGATTGATGCATCCATCTGTATCCAAACTGGTTCCTTTGTTCTCCTAAGTTGTTGAGGGCCCCTAGTAAAGGGGGGGGGGGGTTACTGTAGTCAATTGTCCGTATTAAACTTCCCTGAGTTTTGTCTTGGCCTGGTTGCTTGGCTACACCCTAGCACATCTGGGTTGTGAGCAGCTAACCAGGCTGTGGGATAGCTGCTTAAATCCAGCTCACTCTGTTCACAATTTCCAGTGAAAAAAACCTTTCTTCTGCTCTTGTGCTTTGGTACTTTGCTATCTCCACTTGCTGACCCGGTTAGCCTAACCCCGATTTCGGTGTATGTGTTTTTAGATTTACTTTTGCTAGTTTTGTGTGCCTCCAGCTGTTCTCCGACTCCGACTGTTTTGTATTTTATTGTTTTGACAACACTGCCCCAGCACTTAGCACGGAGGGTTTGTCATTGTGGTTGTCAATCCGTCTCTTAGGGCGGATAGGCAATAGGTAGGGACAGTGGCTGTGGGTGAGTTAGGGCTTCACTGTTCCCTGCCCATATGTGAGAGTTTCGGATTAGTTTCACCCCTGCTACTATACACCTAATGGCCCAAAGTTAAGGTGTAATGCTGTATGCATCGCAGCCTATGCTCATGACAGTCATTGGGCCGGACACTCTTCACCTGGCCCAGCCACTCAATATATTTACTGTACAGGAGCAGGGACGTCTGCTTTTGTTGGGAGTCCATGCTCTTTTACATTCAGTACTTTGCGTGGGCAATCAGGGCACTTCAAAATCCGGACCTGAATCAAATTTACCAAATCAGACCCAAAATAGATCTTAGGAAGTTTACTCATCTCTACTGAGTGGTCCAAACAACCAGTCAACCATTCTTCACAATATAGTAACTGTACATACCTTGTCCTGATGTCCAGTCCACATCTATGACATTGCTTATGGAGATCACCCAGAGAAAAGTGATCTGGGGATTCCTTGTGAGAAAGTTCACATAATCTAGCAAGAGGTTAGGAATGAATTACTCACTATCCCGTTTACTCAGCTCCATGGTTCCGCACTACCATGAATCTTTCAGTACGTTCACATCTCTTGTAGGCTGTTGTTACAGTGATCACAGTCTTCCTTCTATTCCATTAACAAGAACAGGTAATAAAAATCTACTTGCTTTAAGGTTACTGGACCACAATGGGTATAAAACCGTGGTTTTCAAAAATCCTCAAAAACTACCATGCTGGGATATCAAATTAAAATAAACTGTATCTAGATTTTAGATGATAAATGGGCCCTCTTAGAAGAGGACCAAAGGGTCAGGTACATAGTAAAATGGTCAAAAAAGTTTGAACAAAGACAACAGTTCACCAACTTGTAACCCTAATGTCTTGATCCAGAGGAAGGCAAAATCTCCTTATGGAGCAGATACCATTTGCCTCATACTAGGGGAAAATTATTTACCAACTCCAAATATCAACATCCCATCTGCAGTGGTCATCGATATCATGGTAAATCCTCACAATGTACTACTGTACAGACTCTGAACTTCAAGATATTTCACTACTCTTCACTACATTTTACAAATCACCTTTTTCGAAGACTTGCTTTTGCCAAACCCATAACTTTTAGAGTACATTACCACCAGACCATAATACGTCTTGTAATATAAGGCCGGTGGGTTACAGAACATCAATTATTTAGGGGAATAACTTTGCTGAACTTCATGACATTTTTGAATGTTAACATTTGTTATTTCAGGCACAAAATATCCCAAATAGTAATTACCTAGGAATGACCCCGCTGTGAATTGCCGTAAGGAACGCTACAGCTCAATACTAAAGTTCTAAAACTTTTTTTTCTCTCCACAAATATAACTCCTTTAAGCTCTGGCCAAGAAAGGCATAAGGTCAGTCTAACGTCTTAATGTCTTGCTGGTCTTTACTGTTCCAGGTATGTAATAGTCTATTTGACGCCAAACACAAGTGAAGGCCGTGTACTATAAAACATACATAGTAAAGGTCATGCACATTTTATAAACCCCACAATTATATAATGGAATATCTGTCATCTCGGCATATCAGGAGCTATTTTAAAGGGCAATCACCAAATTTATTGGTTGTCTGCTTTGGGCTATGCTTTTTGTTAAAGAATTCCCAAGAGGATCAGCTGATCACTTACTGCTAAGTTGATTGTATTCCGTGTAAGCAGCCAGTCTGTTACTCCTTGCTTGTGTTTGATAGCCTTTGCATCTCTTGAATTTACTCCTTGCTTGATCTTTCCCGTATATTTTGACCCTTTGCTCAGTGACTCAACTATTCTTCTGACTTTAGTATTTGTGAGCTCTCTTGGTTTGGCCCATCTGATTACTCATTTACTGTTTGTCTGTTTTTCCTGTGTTTTGTTCCTTGGGCTATGCTTGTTAATCCCTTGTGTCCTGACTTTCTACCCTGACTTCCTTACAGTGTTTGTTTATTGGACTTATTTACGCTTTGCAGTGTAGCAGAGTAGGGTCCAGCACCGTGGTTGAGGCCATTCTTTTAAGTATGTGGGTACCCCGAAAGGCAGGAACAGTGGTCTGGATGATCTTAGGGCTGCATTTTCCCCTGTTCTATATGACACTAACCCTTCAAGGTTTATATAGACACAGCAGCACATAAAATGCAAACAAGCTACGGTACCAACCATAGTCAGAGGTGCATTTGAGCCTTTTCAGGTATTAGGACCCAGGCATTGCTACCTATGCACTCTCTTTGTCTACACTCCTAAGCATAGCCCCAGACATGCTGCTGTTTCTTGACAAATGAAATCACAGAAATGACAATCCCCAATGAATGAGACCCATTCCTTAAATGGAGGTCTTTAGGGTCACACCATACAGATCCATGATCGAAAAAAGATCATAGAAAACATAACATTTATTTGTATCTTTAATAAATAGACAAGAACTAGGCTTGACAAAACAAAACACCCAAAAATTGTGTCCTAAAAGAGAAGCCCATCAGGCATCTACATCTGACAAACTTTACGAGGATTAGTGATCCTACCTCATGATAGAGTACACTAAGACAAGGGGGAGGATAAAGTAGTAACTCCAACCATGTTGACGTGCCCTGTCCTGCAGTATAGTTAGGGAATGTTCTGGGATATTTGATATAATGTTATCTTATTAGCGATAAGTACATCTATGCTCAATAGCACAGAGAACGATGTTCGGTTCCTATTTTTTTTCTAGTCCTAACATGTTTCCCCCAAATAGCCGTGTTCATCAGGGAATTGTTAATCAAATAGCACAATAATGATCACACAACTTGTGGATAGATCTGCCTAAGATAGCTGATAATAAGTACACCAAGTCTGGAGTTACCAAGCCAGTCAGGTTAGATAAAAGGGATTATAAAAGCTACAGCCTGTGGGGATATATAGCCGCCAGACACTGGATAGACAAGCCAATAGTAGCTAAATCCAGGCTCTCTGTGAAGAAACACATGGTCCCAAAACACACATCTCATGATGGGTAATAGCAAAGTGTTGTCTCCAGACCTTCACAACCTAATTGTTCTAAAACATAACAATGGCTTTTGTTACAGGTGCATTTCTAAGCTTCTGAATGTTCCAGTGAACAATGTTGGGGCCATAATACATAATATATTTACCGTATATACTCGAGTATAAGCCGACCCGAGTATAAGCCGAGACCCCTAATTTCAACCCAAAATCCCAGGAAAAGTTATTGACTCGAGTATAAGCCTAGGGTGGGAAATACCTCATCCCCCCCTGTCATCATCCAGACCCGTCATTAACATCCTCATCATCATCCCCTTGTCATCATCCCACACATCCCCCCTTCATCATCCTCTTATCATCCCACACATCCCCCCTTCATCATCCCCTTATCATCCCACACATCCCCCCTTCATCATCCCCTTGTCATCATCCCACACATCCCCCCTTCATCATCCCCTTATCATCCCGCACATCCCCCCTTCATCATCCCCTTATCATCCCACACATCCCCCCTTCATCATCCCCTTGTCATCATCCCACACATCCCCCCTTCATCATCCCCTTATCATCCCACACCCCCCCTTCATCATCCCCACCCCCCTTCATCATCCCCACACCCCCCCTTCATCATCCTCTTCTCATCATTCGCCCTCAGTGGTCTTCAACCTGCGGACCTCCAGGGGTTTCAAAACTACAACTCCCAGCAAGCCCGGGCAGCCATCGGCTGTCCGGGCTTGCTGGGAGTTGTAGTTTTGAAACCTCCGGAGGTCCGCAGGTTGAAGACCACTGCGGCCTTCAACATCATCCAGCCCCCTCTCACCCCCTTTAGTTCTGAGTACTCACCTCCGCTCGGCGCTGGTCCGGTCCTGCAGGGCTGTCTGGTGAGGAGGTGGTCCGGTGAGGAGGTGGTCCGGGCTGCTATCTTCACCGGGGGCGCCTCTTCTCCGCGCTTCCGGCCCGGAATAGAGGCGTTGCCTTGACAATGACGCAGAATTACGTTGGCAATGAACGCACCTCTGCGTCGTTGTCACGGCAACGTGACTATTCTGAGGCCGGGCCCGAAGCGCTTAGAAGAGGCCTCCCCGGTGAAGATAGCAGCCCGGAACACTATCCCACCGGACCACCTCCTCACCGGACAGTCCTGCAGGACCGGACCAGCGCCGAGCGGAGGTGAGTACTCAGAACTAAAGGGGGTGAGAGGGGGCTGGATGATGTTGAAGGCCGCAGTGGTCTTCAACCTGCGGACCTCCGGAGGTTTCAAAACTACAACTCCCAGCAAGCCCGGACAGCCGATGGCTGCCCGGGCTTGCTGGGAGTTGTAGTTTTGAAACCTCTGGAGGTCCGCAGGTTGAAGACCACTGCGGGTGGGGGAGTTCACTCGAGTATAAGCCGAGGGGGGTGTTTTCAGCACGAAAAATCGTGCTGAAAAACTCGGCCTATACTCGAGTATATACGGTAATTATAAGGGACCTAGAACAATGTAAACAATGTAAACTTGCAATGTTTTCGACATTAGATTTATACGTTTGTAAATCACAAGCTTGTTATTCCCAAATCTAATAGTTATTTGTGGTACACAACCAATTCCCTTGTAAAGAAACGACTGAAATTCGAATAGCACCAAGTCAGAGGAAAGTAGAGCACAAACCTTGCTGTATATTTTATACTTTTCTGCCTCTCTTTCTCATTCAAGTCAAAAATAATTCCTCTTTCATAAAGTGACTTAGAGGTTACCCAAAGAATTATGCAGCACTTCCATGAGCTCCGGTCGTCCATGGGGGGAAATTTGTAATGCTAAAACATCCAGCCAGGCCCGGCATTTATATGTATTTCCAGCTACTGCACATTTAATTCTATATTTTAAGGATCAAGATGTTTTTTCCAATATTTTCTTGTTTTTGATTTGTAACCAAAATTCCCCTTAAGAAATGTTTCCATCTTCAATGAACCTCACTCTCACACAACCTCGCTGTAGGGCAGGATGACATGGGGCGCATCCGCAGCATATTTCATGCTGCGGATGTGCTGATGGTGTGGGTGCATCCACAGTGGGAAATACTCTGCGGATGGGCCCCATGTGACCGCGCCTTAGGGTAAATTTGTGTAATTACTTATTTAAAGAGTAATCTTTAGGGTATGATAACGTTGAGTAACTAGATAGGAATCTCCGCTAGCAGAATCTCCGCTCGCGGGGCTTCTGCGAGCAGAGATTCCTTCTGGCGGCGACCGATGAAAAAAACACTTCAGCGGTAAGACCGCATGGCCCTGCGCCATCACCATCGACAACAATGCAGTGCTCATGGATTCCCCGCAAAGAATGAACAGGTTCTTTCTTTGCATGGATCAATTTTGCTGCTGAAATCCGGCAGTGTAAGTTGGTCCCATTCACACTAATGTTAAGGGTTCACACCACAGAATACCGACGCGCAATTCAGCATGCAGAATTCCACACCGATTCCTCAGTGTGAACATAACCAAAAAAGGGAAGAGAACAAGCTCTAAAAGGACATTTAAAAATATATAGTAAGTCTAGTGAACACTAGTGAGAATAGTTATGCAGCTATAGAAATGTGCCAGTGCTGTACCTTTGTATGCCTGTAAATGCATTTCATATATTGTACAACATTGTTTCCTAACTGCGTGTTAAAGGGGTACTCCTGTGGAAAATTTTGTTTTAATTTTTTTCAAATCAACTGGTGGCAGAAAGTTCTACAGATTTGTAAATTACTTGTATTAAAAAAAAAAAAAAAAAAAAAGCATAATCCATAATTCCAGTATTTATCAGCTGCTGTATTCTCCATAGGAAGGTGTGTAGTTCTTTCCAGTCTGAGCTCAGTGCTCTCTGCTGACACCTCTGTTTGTGTCCCCATAGCAAACCTATCCTGCTCTGGACAGTTCCTGACAAGGACAGAGGTGTCAGCAGAGAGCACTGTGGTCAAACTGAAAAGAACTGCACAACTTCCTCTGGAGAAAACAGCAGCTCATGAGTACTGGAAGGATTCATATTTTTTATATAAGTAATTTACAAATCTGTATAACTTTCTGGCACAAGTTGAAAACATTTGTACCCCTTTAATACAGCCTCTGGTCTCTGAGGAATGCAATAATAATGTCTCACATTTCTCAATACATGTGATTTGTATTTGCTTGACTGAATTCTTGATTTAAAATTTTGGAACATTGTCGAACATGTGTGGAGAAAAAAAGGTGCACTGCATAATAGTGTTCCATAAATTACGTAGGTTTTTGAATATGTCCCCTCCATGTTGCATCAGGTGTGTTCCGACCATTCCCACTGAATATATCTATATTGAAGCAAACCTGTTTCTTTCTGTTCTCATGTTCTCAGCTATACAACAGAGATAAAATAAGCAACACAAAATTACAAGCCCCGGGGCTTCCTTCTTTTGGAATGATGGAGTACGGCTGTAAATCGCTTGTCCTAAAAATCTACATTTCCGCTTACTTTAATTGCTCCGCAAACATTTATATAATTAAGATGAGCGATAATACTTAGCACATGATTCAGATCTGTGCACATAATACATTCATTATGGGGCTCAAAAAAGACTCAAATGATCAATTATATATGTTTTTAATATATATATATATATATATATATATATTAAAATATATATATGTGTATATATATATATATATATATATGTATATATATATAATTATGTATATGTATAATATATATATATATATATATATATATATATATATATATATATATATAGTGGAATATGCAAAGCAGCTCATTACATCACCTTTTCAGGTAATGTTCCCTGGTATCAGCTATTTATATATATATATATATATATATATATATATATATATATATATATATATATATTCAAAACTACAATCAGGGGAGTCGCCAGGGGGGGATAAAGGGGGCTGTAGCCCTGGGTGTTGGCACCACCGCTTCTCATTGTTTTAGTGGCCACTGTGCAATAGCCCGGGTATGCCACCTAATGTGTGGAAACTGCTACCTAATGTGGAGAAACTATGCTACCTAATGTGGGGAAACTGTTACCTAATGTGGGAAAACTGTGCTACCTAATGTGGTGAAACTGCACTACCTAATGTGGGGAAACTACGCTACCTAATGTGGGGAACTATGCTGCCACCCTAATGTGGGGAAACTGTGCTACCTAATGTGGGGGAACTATGCTGCCTAACTAATGTGCGGGAACTATGCTGCCTACCTAATGGGGGAAAACCATGCTGCCTATCTAATGTGGGGGAACTATGCTGCCTATCTTATGTGGGGGAACTATGCTGCCTATCTAAGGTGGGGAAACTATGCCTGGACCTGGAAGGGCTGGCTTGGCAGAAAGGCATTTGACCCACATGGTGAAGAGGTTGGGTAGAGGTGTTGGCTCCACCACAACCCCACTACCATCTTATGTCCCTCTGTAGATGTAAGAAAACTACAACTTTCAGCATGCCCATACTGGGCTTGCTTGGAGTTGTAGTTTTGCAACATTTAGAGAAACCTTGGTTGTAAAAAATGAAAGGCTTCCAAAACAGTGTTCGCCCGCAATCTTAGTTTTTCTATACATGCAAATATGGCTGTAACTGGCTCTACCTCTCCCGCCGCTCCTAACTGATCTTCACTGCACATGTGACGCTTCCTGACAAACGCAGTGAAGACCAGTTAGGAGCGTAGGGGAGAGGGAGAGGGAGGGGGGATGAATATTCATAAGAGTCAGCGACACTAGGCTCCTGAAAACCCTGCCACAGTTACAGCCACATTTTCATACATAGAAAAACTAAGTGTAATGTCCGTTTATTTGTTTTTGTATTTTTCTGTTTAGGTGTGTATTCACACACTAGTTTGTTCAGAGCAGTTTGCTATTCTACCGGTATAGGGAATAGTTAATTCTCTGAAAGAATTAGAACTCGGGTAAATTTATTTAACCAGAGTTCTCCTGCATTCAGGTGCTGGTTATGCAGTGCCATACTATGATGTCTGTTACTTTAATGCCACTATGTATGTTTGTGCAATATTCTGACTATGTCTGCTTGAGCATTTACCTTGTATTTATCTTGTCATTTTATCTGGGTTTTTATCCATGGTTATATAGCATGCTCCTTGTATTTTAATTTGTGTTACTTTAGTCGGTTTTAGGATTATGTTTGTTCGTTCTGCTCTGTCTGTGTTCACACTGTGTCTGAGTCTTGCTTGTACCCTGTGCTCTGTATGTTATATTTCTGTTTGCTATTCTAGAGTCTATTCAGACTCATCTGGTTCTAGTCTAGTGTTTCATCTATTATATATCCGTTTACTACTGGGTCAGCACTTTGTCCACACGGTGGAGTGTGTCTGCTGGCCAGAGTAACCTATTTGGCTTCATTATTAATGGCTACTCCTTTTGTGGAGTGGGGTGTCCAGTTTGTTTGCTCAGTGTACCAGTGTGAACAATGTCTTATGTTTTCTTATCAGTTTGCATGTTTATATTCTGCCCTGTTAGTATTTGTATCCTGTTTGGTATATCTGGTTGTATAGTTGTTTTCCGTTTCTGTCCTGTGACCAACTATGTATATTATGTGCAACGCAAAAAAAGAAACACAGCCGCACATCCACCATTTGTAATTTGATCTACTTGCTTCTCAGCATAATTTCAAAAACTAACAGGTTGTTAGTATACATTTTGATCAAAAAGTTCAAGCCCACTCGCCACGTCAAGGCGACCACTGCCTCTGAGACCACATGCCCAACAGACAAAGCATCACAGAAACAATGGCCGCCACAGAGAACCACACCAGCATGAAAGCTACCATGTGCTCACTGCCAGAGGGCTGGGAGAATGGTAGGAGGAAACCCTTATGCAGTTTCCTGCTAATTAAAAATGCCTGGGCCAAATGGGTGGAGTGGAGTGCTGGCTGTGGAAGAAGGGAGTGACTACAAATGTGCAACGCAAAAAGAGAAACACAGCCACACATCCACCATTTGTAATTTGATCTACTTGCTTCTCAGCATAATTTCAAAAACTAACAGGTTGTTAGTTTACATTTTGATCAAAAAGTACAAGCCCACTCGCCACGTCAAGGCCACCTCGTTGGAGTGGGACCCTAACCTAACACTGGCGTAGCGCGTGGCGGCGACCACTGCTTCCGAGACCTCATGCCCAACGGGGGGAGCGTCCCAGTGGCCAGGCAGCCCCACTACTGCCCGACCAAGCCCCTGCCTCTGGGCCACTCCACCCCACAGACAAACCAACAGAGAAACAATGGCGGCCACAGAGAACCACACCATCATGAAACCTAACATGTGCTCACTGCCAGAGGGCTGGGAGAATGGTAGGAGGAAACCCTTCTGCAGTTTCCTGCTAATTAAAAATGCCTGGGCCAAATGGGTGGAGTGGAGTGCTGGCTGTGGAAGAAGGGAGTGACTACAAATGTGCAACGCAAAAAGAGAAACACAGCCGCACATCCACCATTTGTAATTTGATCTACTTGCTTCTCAGCATAATTTCAAAAACTAACAGGTTGTTAGTTTACATTTTGATCAAAAAGCCAGAGCCAGGGGCTTGGTCGGGCAGTAGTGGGGCTGCCTGGCCACTGGGTCGCTCCCCCCATTGGGCATGGGGTCTCGCAGGCAGTGGTCGCCGCCAGGGGCTATGCCAGTGTCAGGTTAGGGACCCACTCTAACGAGGTGGCCTTGACGTGGCGAGTGGGCATGTACTTTTTGATCAAAATGTATACTAACAACCTGTTAGTTTTTGAAATTATGCTGAGAAGCAAGTAGATCAAATTACAAATGGTGGATGTGCAGCTGTGTTTCTCTCTTTGTGTTGTACATTTGCAGTCTCTCCCTTCTTCCATAGCCTGCACTCCACTCCACCCATTTGGCCCGGGCATTTTTAATTAGCAGGAAACTGCATAAGGGTTTGCTCCTACCATTCTCCCAGCCCTCTGGCAGTGAGCACATGGTAGGTTTCATACTGGTGTCGTTCTCTGTGGCAGCCATTGTTTCTGTGATGCTTTGTCTGTGGTGTGGAGTGGCCCAGAGCCAGGGGCTTGGTCGGGCATGGGGTCTCAAAGGCAGTGGTTGCCACTGGGGGCTACGCCAGTAACTAGGTGGCCTTGACGTGGTGAGTGGGCATGTACTTTTTGATCAAAATGTATACTAACAACCTGTTAGTTTTTGAAATTATGCTGAGAAGCAAGTAGATCAAATTACAAATGGTGGATGTGCGGCTGTGTTTCTCTCTTTGTGTTGTACATATGCATATTATGTATTTTTACGCCACTGCACTTTAGCGCAGGAAGGGACCGATGCCCAGTTGTCGAACCATAGTTTCCCTTACTCCCAGTCGGTCATGACACTAAGATTGCGGGCGAACGGCCAGGCGGATCCGGGCAATGTTGGGATCATATGAGTTCCCTGCAATATCCGGCAGTACCTGTGGTTAGTGTGGGAGTGAACATGTGACAGTTTTCCTTTAAAAAAGACACATGTCCATCAAGTTTAACCAAGTAGGTAAAGGAAGGGATAAACTGTTCTTTAAATTCATAGTTCTTATGGTAAAGAAGGCATGTCACCCTTGGAAACTAAACCATTTTTTTCCTCCAGGGAGTGTCCCCATGTCTTATGAGGGGATTTTACCAGGAAGAGTTTTGTTCTATATTTTTGTATGGGGCATTTATATACGTAACTAAGTTTATCATATCCTCCCTCTTTCCATGATGTTCCATGTGTCTTATTAGTTTAGTTGTGTGTCTCTGTTCCCTTTCCAGCTGCATAATGTACCTTTTATGAACCGAAGCCCAAAATTGAACATCATATTCAAGGTGAGGCCATAGGGGTTGTATTATGTCCCTGTCCCTCGAATCCATGTCTCTTTTGATAAAAGAAAAATAGAAGGAAATTAATGAATCAAGATAGAAAAGTAGAAGATTAGGGGATGATTATCCCAGAGTTAGACAAATGATGATAGAAAAGGTAAAAGTAAATATGATCGCACATTACGACCGCTCAAACCTCCCTATATCGATATTCCTCTTTCTATAAATTCAGCTCAATCTGACCAAACCTGGGGAAAATGTAAAAGACGATTATCAGAAACCACCGATTAATTCCAATCTCCTAACTGTCATTACTCTATTAGTCAATGCTTGAATGGAAGGGGAAGTCGTTTGGTTCCAATTTGGTTCCTATTAGGCATTTTGCCGCAGTCAAAATATAGTGGAAGAGTCTGAGATGTACAGTCCCAAAAATTGTGAGGGACTGAGCCAATCTCTGCGTTGTATCTCCAACATCTGGAGGACACTTGTATGTAAAAATGACTTATCCCCTATCTTATGCTCCGAATGACAAAGGTGCTGTCCTAGAGATCGCGGGGGTCCCCAGCAGCGGGACATTTCAATAGGGGGTAAGATGTTCCCAACGGAATACCCCTTTAAGGCCAACATCTGCTGCGTCCCTAAGTGGTTAAAGGGGTTGTAATGGGGGGGGGGTGTGACACAATTTTCTACCCGCATCGCACCGGGTGACACAGACCCTGGCAACGCCACAGGTCACAGAATCAGTAAATGATATTGAGGTATCAGAAAAGTGTCCAGCCATCCCATATATCAGTGTTTCCCAACCAGTATGCATCCAGTAGCTGTATGGACAAGCTTGGAATTGTAGTTTTGCAACAGTTGGAGGCACCCTGGTTGGGAAGCACTGCTCTGTCTTCTATCTATCTATCTATCTATCTATACATCTCATATATATCTATGTATCAAAACACTCCTTGCAATAATCTCCTGTGGAGACTGAAATAGTGAATAAATATAAAAAATAAAAATAAAAAATAAATTGTAATAAATGTGAATAAGGCCATTTCCTAATAAAAGTTTAAATCACCCACCTTGTATGGACCTATAGAATAAAGATAAGGTGTCATTTCTACAAAAAAAAAAAAAAAAACGTGCACTGAGCAGAAACTGAAGCCTCCAAAAGTTGCAAAATTGCATTTTTATTTTATTTTACCCCACATTTTTTTTTCTTTTGTTGTAAAACAAATTATGTCAGTACAGTGGGGATCAAAAGTTTGAGCACCCCAGGTAAAAAATGTTATTAATGTGCATAAAGAAGCCAAGAAAAGATGGAAAAATCTCCAAAAGGCATCAAATTACAGATTAAACATTCTTATAATATGTTCAAAATAACAGAAAACTAAAAAAAGGCATCTGCAAAAGTTTGGGCACCCTGCTGAATTTATAGCTTGCACTGCCCCCTTTGCAAAGCTGAAACCTGCCAGTGTCATGGTTTGTTTTCAATCATCAATCATCTTCTGGGAAGACCAGGTGATGTCAATCTCAAAGGTTTTAAATGCCCAGACTCATCTGACCTTGCCCCTACAATCAGCACCATGGGTTCTTCTAAGCAGTTGTCTAGAAATCTGAAACTGAAAATAGGTGACGCTCATAAAGCTGGAGAAGATAGCAAAACGTTTTCGTATGTCAATATCCTCTGTTCAGAATGTAATTAAGAAATGGCAGTCATCAGGAACAGTGGAAGTTAAAGCAAGATCTGTAAGACCAAGAAAAATATCAGACAGAACAGCTCGCAGGATTGTGAGAAAAACTATTCAAGACCCATGTTTGACTGCACAATCCCTCCAGAAAGATCTGGCAGACACTGGCGCTACACTACACTATTCCACTATAAAGAGATACTTGATTAAATATGGTCTTCATGGAAGAGTCTTCAGAAGAAAACATCTTCTACGTCCTCACCACAAAAATCATCATTTGAACTTTGCAAATGAACATATAGACAAACCTGATGCATTTTGTAAACAAGTTCTGTGGACTGATGAGGTTAAAATTGAACTTTTTGACCGGAGTGAGCAAAGGTACATTTGGAGAAGAAGGGGAACAGAATTTAATGAAAATAACCTCTGTCCAACTGTTAAGCATGGGGGTGGATCAAGCATGCTTTGGGGTTGTATTGCAGCCAGTGGCACAGGGAACATCTCACAAGTATAAGGAAAAATGGATTCAATAAAATTTCAACAAATTTTGGATGCTAACTTGATGCCATCTGTGAAAAAGCTGAAGTTAAAGAGAGGATGGCTTCTACAAATGGATAATGATCCTAAACACACCTCAAAATCCATGGGGGATTACATAAAGAGGCATAAACTGAAGGATTTGCCATGGCCTTCATAATCTCCTGACCTCAACATAATTGAAAATCTATGGATAGACCTTAAAAGAGCAGTGCGTGACAGACATCCCAGAAATCTCAAAGAACTGGAAGACTTTTGTAAGGAAGAATGGGCAAAGATACCTCAATTAAGAATTGAAAGACTCTTGACTGGCTACAAAAAGCGTTTACAAGCTGTGATACTTGCCAAAGGGGGCAGTACAAGATATTAACTCTGCAGGGTGCCCAAACTTTTGCAGTTGCCATTGTTTTGTTTTCTGTTATTTTGAAAGTGTAAATGATGGAAATAAAATCTAACTTTTGTTGGCATATTATAAGAATGTCTAATCTGTAATTTGATGCCTTTTGGAGATTTTTCCATCTTTCCTTGGCTTCTTTATGCACATTAATACAAATTTTTACCTGGGGTGCCAAAACTTTTGATCCCCACTGTACAACGTACAATTGGTGGCACAAAAAATAAGCCCTCATATGGCTGTGGCTTATACATGGGTGGGCGCCCAGGGACCCCATGATTATCTATTGCCTGGGCGCCCCATGAGTTGTCAGTCCACCCCTGGTCTCCTTACCTGCTTCCTACTGCCGATCGCAGATTCACTGATGTAACCTGGCTTAGTCAGGCTATATCAGTGGATTGCTGATCACACTGTATAATGCTATGCCATACGCATAGCATTATACAGTAAATGCAATATGATGATTGTATATCAACGTTTCTAAAATTATATATAACTCCCTTGCCAAATAAAAAATTAAATTACCCTTATTTTAAAAGTTTACAAAAAACTAAAACAAAAAAAAGTTAACATATTTGGTATTACTGCATGCGGAAATGTCCACACGGTAAACGGCGTTAACTTAAAAAAATATCAAACACCAAAAATTTTAACAGATTTTTATTCACATCATATATCAGAAAAAACAGAAAAAACATCATAAAAAGTAATCAAACAGTCCCATCAAAGCAAAAATGGTACATATGAAAACTAACGATCATGGTGCAAAAAAAATGAGCTCTCATATCTCCCCATATACAGAAAAATATAAAAAGTTATAGGGGGTCAGAAAAGGATAATTTTATGCATATGAATTTTGATTAAAAAAGTTCTACAAAGTTCTACAATAATAGAAACACAATATAAATTGAGTATCGTTTTAATTGCATTGACCTACAGATTAAACATAATGTATCATTTTTACCATAAAGTGCACTGCATAAAAACCAAACCCCCCAAAATTAGTAAAATTGCAGTTTTCCGCCTGCAAATATTCCGCCCGCCTGCAAATCTTAATTTTCTTTGTTTCTTATGGTAAAATGAAAGAGGTCCTTTGGTCTCGCAAAAAAACAAGCCCATATTAGTCTGTAGGTGAAAAAATTTAAGATCAGTCCATTGATAGGAAAAAGCAGTGCCGGTACTGCCCTCCAATCAGCAAAACGGCACCTGTGTAATACCTGGACCTTTCACACTTCTATCTCTTGCTTCGCTGCTATAGTGGTGCTCCATTACAACAAATTCTACAGTAGATCCAAATTTACAATAGAAGAGATTTGATGGCACTCACCAATAAAGCAGATAGGAATTATTTGGAGTCAGGTCCATTGATACACAAAATGGCTGACGGTCCGTTTCACGCTATGTCCAAGGCTTAGTGTGCTTAGTGCTTAGAGTAAAACGGCTTGTCGGCCATTGTGTGTATTCATAGACCTGACTGCAAATAAATCCTATATGCTTCATTGGTGAGTGCCGTCAAGTCTCTTCTATTGTGAAAAAATAAAAGAGTTATGGATTTTAAAAGGAGAGAAACTAAAAGCAAAAATGAAAATCGGCCTGGTTCTTAAGGCCAAAATGGACTTCGTCATTAAGGGGTTAAAGTATTCCTGTCATTTGAGAAAACTTATGGATGTCACAGAGACAAGTCAGATGTTTTGATCAGGTCGAGGTCTGGATCTTTAGACCCCGACTGATCATTATAAGAAGCCAGGAGAAGCGCCTCTTCAGAGCCCGTCTCCTGCATCGAGACAGAGAACACAGTAAACTATGAGGGGGGGGGGGGGGGGGGAGCTTTCAGCCACTCACAACTCCCGTCTCTATCTAGTGATTTGTAGGGGTCTGAAGGTCTTCTGTGACAGGAATACTTTACCCCTGGAGACAGTCCATACTAATGATTACCGGTTCCCAGATCAAGGTAACTCTCTCCCTTTACTCCCCGATGGAGGTACAATGCTGCAGGTTATTAGTATCCAAATGGATAACTTTACATATATCCACATTAAACCCCTTTCACCCAGTGGGTGCCCACACACTCTGCTGGTCCGAGTATCTGCACTGCACTACAAAGTATGGCGTCATCTGCAAAAATAGACTCCCAGCTATTAATAGCAATGCTCTACCTAAAGGTTGGATGTGGTACAAGGAATATGGATTACATGGCAGCTGTCTAGAGAAGTAACTGAACAGGCTAATATCACAGATAATAAAGGTGTCATTCTTTTTTTATTTTATTTTTTATTTTTTTATTCTTTTAGGTTTATCACCAATAATGGTTAAGTGTCACAAAAATCTCTGCAAGTCTACTTTTCCAAAATAAATCTATCTGTTATCTGTTTGTTTATCTATCTCATATCTATCTATTTATCTCATATCTATCTTTTTCCTATATCTATCTATCTATCTCATATCTATCTATCTATTTATCTCATATCTATCTTTTTCCTATATCTATCTATCTATCTATCTATCTATCTCATATCTATCTATCTATCTATTTATCTATCTATCCTCTATCTATCTATCGGAGGAAAACAGCAGCACTCGCAAGGTGCAGGTGAATAGTGTGTGGCTTTATTCACAAAGCATCAATAGTAGCGACGTTTCAGCCTTCTCTCAAGGCTGGACAAAGGCCTTGAGAGAAGGCTGAAACGTCGCTACTATTGATGCTTTGTGAATAAAGCCACACACTATTCACCTGCAACTTGCGAGTGCTGCTGTTTTCCTCCGATATTTACCTGGGACTTGGGACCGAGTCAACCAGCTAGCACCATCTCTCACATCGTAGTGCTGCCCGTTTCTTTCTATCTATCTATCTATCTATCTATCTATCTATCTATCTATCTCTTATCTATTCTATCTATATATCTCATATCTATCTATCCTCTATCTCATATCTATCTATCTATCTATCTATCTCATATCTATCTATCTATCTATCTATCTATCTATCTATCTATCTATCGCATATATGTCTATCTATCTATCTATCTATCTATCTATCTCATATCTATCTATCCTCTTTCTATTATCTATCTATCTCGTATATATCTATCTATCTATCTATCTATCTCATATCTATCTATCTATCTCATATCTATCTATCTCATATCTATCTATCTCATATCTATCGATCTATCTATCTCATATCTATCTATCTCATATCTATTTATCTATCTATCTCTAGCTCATACCTATCCATTTCCTATCTATCATCTATCTATCTATCATCTATATATCATCTATCTATCATCTATCTATCTATCTATCTCATATCTATCTATCTATCTAATAGAAGTTGTAGGAAAACAGCACATCCCAAAAAAATTATATTAAATGTATTATGGTGCTCGCAGGTCCAGACCCGGGTCAGGGATCAATTTTAAATAAAAAGAGAATATCCACAGCACACATCCAATGGGTGAAAAATCAAAGGTGGTTTATTCCATCAAACAGAGTGTCCAGAACAACGTTTCAACCAGCTCTCCTGGTCTTTTTCAAGCTCAGTATATCTAGTGTCTCACACATCTTATATAGGGGCGTTCATCAAATGCCATCAATAACAATGATCATACAATTAGTGCAGAATTATACAAAATTACTCATATAAAAAATTAACAACGTGCATACATTGTGTACATAAATATTACATATAGGAAAAACGTGCAAAAATTACATAGATATTATTCATGATCACAACCAATAGTGCTACATTTCTTAATTGGACATTATTATATAAATCATAACGTCCAGGTGATGGTTAAAAAGAATTAAAAACAAAATATACAGTGTCTATGGGAGCGCTCACTCACCGGTACATGATTAGGTGTTCCTGGCTTGTAAACATTACGAATGCGCATGTCTGTCGCGCTATCTAACAAATTCGTCTCATCGGCGTCACGTCACATCCGGCCGGGGCCACCAATGCCAGAAGTGCATCATCCATCGTCATGGCAACAAACCAACTGCATACTGCGCTTGCGTGCAGTGTAGTATACTAATCCGGCGCACGCGCACATCGCCTGCATATGCGCGGCAGCCATTTAACTTAAGGGAAAAGGTTCCATATATGAATACCGTGCGTTCATGAGCGCACGGCGGGCATATTAGAGACTGGAAAATCTGCCCTTACTCCGCTGTTAGCCATAATCAGGGTATAGAAGCAGTATGAGAAGGTAAGGTAAGTATATTGGCTCGGTACCCGGCACAATGAAGTGTCGGATGCCCAGACATATACCCGGCATCTCAACGGTCACCATCAATCAAGTGGATATCCGGAGAGGTCAGGTTCACATTACCTCAACCCAATGACCCTCACGGTCACTACCAGTTCAATGAATTCACCCCTAGGCATATGAGCAGAATTGTGCATGGACCAAATGTAAAAATAAATATAAAAAAAAAAAAAAATAAATAAAAAAAAAAACATTCTAGTTGCCATGACACAGATGTGCACCACCCAGATTGAGGCTCATCCTCATGAATGTGACAACACCTCGATGATGTAAATATCAACAATTTTATTAATGAGCAATATTACATCATAAATACACATCTTCCACTGTACTATCCGGTGAGCGAGGAAGTCTCCACATTAGTACACTGTAAAAAGAACAAGAAAAAATTGTTAATCAGAATATTAACACATTCATATTTATAATATTTATAGATCATACTGAGTATACTCAAACTGATGTACGAGGACATGGGCTACATCCTAAGCTCCCTATTTCCCCACAATCCTAGAAGATATTTTAAAATCCACATTTAAACCCTTTGGTTTCAAACAATCCAGTTCAAAAATCCATTTCAGTTCACGGCGCTTCAATAATGCCTGTCTATCCCCCCCTCTCTTTAGTGGTGGGATATGATCCACAATCATGAATTTCAGTTCACTTTCACTATGTCCCAAGTCCAAAAAATGTTTTGGTACCGGGAGATCCATTTTTTTTTTTCGAATAGTGTACCGATGTTGGTTTATCCGAGTTTTTATGTCCCATGTGGTCTCACCTACATAGATAAGACCACATGGGCACCAAAGTACATAAATTACATATGAGGAATTACAATTAAGACCGTTGAGATGCCGGGTATATGTCTGGGCATCCGACACTTCATTGTGCCGGGTACCGAGCCAATATACTTACCTTACCTTCTCATACTGCTTCTATACCCTGATTATGGCTAACAGCGGAGTAAGGGCAGATTTTCCAGTCTCTAATATGCCCGCCGTGCGCTCATGAACGCATGGTATTCATATATGGAACCTTTTCCCTTAAGTTAAATGGCTGCCGCGCATATGCAGGCGATGTGCGCGTGCGCCGGATTAGTATACTACACTGCACGCAAGCGCAGTATGCAGTTGGTTTGTTGCCATGACGATGGATGATGCACTTCCGGCATTGGTGGCCCCGGCCGGATGTGACGTGACGCCGATGAGACGAATTTGTTAGATAGCGCGACAGACATGCGCATTCGTAATGTTTACAAGCCAGGAACACCTAATCATGTACCGGTGAGTGAGCGCTCCCATAGACACTGTATATTTTGTTTTTAATTGTTTTTAACCATCACCTGGACGTTATGATTTATATAATAATGTCCAATTAAGAAATGTAGCACTATTGGTTGTGATCATGAATAATATCTATAATTTTTGCACGTTTTTCCTATATTTAATATTTATGTACACAATGTATGCACGTTGTTAATTTTTTATATGAGTAATTTTGTATAATTTTACACTAATTGTATGATTATTGTTATTGATGGCATTTGATGAACGCCCCTATATAAGATGTGTGAGACACTAGATATACTGAGCTTGAAAAAGACCAGGAGAGCTGGTTGAAACGTTGTTCTGGACACTCTGTTTGATGGAATAAACCACCTTTGATTTTTCACCCATTGGATGTGTGCTGTGGATATTCTCTTTTTATCTATCTATCTATCTATCTCATATCTATCTATCTATCTATCTATCTATCTCATATTTATCTATCTCATATCTATCTATCTATCTATCTATCTATCTATCTCATATCTATTTATCTATCTATCTCTAGCTCATATCTATCTATCTCATATCTATCTATCTATCTATCATCTATCTATCTATCTCACATCTATCTCTAGATCATATCTGTCTTTCTATCTATCTCACTTATTATCTTTTCCTTTGCAGTCCACTTAATGGTCACAGTCAGCGAATTCTTATTAATGTAATTTATACCACATGTTGCTAAATGTTTTCTGAGAAGTAAATTCCATAGAGCGAGTAGATCCGATAACAACACGAGCACAAGATACAATTCTCCTCCATGTAAACACAAATAGAAGATAACTATTAGTGGAGCATGTGTTTTCCATTGCCTGCTTTGTAACATCTCCATTTTTCTTGATATAAAAGAATCTATTTTTGTCTGCTCATCACGGGCAGTGGGGGACTTCATAGCTGACATTACAATGAGGAAAGGGGCCTCACACATTCCCATTTCATGTCATTACTGTCACATTTTACCTGTGTATTTAATGTCAATGCAGCTTATATATCACTATGATCATTACTGGGGTTAGTGGTGTGGAGCTGCAGTGAATCTGAACCAGTGTTGGGTTTATACAGAGTGCTCCAGGATTAGAAAAACATGGCTGCCGTCTTCCCAGACTGGATATATGTGATATTTAACCTCATCCTCGTTTTATTGGAGCTGAGCTGCAGTTTCAGACACAACCTGTGGACAAGTGTGGCACTGTTTCTGGAAAACACAGCAGCACCTCCTGAATACCCTCTAACTCCCAATCAATTGGGTGAGATTTATCAATACCTGTCCAGAGGAAAAGTTGCTGAGTTGCCCATAGCAGCCAATCAGATCACTTCCTTTATTTTTCAGATGCCTTTTCAAAAATGAAAGAAGCGATCTGATTGGTTGCTATGGTCAACTCAGCACCTTTTCCTCTGGACAGTTTTGACAAATCTTCCCCATAATGTATAAAAATGCAGATTTGCCTTTTTTTTTATTTCCAAACTCAACGTATCCCAGGAATCTATGAATCTATCACCACTTATGCTTGAGAGATTTAAAGTTTACAGCAATGCATAGTGCAGCACTGCTTGCTGTACTAGAGCGGGGACTACTGTCAAAAGGCTCTCTACATTGTTTCTGTGCTGCCCTATGGCCTATACTTTGCAGTAGAAATAGGCTATAAGGAGTTAAGTTGTGATGCATACTATCCACCACTTACTTGTAAGATAAGTAGGCAGTGATGCACAATGCATTAATGCTTACTGTTGAGGAGCAGGGAATCCTGTCAAACTTACAGGCGTCCCTGCATCTCTGTGGTTTCCTCCTCAGCTTGGTGTAAAGAAATCAACTGTGGGAGCAATTATTAGAAAATGGAAGACATAAAAGGCCACTGATAATCTCCCACGATCTGGGGCTCCACGCAAGATCCCACCCTGTGGTGTCAAAATGATCACAAGTACGGTGAACAATCCCAGAACCACACAGGGGGACCTAGTGAATGACCTGCAGAGAGCTGCAGAGAGCTTCCAGAAACAGTGCCACACTGTCCACAGGTTGTGTCTGAAACTGCAGCTCAGCTCCAATTAAATGAACGAGGATGAGGTGAAATATCACATATAACCAAGGCTACCATCAGTAACAAATAGTGTTGCTCGCGAAAATTTGCAATGCAATTTGCGATTATTCGCAAATATAGCACTATATATTTGCAATTACGAATATTCATTTTTTTTTGTCTTTTTTTTTCACAGTACATATCACACTGATCATCCCTCTCTGCTTCCAGCTTGTGTGGTGTAAAGAAGGCTCTAATACTACTGTGACTGAGTCTGGCGTACGAATTTTCGCATATGTGAAAATTTGCATATGTTAATTTTCTCATTTGCGAATTTTCGTTTATGCAAATTTTCGCATATGCTAATTTTCGCCAATGCAAATTTTCGTTTATGCAAATTTTCGCATATGCGCAAATAAAACGCGAATATTACGAATATGCAAATTGTGTGAATATATGACGAATATTCGGCCATCTATTCGCGAAATATCGCAAATTCGAATATGGCCTATGCCGCTCAACACTAGTAACAAACTACGTTGCCAGGGACTCTAATTATGCAGTGCCAGACGTGTCCCCCTTCTTAAGCCAGTACATGTCCGGGCCCATCTGAAGTTTGCTAGAGAGCATTTGGATGATCCAGAAGAGTATTAGGAGAACGTCATAAGGTCAGATGAAACCAAAGTAGAACTTTTTGGTAAAAACTCAACTCGTTGTGTTTGGAGGAGAAAGAATGCTGAGTTGCATCCAAAGAACACCATACCTATTGTGAAGCATGGGGTTGAAAACATTATGCTTTGGGGCTGTTTTTCTGCTAAGGGACCAGGACGACTGATCCGTGTACAGGAAAGAATGAATGGGGCCATGTATTGTGAGATTTTGAGTGAAAACCTCCTTCTATCAGCAAGGACAATGAAGATGAAATGTGGCTGGGTCTTTCAGCATGACAATGATCAAAACACACAACCCAGGCAACAAAGGAGTGGCTTCTTAAGAAGCATTTCAAGGTCCAGGAGTGGCCTAGCCAGTCTCCAGATCTCAACCCATAGAAAACCTTTGTAGGTCTGTGTTGCTCTAGAGGAGATCTGCATGGAGGAATGGGCCAAAATATCAATGTGAAAACCTTGTGAAGACTTACAGAAAATGTTTGACCTCTGTCAATGGCAACAAAGGGTATATAACAAAGTATTGAGATGAACTTTTGTTATTGACCAAATACTTATTTTCTACCATAATTTGCAAATAAATTCTTAAAAAATCAGACAATGTGATTTTATGGATTTTTTCTTCTCATCATGTCTCATAGTTGAGGCATTCCTATGATGAAAATTACAGGCATCTCTCATCTTGCACAATTGACGGCTGTTTAAATACTTTTTGCCCCACTGTACAATGCTACAGACAGTCAAATGGCTGGAAGAACTGACCAATTAGAATGGGCATTCACTGGTAATTTCTGTCTGATATCGCCTCCTTACAGTAGGGGGCGGTATTACATGTTCTGTACTAGAGATGGGTGAATCAAAGCTGACAAAGTCAAATTTGTTCCAAATTTTCAGAAAAATTTGATTTTGAACGAATCTGAATTTCCTCGCGCTTCGTGGTAACAAATGACTTCATTCATTACATTTTGTGCGGGCCAGGGGGGCTAAAATGGTGGGTACGTGTGTAAGGACATGGGGCAAGGAAGTCTGGGAAGGCGGGTAGGCAGGATCACCCAGAATCACATGGCGGCATGCAGCTTATCAGCAGCCAGCCAGCCCTGTGATGTCACAGCCCTATATATTCGGCAGCCATTGCCGAAGATGAGTGACTGCAAGCCATATCCAGACTCTGTCACTGTGCCGCTGTCCGGCAGTGATTCTAATAGCGACGCCTGTAATCTGCATGTCATACTGAATAACATAATGATTTCACTACTCCAGCACACTCCATATGCGTGTTACAGCAAGGCAAAGTGATCTACACCACCTATTGAGGCTCTCTGTAGCCCAGATAGAACTGTTTTTAATAGAGATTCGCTGTGAATATATTCGGGTCAAACCAATTTGTTTCGGGAAATTCGGCGAATCGTTCCAATCAAATTTAAAAAAAAATTGCCCATCTTTATTCTGTACTACTCTTAAAGGGGTATTCCAGGCCAAAACTTTTTTTTTTATATATCAACTGGCTCCGGAAAGTTAAACAAATTTGTAAATTACTTCTATTAAAAAATCTTAATCCTTAATCCTTAATATATATATAAAGGTTTTGCCTGGAATACCCCTTTAACCTGTGCCACAGTTAGCTGCTCCTTTGGACACCAAGTGAGGGCGGCTCCATGTAACTTTTTAGGACACTGTGTGTTCTGTACAGGACCCTGAAGAAGCTCCTGTCCACTTAATAGACAGTGATTTACAGCTCCCAGCAGATCTTTTTTACTTTTATATTGAAGGACTTGCTTTATCTGTATTATATATCTACTTATTTTTATTTAATCCTCACTTTTTTTCCTATTTTTGGATAACATTTCGGTGGCTTCAGAACCAATTACCAGCTTTCCATAGAGTTATGGTCTCAACATACAATGGTCGTCCTGGAACCAATTAATATTGTAACTTGAGGGACCACTGTACAATGAGTACAATTACTTTTGAATTCATTTGTCATTACTAATAATAAATACCAGTGCTAAACAGTTTCCACAATACCAAACGGCATTGTGTGAAGTTATGATATTATACAGCACAGTATAATGTAACAGGCAACAGGGGGGAGAATTCATTAAAATGCTGAAACCTGTGAAACCCAAAGTAATTAAAAAATAATAGACAACAGAGATGAGAAAATTTTATTAGTGAATAAAAGCTAACATTACAGCGATGACATTCTGACGTGTGATGAGAAAATGTTATTAAGAATTGTTATCTGAAAACCAACATTGCATCATTTTACCCTTCTACTTATTGCGGTCGTCTGAACCTGAAGGATATTTGGAATCGCATATTAGATTTTTCTTAACCCAAAGTCATTTCTTAGTTTAAGTTTTGGCACTTTGCCTTAGCTGGTGTATTAAAATGAAAGATGTGTCGGGATTTCATGCCATCGGTTGCACGGCCAATTTTTTCATACTTGCCAATTTTCTAATCGCAAAAATCATGATGACATTTAAGTCAATGGGAATGTTCCTCTAAATTTCCATTATTGGGCGGTGTTTGCATAAATAAATACCCTTTGTGGTCCGGTTTGTAGGATTGTCCCACCAAACCCATGTGGCATGAAGAAATTCAAGACAAATACCAGAAAAAATAGTAATGATGATAATACAATATGGAAAGATAATATGGAAATCATATTAATAAATACAAAAATTATTTTTAATAAAGAAATAATAATATCATTATAAAAAAAATTTCGGGTATTTGTCTTGAATATCTTCATGCCACATAGTTTTCTATGCAGTAACATGCGGTAAAAGAAGATACTACCGTATTTATCAGGGTATACCACGCACCGGCCTATAACACGCACCCTCATTTTAACAAGGATATTTGGGTAAAAAAAGTTTTTTACCCAAATATCCATGGTAAAATGAGGGTGCGTGTGTGCGCGTGTATTCCTCGATACACCCCCAGGAAAGGCAGGGGGAGAGAGGCCGTCGCTGCCCGCTTCTCTCCCCCTGCCTTTCCTGGGGTCTAGAGCCCTGCTGCCGCCGCTTCTCTCCGCCTGGCTATCGGCACTACTGCCCGTTCTCTCCCCCTGACTATCGGTGCCGGCGCCCCATTGCCGGCGCCGATAGCCAGGGGGAGAGAAGGGGCAGCGGCACCCATTGCTGGCGCCGCTGCCCTGTTGCCTCCCCCCATCGGCGGTGGCATAATTACCTGTTGCCGGGGTCGGGTCCGCGCTGCTGCAGGCCTCCGGCATGCATCCCCTGCGCCGTGGGCTCTAGACCCCAGGAAAGACAGGGGGAGAGAAGCGGGCAGCGACGGCCTCTCTCCCCCTGCCTTTCCTGGGGGTGTATTGGCGTATAACACACACATAGACTTGAGGCAAAAAATTTTAGCATAAAAAGTGCGTGTTATACGCCGATAAATACGGTACATCTTTTGACAACAATGGGTTAACTTACTTGGCTGCTGCAATCTCTCCCAGGAAGTGACGACATACTCCAACTTTCAGGTAGTGTGTAGGAGGTTCCTGGCAAACATGTGTTGTTTGGTATAGAGTATATAAGGTCTCGACTTATTTTCCTCCTTTGCTATGATTAAGGACCTAATGGTCCAAAACGTGTTGGCGTAAGGGGTTTTTACTCACACTGGATGTGTTGTTCTAGGTGTTTTTTTGAGCGTTTTATTTTAAAATGGATTATTAAAATTTGGACTTTTAACCTTTTATCGTTTGGGAGCTGGACACCTCTCTGTTTACCTTGGCTTATCATATACCAAGGAGACGGCTCAGCATCATTCTTGCTTCCAACTCAAACAACAGGTGCTTAGAGACTGAATTGCTACAAGCGGTGAGCTGGCTAAACCTTCTCTTTTTCTGCTCAATTCCTTAAAGTGGTGCTCTGCCGAAAAACATGTTTCCTCCAGCAAGACAATGCTCCATGCTGCACATCCAGGTCAACCAAGGTGTGGATCAAGACCCTGGCATGGCCAGCTAAATTTCCGGACCTGAACCCCACTAAAATTTGATCAAGTACCACCACACAGTGTTTTGTATGGCAAAGCATTACAGTATTACAATGATACTCTTGTGTTTGTAAGGGAGGCTATCTATGTAATAGGGAATCCAATGGAACATGCCACATTTCTTCCATTCCATGTTAACAAACAAAATATTGACTTTATATATTGTATTAAATTAAATTGTCCTTTCTTTGATGACAGATGAAGATAAAGCTGTTCATTGTCCTCAGGTCAACTGCACTCCGGTGGTGCCCGTGGATCAGGGAGCATCCAAATAGAAAGAAGGGGATCCCAGCACTCATGAATTGCCGAACAAACTTTGCTTTTATTAAAGCTTCACAGCAGGTACACTTAGGTGGTACATGTTACGGCTATACCAGCCTTTCTCAACTGCATCAGATGCGGTTGAGAAAGGCTGGTATAGCCGTAACGCATACCGCCTAAGTGTACCTGCTATGGAGATGTAATAAAACCAAAGTTTGTTCAGCATTTCACGAGTGCCGGGATACCCTTCTTTCTATTTGCAATCCCATTACAGGCTGCTCTATATAACGTAAGGAGAGCTAAACCTATAGTCAGAGAATTCTCGACAACGCGCCATAATTACACCCAGATGTAGCATTTTCCCTATGTACCAGCAAACCAAAATATTACAGATTTTCCATCCATTTTAATTACAGCTTGAGCGCAGTTTATCACAATGAAGCCGAAGCTATCTCACCGCAGAAGAACATTCCTCATCGGTTTACAGTAGATGTTGTTACTAATCAGACCGTACATTCCATGTTGACTTGTTCATTTCTTATGGTTGCCATTATGTAGATAAGAATAAATGACTTACAATTTCGAAAAAGCCTGAATGTAACAATAGAAGCGTATGAGAGCTAATAGCCTGCTTTTCATCTGGAAGGATAAATTCTGCATTTGAGCATAAATCATGGTTTGTACGGCTCTGCATGCCTGATATCACATTGACATATTTTCTTACCACGGTGTTACATTTAAAGCTCCTGCTGAGACCATTAGTAATGCCTAAAATGTATTGATTGTTTTATCCCCTCATACTCATTTAATGCTCATTGTTGTAATAATAACAACTATTATTATTATTATTATTATTATTATTATAAGTATTAGTGGTGGTGGTAGAAGTAGTTGTAGTATAACTGTTACGCCGAGCGCTCCGGGTCCCCGCTCCTCCCCGGAGCGCTCGCTACACTTCCCTCACTGCAGCGCCCCGGTCGGTTCCACGGACCCGGGGCGCTGCGTTACCACCTCCGGCCGGGATGCGATTCGCGATGCGGGTAGCGCCCGCTCGCGATGCGCACCCCGGCTCCCGTACCTTACTCGCTCCCCGTCAGTTCTGTCCCGGCGCGCGCGGCCCCGCTCCCTAGGGCGCGCGCGCGCCGGGTCTTTGCGATTTAAAGGGCCACTGCACCGCTGATTGGTGCAGTGGTTCCAATTAGTGTTTACACCTGTGCACTTCCCTATATCACCTCACTTCCCCTTCACTCCCTCGCCGGATCTTGTTGCCCTAGTGCCAGTGAAAGCGTTCCTTGTGTGTTCCTTGCCTGTGATTCCAGACCTTCTGCCGTTGCCCCTGACTACGATCCTTGCTGCCTGCCCCGACCTTCTGCTACGTCCGACCTTGCTTCTGTCTACTCCCTTGTACCGCGCCTATCTTCAGCAGCCAGAGAGGTTGAGCCGTTGCTAGGGGATACGACCTGGTCACTACCGCCGCAGCAAGACCATCCCGCTTTGCGGCGGGCTCTGGTGAAAACCAGTAGTGACTTAGAACCGATCCTCTAGCACGGTCCACGCCAATCCCTCTCTGGCACAGAGGATCCACTACCTGCCAGCCGGCATCGTGACAGTAGATCCGGCCATGGATCCCGCTGAAGTTCCTCTGCCAGTTGTCGCTGACCTCACCACGGTGGTCGCCCAGCAGTCACAACAGATTGCGCAACAAGGCCAACAGCTGTCTCAACTGACTGTTATGCTACAACAGTTACTACCACAGCTCCAGCAATCATCTCCTCCGCCAGCTCCTGTACCTCCTCCGCAGCGAGTGGCCGCTTCTGGAATACGACTATCCTTGCCGGATAAATTTGATGGGGACTCTAAGTTTTGCCGTGGCTTTCTTTCCCAATGTTCATTACACTTGGAGATGATGTCGGACCAGTTCCCCACTGAAAGGTCTAAGGTGGCTTTCGTAGTCAGCCTGCTGTCTGGAAAAGCCCTGGCTTGGGCCACACCGCTCTGGGACCGCAATGACCCCGTCACTGCCTCTGTACACTCCTTCTTCTCGGAAATTCGAAGTGTCTTTGAGGAACCTGCCCGAGCCTCTTCTGCTGAGACTGCCCTGTTGAACCTGGTCCAGGGTAATTCTTCCGTTGGCGAGTATGCCGTACAGTTCCGTACCCTTGCTTCAGAATTATCCTGGAATAATGAGGCACTCTGCGCGACCTTTAAAAAAGGCCTATCCAGCAACATTAAAGATGTTCTGGCCGCACGAGAAATCCCTGCTAACCTACATGAACTCATCCATCTTGCCACTCGCATTGACATGCGTTTTTCCGAACGGCGTCAGGAGCTCCGCCAGGATATGGACTCTGTTCGCACGAGGCGTTTCTTCTCCCCGGCTCCTCTCTCCTCTGGTCCCCTGCAATCTGTTCCTGTGCCTCCCGCCGTGGAGGCTATGCAGGTCGACCGGTCTCGCCTGACACCCCAAGAGAGGACACGACGCCGCATGGAGAATCTCTGCCTGTACTGTGCTAGTACCGAACACTTCCTGAAGGATTGTCCTATCCGTCCTCCCCGCCTGGAAAGACGTCCGCTGACTCCGCACAAAGGTGAGACAGTCCTTGATGTCTACTCTGCTTCTCCACGTCTTACTGTGCCTGTGCGGATGTCTGCCTCTGCCTTCTCCTTCTCTGCTGTGGCCTTCTTGGACTCTGGATCTGCAGGAAATTTCATCTTAGCCTCTCTCGTCAACAAGTTCAACATCCCGGTGACCAGTCTCGCCAGACCCCTCTACATCAATTGTGTAAACAATGAAAGATTGGACTGTACTATACGTTTCCGCACGGAGCCCCTTCTAATGTGCATCGGATCTCATCACGAGAGGATTGAACTGTTGGTCCTCCCCAATTGCACTTCTGAAATCCTTCTTGGACTTCCCTGGCTTCAACTCCATTCCCCAATCCTGGATTGGTCCACTGGGGAGATCAAGAGTTGGGGGCCCTCTTGTTCCAAGGACTGCTTAAAACCGGTTCCCAGTAAACCTTGCCGTGTCCCTGTGCTTCCTCATGTAACCGGTCTCCCTAAGGCCTATATGGACTTTGCGGACGTTTTTTGCAAAAAACAAGCTGAGACTCTACCTCCTCACAGGCCTTATGATTGTCCCATTGACCTCCTCCCGGGCACTACTCCACCCCGGGGCAGAATCTATCCTCTGTCCGTCCCAGAGACTCTTGCCATGTCTGAATACGTCCAAGAAAATTTAAAAAAGGGCTTTATCCGTAAATCCTCCTCTCCTGCCGGAGCCGGATTTTTCTTTGTGTCCAAAAAAGATGGCTCTCTACGTCCTTGCATTGACTACCGCGGTCTTAATAAAATCACGGTTAAGAACCGCTACCCCCTACCCCTCATCTCTGAACTCTTTGATCGTCTCCAAGGTGCCCATATTTTTACCAAACTGGACTTAAGAGGTGCTTATAATCTCATCCGCATCAGAGAGGGGGATGAATGGAAAACGGCATTTAACACCAGAGATGGACACTTTGAGTATCTGGTCATGCCCTTTGGTCTATGCAACGCCCCTGCCGTCTTCCAAGACTTTGTTAATGAAATTTTTCGTGATCTACTATACTCCTGTGTTGTTGTATATCTGGACGATATCCTGATTTTTTCTGCCAATCTAGAAGAACACCGCCAGCATGTCCGTATGGTTCTTCAGAGACTTCGTGATAATCAACTCTATGCCAAAATAGAGAAATGTCTGTTTGAATGCCAATCTCTTCCTTTTCTAGGATACTTGGTCTCTGGCCAGGGACTACAAATGGACCCAGATAAACTCTCTGCCGTCTTAGATTGGCCACGCCCCTCCGGACTCCGTGCCATCCAACGTTTTTTGGGGTTCGCCAATTATTACAGGCAATTTATTCCACATTTTTCTACCATTGTGGCTCCTATTGTGGCTTTAACAAAAAAAAATGCCGATCCCAAGTCCTGGCCTCCTCAAGCGGAAGACGCCTTTAAACGACTCAAGTCTGCCTTTTCTTCGGCTCCCGTGCTCTCCAGACCTGACCCATCTAAACCCTTCCTATTGGAGGTTGATGCCTCCTCAGTGGGAGCTGGAGCTGTCCTTCTACAAAAAAACTCTTCCGGGCATGCTGTTACTTGTGGTTTTTTTTCCAGGACCTTCTCTCCGGCGGAGAGGAACTACTCCATCGGGGATCGAGAGCTTCTAGCCATTAAATTAGCACTTGAGGAATGGAGGCATCTGCTGGAGGGATCAAGATTTCCAGTTATTATTTACACCGATCACAAGAACCTCTCCTACCTCCAGTCTGCCCAACGGCTGAATCCTCGTCAGGCCAGGTGGTCTCTGTTCTTTGCCCGATTTAATTTTGAAATTCACTTTCGGCCTGCTGATAAAAACATTAGGGCCGATGCTCTCTCTCGTTCCTCAGATGCCTCTGAAATTGAACTCTCTCCTCAACACATCATTCCTCCTGACTGCCTGATTTCCACTTCTCCAGCCTCCATCAGGCAAACTCCTCCAGGAAAGACCTTTGTTTCTCCACGCCAACGCCTTGGGATCCTCAAATGGGGTCACTCCTCCCATCTCGCAGGTCATGCGGGCATCAAGAAATCTGTGCAACTCATCTCTCGCTTCTATTGGTGGCCGACTCTAGAGACTGATGTGGTGGACTTTGTGCGAGCCTGCACTATCTGTGCCCGGGATAAGACTCCTCGCCAGAAGCCCGCTGGTTTTCTTCATCCTCTACCTGTCCCCGAACAACCTTGGTCTCTGATTGGTATGGATTTTATTACTGACTTACCCCCATCCCATGGCAACACTGTTATTTGGGTGGTCGTTGATCGATTCTCCAAAATGGCACATTTCATCCCTCTTCCTGGCCTTCCTTCAGCGCCTCAGTTGGCTAAACAATTTTTTGTACACATTTTTCGTCTTCACGGGTTGCCTACACAGATCGTCTCGGATAGAGGCGTCCAATTTGTGTCTAAATTCTGGAGGGCTCTCTGTAAACAACTCAAGATTAAATTAAATTTTTCTTCTGCATACCATCCTCAATCCAATGGACAAGTAGAGAGAATTAACCAGATCTTGGGTGACTATTTACGACATTTTGTTTCCTCCCGCCAGGATGACTGGGCAGATCTTCTACCTTGGGCCGAATTCTCGTATAATTTCAGAATCTCTGAATCTTCCTCCAAATCTCCGTTTTTCGTGGTGTACGGCCGTCACCCTCTTCCCCCCCTCCCTACCCCCTTGCCCTCTGGTCTGCCCGCTGTGGATGAAATTTCTCGTGATCTTTCCACCATATGGAAAGAGACCCAAAATTCTCTCTTACAGGCTTCTTCTCGCATGAAGAGATTCGCAGATAAGAAAAGAAGAGCTCCTCCCATTTTTTCCCCTGGAGACAAGGTATGGCTCTCCGCTAAATATGTCCGTTTCCGTGTCCCGAGCTATAAGTTGGGACCACGCTATCTTGGTCCTTTTAAAGTTTTGTGTCAAATTAATCCTGTCTCTTACAAACTTCTTCTTCCTCCTTCTCTTCGTATCCCTAATGCCTTTCACGTCTCTCTTCTTAAACCTCTCATCCTCAACCGTTTTTCTCCTAAATCTGTTCCTCCCACTCCTGTTTCTGGCTCCTCGGACATCTTCTCTGTCAAAGAGATTTTGGCCTCTAAAAAGGTCAGGGGAAGAACTTTTTTTTTAGTGGATTGGGAGGGTTGTGGTCCAGAAGAGAGGTCCTGGGAACCTGAGGACAATATCCTGGACAAAAGTCTGATCCTCAGGTTCTCAGGCCCCAAGAAGAGGGGGAGACCCAAGGGGGGGGGTACTGTTACGCCGAGCGCTCCGGGTCCCCGCTCCTCCCCGGAGCGCTCGCTACACTTCCCTCACTGCAGCGCCCCGGTCGGTTCCACGGACCCGGGGCGCTGCGTTACCACCTCCGGCCGGGATGCGATTCGCGATGCGGGTAGCGCCCGCTCGCGATGCGCACCCCGGCTCCCGTACCTTACTCGCTCCCCGTCAGTTCTGTCCCGGCGCGCGCGGCCCCGCTCCCTAGGGCGCGCGCGCGCCGGGTCTTTGCGATTTAAAGGGCCACTGCACCGCTGATTGGTGCAGTGGTTCCAATTAGTGTTTACACCTGTGCACTTCCCTATATCACCTCACTTCCCCTTCACTCCCTCGCCGGATCTTGTTGCCCTAGTGCCAGTGAAAGCGTTCCTTGTGTGTTCCTTGCCTGTGATTCCAGACCTTCTGCCGTTGCCCCTGACTACGATCCTTGCTGCCTGCCCCGACCTTCTGCTACGTCCGACCTTGCTTCTGTCTACTCCCTTGTACCGCGCCTATCTTCAGCAGCCAGAGAGGTTGAGCCGTTGCTAGGGGATACGACCTGGTCACTACCGCCGCAGCAAGACCATCCCGCTTTGCGGCGGGCTCTGGTGAAAACCAGTAGTGACTTAGAACCGATCCTCTAGCACGGTCCACGCCAATCCCTCTCTGGCACAGAGGATCCACTACCTGCCAGCCGGCATCGTGACAATAACAATGAGCAATGAATGAGTATAAGGAGATAAAACATTTAATACATACCATATTTTTCGCCGTATAAGATGCACTTTTTCTTCCCCAAAACCGGGGGGGGGGGGTGAAAAGTTGGTGCGTCTTATACGGCAAATAAACATTAAAACCCTGTCTTATCACGGCGGTCCCTGCGGCCATCAATGGCCGGGACCCGCGGCTAATGCAGAACATCACCGATCGCGGTGATGCCCTGTATTAACCCTTCTGATGCGGCGATCAAAGCTGACTGCTGAATCTGAAGCGAAAGTGACACTAATCCGGCTGCTTAGTCGGGCTGTTCGGGACCACCATGGTGAAATTGCGGCTTCCCAAACAGCTTACAGGACACCAGGAGGGACCTTACCTGCCTCCTCCGTGTCAAATCGGCGAATGACTGCTCCGTGCCGGGATCCCCTGCATGGCCGGCGCTCTCCTTCGTCGTCATCACTTCGTCGCGCACGCCGTCCCGTCATCCAATAGGAGCGGCGTGCGTAGCAACGTGTGTAGCGACGTGATGGCGGTGACGGAGAGCGAGGATACTGGGCAGCAGAGACGTTCCGGAGCGACGGGGACACGGCACCAGCGATGGAGGGCGACATCAAGGGCAGCGGGGACGAGCGGTGACGGGTCCGGAGCGACGGGGACACGGCGCCAGCGATGGAGGGCGACATCCAGGGCAGCGGGGACGATCGGTGACGGGTCCGGAGCGGCGGGGACACGTGAGTATTACCACCTATACCAGTGGTCTTCAACCTGCGGACCTCCAGATGTTGCAAAACTACAACTCCTGGCATGCCCGGACAGCCATCGGCTGTCCGGGCATGCCGGGAGTTGTAGTTTTGCAACATCTGGAGGTCCGCAGGTTGAAGATCACTGTTCGATACTTTACATTGTATTTGGTTCAGAATCTTTTTTTTTTCTAGATTTTCCTCCTTTAAAATTGAGTGCGTCTTATATGGCGAAAGATACGGTAAGTCGCAAAATAAAGTGGTTAGGCGCACGTGCGACATTTTTTGCACACCAAGTTCTGAATGCAATGATAAGTCACATGGTCTTTGGGGGCGTGGCAATGCTGCAGTGGGTGGGTCAATAGCAAGGTGAAAGGGATTTACTGAATGCAGCACAGTGCCAGTGCAGCATAGCCACTCCGCCCCCCGGAGACCATGTGACTTATGACATATTGTCTCTGGCTGCATGGAATGCTGGGAAAGGTCAGAGACAACAGTAAAATTTAAAGACTTGGACTACAGCACTACCGGGTGTGGGTTGTGTGCATTAAAGTGGACAAAGCGGCACACAAAAGTAATAGAAGTATATTACACAGTATTATAACTTGGCATCATGGGGTCAAAGGATGAAAAAAATCTGGAATAACCCCTTAAGCCCTGCTTATATTTTCACCCACAAATTACCTAGAATTATCTCTTTTTAACCAAATCATCACAGATTTTCCCCACAACATCCCCTTTTCTTCAACTGGGAGTTTGAAGATCTTCTGTAATAACAAATATTTTTCTTTGCTCTTTTTATATGTCCCCTGTAATCTACTGTACGGTATTAGTGTCTTATAGCTAAAATGTGATCTTGCAAGCAAAGCAAATCCCTTGTATCATTATCCAATAAAGCTGCAAACACCACTGACTTATTGTGATATCTGAGGTTTAGGCGGGCAGCACCGTGCAGCCACCACAGTACTGTCTGTTCTACATTACAAGTTGTTCTTCCTTGTGCGCTTGGTTTTAGCTAATATGTCACATATTGATTTCAGTTTTCTTGCATTATTGCTCTGATATATTGATATATTTACCTTTTGGATTTTCATAGATTCTTAAAGAAATAATTTCAAGAATGACCCTAATTCTTGAAATGATCTGTAATTGTTCTTTGTCGCTGAAGGTACGATCATTAATGATGGAGGCCAACAACAGAGAACTCCTGCACAAGAATGGTATTCAGATCCTCTTGTTCCAATAGACCAATGTTTCCCAACCAGTGTGCCTCTGTGTTGTCCCGGTACTGGATTAGATCCGTTACCCTTTGGTGAGGTCCCCAAAAGTCAGAGTCCCTAGATGCCGGTGGGGTCCTCATCAATAGTTAGCCCCTTGTCACCCCTTTAATAGTTAAAATTATTTAAATTCAATGTGTAAATATGTAAATAAAGTGTACTTACCTTGTTGTGGCGTCGCAGGACCTGCAGGTCACGTGATGCGTTCCAAAACTCTATGGTTTTCTGGTTCAAGGACCTTTGGAGGAAGTCAGGTGATCGCCCACCATGCATTGTAACGGTGAGTGACAGCTGACACGGACCAATCCAAAACGGCCCTGCCCCAGCCCATATAAGGGAGCGGCGGCCATTAATCTGTCTCTTTCCTCGTGGGCTGCTGATGAAGGAGGATATGCGCAGCTGTCATCAGCAGTGACTAGGCCCAAGCATTGCGGCAACAGCCATCTTTAAAAAACTGAGTTATCTCAATTCCTGTTAACTCCGCAAGATCACCGGACCTAAATAGACCCCTAAATCCGGACGGATCTCAGCACCAATCCTAATTCTAATAATCCTTTGGATAAGTTAATGGTCCTCAGCATCTGTCAATCACTGCCGTGCTGTATAGAGACTGTATTATTAAGACTGTTGCTGTTAATTGGATGTACCGCAAATACCTCAGTAAAGTTTATGCAAGTTCAAGTTCATCCCTATTGTGGACCTTCATTCATTTAAGCACGCACCTATCATTTCTGGAAAGGGTGACGATAGGCCGAAGATTTACCTCAGTGTATTAATCCTCACCCTGGTGTCACGAGTGACAAGGGTTAAATTAACTCCTCATATACCAAAGCAACACCCCAACTACACTACACCCCAAGGCAGTTACCACACCTCCTTACAAAACTACAACTCCCAGCAGCCAACTGGTCCAAGAGGTCAGGCCAACATATCAGCCGAATGGAGGAACTCCTGGCGGATTCCAAACGTCAAACTGAGAAATGTCTTGCTGTGTGGGCGCCATGGTTGTCTTTTATGTCCTGCGCTGAGTTTGAAACCCTTTCTTTAGAACAATACACTGACCTTTATTCTCTACCTCCACGTCAGCTGCCATTCTCTCACCCCCTTATCACACTGTGCATGCAGATGGTTGACCAGTTTTCGAGGTAAGCTCCTTTATTACCTGTACACTTTTCTCTCTTTGTCTTCCTCTTTTCTCCTCCTGTCGCCTTACTCTGTCCTCCTTTTACCCCTTCTCTTCTTGTCTTTCCTATCCCTTTCCTTTTTCCTGCCTCTTCCTTCTCACCCCCCCCCCCCCCCCCCCTTTCTTCCATTGTCACAATGTTGCTCGGGACCGTTATTTGTCTGGTATTATGTTGGATTCAAATTCTTTAGTGACAAGTATTTCTTTGCTGTATGAATAATATTTGCTGTGTTCTGGAGCGACATCCACTGCTATTTTCCTCATATCCGTGCTATGAAGGTGTTTCTTGTTTCCCGTTTCCCCCTATTGCTCACATGTTGTTTGTTTATATATTTTCTGAAAATCTTTAATAAACATTTAATATAAAAAAAAAAAAAGATTTTTTAATAGAAGTAAATTACACTTCAATTGATATGAAAAAAATAGTTTTCCACCGGAGTACCCCTTTAAGGACATTGGACGTAAATGTACGTCTTGATGAGCTGGTACTCAGCACACCAGACCGTACATTTACGTCCTGTACATGAAGCGAGCACCGGAGATTTGCTCACTTCATGCAGGGCAGGTAATAGCAGACATTAGTGACATTGCTGATGCCCACCATTAACCCTTCAGATGCTGTGATCAGTGCTGCATTTTGGCAGATTTTGCGGTGATTTTCCAAAATCATTCTAAATTTTTTTTATCTTGATGTGCACAATTGCTGTAAAATAGAACATTTTCTCTAGCATGTTGAGAAAATCGAGGCAAAAACTAAAGAAAAACACAATGTGTAAACGTCTCAGGGGAAGAGTAGAACTATTATTTGTGCTGGTGGCTGCAAACGTAGCATACGTACCTGTGAACCTACCATAGCGGTTGAAGTGTGCCATAACCGTGTCCGAGGGCATGCCTATAGAGGGCATATGCTATATGTAATAATGAGTGAAAAAGAAACGGTTGGGAGGGTTCTGCCATCCACCTACCTCATGCCTAGAGGTGCAGGGAGCATTATATATACCTCCCTATAGGTGCAGGGGGCGTTTTATACCACCCCCCCCCCCCCACACAAATACAGCCTTTACAGGCTTAAAGGGGTACTCCGGTGGAAAATGTTTCTTTTTTAATCAACTGGTGCCGGAAAGTTAAACAGATTTGTAAATTACAGTGTGAATTCGGGTAGAAAAACAGACATGGTGCACATCTACAATCTTGTATAATGATCTGATTGCTTCTCAGCATAATATCAAAAACTAACAGGTAGTTAGTATACATTTTTGATCAAAAAGTACAAGCCCACTCGCCACGTCAAGGCCACCTATTTAGAGTGGGTCCCTAACGTCCCTAGCATAAAATGGCGCAGCACCGAGCGGCGGCCACCACCGCCGCGACACCAATGCCCACAGGGGGGAACGACCCACCGGCAGAGCGGCCCCAATGCCACTCAAACCAGTCTATGTGCCGCACCTCCCCGCAGACACGGCGCCACGGCAGTGACGGACACCGCACAGCACCACACCAGTGTGAACAAGGTGTAATGGCTCACTTACCATGCTCTCCCAGTCAGACTGGGAGGCTGCTAGGAAAGAAATGACCCATGTGTAGCTGACTACTACTTATATAGGGTTGGGCTGAGGGGGTGGGGAAGAGTGCAGACAACATGTTAAAAAAAAAAAAAAAAGAGGGGATAGAAATCACGACCCACCGGCATTGGTGTCGCGGCGGTGGTGGTCGCCGCTCGGTGCTGCGCCATTTTATGCTAGGGACGTTAGGGACCCACTCAAAATAGGTGGCCTTGACGTGGCGAGTGGGCTTGTACTTTTTGATCAAAAATGTATACTAACAACCTGTTAGTTTTTGATATTATGCTGAGAAGCAATCAGATCATTATACAAGATTGTAGATGTGCACCATGTCTGTTTTTCTACCCGAATTCACACTGTGATTTCTATCCCCTCTTTTTTTTTTGTTTGAACATGTTGTCTGCACTCTTCCCCACCCCCTCAGCCCAACCCTATATAAGTAGTAGTTAGCTACACATGGGTCATTTCTTTCCTAGCAGCCTCCCAGTCTGACTGGGAGAGCATGGTAAGTGAGCCATTACACCCTGTTCACACTGGTGTGGTGCTGTGCGGTGTCCGTTACTGCCGTGGCGCCGTGTCTGCGGGGGGGTGCGGCCCATAGACTGGTTTGAGTGGCATTGGGGCCGCTCTGCCGGTGGGTCGTTCCCCCCCTGTGGGCATTGGTGTCGCGGCGGTGGTGGTCGCCGCTCGGTGCTGCGCCATTTTATGCTAGGGACGTTAGGGACCCACTCAAAATAGGTGGCCTTGACGTGGCGAGTGGGCTTGTACTTTTTGATCAAAAATGTATACTAACAACCTGTTAGTTTTTGATATTATGCTGAGAAGCAATCAGATCATTATACAAGATTGTAGATGTGCACCATGTCTGTTTTTCTACCCGAATTCAGATTTGTAAATTACTTTTATTAAAAAATCTTAATCCTTCCAGTACTTATTAGCTGCTGAATACTACAGGGGAAATGGTTTTCTTTTTGGAACACAGAGCTCTCCGCTGACATCTCTGACCATTTTAAGAACTGTCCAGAGTAGGAGAAAATCCCCATAGCAAACATATGCTGCTCTGGACAGTTCCTAAAATGGACAGAGATGTCAGCAGAGAGCACTGTGGTGATGATGTCAGCAGAGAGCACTGTGTTCCAAAAAGAAAATAATTTCCTCTGTAGTAGTCAGCAACTAATAAGTACTGGAAGGATTAAGATTTTTTAAAAAGAAGAAATTTTCAAATCTGTTTAACTTTCTGGCACCAGTTGATTAAAAAAAAAAAAAAGTTTTCCACCAGAGTACCCCTTTAATATTTGTGCTTGTGGCTTCAAACTTAGCAAATGTACCTGTGCGTTAGATGTTGACCCTACCATAGTGGTTGAAGTGTGCCATAATTGCGTCTGAGGGCACGCCTAAACCAGGTAGAAGGGAACAAGATTGATAACCATAATACCATACAAAACACTGAAACATTAGACATCTGATTCTAGACTGTAAATAACTCTGACGTGACATATTTAGTACCATCTACCCAATTTACGGTGTAAGCCGGCATCTGATGCTAGGAAACCGTGATTACCACACCTGCCAAACGAACAACCCCGAGTGCTGGACCGGACCCCCCCCCGAACATACCAGATAACACCTGACCTACAGGAGTACTTGTAATGTACCGGACAAGCAATTATGCGTAGACATCTGACCCAAAGTACATGATCAGATTAGTTGTCAGCTTTAACCCCTTAACTTACCTTTTTAAAATCATAACGCTTTCAGTTTTCCACCTACAGACCCATAGGGCTAGTTTTATGTGCTACCAATTATACTTTGTCCAAATCACAGAAAAAAGTCCAAAGTTGGCACTGCCACAGAATAAATATGGATCTTGTGCACTACGACAATGCTACTCACGGACCTCTGCTCGTTCCCGGTGCTCTTCCAGACAGCAAGAGGCACAATGAATAAAGAAGATACGGAGGCACTTCAGGTAAGTTGCGGGTGCTTTAATGTGAATAGGTCAAACAGCAATGCTCAGTCAACAAATCGTTTCGCGCACCTGCGCTTAATCAATGACTACCACCTTCCTTCTCCACCTCTTCCTACTTATACACTGCTAGTTTGTTAAGAAACTCACCATATGTGTAACAAACAACTGTGACAATTTAAAATCTGCAGAATTGTGCGGTGTCCCAGCACCAATGCCTGTCCTGTGGCTTTGGACTGTCTCAGGCAGCTTGGTAGCACAAGGTGTTGGGCCCACCAAAGGACTTATTGTTACAATAATTATGTTCATACTTTATTGCACAAATGTGTGTTGTTATGTGTACATGTTTTTTATATGATACTGTATCCTTAAATGAGAGCAGTGAAACCCATGTGACCCTACCTGCCAATGGGAACCCCTAAAGTCTCCCCCATGTAGTGTAGTGTAGTGGGGGGGGGGGGGAGTTACCCCAGTTCAGTTTAGTTCCAGCAAGCTGAGCTACAGTTTGGTTCAGGTGTGCTGTGTGCTGTGTGCTCTGAGGAGAGGCCTACTTCAAATCTAATCTCAAATGGTCATCCTGCAAAGATTACTCCCACAGTGGAAGTTCATGCCCCTGCGGAGAAGACTTCAGTACCTTGACAGGACCCTACCCACCAGGATTGATTCTTCTGCCTCACAAGTCAGTATTAATCTGTTTGGTAAAAGAAATGCAAGTCCCAGCAAGGGGTTACGCTCTACTCTCTCACCTAAAGCCAGCTGTGTGTAATGCCATCTCCACCAGCTTAGTAAAGTGGTGTGTTCATTTATTCCATGTCTGGCCCAGGAGAAGCTGTCCCCAACCTCAGACCGTGTGTAGGATAACAGTGCCCTGGCATCAAAAAGTGAACAGGTATTTCCACTAACACCATCCCGTGTCACCACAATTACAAACCAACATGGAGCCTTTCCCTTGCCTGCCAAATCAGCTTCAACAGGTAAGCACAAGGTATACACAAGATCCTCTACATTATTCTCTAAAAATAGCATATGCTGCACTATATAAGCAAAACAATAGGGTAGAAAAAATGAAATAATCATTAAAAACTAATCTCCTACCGTTGCTATCACAATGGTCATTTGCTGGTCCCTGCTGATCTCCACTTCCTGATCTTTTCCTGACGCACAGGAAATGGAAAGAAATGGTAGCTCAGCCAATCACTGGCCAGAGATTTGACCAGAGCCACTGATTGGCTGAGTGGGCATTTCCTTTCTGTCTAGACAGGGCCAGGAAGTGAAGATCACCAGGGATCAACATTGTAATGGAAATTAATGGGGATTGGTGAAGTGAGTAATGCCTTTGTAGTATTTTGTTATTATTCTTATTACTATGTCCTTACGTCCTTTTTTTTTTGTGATTTAATCCTTTATGTATTTTTTATGTATTTAAATATCACATCTTTTATGTATTTTTCTTACCCTTTCTATTTTGTAGCCTCTATAAGTTTTTTTTTTTAACCTAATACGATTTGTAATATGAACTTGTAATGTTTGTGCGAGATCACATTTAATTCTCTAATCCCCGAAGTGGAGCATTTCTTCCGAATATCCACTCTCCTCAGTCTTTTCTTTTTATTTATTTTTTTGCTGAAATACAATTTCCATTAAAATAAAATGAACTAAATACTGCTGAAATATGGAAAATGTGGCTAATATTCCCATTTTATAAGCTACAATTATTAGAACTGGTCCTCATAAAATCCTCCTTTATAGAAGGCTCAAGCTACCGGAGAATGCACAGACCTAAGCCATGCTTGTCAAACAGAAGTCACTGGCGGTTAATCATCTTGGCTCACCTTGTCCTCCATGTCTTGTTGTCATCAAGAAAAGCAGAACAAAAACTTCTTGTTTGAATCGTCCTGTTCTCCATGGGTCCTTTTCTTCCAAGCCTCAACTTTCCTTACGAGAAGATTTATGTCTCATCTCTGAGCGCAGAGGTCAGAAGAAGACCACCTTGTCATGATTTATTTCTTGGCAGCTATCTTATATTAACCTCCCTTTCTGAACTGAGCCAAGAGGGTCATAAAGCGGAGAAATATAACAATGATGCAATTAACATCAAAGATGGAAGTTCTGATCATAAAGGAACAAAAAAAAAAATACAAAAAAAGAAATAAAACCTTATATATAAGTGAATTTTAATTGTGTTCTTGAATCTTTTGCCAACACATGAGCCGAAGAGGCAGTAGGTCATGGAAAGTATATTCAATTAAGCTTTCAGTGCAAGGGTCTATAAAGAACATGCTAAGATGTAGTAGAAGGGTCCTAATAACTTCAGGAGAACCATATTGAATTCTAACCCCTAGTGGCCAAGGCCAGAGTTTCAGAATGCCCCCTTTAAAATCCCTCCCATAGCCAACTTTATTTTAACATCTTGTTAAGGAGAACCGAGAAGAACGAGCCATAGTCCACCCATGCTCTCCCTCAATCTTGATCTATAGGCATCCACAGGCATCCTACCCTAGCCCAGCCCTGAAAAATGACTCCCCAAAAAAGTCCCCAGCACTTATGTCAAACCATTGGGGAAAGTAGTGAAGTACTCATCTATATCATGTCTTCTCATATTCTGGAGATGCATGGGCTTCACCAGTAGTCGATGTCCATGTCAAATTAATACATACATATTGTTCAATCTTATGTGTGATAAAGTCATTGAGGAAAGTAGTATAGTACTAATCTACAGAACGTCTTCTCAGACATATTCTATTGGAGCCTGTGGTGGTGCACCATCTTGCTGGAAAAACTCAGGGAACGTGCCAGCTTCAGTGCATAAAGAGGGAAACACATCATCATGTAGCAATTTTGCATATCCAGTGGCCTACATGATGATGTGTTTCCCTCTTTATGCACTGAAGCTGGCACGTTCCCTGAGTTTTTCCAGCAAGATGGTGCACCACCACATTATGGGTGTCAGGTCCAAGCATTCCTAGATGAACAGTTTCCTGGAAAGTGGATTGATCGTCGTGGGCCAGTTGAATGGCCCCCAAGCTCTCCCGATCTGACCCCCTTAGACTTTTATCTTTGGGGTCATCTGAAGACAATTGTCTATGCTGTGAAAATACGAGATGTGCAGCACCTGAAACTACGGATACTGGAAGCCTGTGCTAGCATTTCTCCTGCGGTGTTGCTATCAGTGTGTGAAGAGTGGGAGAAGAGGGTTGCATTGACAATCCAACACAATGGGCAGCAGCACATTGAACACATTTTATAAGTGGTCAAAAACTTGTAAATAACTCATAAATAATAAAGTTACGTTAAATTGGGGCTTGGCTTGGCGCGCTGGCGGACGGACGTGTCCTTTGACTGCTCCTGCCCGGGCCGACTGATTAAGGGCTAATTCACCATATTATGGGAGGCAGAAGACGCCAGAAGAAGAACCAGCAGCTCCCTAAAGCCTCCGAGGATCCCCCTCGCACGATTAAAGCATTTTTCCAGCCTGCACAGCACAACTACACCGTGCGCTTAGAGGATCTGCCTGCCGGAGCCGCCATGGCAGACAGCCCAGTGCCTGCGCACGCTTCCCCTGGAGTGCCCGCTGTGTTCGTGGCGCAATTGCCGACTCACCTACCCGTATCGGGCCCCGCTCCTACGCAGCTCCATCAGTCGACGGGAGGACGGATCCAAGGTGCAGCACCCTCCACATCGGGGTGCTGCGTGAAGGTACAGTTCCGCCGCTGGCTTGCACAGTCGCTATCCTGGCCATTACTGGAGGCGGCTCACGTGACTCGGGCGGCCAGCCGGCACCTTCCCGGTCCCCTCTGCTGCAGCCTCAGAGCCCCAGCTCGACGTACCCAGAGTCCCCTGAGTCACACTCTCCCCGGGACCCTCCTCTCCCTCACCCTCTTTACCACCAGGAGTCGCTTGACCCCCCCTTGTCTCTTCTGGGCCCGCAAATGCAGCCCCCCTCGCCAACCCCAGTGCTTTCGTGCACCTCAAAGGAAGGCTCACCCTGTGCACAAGGGGCCTTTCCCACCTGCACCCCTTTACAGGGGGACACTGAAGCCTCACCTGTACCCCCCATGCATTCTCCCCAGCCGCCTAACTGGAGAATTGAACACAATGGGCCTCACACTGACAGTGATGACCTCCCACTCACCTGCAGTGCGCAATCTACCCCTCCACAAGTACCTGGCCCTCCTCCAAGAAATGTACTGGATTGGGCAACTGAGATGGAGGTAGTTGCTACTACCTCTAATAAAGATCCCAGCGACTCCTCAGACGATACGGACACACTGGAATACTGGGGCGCCAGCCCTCCACAAAAAAGAAACTATTTAAGACTCCCTCCAAGCTGTCGGCTAACAGGCCCTATAGCTCCACGTGCTCCTCCTCTGAAGACTCTCAATGTGAAATACGCCACTCACTTAAGTCCCCCAGGCCCCGTCACCCACCCTCCGCCAGTGGAGGATCTACCCCATCAAACCTGGACGAAGTGGGTTCTATATTGCCAACACCAGAAGTGGCGGTCAATACTCTCAGAGGACACCCCGAACTCCAAGCACTTTTGGCCCTGCTGCCGACTAAGGCAGACATGTTGTCAATGGCGAAGGACCTGAGGTCCGCATGGCAAAGCGACTTACAGCCGGTCAAGAAAGAGCTTTCTCACCTGCAAGCTAAAGTGAATGAACTGGAAGAATTTAAAACATCTATTACATCTCAAGTACGCTCTCTCCAGGAATCTACAGCGTCCTTATCCCTGCAACAGGCAGCCACTATTGCACATCTGGACGACATTGATAATAGAAATCATAGAAACAATATAAGGGTCAAGGGTTTGCCAGAATCAGTGCACTCGCAAGATCTATCAACGACCCTCCAGAGACTGTTCAATGAGGTTCTGCAGAAACCCCCTGACAACCAGATAGAGCTGGATAGAGCCCATCGTGCACTCAAAGCTAAAAACCCGGATCCAAAAAAAAAACAAGAGATGTTGTGTGCCGAGTTCATCATTTCCTCCAGAAGGATGAAATAATGCGCAAAGCCCGAGACCTTACGTGCCTCACCTATAACGGTGCCCAGATTCAGCTTTTCCCAGACCTCTCACTCCGAACGCTCCGTCTGAGAGCAACTCTGAAACCACTACTTGAGACTCTCCAAAACGCTAAGATCATTTATAGATGGGGCTATCCATTCTCCCTGACTGCTAAACATGGCACCACCTCGGCCACCCTTAGATGTCCGGCTGACCTACACCACTTCATGCAGACTTTCAAACTCCCTCCAATTCCTCTCCCGGAATGGATCGCAATGTTTTCTCTTGGACCCCCTCCACCTCCAGCACAAAGACCCCCTGCCCCGAGACGAGACAAGTTGACGCCCTCTCCTTCCCTGGGATCCCCTACATCTTGACTGGTTCCTGAGAACACTTCTTCGGCCCCGCTCCCTCAACGCCCAAAGAGGAAGACCTGATTATGTAGTGTTTTCTGTGCTCCTGAATTTACCTGTACCATGCTTGTCCCGGGATGCCCTCTCTGTGAGCGTCCTGCTGCTGGACCTCCCACGGGACATCTTTCATTTACTGGTTTAGTATACTGTTCCATATAACTAGTCTGCTGGTTTACTTACATTTCTTAGTTTGTTAGACTCTTTGTCTTCTACTGCCTCCCATTCATTTGTTGCTCAACGCCTCCTTAGTTGCCCGTCCTTGAGAGCCCTTCATATCTCGAACACACTCTCTGTCTACCTATGAGAGTAACCATAATGTGGTTTTATGGCCCCGGCCAATTCCCTAGTTAATGACTTCTAGGTTGAGGCTAACGGCCCTATGCTTGTGTGCCTTCCGCATATCCCCCATTAGGTTAGAGATCAGGCTGGTCCTGTCCTCTTATTTGGCCATTATGGCAACCTTTTGTAGTACCCTCGCTTTCGTGTCTATACGTTTGCTACTCTGTTGTGTCTCTGTTCTCACTCCTACTATTTCTCCCCTTCCCTCTCCTAGGTCTACTCACTCGCTCATACCTACCTGCCACGCTGTGGACGACGGGGTGCTCACCGGGCACTCGGGTAAGTGTTACCACGTTCCATACACCCACCATGGCAGTTGATGTCAAAATTGCCTCCCTCAACATCAAGGGTTTCAACACCCCTGAGAAGAGGGCACAGACCCTTTACTCCCTCCACAAACAAAGGGTGCATATTATCGCATTGCAAGAGACACACTTTAAATCTAACCACCTTCCGCCCTTTAGCTCCAGATACTACTCACAGTGGTTCCACAGTACGAACCCTGAAGCCAGGACGAAAGGCGTCTCTATTGCCTTTCATAAATCTCTGTCCATTCAAGTGTCCTCCTCTTTATTAGACCCTAATGCTAGGTATGTCTTCCTTAACTGCTCATTGGCTGGTAAGTCCCTCACCATAGCCTCCATATACTCTCCTAACAACTCCCAATTACCTTTCCTCCTCCGCACTCTTGATGCCTTGACTGAGTTTGCTACGGGTCCTATTATATTATGTGGAGACCTCAATTTACCCCTCTTCCCAACATATGATACCTCTACTGGTTCCTCCTCCATCTCCCACACTAAACTAAGAGCCCTGAGGCGTAGGTTACATGACTTACAGTTGAGTGATGTTTGGCGTACCTTACACCCCCAAGGGAGAGACTATACATTTTATTCCCATCCCAGACATTCCTATAGCAGAATAGACTACATATTCTTTCCTCACCATCTTCTCACCACTGTCTCTTCAGTCTCCATAGGCGTAATGACCCTGTCCGACCATGCCCCTGTCTTCTGTACCTTTTCCTTGTCCTCCCTTACCAAGCCCCATGCTTCTTGGAGGCTTAATGAGTCTCTTCTCCTGGACGCTTTATGCCTGCAGGATCTTAGAGACTCCATTCAGCATTTCAACCTCGACCATGCTTTAGACCCTACATCCCCCGCGATTAAATGGGACGCTCTGAAGTGTGTGCTTAGAGGGGTGCTTATGAAGCATGGGGCTCGGTTAAAATGGGACAAATCTGCCAAATTTCTCTTGCTGACACAGAAACTCAAAGCCCTAGAAACTCTTCACAAAAGCACCCAACAAGATCAGGTGTACAGGGAGCTGACCCGAGTTCGACATGAGCTCTTAGACCTGTTAAATGCCTCACACCGCCATTATAAACAACTTACAGGCAAAACCTTTTATGAATGGAGCAACAAATCTGGTCGCCTATTAGCATCTGCTCTTAGATCCAAACGCTCGTCCACATTCCTACCGGCCATCCGGTCTGAATCTGGCTCCATCTCACACCTCACACCTGATATACTTAATACCTTTCGTACTTACTACAATGACCTGTACAACCTACCCAAACCCCCCACCCACTCCTCTATAACATCGACGCCCCCATCCCTGCAGCAGTACATAGCCTCTACCGGTTTACCGTGCCTACCCCAGTCCATTCTCCAGGCGCTTGAATCCCCCTTCACCACTGAGGAGTTGGGCTCCGCAATTTCCGCACTCCCGGCGGGTAAGAGCCCAGGTCCGGATGGTTATACCTCTAAATTTTACAAGACCCTCCAGGCGGATTTGCTGCCCCCACTCCTCCGGGTGTTCAATAATGTCTCTACTGACTCTCCCCTCCCCCCCCTCCTTCCTAAAAGCGTACATTACAGTCATACCCAAGGAGGGTAAGGATCCTCTCCTTTGCCCGAGCTACCGGCCAATATCCCTGATTAATGTAGATGCCAAACTGTTCGCGAAATTACTGGCCAACAGATTAACAGAACATTTGGGCTCCATTATCCACCCTGATCAAGTGGGCTTTGTACGCGGCCGGGAGGCACGTGACAACACCCTGAGAGTCTTCTCGTCGATCCATCACGCACGGCGTAATGGAACCCCTCTCCTCCTCCTATCCCTAGACGCGGAGAAGGCCTTTGATGGGGTGGATTGGGACTTTCTGACAGCAGCGCTCTCTCAACTGGGACTGGGAAAGCTTATGCTAGACAGGATCCTAGCTTTATACTCGAACCCCTCCGCCCAACTTAGTATAAACGGTCAACTTTCTGCCCCTTTCCCCATCAGAAATGGAACAAGACAAGGCTGTCCCCTATCCCCTCTCACATATGTTATCTGTATGGAACACCTACTCACAGATATTAGACAGAACCCAGACATACGTGGCTTGTCGCTGGCCTCCTCCCAATACAAATGCTCAGCGTTTGCCGACGATCTCCTCTTATTTCTGACCTCCCCACTGATTTCCTTACCCTCACTTCTCAATACCATACGCACATTCTCTCGATTCAGCAATTATAAACTCAACCCTACCAAGTGTGAGGCTCTCAATGTATCCCTGTCCGCTCAAACGTGGACGGCCCTGAAATTGTCCTATCCCTTTAAGTGGCAGGAACGCTCCCTCAAATATCTGGGTATACACATACCTACAGATTTGATGGACTCGTACCGCCTTAACTTCCCTCCTCTTCTCCACACACTTGGCTCTGATTTGACCAGATGGGAGCGCAGAGACTTCTCGTGGTTGGGCAGAGTTAACGTGTTCAAGATGAATGTTCTACCTAGACTATTGTACTTATTCTCCTGTATCCCAGTTCACTTGCCTCGCTCTTTCTTCCGGGAGGTCTCTGCGCTACAAACTAAATTTGTCTGGGCTGGACGTCATCCTCGCCTAGCTAGACATGTCTTGATTAGGCGTAAGCAGAAAGGGGGACTAGCGCTGCCTGACTTCACTTCTTATTATCTAGCCACCACTCTCAGCAGACTACTAGACAGTTTCCATCACAGGGCAACTAAACAATGGATCTCTTTTGAAAGCGAAGCATCGGGGATTGATGTCAAATCCATATTATGGCAACCAACCCAAGTGATTCACAAACAGGGCCCCGCAGATATCCCCCCGATTGCAGCCTCCCTACTCGCCACATATAAGACATACCTGAAGCGCACCCCCCTGCTGTCCCCAACTGGCCCACTTACCCCCTTGTTCGGTAATCCGACTTTTCCACCAGCTCAACACGTCACTTCGTTTTTATCCCTTCGCCGAGCAGATGCACCCACACTCCGAGATCTCATCTCGCCAGGAGGACTACGAACCCTCACAGACCTCCTCCAGGGCTCTCCTCCATCTATGCGCCATTCTTTCCAATACTCCCAACTGACTCACTATTACCATTCCCAGAAGGCCTGTCTGACTCTCCACAGAGATCTCACAGCCTTTGAGGAACTGTGTGTCTCCCACCCTCCTCCACATAAGTCGGTCAGTACCCTATACACCCTCCTACTGACGACCTCCACTACTGATCCCCTGCCCTTTTGCTCGGCCTGGGAAAGGGAACTAAACTGTCCCCTCTCCACAGACGACTGGACCCAAGCCTTCTCATGGTGCCACCGGTCCTCCACCTCGTGTAAAGCTCACGAAACCAACTACAAAATATTAACGAGGTGGTACCGAGTTCCCTCCCTACTGTCTCGCATTTTTCCAACGGTTCTGGACACGTGTTGGCGGTTTGGTGGTCCGGGGGGCACCATGACTCATATTTGGCTAGACTGTCCGGCCCTCGACTCCTTCTGGTCTCAGGTCATCGAGATAATATCTAAACTGACCTCTATCCAAATACGTAAAGATCCGAAGCTGATGTTACTGTCTATGCAGCCATCGTCCTGGCCTAAAACGTCATCGAGACTCCTACACTTTCTCCTCTTAGCAGCCAGGACGGTGATCCCTAAGCTATGGAAATCTGATACCCCACCTACGCTTTCGTCCTGGCTTCGTGAGGTTTCCCACCTCTATCGTATGGAAGAACTCCTTGCGGACTCCCGTAACCACTTGGATAGGTTCTTTAGTATCTGGAGGCCCTGGACAGAGTTTATGTCCTCACCGGACTTTGAAACCCTACACTTACACGCTCATGACACTGCTCCACATCCCCGCTGACTTACTCTTACAGAGAACTGCCATCCTGGTGCCCGGTCACCGCCCCCGAACCCGTACGCGCTGACAGGTAACGTACTCCTAATTTATAGACCTTCCCTTCCTCTCTTTGTCTTTCCCTCACTCACCTCTAGCCCCTGAACTTCTCTTTATCTCCTCTTTCTCTCTCTCTCTTTCTCCCCCTCTCCGCCTCCCATCTCTGTCCTCATGACTAATATGGCATTCCATATCTACCCTTTAACTATGCCTGTTCAATACTCTTCTACAGCGAAGCAAGAGAGTGGTATAAGTGGTTGACCGTTTGTTGGATGTAGTCACGAGAATACCATCCTCCACTTATCTTATTGCATAGATCCCTAAGGACCCGCTGTATTTTTCACATGTTTAGATTGTTCTCCATTTGTACTTTGACCCCCAATGGTCAGAGAATGTATCAGGTTAATGCTGTTATTCACTTTCTTGGGGTGGAACAGAATTGTTCTGTTTTTTCTTGTGAAACTTTAATAAACTTTACTTTGAAGAAAAAAAAAATAAAGTTACGTTAAAACCAAGCACATCATTGTTTTTCTTGTGAAATTCCCAATAATGAACCAAACAGGGTGGGGCTTGTAGCCTGTCTACTCCCTCCCATTGTATGTGTGCTTAGATTCACACTGGAGGTGACTGAGGAGCAATCTGCAAGTCGAGCCTGTGGCTGCCGTAATTTGGTTCCTGGTTTTATTTATCTGGCCAGGTAGGTTAGTTGATAGGACCCGCACCATTTGAGAAACCTTGACGTGGTGTGCAGGCTCAAGTGTGTCCTTCATATAAGGATATACTGGCTAGTAACTCAATTTTACATCAGTTTTGAGGGTTAGCTAATGTCATTGTTTACATTAACCACAGTTGTGAAACCACATTGTGATCCATAGGTGCAGGTCCTCCACTCCAACGTAGGTGCACAACTGCACTTGGAGTTGAGCACCTTGTATCATCTCAGATCACATCAATGTAAGTTTTTGAAATTCCCAATAAGTTTGATGTGTCACATGACCCTCTTCCTATTGAAAAAACAAAAGTTGGATTCAAAATGGCTGACTTCAAAATGGCCGCCATGGTCACCACCCATCTTGAAAAGTTTCCCCCCTCACATATACTAATGTGCCACAAACAGGAAGTTAATATCACCAACCATTCCCATTTTATTAAGGTGTATCCATATAAATGGCCCACCCTGCATATTTGTTTCAACCACTACGGAGAACCACAGCTTCACTATAGGAAAAGCTGAGGAAAAAAAGGCCTTTAGCTGTATTTTAAAAGGCTGTGTGTCTGAAATTCTAAATGTCTGTCTGTACAAATGTTAAAGCCATTATAAGACCAGGACGCAGCCATAAATAGCAATAATTGAAATATCCATGTACTATTGTATCCATCAGTGTCCTGAGAGTGCATGGAGTTTCTATATGTTTTCATGCAAGTAGATAGCTAGTCACAAGAATCCAATATAAACAACATGTTAACACAGCTGTACATCATTTTTTTTTTGTTAATGAAAATGTTATATAATTGTTCAATACACCTTCTATGTCAATTTCTCATAGAGATTTAAGTTTACCTGTCAGTATTAAAAAAATAAAAAATAAATGTTTCAGATCCCGAGTGATCAGTAGAACAAGCGGGAAATAAAGCTTGCTACCACGCACTACATATATATATATATATATATATATATATATATATATATATATTATTTTTTTCAAGCTTGGACAGAAACTGCTGCGAGCCAATAAATTAAATTTTTTTTTCACTATTTGGAGGTGTGCTGCGCTGTTGCATTTTTTTTTTTTTGTATCCAGTGGACTGTGATCGAGTCTGGGGCGCTGGCACAAGTAGTTCTGCATTATTTTGATATATATATATATATATATATATATATATATATATATATATATCTATATATATATCTATATATATATAATAGAACGTCTGGGAAGGAACCGGCACTGTGCTCAGGACTTCAGGTCCAGGTGGGTGCTCTGCTGCTAGGGACAGGACTCAATGTCCCATGAACTTCACATCCAAAGAGAAAGAAGCGGCACTCCAAAGTAGCATAAAATTAGCGTGGTTTATTCACCCATCGTGGTACAGTGCTATGTTTTGGTCTTCACAATGAGACCTTTCTCAAGCCTTGAGAAAGGTCTCATTGTGAAGACCAAAACACAGCACTGTACCACGATGGGTGAATAAACCACGCTAATTTTATGCTACTTTGGAGTGCCGCTTCTTTCTCTTTGGATATATATATATATATATATATATATATATATATATATATATGGTAAGTATTCTCCTTGTGGAGACACCACTACTGGTGGCGGAGCTTCAAAGGCCATTGGCACTACATTTGGCATTCTGGGAGAAAGAATATGCAAGGCAGCTCAATCACACCACATTAGATATATATATATATATATATATATATATATATATATATATATATATATGGGGCAAGTATTCCTCCTTTGGGAGGAGCACCGCTTCAGGTGTACAACAGAGATTCAAAAAGTCCATTAGCACTCTGCAGGCTTTCTGGGTAAGGAATATAAATAACAGCTCATCACACCACCTTCTCAGGTAGCGTGCCCTAAGATCAGCTCTGGCTCCAATTCCGAAGTCTCAGGAACTGATTGGGATTTATGCCAAGCCAGAATTCTCCCCAGAAGGGAAGAAGACCCATCTGCAGACAGCTGTTTCGGGGTGCTTGCCCCTCGTCAGTACAGAGCAGGGTGTTCTGGCTTGGCATAAATCTTCTGGGGAGAATTCTGGCTTGGCATAAATCCCAATTTCTGAGACTTCGTAACATGGTGTGATGAGCTGCTTTCCAAATATATATATATATATATATTTATATATATATATATATATCTATATATATATATATATATATATATATATATATATATGTTGTGGACCAACTGTGTATGGCGGGACCACGGGGTGTAGGTGGTGGGGCCAGATGGTATTAACCCCGGAGGCAAGATGGTATTAACCCTTAGTGTTCATGATGCCAGGATGTGTTTGTATGATGTAGGGCACCACCAACAACCAACCCAAAACGGCATATGTTAAATGAGAGTCCAAAGCAGGTTTTGTTGAAACTGGAACTTTACTGAAGAAGGCAGTATAACAGTCTATACAGATAGCCAACTTCCACAGAAGTGACCGGGACATAGGGAACCTCTCAGGCTTGCTTGGACTTGTAGTTGCAGTAATAATTATGCAGGCCACTGTACTACTCTTATGACTTTGGTAGGGACAGTAGAGACTTAACTTGAAGACATAAAAGACTTACAGATTAGATGTGGCTGCAGACTTGTAGGCTTTGGCCTAGCTGGACTGAACTTGTACAGGACTTGTGCTTGCTTCTAAGGGTGCGTTCACACTGAGTAATTCAAGAGGAATTTACTCGAGTAATTCCTCTTGAATTCTCTGCTCAAAATTAATTTCCATCTCCTCTGCCCATTGACTTTAATGTTATTTCCGCTGTCCTGTTCACACTGCAGAAATTCTGCTAGCAGAATTCCGACGCTGAATTCCTTTCCACTTGATTCCGTTCATTCTTCAAGAGAAATCCGCGAGCAGAATCCAATAGAAGTCAATGGTAAAAAAAAATTCTGCCCAACATCGTTTTCAATCGAAATTCAAGCGGGATTCAGAAAAGTAGATTAAATAGCCTCCTCCTTCATTCCTCTTCATTTCTGTATGGAAATTCTGCTCGATTTCCGCTCGATGGAGAAAGCAATAATTTCCTGACTGAAATTATTCCTTGTGAATTCCTCTTGAATTACTCAGTGTGAACGCACTCTAAGAGAGCAGGAACCAAGAGAGCTAGTGTGGAGACTACAGCCCCTTATATATCAGGGGGCTGGACTAAAGCCCATTGGTAGCTGGTTGCCTGTGGTTACCTGGGCCTCTGGAACTCTGGGTATCAGGTGATCACATATCACATGACTATCACATGACCTTAGGAAGGTCCTATACAGTGTAAACATTCTTATAACCTTTACACATAGTTTATATCCACTGTACAATACTTATAATAAATATACATGAGTAATATACAATAATAATGACCTAGGGGGACCCTGCAGGAGAGCCCTGAGGACTTGAGGGACTCTACCGGAGGGGACTTTAGGACTGTACAGAACCATGTTCTGTACCGGGACACGCCATATACATATATATATATATATATATATATATATATATATATTTATATATATTTATTTCCCTGTCGTCTGACCAGCAGCACAATGATAGGGTATATCTCCACCCCTGTGAGCTGCAGGACCCAGGAATTTTTAATGAAAATAAAAACACGCCCCTCTGGGCATAAAAACCCCCACAGAACAGCCCCCCCTCGAGTTTTTTCTGTCCAGTGAGCAGGACCTAGGTCGGACATAATCATCTGTCCGTAAATTGTCCCTTATTTTTTTTCTCCCCTTGCTGTCTCTCCAGAAGTGCTTTCGTCCAGCATGTAGGGCGCGTGCGCTGCTCGCACGCTGTACTTACCGAGCTTTGCTGGGTTTTTTTCTTTAAAAAAAAAGAGAAAAGTACTACTTGCCTTAGCAGAATTTTTTTCTATCAATCAACATAGTTGTTGAAAGATCCTTTTTATCAAGTTTGTCCCTTCCCTTAGAAGTAACTTTCAACTTCCGGGAGGGGGTGTGTCTTCCTAGTGGAGACACTATAAGAAGCTGGTAAGCCTGCAGCTCTGTCTCTTCGGAGTCTGCAGCTTGCCTTGACACATTTTGCTGGTGCACCTTGTTGTCAGTGTGCTTCTATATCTTTTTTTTCCCGTAGTTTTACGGTGTGTGTTCCTGGATCTAACCTCGCTTTTTTCCAGGTTTTTTTGTGGGTCTCTTTTTCTTGTTATTAATTAGAGAGAACATTTCTTTTTCTCTCTCTCTAGATGTCTTCAAGAGATTCTGGTGGATCTAGGGCCTGTAAATCACTTGAAAAGGCACACCACCTTTCATGTAGAAAGTGTAATACACCTTTGCCCGATGAGAGTTACTTCACTACCTGTGCAGCCTGTCGGCCACCTCCTGCTCTTCCCTCACCTGGGAAACCAGATATCCGGGACGTTTATGTCTAGGTGAAATACTTTGTCGCGGGTTCCATCAAGGACCTTAAAGATTGCCTTCTCGCTCCCAGAAAGCGCTCTCCCTCTCCTGCTCCTATGGAAGTAGATGATGGTGAGGACAGGGAATCCGTGGTCGATTCCTCGGGTGAGGACATCATTGAGGACACCTCCAAGAATTTCTTTCCACCAGATAAGACACAGAAATTATTAAAATTTGTACAGGCTGAGAATCAGCCTAAGCCTAAGGAGGACGCCCCATCTACCTCCAGGGTCTTTAGGTCCTTCCAAATGGATGATGTGCTATCCGCACTCATGTCCGCTGAGTGGGAGAAATCGGACAAGGCGCTGGTAATCTCTAAGCGGTACAAAATGATATACCCCTTTGATCAATCTCAATGTAAGGTGTGGTTAAATCCTCCCAGGGTGGACATGGCTATAGCCAAAATGTCCAAACGTACGGTGCTCCCTGGCTCGAATTTGAAGGACCCACTTGACCGAAGGATGGAGATTGCGTTCAAGCGTACCTATATAGCAGGAGCTAGTCAGGCTTCAGTGGTGGTAGCCTCTAATGGTGTGGCGGTGGCCTTGAGAAATTGGGCTTAATAGCCTTCAGGAGGACATCTATTTGGGGGTTCCTAGAGAGGACTTGCTAGCCTAATTTGGGAAAATTAATTTGGCAATTGACTTTCTGTGTGACTCCTCTTCCCAACAAGTAAAGATTGGTTCTAAGACCATGGGGCTTTCCACTGCGGGCAGAAGAGCACTTTGGCTCCGTCCCTGGCCGGGAAATAGCTATTCCAAGACCCAACTCTGTAACATGTTTTTTACCCCTGGCAAACTCTTTGGCTCAGAGTTGGATATTCTAATGGAGGAGTTAACAGGCAAGAAGGGGAAATCCTTGCCCCTTACCCTTAATTCTTCTAAGAGATACGCTAAGAAGTATTCTCCTCCCAGAAGAGGTAAACAAAAATGGTTATTCTCTCCCCTTAACTACACTGCCCTCAGAAAAATTTCTGATATCCGCGATTCTTCAAGAACCAAAGCAAGTAATGCTAGAAAGCTCTATTCTAGAGCTAATTTCCCTGGCCGCACTGGAGCTTGTTCCCCCCTCCGGAAGAAGGCCGAGGTGTATACTCCCCGGTTTTCCTTGTACCCAAGCCTTCAGGAAAACACTGTCTTATAATAGACTTAAGATATTTGAACCGTCACTTTCAAAAAAGAAAGTTCAAGATGGAGACTATCAGATCAATCAGACCTCTTCTCTCCAAAGGAGAATACATGGCATCCTTGGACCTGAAGGATGCCTACTTCCATATTCCAATCCATCAGGATTACAGGAAGTTCCTCAGGATTGCGGTCAGCATCCGAGGGATTCTGTTCCATCTGCAGTTCAAGGTCCTCCCACCTCTGCTCCATTTGTGTTCACCAAGGTAGTGTCCTCCATGATGACGGTTCTCAGGTTATCAGGGATAAGAGTTATTCCACACCTAGACGACTGGCTCCTTATAGCCAGAACAAGACTGATTCTCCTGGAACATGTCCAGATTACCCTGGATTTACTCCAGAGCTTGGGCTGGTTGGTCAATTGGGACAAATCCGATTTGACCCCGACCACAACCAAACAATTCCTTGGGTTCATCATAGACTCTGTGGAGATGAAATTGTACCTCTCTGTACCCAGGAAAGATTGTATCCTGAGAGGATATCGCTTCCTGAGAACACCTCGCCAGGTCCCCCTCAGAACTCTAATGAGTTTCCTGGCGCTATTATCATCAGCAGCGGAAGCAGTTCCTTGGGCTCTATGGCACATCAGACCCTTACAATCAGAGGTCTTACACATCTGGAACCGGACTATCTCAGGTTTGGACTTCCTGCATGTTCTGTCAACTATCACCAGACAATCTCTCCGTTGGTGGGCCAACCCAAGAGATGGGATGTCTCTGCTAGATCCAGTTTGGACAATTATTACTACCGACGCTTCCGGCTCAGGATGGGGAGCTCATACATCGGACGTTACGATTTCAGGAACATGGAGTCCAGAAGAGATGAGCCTGTCTTCCAATGCCAGAGAGCTAAGAGCAATATTTTATGCCCTCAAAAAGTTCGAACATCTCCTTTTCGGTACAGCGGTCCGTATCCAGATGGACAATATGGCTTCAGTGTTCTACATCAACAAGCAGGGAGGTACCAGATCTCAGGCACTTCTTCAGGAAGTGGGGAAGATCTTCAAGTGGGCAGTAACAAGGTTATCCGCGGTCCATATCAGAGGAGCCCGGAATACCTTGGCGGATCACCTGAGCCGTCTGAGCACAATTCCAGGCGAATGGTCCCTATGCCCACAAGTGTTTCAGCAGTTATGCCAACTTTGGGGTCTTCCGGAGATCGACCTGATGGCGACCAGATTCAACAAGAAACTATCACGGTTTTGCTCCCTCCATTTGGAGGACAAACCTTGGGCAGTGGACGCAATGTCCATACTGTGGGACTTCAGACTGGCATACATCTTTCCGCCAACCTCCATGATAACCAGGGTATTAATGAAGGTCAAACAGGATCAGGCCTCGGTAATAGCAATAATTCCAGGTCCATTTTAAAAGCCAAGGGTTTTTCGGACCGTATATTGGAAACGCTCTCCCACTCTAGGAGTGTGGCTACCAATAAATCATATGCCAGAATAAGGAAAATATTTGCTGGTTGGTGTGCTGCTAGACAGCTTGACTCTTCCTCTCCCACGATACCGCAAATTCTGGAATTCCTTCAGGACGGATTCGACAAAGGTCTATCACCTGATACCTGAAGGTCCAAGTTACTGCTATGTCAGCTTTTTTGGGAAGGAAACTTTTCCAGGTTCCTGAAGTGGACAGTTTTATCAAAGCCATCTCTAGACTGCGTCCTAGAATTGTTAAGCCTGTTGCCTCTTGGGACTTGGGGCTTGTTCTCAAACATGTTTGTTTCCCTCCTTTTGAACCCCTACAGGATGCGGGACTCAAATTTCTTTCTATGAAGGTCTGTTTCCTTCTTGCAATCACCACTGCCAAGAGGCTTGGAGAACTGCAAGCTTTTTCCTCAGCTGAGCCCTACACAATGTTCCTATCGGACAAGGTCCTCTTAAGGTACTTACCTGATTTTTCCCCTAAGGTTTCATCTTTTTCTAACAGAAATCAGTTGATTTCCTTACCAAGATATGTTCCTGATTCCTCCCTAGGTGAGGAAAGTCATCTTAACAATCTTGACCTTGTAAGGGCTCTTCAGGTTTATATTGAAAGAACTGCTCCCTTTCGTAAGGATGAGAACTTATTTGTAGTTTTCCAGGGCTCAAATAAAGGGAAAAAAAGCTTCCAAGCCTACATTGGGGCGTTGGATATGTGAATGCATCAAGGGTGCTTATACTGTGGCTAATCTGGAACCTCCAAGGTTCACAGCTCATTCCACGAGAGCTCTATCCACCTCTAAAGCTGAGCGAGGCTCAGTTCCCTTAGAGCATATTTGTCAGAGTGCCTCTTGGAGCACTCCGTCTACATTCTTCAAGCATTATAAGATGGACTGTTCCTCTTCCCCTGACTTTTCTTTCGCAAGATCTATTATTAACACGGTTAATACTTAAATCCCACCCTTTTTATTTGGGAACTATGTAAATCCCCATTATTGTACTGCTGGTCAGACGACAGGGAAATTGAAATTTAAGTAGTTAATTTGTTTTCCCTTAGTCTGACAGAAGCACAAGGCTCCCTCCCAAAAATATTTTTTTTTCTTTTTTGCCTGTATCTAAGTCTGTACTATATAATAAACTCGAGGGGGGGCTGTTCTGTGGAGGTTTTTATGCCCAGAGGGGCATGTTTTTTTTTTTTTTTTTTCATTAAAACTTCCTGGGTCCTGCAGCTCACAGGGGCGGTGATACACCCTATCATTGTGCTGCTGTCAGACTAAGGGAAAACAAATTAACTACTTCAATTTCAATATCATCATGGGTCAAGTCCTGGGAAAAAAAAGTGTAGGAGTTCACCCAAGATTTTCACTCAAGGGCTTTGCCATCATCATTCATGTAAAGCTGCTGCACTACATAGATTGTGGTCATTTATTATCTATGCCTTCTTTTACTACCAATATGTGCCATTCGTTTCAGTGCCAAATATGCTCATGGGGGCCTAGATTTCCATCTGCCCAGCTGTCACATGGTAGAAGGCTCAGGTTACTGCCCCATTGACAGCAGTGGTGACCTCCCCAACCAAGGCGGCATTCACCGCTGCTGTCAAATGTAAACCCAATGCTCTACCCATTTAGAAGTGACAGGTGGTGACGCTCAGTGGAAAGTCGAGCTTTCTGTAACTAACCTGACCGTGAAAGAAGCGCCAAAATCCATGAAGCACAGGCTTTGCACAAGTGGCCTCAAACTGTGGCCATCCAGATGTTGCAAAACTTCAACTCCCAGCATGCCCGGACAGCTAATGGAGTATGCTTATTGAAGATATATATATATATACATCTATTTTTTTACAGCATTGCTCCCCCCCCCATTTATTATAATAGGCCCTTACACATAGTCCGCAATTAAATCTCATCTTTTATCATTATTCTTCTTTCTTCTTGTCCTTATTTGATTTCTTACATGTTAATTACATAAGTGCATTCGCCTTCTGGCCGAGCTGTAAGTGGATTCGGAATCACAAGTGTGTTTGTCTCCTGGTAATTGGCGCATTTGTCTTGTGTCACAGTTGTAGGCGCTCTTGTATTGTGTTACAATTATAGAAGCATTTGCCTTGTCTTGTGTTACATTTGCAGGTGCACCTTTTCTTCAGTTTTTTTTTTTCCTTTCGAAAAGCTGTCCATATGTTCTTCTTGTTTTACATTTAGAAGTAAATTTTCCACATTTGTAATTTTTCTTTCTTGTAATGTCACATGTACAGTGCGGTTCACATCACGTTCTAGAGCCAAATGTCTGACATATCCATTAGTACATCCAAAGGAAAAAAAAATTATAATATATATATATATATATATATATATTTATATATATATTTACTAAGAAGGCGTCCTAGGGTATGCGCATGACATACATAGCAGAAAAACACATTAATGGCATAGGGGCCATGGAGACTACATACAGAAGCAGGGACTCCTGTATACACACGCCCCAGCAAATGTGTCTGTGAATACAGCAATAGGTGTTAAAGGGGTACTCTGGTGAAAAACAATTTTTGTTTTTTAATCAACTGGTGCCAGAAAGTTAAACAGATTTGTAAATGACTTCTATTAAAAAATCCAAACCCTTCCGCCGCTGGGGTTCCCCGCATTCTCAGTAGTGGCACCCCGCCGTCATCACAGCACAGATGAAAATCTCTGTGCGTAATGATGGGGCAATACCGGGGCCGGAGCACCATGACTTCACGGCTCCGGCCCCTCCTGACGTCACAACCCACCCCCTTAATGTAAGTCTATGGGAGGGGGCGTGATGGCAGCCACGCCCACTACCATAGAATTGTATTAATGGGGAGGGACATCATGGTGCTATTGCCCCATCATCACGCCCTTAAATTTTCCTCTGTGCTGTGATGACGGCAGGGTGCCGCTACTGAGAACGCGGGGGTCCCCTTTGGATAGGGGATAAGATGTCTAGGGGCATCTTATCAGAGTACCTCTTTAATATTTGCTTAAAAGTGCATTAACCTCTTAAGGACCAAGGACGTACCGGTACGTCCTGAGTCCTTTCCCTTTCTACAAAGCGGGCCCGGCCTCTAACAATGGCCGGGACCCGTGGCTAATAGTGCGCAGCACTGATCGCGGTGTCGCGTGCCATTAACCCTTTAGACGCAGCGTTCAAAGTTGAACGCCGCATCTAAAGTGAAAGTAAATCACTGCTGGTTAGCTCAGGGGGCTGTTCGGGATGTCTGCGGCAAAATCGCGACATCCCGAATAGCTCTGGGACACAAGGAGGGTCCCCTTACCTGCCTTCTGGTGTCCGATCGCCGAATGACTGCTCAGTGCCTGAGATCCAGGCATGAGCAGTCAAACGGCAGAATCATTGATCAATGGTTTCCTATGAGAAACCATTGAACAATGTAAGAGATCAGTGTGTTCAGTGTTATAGTCCCCTATCGGAGCTATAACACTGCAAAACAAAAAAGTGAAAAAAAAAAGTGAATAAAGATCATTTAACCCCTCCCCTAATGAAAGTTTGAATCACCCTCTTTTCTCAATAATAAAAAAAAACTGTGTAAGTAAAAATAAACATATGTGGTATCGCCGCATGCGTAAATGTCCGAATTATGAAAATATATCATTAATTAAACCGCTCAGTCAATGGCGTACGCGCCAAAAAAAATTTGGGCACTTTATATATCATGAAAAAATCCGATCAACACAAAAATGATACCACTAAAAACTTCAGATCACGGTGCAAAAAATTAGCCCTCATACCGCCCTATAGGCAGAAAAATAGGGGTCAGGGGTTATAGGGGTCAGAAGATGACAATTTTAAACGTATACATTTTCCTGTAGTCATGATTTTTTTCAGAAGTACAACAAAATCCAACCTATATAAGTAGGGTATAATTTTAATCGTATGGACCTGTAGAATAAAGAGAATGTGTCATTTTACCGAAAAATTTACGGCATAGAAACAGAAGCCCCCAAAAGTAAAAAATTATTTTATTTTTTTTCAATTTCGCCGTAGATTTTTGGATAAAATGACTGATGTCATTACAAAGTAGAATTGGTGGTGCAAAAAAAAAAGCCATCATATGGATTTTTAGGTGCAAAATTGAAAGAGTTATGATTTTTTAAAGGTAAGGAGGAAAAAATGAAAGGGCAAAAACGGAAAAAACCCTGGTCCTTAACCCCTTAAGGACCAGGCATTTTTTTGTTTTTTGCACTTTCGTTTTTTGCTCCTTGCCTTTAAAAAATCATAACTCTTTCAATTTTGCACCTAAAAATCTGTATTATGATGTATTTTTTGTGCCACCAATTCTACTTTGTAATGACATCAGTCATTGTACTCAAAAATCTACGGCGAAATGGGAAAAAAAATCATTGTGCGACAAAATTTTAAAAAATGCCATTTTGTAACTTTTGGGGGCTTCCGTTTCTACGTAGTACATTTTTCGTTAAAAATGACACCTTATCTTTATTCTCTAGGTCCATACGGTTAAAATGCTACCCTACTTATATAGGTTTGATTTTGTATTACTACTGAAAAAAAATCATAACTACATGCAGCAAAATTTATACATTTAAAATTGTCTTTTTCTGTGCCCTATAACTTTTTTTTATTTTTCCATGTTTAGGGGGCAATGAGGGCTCATTTTTTGCACCGTGATCTGAAGTTTTTGTCGGTACCATTTTTGCATTGATCGGACTTTTTGATCGCTTTTTATTCATCTTTTCATTATGTAAAAAGTGACCAAAAATATGCTATTTTGGACTTTGGAATTTTTTTGCGCGTACGCCATTGAACGTGCGGTTTAAAAAGTGGTATATTTTTATAATTCGGACATTTCCGCACGCGGCGATACCACATATGTTTATTTTTATTTTTGTTTACACTGTTTTTTTTTTATTCTTGGAAATGCCGGGTGATTCAAACTTTTATTATGGGAAGGGATCATTGAAAGGGTTAGTGATTTTTTTACACTTTTCTTATGCCATATTATAGCCCCTAGGGGGGGCTATAACATTGCATGTACTGATCTTTAACAATGATTGATGCATCTCCTTAGGAATGCATCAATCAATGTTTTCGGCGATTGAATGCTCAAGCCTGGTTCTCAGGCTTGAAGCATTCATTCGGCGATCGGACTGCAGGAAGGAAGGTAAGAGACCTTCCTCCTGAAGTACAGCTGTTCGGGATGCCGCAATTATACCGCAGCGATCCCGAACAGCTCCCTGAGTTAACCGGCACATTTTACTTTCACTTTTAGCCGCGCGGCTTTGAGCGCGCGGCTAAAGGGTTAATAGGGTGCGGCACTGCGATCAGTGCCGTGCGCTATTACCGGCGGGTCCCGGCTTCACTATGATGCTGGGCCCGCCGTGATATGATGCGGGCTTACCGTGTAACCCTGCATTGTATCACGGGAGCGGGACTAGGGGTGTAAGTTTACGCCCTTGGTCCTTAACAGGTTAAAGGGGTACTCCAGTGGAAAACTTTGTTTTTCTAAATTAACTGTGCCAGAAAATTAAACATATTTGTAAATTACTTCTCTTAAAAAATCTTAATCCTTCCAGTACTTATTAGCTGCTGTATACTACAGAGGAAATTCTTTTCTTTTTGGAACACAGAGCTCTCTGCTGACATCACGAGCACAGTGCTCTCTACTGACATCTCTGTCCATTTTAGGAACTGTCCAGAGCAGCATATGTTTGCTACGGGAATTTTCTCCTACTCTGGACAGTTCTTAAAATGGACAGAGATGTCAGCAGAGAGCACTGTGCTCGTGATGTCAGCAGAGAGCTCTGTGTTCCAAAAAGAAAAGAATTTCCTCTGTAGTATTCAGCAGCTAATAAGTACTGGAAGGATTAAGATTTTTTTTATAGAAGTATTTTACAAATCTGTTTAACTTTCTGGCACCAGTTGATTTAAAAAAAATAAAAAATAAAAGGAAGTTTTTATTTCCACACAGTAACCCCGCGTCATATCATGGCGGGCCCGGCGTCATAGTGAAGCCGGGACCCGCCTCTAATAGCGCGCAGCGCCGATCGCGGCGCCGCGCGCTATTAACCCTTTAGCCGCGCGCTCAAAGCTGAGCCGCGCGGCTAAAAGTGAAAGTGAAAGTTCCCGGCTAGCTCAGTCGGGCTGTTCGGGATAGCCGCGGCTAATCGCGGCATCCCGAACAGCTGACAGGACAGCGGGAGGGCCCCTACCTGCCTCCTCGCTGTCCGATCTCCGAATGACTGCTCAGTGCCTGAGATCCAGGCATGAGCAGTCATGCGGCAGAATCGTTGATCACTGGTTTCTTATGAGAAACCAGTGATCAACATAGAAGATCAGTGTGTGCAGTGTTATAGGTCCCTATGGGACCTATAACACTGCACAAAAAAAGTGAAAAAAAAAAGTGAATAAAGATCATTTAACTCCTCCCCTATTAAAAGTTTGAATCACCCCCCTTTTCCAATAAAAAAAAAACACAGTGTAAATAAAAATTAAAATAAACATATGTGGTATCACCGCGTGCGGAAATGTCCGAATTATAAAAATATATCATTAATTAAACCGCTCGGTAAATGGCGTGCGCGCAAAAAAATTCCAAAGTCCAAAATAGTGCATTTTTGGTCACTTTTTATATCATTTAAAAATGAATAAAAAGTGATCAATAAGTCCTATCAATGCAAAAATGGTACCGTTAAAAACTTCAGATCACGGCGCAAAAAATGAGCCCTCATACCGCCCCATACACGGAAAAATAAAAAAGTTATAGGGGTCAGAAAATGACAATTTTAAACGTATTAATTTTCCTGCATGTAGTTATGATTTTTTCCAGAAGTCCGACAAAATCAAACCTATATAAGTAGGGTATCATTTTAATCGTATGGACCTACAGAATACATATCAGGTGTCATTTTTACCGAAAAATGTACTACGTAGAAACGGAAGCCCCCAAAAGTTACAAAACAGCGTTTTTTTTTTCAATTTTGTCGCACAATGATTTTTTTTCCTGCTTCACCATAGATTTTTGGGCAAAATGACTGACGTCATTACAAAGTAGAATTGGTGGCGCAAAAAATAAGCCATCATATGGATTTTTAGGTGTAAATTTGAAAGAGTTATGATTTTTTAAAGGCAAGGAGCAAAAAACGAAAATGCAAAAACGGAAAAACCTCCGGTCCTTAAGGGGTTAAAGCCACTGTATATTACATCAAAGCCTCCGCTGCGCATTACTGTGCGCCGTCTGATGAAACCGTATGTGCAGGTGAACAGGATTCCAGCATGAAAAACATGTGTTACATTTTAACAGTCTGAAAAATCACTTTACTTAGGCAAAAGGTCCTAAAAATATACATCTGACTGAAACAAAAGTTTCCAGCAATAACACTAAAATGTCTGTGGAAAAGAAAAAAAAGAAAGATAAAAAAAAATCTGGAATGCAGAATATCTAAAAACAAAGCCCATGTCTGGAATTCATAAGAGATGCGGTGTTTTTTTTTCGCATTTGGTCTTATTTTTCTTCATTTTTTTTCCTTCTTAAGTCTAAATTTATTCATCTCAATAGTTTGCGCTGACAATTTGTTATTTTCCATTTCAGTGACTTCTGTCTGCTTACATTAATGTGATACGGTGGAGTACACCTAGTGAGCGGCACTGGCGGATATCGAAGGGAACTTCATTTTTATTTTTTATTTTTTTTATGATTTTTTTAAGGAGCTTCATGAAATCAAAATGTTCCTATCTCCAATGAGCTATAGAATATACTGGACGGGGAGAAATTAGGTCAATAGCAGAGCTTCACTTCAGCTCCTCCGCACCCCTCCCCATCCCCCAAAATATTAAAGAAGTGATTCTTCACTGTGAGATTATTCTGAATATTTTTATATGACATCTAATCAGTATAAATAATTGCTTATGTCACTGTTTCCCAACCAGGGTGCCTCCAGCTGTTTCAAAACTACAACTCCCAGCATGCCTGGACAGCCGAAGGCTGTCCAGGCATGCTGGGAGTTGTAGTTTTGAAACAGCTGGAGGCACCCTGGTTGGGAAACAGTGGCTTATGTCATGGTATTCTAGTTAGAATATAATATACAACGCTTTGATATGATAATGTTTTTAATTTTTTTTGGTCAGGCCCGGTTGTTAGATGTGATATTACTAGAAATTAGCAAAATTATTAAAAATTAGGGACGGGATATGAGTACGGGATATGGGGACGTGAAATGGGGTCGGAATTTGGGGAAGGGATATGGGGTCTGGATATGAATACGGGATATGGGGACGGGATATGGGGAGGGGATATGGGGACGTGATATGAGTACGGGATATGGGGACGTAATATGAGTACCGGATATGGGGACGGGATATGGGGACATGATATGAGTACGGGATATGGGGACGTAATATGAGTACGGGATATGGGGACGGGATATGGGGACGGGATATGAATACGGGATATGGGGACGTGATATGAGTACGGGATATGGGGACGTGATATGGGGACGGGATATGAATACGGGATATGGGGATGTGATATGGGGACGGGATATGGGGTCGGGATATGAATACAGGATATGAATACGGGATATGGGGACGTGATATGGGGACGGGATATGGGGAGGGGATATGGGGACGTGATATGAGTACGGGATATGGGGACGTGATATGGGGACGGGATGTGGGGACGGGATATGGGGACGTGATATGGGGACTGGGTATGGGGACGGGATATGGGGACAGGATGTGGGGATGGGATATGGAGACTGGATATGGGGACGGGATATGAGGACGGGATATGGGGTCGAGATATGAGAACAAAATATGAGGACAGGATATGAGCTCGGAATATGAGGAGTGGATTTGGGGTCAGGATATGAGGAGGGGATATGGGGTCAGGATTTAGGGACGGGTTATGAGGACAAAAGCTTCCTCCTTTGATGCTTTTCCTCCCCCACAAGGATAAGGTAGGAAAAACCGGGCAGCGCCGGGTACTCAGCTAGTATACTTCATAAAAAATGTATCCCCTTTTTTATAGAAATCATGGTTTATAAAAAATAGACCACTAGGGGTCCCCATACCCTCCAGAACGTAATCCTGTCCGGTTGGAGCATCATCTTTGTCCCAGCTGAGACAAAGTTCATGAAGTGAAGGCGGGATTAGCACTCCTCTGTGCTCACTCCTGTCCTATCTGATTGCAGGATGAAAACAGAGAGGAGGAAGTTACAGAGCAGCCTGCAGTGATTGTATGAAGAGGCACAGCACAGCAGACTTAGGGAGGAAGTGAATGCATGGTGAGCGAGGATGGGCACAGTGCTTCCCTCCGCCCTGAGCAGTGGATGTCAGAATGAGTGAGCAGAAGAACAGAGGGATTTGTTAACCAAATACCAAAGCTAATAAAAAAATAAATTAAAAAAAACACATGTAAAGAATCTGCATGATCTAGTGAATAACATATAGAAGCATTATGTTTTTCTGTAATATGACCGGTATGCTTTAACCCTTGGGGCAAGGAGGGTTTTTCCGTTTTTGCACTTTCGGTTTTTCTTCCTTACCTTTTAAAAATCACAACCCTTTCAATTTTGCACCTAAAAATCCATGTGATGGCTTATTTTTCGCATCACCAATTTGTAATGACATCAGTCATTTTACCCAAAAATCCACAGCGAAACGGAAAAAAAAATCATTGTGAGGCAAAATTGAAGAAAAAACGCCATTTTGTAAATTTTGAGGGCTTCCGTTTCTCCACAGTAAATTTTTCGGTAAAGATTACACATTCCCTTTATTCTGTAGATCCATACGATTAAAATGATCCCCTACTTATATCGGTTTGATTTTGTCGTACTTCTGGAAAAAATCACAACATCATGCAGGAAAATTTATACATTTAAAATTGTCATCTTCTGACCCCTATAACTTTTTTATTTTTCCAAGTACGGGCCGTGAAGTTTTTAGTGGTTCCATTTTTGTATTGATGGGACTTTTTGATCGCTTTTCATTCATTTTTTCATGATACACAAAGATGTGTAACAAGGTTGATGTTCCTGGAGGGATCCGCCGAATGGAAAAGGATTTAGGAAAACTAGAAGAATGGTCAGAACTCTGGCAACTGAAATTTAATGTGTATAAGTGCAAAATAATGCACCTGGGGCGTAAAAACCCTCAGGCAGAATATAGAATATTTGACACAGCCATGACCTCAGTATCTGAGGAGAGGGATTTAGGAGTAATTATTTCAGAAGACTTAAAGGGGTACTCCGGCCCTGAGACATCATATCCCCTATCCAAAGGATAGGGGATAAGATAGATGTATCACCGCGGGGGTCATCTTGTCAGGGGATAAGATGTCTGAGGGCCGGAGTACCCCTTTAAAGGTAGGAAGACAATATAATAGAGCAGCAGGAAACGCTAGCAGAATGCTTGGGTGTATAGGGAGAGGTATAAGCAGTAGAAAGAGAGAAGTGCTCATGCCGCTGTACCTCACTTGGAGTATTGTGCGCAGTACTGGAGGCCGCATCTCCAGAAGGATATAGATACTCTAGAGAGAGTTCAGAGAAGATACTAAACTAGTACATGGATTGCAGAATAAAACTTACCAGGAAAGGTTAAAGGACCTTAATATGTATAGAAGAAAGAAGAGACAGAGGGGATATGATGGAGACTTTTAAATACATAAAGGGAATGAACAAGGTAAAGGAGATTTAAAAGAAGAAAAACTACCACATCAGGACATAGTTTTATATTAGAAGGACAAAGGTTTCTGCAGTAATATCAGGAAGTATTACTTTACTGAGAGAGTAGTGGATGCATGGAATAGCCTTCCTGCAGAAGTGGTCGCTGCAAATGCAGTGAAGGAGATTAAACATGCATGGGATAAGCATAAGGCTATCCTTCATATAAGATAGGGCCAGGGACTATTCATAGTATTCAGATTATTGGGCAGACTAGATGGGCCAAATGGTTCTTATCTGCCGACACATTCTATGTTTCTATGTTTCAATAAAAAGTGACCATAAAGACGCTATTTTGGACTTTGGATTTTTTTTGCGCGGTTTAATTAACAATATATTTGTATAATTTGGATATTTCGAGGTGATATCACATATATTTATTTTTATTTACACAGTTTTTTTTTTATTTTATATTAGGGAAGGGGTTAAATGATCTTTATTATCTTTTTTTTTTCACCTTTTTTTTTTTTTTTGCAATGTTATAGCTCCCATAGGGGGCTAAAACACTGCACACACTGATCATTTACATTGATCAATGGTTTCTCATAGGAAACCATTGATCAATGATTCAGCCGCTTGATTGCTCATGCCTGGATCTCAGGCACTGAGCAGTCATTCGGCGATCGGACAGCGTTGAGGAAGGTAGGGGACCCTCCTGCTGTCCTACAGCTGTTCGGGATGCCGCAATTTCACCGCGGTGATCCCGAACAGCCCCCTGAGCTAACCAGCATTTGTTTACTTTCACTATAATTGCAGCGTTCAACTTTGAACGCCGTGTCTAAAGGGTTAATAGCATGTGGCACCGCGATCAGTGCCACGCGCTATTAGCCACGGGTCCCGGCCGTTGTTAGAGGCCGGGCCCGACCCGCTACGACGATGTTATAGAAAGGGATTGGGCAAAGGACAAACAGGTACATCCTCTGTCCCCAACAGGTTAAAGATGTACTCCACTGGCCAACGTTCAGAACATTAGTTCCAAATGCTGTGTGCGTGCTGCGGGGGTCAGCCATGCCCCCTCGTGATGTCAGACCACACCCCTCAATGCAAGTCTATGGGAGGGGGCATGTCAACATAGACATGAATGGAGGGGATGTGGTGTCACGTCCCCAGTCCCGGAAACCCGGAGGAAACCCTGGAGGTTTCCGAAACTAGAGACGCAGTCCCCGCATAGAATGCGGGTGCTGCAGGGAGATCGCGGGGGTCTCAGCAGCAGGCCCCCCGCAATCAGACATCTTATCCCCTATCCTTTGGATAGGGGATAAAATGTTTTTGCCTTGAATACCCCTTTAAAGACAAAGAAATGGCAAATAATGGGACTTTCATAGACTATCCTTATAAACAGTAATATAACTTTGATGCTTTTGCACATGGACTTGAATATGTCTAAATGCACATGAAGAAAGATGTGTGACTCTCTACTGTCTTACCTGAAGGTCCTAATTTTTTAAAGGGGTACTCCGGTGGAAAACTTATTTTTTTTAAATAAACTGGTGCCAGAAAGTTAAACAGATTTGTAAATTACTTCTATTAAAAAAATCTTTATCCTTCCAGTACTTATTAGCAGCTGTATGCTACAGAGAAAATAATTTGCTTTTTGAATTTCTTTTTTGTTCTGTGCACAGTGCTCTCTGCCCGCACCTCTGTTTGTGTCAGGAATTGTCCAGAATAGCATAGGTTTGCTATGAGGATTTTCTCCTGCTCTGGACAGTTCTTGATACGGGCATCAGGTGTCAGCAGAGAGCACTGTGGACAAGACAAAAAAGAAATTCAAAAAGAAAAGAATTTCCTCTCTAGCATACAGCTGCTAAAAAGTACTGGAAGGGTAAAGATTTTTTAATAGAAGTCATTTACAAATCTGTTTAACTTTCTGACACTGTTTGATTTAAAAAAAAATGTTTTCCACCGGAGTACCCCTTTAGACTAACTGAACAAGGATCCTCATGAGGGGTGAACCGAAGCAAGAGAAACTGTAGAACCCCACTCCACTGTAGATAACTGAGATGCTGAGGAGCGCACCAAGTAAAGTTCCCCAACATAACAGGTAGGCACTGGTCTGACCAGATGCAAAACTAGATCCAGTGAACACATAAAGGGGGAGATTCATCAAAACCTGTGCAGAGGAAAAGTTAACCAGCTGCCCATAGCAACCAATCAGATTGCTTCATTAATTTTTAACAAGGCCTCTGAAAAATTAAAGAAGCGATCCGATTGGTTGTTATGGGCAGCTGTTCAACTTTTCCTCAGTGCAGGTTTTGATAAATCTCCCCCAAAGTCATCATGCAACTTAAAGGGGTACTCCGCCCCTAGACATCTTATCCCCTATCAAAAGGATAGGGGATAAGATGTCTGATAGACCTGCGATCTCTGCTGCGGCCCCCCAGTCATCCGGTGCATGGAACGAACTTCCCTCCGTGCCAGTGCAGGAGGTTCATCATGTCATGACCACTCCCCCATCATGATGTCATGACCACACACCCTCTCAATGCAAGTCTATGGGAGGGGGCATGACGGCTGCCATGTCCCTTCCCATAGACTTGCATTGAGGGGGCTTGGCCATTACATCACAAGCCATTGGTGCTGCATTGGATAGGGAATAAGATGTCTAGGGGCGGAGTATATCTCTAACTTTTCTCAATCTTTAACTTTGCTGATTAATCCTTTCAGCTGGAGTTTAGGGCTAGGCAACAGGCTTGAATTGCTTGTAAACAGGACAGGGCTGTAACTATAGAGGGTGCCGAGGTAGCAGTCGTTCCAGGGTCTTGGTGGCTGAAGGGTCCATCAGAGGATACCATTATGATAAATGGTGAATGGTACACATCAGGGGTAAATCCAGAGTCTAGTCTCGGGGCACTATCAGAGTATCGTGCGGTGGTCCACACGCCCCCTCTTATAGACTTGCATTAAGGGGGTGGGGTGTGACATCATGAGGCTTGTGATCGTGACATCATGACCCCCGCAGCCTGCACCCAGTGTTCGGAACAAAATGTTCTGAATGCTGGGGCAGTGCAGTACCCCTTTAAGTACTCAGTATAAGTCCCCCACATTTAGGACACAGCATAGTTCCCCCGCACATTAGGTAGGCAGCATAGTTCCCCCACATTAGGTTGGCAGCATAGTTACCCCATATTAGTAAGGCAGCATAGTTCCCCCACATTAGGTTGGCAGCATAGTTCTCCCACATTAGGTTGGCAGCATAGTTCCCTCCACATTAGGTTGCCTCATTGTTTGTCCGTCCCCCAAACTCTGCCACTGGTACACATGGGGCCCTATTACACATTTTGCACTGGGACTCAGAGGCTACAAGTTACATGTCTAAGACTTGACTAGTGACAATGTAGCCTCATGTAAAGAGCAGAACGATCCACTTCTCATTCCTCCTTTTCCCCCTCTACTTTAAAGCAGGCATGCACAACAAGTGACATCATCATGCACAGTAATATCGTCTTAGTTCCTCAAAAACTTAAATCTCTGTATGCACTTTCCAAGGGATTTGTGTGACTCCTTTCTTATCCAACCCATCTGCTTCCTTGCAAATAACAACACCATAAAATTACCATGAAAATCAATAGGCTTTGGCAGATTTTGAGTTGCGAGTGCCAATCCAGCTGAGTGACATCACAGGCAGCCCATGGATCCTAATTGTGGTCATCTGGTATACGCCACTCGATCTGATAAAGTCAGCCATGTGTTGAGTCAGGGGATTATTCTCATTACTGCTAATCTTCCCGTATATTTTTCCATTGCAGACGCAGAGACCGCAGATCATGAGACCCAGTGTATTATATAGGATCAAGCAGAATATGTTGGCTGAGCATTATGCTCGACACGCTTGACTCCTCCTTTCCGCTGCAAACATTAAATGATCCTGGAAATGGAACAAGAACAAAGATTTCAAATCTGTGATGTTTGGGGGGAGCAGGCGCTGACAATGTAATAACACAGACTGTGTGAGTTAACACTTATCTGTATATAGTTACTATTTATGGAACAGTCGTAGTCGGTAAAATGCATCTCATCTGTTCGAAAACATAAAGCTTGTTGTATAACTATACTGTATGCCACAGGAGGAATGGGAAAACCAATTATGTTGTTCTTTTTTCTTTCTTTTTTTTTTTTCCCCCCAGAGTATATTGATGCAGAAAATCAATGATTAAAAAAACAAAATAAAATAAAAAGATTATAAAAAAAAGAATCTATGTTCACCCAAAGTCAATGGTGAATTGCATAGAAAGGACGAATAAACGCGCTGCAGATGGGAAAATTCACAGCATGTCTGTACGCTGAATGACCACTCTATTAGAGACCACCATCTTGTAGCATGTTTGGCCTCCTTTTGCCTTTAGAACAACAGCAATTCATCTTGGCATGACTAGGTGTTCAAATCGTTCTGCGAGGATATTGGCCCAGATGTTGCAAAACTACAACTTCCACCATGCCCGGACGGCCAGTGGCTGTCCGGGCATGGTGGAAGTTGTAGTTTTGCAACATCTGGAGGCCACAGTTTGGAAAACACTGATCTACAGGATTAAAGAGGTACTCAGGTGGAATTTTATTTAAAATTTTTTTTTTTTTTTAAATCAACTTTGCAAATTACTTCCAGTACTTAACAGTTGCTGTATGCTCCAGAGAAAGTTGTGTAGTTCTTTTCTGTCTGGCCATAATGCTCATTGCTGACACTTCTGTCTGTATACAGAACTGTCCAGAGTAGAATCAAATCCCCATAGCAAACCTCTCCCTCTCTGGACAGTTCCTGACGTGGACAGAGGGGTCAGCAGAGAGCACTGTGATCAAACATAAAAGAACTATACAATTTCCTCTGTAGTATACAGCAGCAGATAAGGATTGGAAGGATTAAGATTTTTATATAGAAGTCATTTACAAATCTGTTTAACTTTCTGGAACCAGTTGACTAGAATTTATTTTTTTCTACCAGAATACCTCTTTAAAGGGGTATTCCGGGATTTTTAGTTCTTTAAATGTAAGACAAGGTCAGCAAAGTTAGTCCATATACTAATATACTTCACATACCTGTGTTTGGAGGCTGGTATCAACTTTCTTTTCCCTGGAAGTTAATTTTTTGCAGCTCATAAAATGAATGTTGTCTTGCACCTTTCCCAGTTTGCTATGTGACCCAAGACAATACATCACAAGTCAGGTGCTGAAAGCGGGCTTGGCTGCTTCGTCTGTTGTGTGTGAAGCCAGCCCCCTGATGATGTTACTGGCGCACATGTGCACACATTTGTCATCACGCAGATCCATAGCTTGTGTGTCAGGTGATGTCGGGCACATCATGTGATCAGAGGAAGAGTGGCTGTGCTGCAAATAAATTACCAACCACAAGTCCCCTGGGAATTGTAGTCTGAGGGAGGCTACAGAAACAGGAAATAGCCATTTCCCGAAAACAAGTCAGCAACATTATGGGAGACACAGGACACGGCCATTTACCACCAACACAAGCACAGATTCTTGGTAGGCATGTCCATTACTGTATGAAACTTCATTACTAAAGCCACCTTATGTTGGATAATCCCTTTGATGCTGCTTATACTAAATTCTGCCTCTCACATCAGCATAGTGGCAAGGTTTCTCCACTCCTTAGGGTATGTTAAAACTACAGAATTTGCAAATAGAATTCTGCTCAGAAATTCTGATGCAGCAGCTACCCATTGTTTTCAATGGAATGTTGCTTCCCCCCTCACACTGTGGAATTTGTCCGCCGTGGAAATTACGGACTCCAGACCTGCCAAAAGAATGATCTTAATTTTTTGGATGGAATCTGCTGGGAAGTGCATTGCTGTCTATGGAAACGGCATATGACCACATGATTCTAACATTGACTGGTTCAATCGGTGCTTGCTGTGCATGGAATGTTCACCCAGAATTTGTGTGAACCAAGCTCTTCAGATGCAATGTTTGCATTCAATCACCCACTGAAATCTTGCCTGTTTCCCCTTCGAATTGCCAGGGATTTCACAGCAGCACAGTCCAATTGAATTCAATGGGATTTTGCTGCACTGTGAATACAGCGGAATTTTAGCTGCATTCTTTTTGCAGACTCTGCATGGAATGCATTGCCATCTATAAGATGCATTCCCGTATGGTTCATTGCACTGGCATCTCATACTGGTACCCGCAGTCTGCAGGATGTCCGCGCACATATTTTCTGCGCGGACATTCTGACGTTTGAACATAGCCTTAGATACCGGAACTGGTCATCTGGAAGGAAACAATGAGGTGTGTACTTGAAGAACAATTCTAACCAGCCTTCTCTGACTTTTTTTTGTTAACTAGTTGGGGGTGCACACAGGATCCCCTATCGCTAGATGCTTTTCCTTGATCACACCTTGGTATACTATCAAATCTATTATGAAAACATTTTCCATAAGATTGTCAGCTTTGGAATTACCAGTCCTGGCTAGTCGAGCACCAATGACCTTGTCTTGTTCCAAGTGGATCAGATCACTGGATTTTGCCATTCTAAGGTGGATTCACAAACTGAAACTGATCTACAGAAAACTGATCATTGGATTTGTTGTTGCACTGGGGGAGATTTTTCAAATCCGGTGTAGCGAAAAAGCAGTGCAGGAGCCCATAGCAACCAATCAGATCGCTTCTTTCATTTTTTACAGGCCTCTTTTAAAATGAAACCAAATAACAGGTTTTGATAACTCTCCTCCATAGTCTTCTCTACAACCACTGAAACTCTTCAGCACATGTGCAGACCTGTCTCTATGGCAAGGAGTCACACAAGACAGCAGAACCAGAAATCCATGAAGACATACAGGAGCTGCATAGGAAATACTGTAGGACAGTTTTAATAATTATTCTATGGCTAAAAATGTTATCCAGGATTAGGAAAACATGGCTGCTATCTTCTAGAACAGTGGTTTTCAACTTTTTTAACTTTTTGGCAACTGTGCCACCAGAGGCTGAAAGTACGTCCACGGGTACCCCCGCGCGGAAATTTCGCACGAGGGATACCCGTGGACAAAAGGCGTGTGCTTACCTTTATACTAATGTGATACTTATTCCCCTTGTGTCATTATTCTCCCCTCCATCTTTATCCCCTTGTGTCATTATTCTCCCCTCCATCTTAATCCCCTTGTGCCATTATTCCCCCCCCCCATCTTAATCCCCTTATTTTCTCATATGGGGGATAAAGATGGAGAGGGGGGATAATAATTGCCCCCCCTCCATCTTAATCCCCCTGTGCCATAATTCCCCCCCTCCCTCTGATCCCCTTTTGCCATTATTCCTCTCTCCCCCTCCATCTTAATGCCCTTGTGCCATTATTTCTCTCCCCCCACCCATCCCCCCTCTGATCCCCCTGGGCTAATATATATAACATCCCTCCCCCCCATACACTCCATTCCCAGAGTCCTGATCGGCATCAGGGACATCACATGTCTCCCCAGCAACCACGCTGGGGACGGTGCTGCAGCCTTAATACTTTACTGAGAGCTGCCACGGCCATTATCCGCAATGGACTGACAAATACTGGCCAATGTATGGCCGGTATTTGTCAGCGTGTTGCGTACCCCCGCACAACCGGTGGCATACCTCTAGGAGTACACATACCACCAGTTGAGAACCCCTGATCTAGAAGAAGTGCTGCACATGTCCACCGCTTGCTTGCAGTATTAAAGTCTCACAAACACAATGGGGGAGATTTATCAAAACCTGTGTAGAGGAAAAGTTGACCAGTAGCCCATAGCAACCAATCAGATCGCTTCTTTCATTTTTCAGAGGCCCTTTTAAAAATCTGATTGGTTGCTATGGGCAGCTGGTCAACTTTTCCTGTACACAGGTTTTGATAAATATCCCTCCATGACCCTAGTGTATGGGAAGTATACCAGTTTTTTAAAGTAACACAAATGCTGCCAAAAGGCAGACAAATACCCACCTCTACCATATACTAAAACCTACATGGTGTCCTCATGGGGAATGAGGCAATGACCTAACTGGAGGTTATATAACCTCTCTGAATGATATCACAGGTCATAAAGAACGGCAGACCGCCAATCCGTATTACAGTCTTTTAGAATAATAATTTTTCAGTTTGGTGTTTGATCTGAAAAACCGCCCAACTACACAAAACCTGTGTGTGGTTATGCCTCAACTTTTTGTTACCTGATTGGATAAACAAAAAAAGAAAAAAATCCCATTTTAACACTTTACTTATATATATTTTTTAAAGGTTCTTTAACCAATAAACATTAAGCACAATAAATAACCATACACATGGCCAAACCCATGGGATAGTTTAAATTCAATGTGGGGGTCACTTATCGATACATTTCTGGACTTCCATAGGCTTTGATTTTATTTCACCCTCTATGCAAGACGAGCAAGACGATGTTTGTTAGGTTCTTATTTGAAATAACCAAGAAGATGAACACTTCAAAGTGCTAAGTTCCAGGGGTCTTGGTTCATGTGTACTAGTGGTCAGTGTATCGTCTAAGTAGGGGGGAGAGGAAGAGATAAATTCTTAGGTATTGATATGGCCCTTATCTGACAAGTGATGAAAACATTTTATCCACCAAATATTTCCTCAAACTAATTGTGACAATGTAAAGAAACATTTCTGACTAGACAGGGCATAGTCATTAGGATATGGGGCATACCGTTTTTGTTGTTATTTTTTTCATGGCTGTAATTATTACTAGTGTTGCTCGCGAATATTCGCAATACGAATTTTATTCGCGAATATCGCATATTCGCGAATTCGCGAATATTCGCGAATATAGCGCTATATATTCGTAATTACGAATATTCGTTTTTTTTTTTTTTTTTTTTTTTTTCACAGTACACATCACAGTGATCACCCCTCTCTGCTTCCAGCTTATGTGGTGTAAAGAAGGCTCTAATGCTACTGTGTGAGACTGGTGTGCGGATTTTCGCATATGCGAAAATTTGCATATGCTTATTTCTAATTTTCGCACATGCAAATTTTTCCTTATGTTAATTTTGTATATGTTAATTTTCGTATATGATATTTTCGCATACGCGAATTTTCGCTTATGCGAAAATAAAACGAGAATATTACGAATATGCGAATATTCGCGAATATATGACGAATATTCATCCATATATTCGCGAATATTCGCGAATTCGAATATGGCCTTTGCCGCTCAACACTAATTATTACCCAGTAAAATGTGCTGAAGACCACCCAAAAACTATTAAAAAAGGACTGGGGCTCCTTAAATGCTCCTGAGGACAAAATGTTAAGGGTTCACATGTGCAATTCCAATTTTAAGCATATTGTAATATTTGTTGTTATCATTGTACTTATAGGACATATTGACTGTAAACTCTAATGGCTCATCCGTGAATTATCCCCTAGGAAACAGTTTCTAGTGACAAGTGATTGGTTCTACAATCATCCCAAATTATTGTATTAGGGGCCCATTTTGGACCATGGGCTCAATAAAGAATCTTGTGATAGTCCTCTGGACCTGTCCGACCACAGTATACATTATATTGGTTTTGCCGGATGCCCATATTGATTATATTTTTTTAATGTTGTATTTTACCTCCAAAATGGTAATGTATATTTTTTCCTCCACTTATATGAAGCCTTAATGTATAGTTCCATCATAAAACCAGAAATAGCGTTAATACTCTCGTACGGAACAGTTAAATAAGGCAATGATCCAGAGCAGATGTAATGACATAGAAATGATATGTAATTTCTGCCAATATTATCTATAATGCCATAGTGTGACTTCATTTTCCAGATGTCCTCATTTGTTGTATATCGTACTCTGCACTTCTGTTACTTTAACCTTTCTTTCCCTGATTCACAAGACAGCTGCACACACTTAACCGGGAAATGTAGCCTGCAGAATCTCTTTACACATCAGCTAAGGACACATGTTCCAAAACGCATTGTGTCAATTCTTCTAATAAATGGTTAGAGTAAAGCCTCCAACCGAGGGATCACGAGGTCGACTGTTCCAAAAGATGACTGCACGCCATAGTTTGTCATATGAACACTTAAGGTCACTTGGTCTTCCTGTAATACAGCAGAGCACATAGTGATCTTTGAACTGAAATAGATGTGACTTAAATGTTCAGCAAACAAAAGAAACAAGATAATACCTGGACCTTATCCTCCCCATCATGTTTCCTTCTCCATCTAAACTACAGGTCTTGTGATCCTTCGTGGCCCGTCTGCCTTCCTCCCAATGTATTACATGCTGGGGAAGGAGAGGGAGGAGTATGAGGACAATTTTTGTCTTGGAGGACGCATTTTCTTCTTGTGAAGACTAAGAATAGCTTCATTTCTGGTCAACAAAAAAAGATCTAGACGGCTTTGGCTACAGATGATCATAGTGATTAGATAAAGATCAAATGGATTCAGTATTTCCAGAAAAATTTGGTAACTCTGCAAACCCAAAACTTTTGGGATTCCTTTAAAATAAATCTTTTAAAATTGCCTCACATCTTCTGCCTGGACCATCATGTTCAATACTGTCCACAAAGGAGAGTGGCTGGGCACTACTGATAAACCGGAGTACTTAAAATAGCTGAGAGGATCGTGAGGTGTCAGTCCATGCAGACCAGGAAAACAGAGGTGCTTCACGTAGCAATAGGTGCAGTGTAAAACAATACGATAAAAAGAATGGAAGAACGGAGCACACACCTGAAAGTACCTGCTGCCACGGCTTTATTCACAGTTCATGTAGAACATCAGCATGACATCTTCCCCACAGACACGAGCAGAGGTAACGAGGCAGGAGCGTTCACCTGGACGGCAGACGCTGTTTGCCACTTCTTCAACTACTACTACTACTACTACTACTACTACTACTAGCCTTACACAGCTGCACATCTCTCGTCCAGGGACGTGCACACATAGGGGGACATGTATCATTATTTCTCATTATTTCACCTTTTCCCAAATTCTAAATTATGTGCAGAAGCGCTAAATTTATCAATCAAGCGCAATGAGCTTCATAAATTGCGGGTAAATGTAGTAATCGCCTCATTCCACTCTTTGGAAGATAGAATCGATGATTTAGAGCATCTTGCTACGTTAAGTCCAAGATGGCTTATATTTGCGCAAAAAAAAAAAAAGCTCTTGCGGCAAAATTTTTGGTGTAAAGGAAAAGTACGCAGTTAATAAATCCATGAGTACTATAGATGTCACTCCAAGGTACCCTGATTCAGCCACATCTGGAGGACATGCTCTACCAAAACGTGCGCAAAAAAATGCGCAAAAAAAGGGCTTGCACACAAAACAGGGGTAAAATCTTTGATACATGTCCCCCATAGACTCAAAAGGGGAAATGAGCCCCTGCCTTTAAATGCACCTGCCCTAAAATGCCCTAACTGGTTTGGACCTGTGTAGGGTGATGCAGGTCCCTTTCAGCTGACATGACTGCCCAAGGTCCCTTACCTCAGGAATTGTATTGTGTTAACATATTTAGGGCTTTTACAAACGTTATTTTTTATTTTTTTTATGAGAAGTTCCCTTCTTTTCTACTTGAGCCCCTGCTCCCCAAAATGTCTGTGCACATCCCTGATCCTGCCTGTCCATCATGTTACATATTGTTCTGCTACTACTACTATTGCTAGTACTACTACTGCTACTAGTAATACTACTACTACTACTACTAATGCTACTACGACTACTACTACTGCGATCCCTACAAATCCATCATGTTCTATTCTATACTACTGCCATCACTACTACTAGTCCTACACAGCTGCTCATCTTCTGTCTTGTCCATTTAGCCATACTGTTGTTACTACTACTACTATTACCCCTACATATCTACACATATCCTGGCTTGTCCATCATGTACCATACTGTACTGCTGCTGCTACTACTACTACTACTATTTGATACAAAAGAGAGAAGAATTAGAGCCATTGCTACTGATAAAATATTATGCTTTATTAGTTGCTACTGATAAAATATTATGCTTTATTAGTAACATACATGTGAATATAGTGTAATAAATAATATAATAGTAATAGAATATAGAACAAAACAATGAGTAGTTCAGGCTATTAAACCCAATAAGATAGCGGTACAGGTAATATAGTAAAAAAAAAAAATGCAATAAGACATATAAATTCAATACTACTACTAGCCCTACACAGCAGCACATCTCTTGCCTTGTCCATCATGTTCAATATTGTACTACTATTACTACTACTACTACTTCTGCTACTGCAACTCCTATTAATACCCCTACACATCCTCACACCTCCTTTGTCAATGTCATTGTTTAATATCACATTTGTCATTCTTAAACTGGACAATAAGGCTATTGAGGAATACGTTTTCCTAACTGGACAACACTTTTAAATATCTTGCATCTACATTGTTTTGCATAGACTCTTGCCAAATCTTATTACAACCAATTGGCTTTTTTACTCTGTAAAAGCTCTGAAAGTTTGTTAATAAACATCAGATTGATGTTCAGAATGATCTAATATGTATTGAGAGCTCCTAGACCAGATGATAACCACTAGGGTCAGTAGATGATGATAACCACTAGGGTCAGTAATTGCATATACAGTACATATGATACTAGATATATTTAATGCTTATCCAGCCATCCATATACTCTCAAATTATTAAAAATGATAAATATGATCTCTGGTAAGCGTCTACACAAGCTTTTAAATGGGCACTGTCATTAAAACAAATTTTTGCTATTGCACTCCTAATGGTTAATAAAATAAATATTTCTATAAAAGAAGTTTTCTCTGTTATATTTGTGTTTAAAAAGCTGCATATAGGTGTCTCTATACTTGTCCAGAGCACATTTCCCCCTATCTCTTGCACAGACTTTGGATTCCTGCTGGCCTGGCAGTCTGGAGTGCTGAGGGGGGTATGTGCAGCCTTAGCCAATCATAGCTCATCTCACACAGTTCACTGCTCTGGGATTTGTGTAGCAGAGTGAAGGAGGAAGTTCTCCCCTGTATGGCTTCAGATGATGTCACACTTGCTGGGGAACGCCCCTTCCCAGTCTGTGAATCTGACTGAGACTGAGCAGAAAATACAGAGCAATATCAAGGTAGAAGACTAACAAATGATAAAAATAAAGGCAGTGGGTGGTTTATCATGATGGGGGCAGTGAACTGGGAGGATTAGAACATTTTACAAGATCATGACAGGTACTCATTAAGTTATTCACTCATTGTATGTATAGTGGCTTCCTGTTGCCAGGCTGATGTCCCAACACTTGTTTTTGTTGGCAGGGGATTCTTTCAAAAAAGTTGTCCCCTTGGGCCATATTTTTTTAAGGAGTCTGCAGTTCTCCACTTTAGCATTTAGAGGTCTTCAGAAGCCAATTGCACTGATGGCAATCCAAGCCACATGACCATGACCCAAGTGATAAGCTAGCCTTAAAGGAGTACTCCGGGATCGGAAAATTGCCCGTCATACTGCCGGCAGTATAAAAATAAAGAGATACATACCTTCCGTCGCTCCCCCCGGTGCCTCTGGTAACCGGCTCCGGCCTCTGCCGCTATCCTCTTCCTGGTTGCCGGTGGTCGGCGAGTCATACTGCACTCAGCCAATCACCGGCCGCAGCAAAGTCCCGCCTCAGTCGGCGATAAGCTGAGTGGCAGTGCGACGTTTTCGGCCCCGACACCTGCCGCCGGGGCTGAAAACGTCACACTGCCGCTCAGCCTATCGCCGGCGGAGGCGGGACTAAGCTGCGGCCGGTGAATGGCTGAATGCAGTACGATTTGCCGACCACCGGCAACCAGGAATCGGATCACGGCGGGGGCCAGAGCCGCTTACCAGAGGCACCAGGGGAGCAACGGAAGGTATGTACCTATTTTTTTTTTTACTGCCGTCAGTATGACGGGCAATTTTCTCATCCCGGAGTACTCCTTTAAAGTCATGTTAGTCTGTGCACAGATAGTTGGATAAGCAGGAGTAAGGGTTTGTAGGTGCATGGAATGCATGGGAAGTATCTTTGCTATAAGGTGCTAAAAAGGAACAAACAAAGCAGACAAACATGTTAGTTTGTTGACTTAGTTTGATATTTGTGGATTTCACAACACATTCCCCACCAGGTTGACAGATTTATGCTCGCAACGACCCATGTGGTCACTGCAAATTATTCCTATTCCATTCCATCAATTAAAATGAAAACAGCTAGCATAATGCAAATAAGTGATCCCATGTGAATATGTTTTGTTCACAATGTGAATATTTTACATATCCTCCTGACTTTTCCACTATCCTAGTAATGTCTCTTAAGCCAAATTTGAACCAAGTTCCCCCGAAGCTTCCATTAGTCAAGATAGTGAAATAAGTTGATAACACCAAAAGTCAGAGTACATACCGACAAATGTGTGAGGCATAATACAGCCTCTGGGATGGGTTTGTTGAAGGGATACTCAGCCGATAGACATCTTATCCCCTATCCAAAGGATAGGGGATAAGATGTCTGAATGCAGAGGTCCCGCCGTTTCTGAACAAACGCTGGGTTCCGGTGGCAGTGGTTGGGATGTCACGCCACACCCCATCCATGCATGTCTATGGGAGGGGGTGTGACATCCCCTTTGGATAGGGGATAAGATTTCTAGCAGTGGAGTACCCCTTTACAGCCAAGCTGTCAGAAGTTTTTAGGGTGCAAAGTTGTGACATGTCCATATAGAGCTCTGCTCCCTGAATCTGTGCATACATCTCATTGGTTAATTGATCCCCTTAGAGCCAAGATATTAGAGTTTTAAAAGATCTGCAGATTAGGCTTTGGAGTTCAGTGGACGTTCCCCTCGGCTGCTAGAGTCCATCACAGTGCGACCCTTCACCAGTCAGTCACTCCCCTCTGTGAGCTGGTTACCTCCTTTCCCCCCTGATTGAAATCACTAAGCTGTACTGTAATCTATGTCTCTCCCTTATAATCTAGTATCCAAAGGGAATGCCCAGTGGGCTCCAAAACCTAATTTGTATATCTTTTTAATCTCTGATATATCGGGCCTCAGGTGCTGTAGGGGTCATTAATAATGAAAGGTATGTATGGATTCAGGGTCAAAATTCTTATACAAACATGGCCATACAGTTCTTCTTGAATGCAAAGTGCTGCCCAGGTTCTCCTCAGCCTAACAGGATTTTTTATTTTTTTTAAATTATGACAAGTCACAACAGTATGATTAGTGGGGTCTGATCACTGGGATCACCTTCAATTCCCAAAAGGAGAAGGTCGTATTCAGGGATGCTATCCTAAAAAAATAGTGTCAGAGCAATAGTGCTCAAGCAACCTTATTTTTAGTTATTTGTCAAAATCATACATTGCCTTACTTGCTGTTTGTAGGACTAGTCAATTTGCATAGCCACACCTTTTATTTTTCATAACTGCACTCACAATTGGGGCATTTACCATAAGCTCCGCCTCCTCTGTTAGCTCTCTCTCTCTCTCTCTCTGTTTCTTCATCAATGGCACTATTTTGCTGGAACTTTTTTCTTTTTTTGCATAACACCCCTGGGTATGAACAAAAGTCCAGCAAAATCCTTCCTTATATGTGGCGCACAAAAATATTCCCCCAGACTCCAGGGCAAACTCCAAGCAGAACCAAACCCAGAAAACAGCTTTCAGCCCCAATAGATAAAATTCAATTTTTTATTGTTATTTTATTAAAATTTCACCATTAACAAAGCTGACGTGTTTTGTCCCTCTAGTCCTTAATCATGGCTGTGATGTAATTGTAGCTCCATCCTACCAACATGCATTCAGAGGCGACACTGGGTACGACCTTCTTTCTCATTGTTGGAAGTAGAGGTGATCCCAGCGATCAGGCGCTACTAATCATACTTTTGTGACGTGCCATAAAGTGTTTTATCCAAAATCCTGTTAGAAAGGTGAAAACCTGTGCAGGACTCCACAAAGAAGAAGAACTGCAAGCAAGGGAATGGGAAAAGTAGCCCAAAAGTTGTACAAAAGGAATGAAGAGAAGACAAACATGTGGCCCTTGTAGGCTGAATTGTAACCTTGCACTATACAGGTTGCCCATATTGATCTTTGCTATAAGATCCTATACGATTGTTAATAATACCTAAATGGGTACTCCACCCCTAGACATCTTATCCCCAATCAAAAGGATAGGGGATAAGATGTCTGATCGCGGGGGTCCCGTCCCATCTGATCGCGATCTTCCTTCTGCACCGGTGTTCATTTCGAGAGTTGGGTCCTTTGGACAGGGGATAAGATATCTAGGGGCAGAGTAACCCTTTAATTCGTATACTGCTTTAAATCTTTTCACATTGAATTACATCAAGGGAACTATCATTCTATTTGTTTTCTTCATGTCAATGGGAATGTCTGCGTTCTACTGTATATCCTTCATAGAACTTGTACCCTTCATCTCTTTCAAGATCGGAAATGAAATCTTGGGTTGACTCACATTCATAGTTGTTTTCATCTGTCATTTCCAGAAACAGGAGAAGACACGACGAGTATAAGAATAAATTAGAACTAATGCAAGAGAGGAGCAGAAATGGAAAATTTCTCATAATAACCTTTATATAAGGTGTTAGTTATTACCAGAACCTGGACAAGGCAGCGGCAGAGAAAAGGTCACAGTATTTAGTGCCCAAACTTATCTACCAAAATGACAGATTCCTTCTTCTGCTTCTTTACTATACACTACAACTTCACATCCATAGGGATAAGAAGCAGAAAATAGCTAGAACATATTATTATTATTTTTCTTTTATGAACTAACTCGCACCTTTTTTCCTCATTCCTAGAGCTATAAGGGTCCCTCAGCTCTCGAGCACTTATGTTATTCAACTTTTAAGCCTTGTTCAGACTTGGCATTGCACACGCCACACCGTCTCCATTCATGTCTATAGGAGGGGTAAGAAGCCCCCTCCCATAGAAATAAGTGTAGGGGACGTGATGTGACTCATGACCATGGCCACCTGAACACCCAGCGTTCATATGGGGGGGGGGGGAGAATATTAATTGCAATTTTTTTGTAAACATAGAAGGGTTATCTGAAGGGTTATCTCTGGACAGTTCCTGACATGGACAGAGGTGTCAGCAGAGAGCACTGTTATCAGACTGGAGAGAACTACTCAACTTCCTCTGTGTTATACAGAAGTTGATAAGTGCTGGAAGAACTAAGATTATTTTTATAGAAGTAATTTACAAATCTGTATACATTTCTGCAGCCAGTTGATAAAAAAAAAAAAAGAAGTAAATTAGTTTCCAACGGAGTACCCCTTAAAGGGGTTGTGCGCTGCCCTGACTTTCGAAGCTCCGCTCACAGCGTCCGGAAGTTCATTACTCCGAACGCTGTGTGCGGGCTCCCGTTTTCGCAGCCGCCGGGTGTGACGTCACGCCCGGCCCCTCACCCGCCCCCTCGCGACGTCTCGCCCGCCCCCTCGTGACGTCTCGCCCGCCCCCTCAACGAAAGTCTATGGGAAGGGGGCGAGACCGCTGTCACGCCCCCTTCCCATAGACTTTGGTAGAGGGGGCGGGCGTGACGTCACGAGGGGGCGGGCGAGACGACACGATGGGGCGGGCGAGGGGCCGGGCGTGACGTCACGCCCGGCGGCCGTGAACACGGAAGCCCTCACACAGCGTTCAGAGTAATAAACTTCCGGACGCTGTGAGCGGAGCTCCGAAAATTAGGACAGCGCACAACCCCTTTAAAAGAAAATGAAGTTTTCTATGTTTCATTTGTGTTTTAAAAAGATGCCACTAGGTATCTCCCTGCTTGTCCAGAGCACATTTTCTCCCATCTCTTGCACAGACTTTAGACTCCTGCTGGCCTGGCAGAAGTCCAAAATCAGGAAATGTTGAGGGGGAGGGGGTGCAGCCTTAGCCAATCATAGCTCATCTCACACACTGAACTGCTCTGGGCTGTGTGTAGCAGAGTGAGGGAGGGAGTTCTCCCCTGTATGGCTTCAGATGATGTCACGCGTGCTGGGAAATGCCCCTTCCCAGTCCGTGAATCTGACTGAGCAAAAAATACAAAGCTATATCAAGGTAAGAAAAATAATAAAAATAAAGGCAGGGGGTGGTTTATCATGATGGGGCAGAGAACTGGGAGGATTATAAAATTTTACAAGATCATAACAGGTATTCTTTAAAGAAAAAGCATTCAGAAAAGGTGGTGTAAGAGCTGCTTTACATTTCCTTGTAGTAATGGGGTATGATGAGGGCAGATGTTGTTACCCTAGGGGCAGATGGAATTAACCCCTTGTATTTGTGATGCCAAGGTGTGGTTTATCCTCGATACTACCCGAAGGTATACCGCTAGATCCTGGGCTAGGCACAGGGGCAATAATGACTCTGACGCCCAGTTACGGACAATGGTAGCTTTACTGAGGATTAACAGGTGGAAAAGTCTATACAGTTCACCCAGGGCCCACGGTGGTGACCAGTGACTCAGAGACCCTAAGGGCTTGCTGGAACTTGTAGTTAACATGGTCAATTTTATGCAGTCCATGTTGACTTGACAAATGACTGTCAGTATTGAGACTTTGGCTTCCTTGTAGCTGCTTGTGGCTGAAGACTGGACTCGAGACCTCCTATGACTCTGGACACTCTCTAGGACTCAACTGGACCTCAGCAAAGACTTGTAAGGAAAAAGAGAGAGCTAGCTCCACCCAGGGCTTATATGGGTGGAGACTAGCAGGGAGCCCATAGGTCACCCCTGGGATCACCTGGTCACTGGTACCTCCTGGGTAACAATCACACAACAAGTCACATGGTAAACAGTCTTAAAGTGACAACGCTTCCTGAACACATTACATGGTATAATACATTAGAAACATATTTACATAGGGGGGCAGATGCAAGGGAGGCCCAGGGGACACTGTACGGAGGCTGCCTGACAGGGCAGAAAGGGTACGGGGTAACACATCCCATACTGGGCCACCACATCCTTTTTTCCTAGATTTCCTAGTGGAGCATAAATGGTCTATTAGTATCTACACATCTTATGGTACTCCCTTAAGGAGAAACATTACCCTTTAGTCCTTTATATATTAGAGAATGATCAAGCTTCTGTCAAAGGCTTTTGTTTGGAGCCCCCTGGGTTGAAGACAACGGGGACACATTTATACTGGACACTCCTACGGCTGATCCTAGCAAAATGGATACAGATTTCTAGGTGGGCCTCTCTTCTCTCTAGTCATAGTTGTAAGCCCTGAGACAGTGAGCAAGCTTCCTGAGATAAGTGGCTGCCATGGTCACTTTTTTAGCACATCTACTTGCAAGTCAATACCCTAGAAATCAGCAATGAAACATTGTTGGATGCTTGAGCAGTGCTAGTTTCTTTCTTTTTCTCTGGGCCTGTATACCCCTTAGGGTACATGTTTGGCAGGTTTAGAACCATGTGTATCCTAGAACTTTTTCTCTTACAAAAAACATAATTGCTGTAAACCAGGAGTAAAGCACGCTACTGTGCACTTATCCCCAGTTGTTCTAATGATCAGTGGAGGTTTTGGCACATGGACCCTGACATTTGGAACCTTTTGCCATATCTCTGTGATATTTTTTTTTATTAATTGACAGGTAATTGTGGTGCCTTGTAGGGGATATAGGGTAGTTGGGGTGTTTCTTTTCTTGAATTATAAAGGGTGCTGTTAACCCTTGTCACTCGTGACGCCAGGGTGTGGTTTAAATACTGTAATGGTGCTGGGCCTATCGCCACCCTTCCCAAGAACGATAGGTGAATGCGTAATAAATGGATTGTCCACAACCACTGTCAACTGAAACTTGCAGGAACTTTTACTGAAGATTTTCTGAAGCAGACAATAGCAATAACAGTCCATGAACAAAGTCTATTTGCATTTGAGCAGCGACTGACAGTTGGTTGAGATCAGATAAGCTCAATTCAGCTTTAGGGAGATTCCGTTGCATAGATCCGCTGTATTTAGGGGTGTGTTTAGGTCCAGTGATCTTGCGGAGAGTAGCGGGGAATTAGATATCTATAACCGCTATGCTGTAGGCCGAGGCCGCAAGGCTTTGGCCTAGTAAACATACTTGAAAGTTGCGGAGGTTCTACCTCATTAAGTCACAGCAACCCAAGAGAGCGATCAATGGCCACAGCTCCCTTATATGGGCAGGGGCGGGCCATTTTGGATTGGTCCGAAACAACTGTCACTCACCATTACACGGCGTTATGGGAAACACGTGACTCAAGAGCCACCTAAGGTCCTTCAACATACCATAGAGTTCTGAACCATGTCACATGACCCGCTGGTCCTGCGGCGCTAAAACAAGTGAGTAACACCATATACATACTTACATAGATAATATTTATAAATATCAAGTTACTAAGGGGTGACTAGGGGCTAATTAGGGAAGCGAACCCCGACAGTCCTAGGGACTCTGACTTTGGGGACTAATAATTAAGGCACAGTATGAAATATGGTGTCGGGACACCACATAATCTTTACCCAAGTTTCAAATGTTTGAGAAAATATTAAGTAATATACAATAAAAAAGCACTGATAAGAATCACTGTACAGTATATAAAAAACAATAAGTATTTATTGAAAAATACATAATATGCAAAAATTGTAATAAAACTATTGCACCCCACCAACCCACACACTATAACAAACAGCTTAGGATGGGCAAAGGCACAAATAGAGATAAAGAAAGTCACCTACAGTGAACTCAAAAAGTACCCACCACGCACATCACTAGGACTATAGGATTTGGTGTTGTTTGCTTCCATGATTGCTTGTCCCATACAATTCGGAGGCTAGACTATTCTATGGATATTAGTACGAGTTATGAGGCTTTACGGAGAGCCCCTGGCCACTTTCTGTAAGAAAGCACATATACTTCCTAAGCCCCGGGATGGTAAACTCAATAATATGTACAGACAACGTCCTACCCATGAGTGACTTTACTGAATCGAGCTCTTTCAGCTGGTTGCGCAATATATCGTATGTCATCTTTAGAACTGTCAGCGGTGATATCAACAGGGGGATTTCTAGTGCATATTTTGTAAGAAGAGGGGAAACTTAAGTAATGCGTAAATGTCAATCAACCCCCCCCCGACCGACACATCGGTCACATTCCTTATGATGTCACTGTTGTTCTCTGCATCATATGACACAAAATAACATTCCAGTTTAGGAAACCAAGGAATTAATGTTAACCCCGAGAGAGTAAAGATTGTATGTTATTAAAACTTATCTCAAGATTTTACCATCGGAGAAATGTCTGCTCTTATTTGCAAGTAAAATACTGTGACCCCCGACCTACAATGTCCCCGACATACGATCATTTCAACATGCGATGGCCTCTCAGAGGCCATCGCATGTTGAAGGCAGCATCAACATACAATGCTTTTTTATGTCGGGGCCATCGCATAAACGGCTATCCGGCAGCACAGACTGCTCCAGCTGCCACCGGATAGCCGTTTACGGTGCCCCGTGTGGACCGCTGACGATCACTTACCTGTCCTTGGGGCTCCGGTGCTTCCTCTTCAGGATCCCCTGCATCGTCAGCGCTCTTCTTCAACGTCATCACCACGTCGTCACGCACGCCATCCCATCATCCAATAGGAGCGGCGTGTGTAGCGACATGATGGCGGCGACGGAGAGCGAGGATGCCGGGGAAGCTGAGGCCTTGCCGGAGAGTCAGGGACACCCCAGGGACGCGGCGACAGCTTTGGAAGGCGACATCCAGGGCAGCGGTGACAGTCCGGAGCAGCGGGGACACATGAGTATAACCTCCAATACCAGTGGTCTTCAACCTGCGGACCTCCAGATGTTGCAAAACTACAACTCCCAGCATGCCCGGACAGCCGTTAGCTGTCCGGGCATGCTGGGTGTTGTAGTTTTGCAACATCTGGAGGTCCGCAGGTTGTAGACCACTGTCCTATACTTTACATTGCACGGATCCCTCAACATACGATGGCTTCAACAAACGATGGTCCGTTTGGAACGGATTACCATCGTATGTTGAGGGACCACTGTATAGAGATACAAAGGGGTTATCCACCATAGGGTGACTTTAGTACGTACCTGCCAGACAGTAATGGACATGCTTAGGAAGGATTTGTGCTTGTCTTATGGTTAAATGGCTATATTGTGAGATTACCATAACACTGTGGCTAGCTTTTTGTGAACTGGCTATTTCCTGTTGGAGTTTGTTTCCTCAAACTACAAATCCCATAATTTCTTATTTGCAATTGTGAGGTCACTTTCCTCCCTCCCACATATCATTCACCCCACCCATTAAAACACACCTGTGCTTCCTTCAATGCAATAGATGAGTGTTTTCTGATCTGAGTGCCTCCAGCTGTTGTAAAACAATTACTTGCAGAATGATCTCCCACCAACCCAGCAGTCCCTCCACCCATCGAAGGAGGACAGGCTCCCTCTGATCACCTGACTAGTGATGAAATGTCTCAGGCCGCACTACAACCTGGGAAAACCTGAGACAACACAAAAAAATCTAACTTTTTCATCAAAAAAGTATGTTTAAAGGCTCCCAATAACTTTTAATATTTTTCCATATACAGGGCTGTATAAGGGCTCATTTTTTGTGACATAATCTGCAGTTTTGTGTCAGTGCCAGTTTGTATATATGACTTTTTAATCACTCATTCTTTCTAGGATGTCATGTGACCCAAAAATCTGCAATTTTGGACTTTTTTTTTAAGTTTTTTCTGTTCATCGTATTGGATCATTAACATTAAATTTAATAGTTTGGACATTGATACCAAATATGTTTATTTATTTTTTTTGCCATTGTTTTATTTGTAAAATGTAAATAATGGGTGATTATTGTTATTTTTTTTTATTGGGGACGGGCTTATTCACTGTTTAACTCCTTAAGGACACAGCCACTTTTGACATTAAGGACACAGCCAATTTTATTTTAGCGTTTTCGTTTTGACCACCTCTAACTTTATTATTTTTCCGTATTCAGGGATGTGTGAGGGCTATTTTTTTGCGCCATGATCTGTAGTTTGTTTTGGTACCACGTTTGCGTATATGTGACTATATGATCGCTTTTTATTTATTTATTTTTGTTTGTTTGATGTGACAAAAAAACTGAATTTTTGTCACATCAAACATCAAATTTGATCATTAAAGGGGTATTCCAGGATTTTTTTTTTATTTGACTATGCTACAGGGGCTGTAAAGTTAGTGTAGTTCATAATTTAGTGTCTGTACCTGTGTGTAATGGTTTTTTCACAATTCTTATGTTATTTTCACCCCAATATTTATTTTTAACAGCATACAAAATGACTGTTGTCTCGGATTTTTCCCAGGTTGCAATGCGGCCGAGACCTGACTCACTAGTCAGCTGATGACAGGGAGCCTGTCTGCTTCAACGGGTGGAGGGATCAATCTGCAACTAATGCAACAGCTGTAGGCACCCTGATTGAAAAACACAGGTCTTTGAATGGATGCAGCTCATTAATGTTTCAATGGGTGGGGTGGCTGATGTGTGGAAGGGAGGAAAATGGAATTATGGGATTTGCAGTCAAAAAAAGAAAACTGAAACAGGAAATAGCAGTTCACAAAAAGCTAGCCACAGTGTTATGATAATCTAACAGCGTAGCCATTTAGCCCCAAAACAAGTGCAGATGCTTCCTAAGTATTTCCATTACTCTCTGCCAGGTATGTAGTAAAACCACCTTATGGTGGATAACCCCTTTAACATTATATTTTTTATAGTTTAGACATTTACGCTCGCAATGATATGAAATATATTTATTATTTATCTTTTTTTACGCTTTTTTGTATTAATATGGGGAAAAGGGGTGATTTAAAACTTTATTGGGGGAGGGGCTTTTTCACAATTTTTTTAAACTTTTTTTAAACTTTTTTTTACATTTACTTTACACTTTTTTAGTCCCTATAGGGGACTATTCATAGCAATCATTAGATTGCTAATACTGTTCAGTGCTATGCATGGGGCGGAGGCAGGTGAGGGGACCTCGGTCCGCCATCCTGGCTGATCTGATCCCCGCGGCAGTGCCGCGGTTGATCAGATCAGCAATTTTAAGTGCCACACTGCTGCAGATGCCATGATCTGTATTGATCACTGCATCTGAGGGGTTTATGGCAGACATCAGCGCGATCACTGTGTGCTAAGCGACGTTATGCAGCATTTACGGTGGATGTCCTTAAGGGGTTAAAAAACTATTTTTACTTTTTTTATGTCACCACAGGGGTCTATTTATAACAATCTATTAATTGCTATTACTGTTCAGTGTTATGCATTTGCATTGCATTGATCAGTAATATATGCGATTCACTTATATAGCCTGCTGGAAGGCAAACCATACCAGTGGATGGTAGCAGAGAGGTGTGGTGTAGGTATGCAGAGCTCTGGCTGCCATCTGGACTTATTGGAACCCTGTAATCATGCTGTGGGTAGTCCGATGAGTCTTACAAAGCCCCCTTAATGCTTTAGACATTGTAATCAGAATCCTACTTATCCTGCTCCCAGCAGCTTTTAAAAACTATGGGGGAGATTTATCAAAACCTGTCCAGAGAAAAAGTTGCTGAGTTGCCCATAACAACCAATCAGATCGCTTCTTTCATTTCTGAAAAGGCCTCTGATTGGCGATTTGATTGGTTTCTATGGGCAACTCAACAACTTTTCGTCTGGACAGGTTTTGATAACTCTCCCTCTATGATTTTTCTGAAATGCTTGATTGTTTTAGAGTAAATCATAGTGTGCCAATATATTGCTTCTTGTGTCTTTCACGTTATCTGTGGTTCGGTCAGCACGAAACAGTTGACAGATTTCCTGTAAATTAGTGCTCTAATGACATATAAATATATTATTAGTGCAGATGAATAAAATACATGTGCTTTAAGGTTAATCAGAATGGAATGAGGACATCAATGAAGAGAAGGGGGAGGATAAATCAAAGAACTTTGATTTTCCCCATTGAAGGGGTTTTCTGATACCCCAAAATTTTAAAGTATGGGCTCAGGCTGGCAAAACACTGAAGAAAAGTTTTAGTCACCTGCCCCTTTCCCTAGCAATGTCCATTTTGATGATGCCTGATCTCTGAGTAGCAATTGCTGTTTTTTTTTAGGCTAATGTTGCATGTCCGTTGTGCTACTACCTGTTCAGGGTCCCTTTTGGCTCTTTTTTTTTATGGCGCCAAACTGCCCCTAAATGGGTTGGAGCACATCTGACACCGCCTTCTCCCAACGGATCCCATTGACTTGAATGAGATCCGTAGGGTGTTCACTATTTTAGGGGAGTTGAGTGCAGAAAAAGCACCTGACATGCAGTATTTTTATTCCGCTCAACTCACGTCATTCCAACAGACTGAGAGATGGAGATTCCCTTTTCCCGGAGCACAATGGCCGTGTGAACAAAGTCTTAAAACGCAGGCAATGCCACAACTATGGTCAGGGATTGGCTGAACAGGCACTTCCTGTGTGATGAAACAGAAATAGGAAGTGTTGGTCAGTTGGGACCTGGCACCATTGGGACTAATGTTTCGAGAGCTTTTGTTTATTCTGGTTACTGTGGTTACACCTAGCTCTCTGGAGGGTCAGCTAACCTTGTTTGCTTTCACCTGTGTACTCCCTATTTAAACCTGCAGTTTACATCCAGGCTTTGCCTGCAAAAGAGGTTTCTCTAGTAGCTAGTGTTGTTTCTTGTATTCCTGGCCTTCTGGCATTTCTGACTTATGGGCTTGACATTCTAATCTTTCTCCTGTTTTTATGACTTCGCACTTCTGATACTCCTGGTATTGACTCAGCTAGTGGACTGTGACTTATTGTGTGTGTTTGTTTAGATATTATTTCTGTTAGTCTGTTTGCTCCCTTACCTGTGCCTGAGGAGGAACCCATGCAAATAGGGTCTATTCACACTCTGGAGGAGCGCCGGAAATGTAGCCAACTTAACAAACTATGCTTTTACTGTGGGGAGAATACACATTTCATTGGCTCCTGTGTCAAGCCTCCGCGTCCAAGTGGTAATTGTGGAGGCCACTTGTGTGCACAAGTATGTCATACCTTTCAGAGAGCTACATCTGGCAAAGTTCTTCTGGGAGGCATTGTTCCATCTAGTGAACAATATGATTTAACATGTAAGAGTGTTTTGCAGCAGCCTCTGGCTGAGTCAGCGTGTTGTGGCACCATTGGCAATAAAAGTGTTGAGGGCACTCATGCGGACTTGAGGTCAGAGGGAAGTAATGAGGATCTGGAGGATGACTGTGAGGACACCAATGAGTGGTGTGAAATTGGTGCCTTTGTATTCTCAGGTGCTTAAGGGTCCAGTGGCCTCTATTAAAAGGGGGGGGGGGTACTGTAAGAACCCGAAGGGTTAATCTGCACTGAGAGCTTTTGTTTATTCTGGTTACTGTGGCTACACCTAGCTCTCTGGATGGTCAGCTGACCTTGTTTGCTTTCACCTTTGTACTCCCTATTTAAACCTGCAGTTTACATTCAGGCTTTGCCTGCGAAAGAGGTTTCTCTAGTAGCTAGCATTATTTCTTGTATTCCTGATCTTCTGGCATTTCTGACTTATTTGCTTGGCATTCTAACCTTTCTCCTATTTATGCGACTTGGCACTTCTGATACTCCTGGTATTGACTCGGCTAGTGGACTATGACTTATTGTGTGTGTTTGTTTAGATATTATTTCTGTTAGTCTGTTTGCTCCCTTACTGAATCCTGACCTGCGTCTGTATTGTAGTTTATTTTGTTGACAGTCACTTCCATCCCATATTTAGGCAGGGACTGCCCCAGTGGTTGTCGATATGCTATTTAGGGCGGATAGGCAAGTAGGCTGGGATAGAGGGAGTGGGTGTGGTGAGTATTGCACTCCTTCCCTGCCCATAGGTGACAATAGCTTTTTTATTTTTATGCCAGTCCAAGCTGATACTCCACAAGTTTGTGGCTTCAGACGTAACCTTTAATGCAGACAAAAGCAACAATATACCCTAAAATAAAATCCTTTCGGACTAGATAAACTTTCATACAAGTATTTTACATCTTTACATAATCACTGATTTTATTTTGTATCAAGTTATCATCTAAGTCTTTCTGGAAGCCATCAAATTATGTTGTAAAAGGGAACTAAGCAAGAAAAATAAAACACAGGAAAATTAATAGGTTTTTAGAAAACAATTTATTTTTATGACTTTCCCATAGAAATTAATTTCTTTACCTAGTAATTCCAATCTGGCTTAAACGCTATGAAAATAGACTAATAATATGAGAAAGGGTATAATGGGAGTTGTAGGGATTGATAAACACCCTCAAATATTTCACACCTGTTTAAAAATATCTGTTGGTACTAATGAAGTGGCACATGTCAGCGAGAATAACTCCGATACGGCATTCTGCATCATATTATAATCTTTCCATTTACATCTATTTTTATGTCTTGCAATTATCAGGATACGTGTCACCACTGAGAATAATTGAATAATAACGCAAAAATGAAAATAAAACCGTAAACAAAGACATTCTATATAATTGGGTAGTTTGAGAAAATATCTAGGTGCACAGCAGGAAGCCTGCAAAATATTAACATTATATAAAATGTGAATAAGTACCGTATATGCCGGCGTATAAGACGACTGGGTGTATAAGACGACCCACAATTTTTACAGTTAAAATATAGAGTTTGGGATATACTCGCCATATAAGACTACCCCTCCTACCGCGATGTACGGTACCTTGTATTTCCCCCCACATAAGGTAGGCCTCATGTTCCCCCACATTAGGTAGGCAGTATAGTTCCCCCCACATTAAGTTGGCAGTTCCCCCACATTAGGTTGCCAGCTCCCCCACATTAGGTTGCCAGCTCCCCCACATTAGGTTGCCAGCTACCCCACATTAGGTCGGCAGTTCCCCCACATTAGGTCTGCAGCTCCCCCACATTAGGTCGGCAGCTCCCTCACATTAGGTCGGCAGCTCCCCCACATTAGGTCGCCAGTTCCCCCACAATAGTAGGCGGCTCCCCCACATTAGTAGCAGTTACCCCACATTAGGTCAGCAGTTACCCCACATTAGTACGCAGCTCCCCCACATTAGTAGCAATTCCCCCACATTAGTAGGCAGCTCCCCCACATTAGTAGGCAATTCCCCCACATTAGGTCAGCATTTCCCCACATTAGGTCAGCATTTCCCCCACAATAGTAGGCAGCTCCCCCCACATTTGTGGGCAGCTCCCCCCACATTAGGTCAGCAGTTCCCCCACAATAGTAGGCAGCTCCCCCCACATTTGTAGGCAGTTCCCCCACATTAGATTGGCAGCTCCCCCCAACAGACATACAACTTCCAGCCATATACAGTGTATGGCTGCAGGCTGTATGTATGTACTGCCCCCACAGTGTTCCAACCACCGCTCCTCTGGCCCGGGTCACCATCTACTGCTATGGCCTATGGACCATAGCAGTAGGTGCCGGGACCGGGGAGCGGTGACCGGATCACTTAAGATAGCACGGCCGGTCACTCACCAGGCCCCGGTCGGCGCACGTCCTCCTGCGATCCTCCTGGTCCTGCGCTCCTCTGCCTCTATGGTTGTATGCACAGGAAGTCACTGACGTCCCGTGCGTACAACCATAGAGACGGAGGACCGGACCGCAGGAGGACCGAAGGAGGATCGCAGGAGGATGCCGGGGAATGGTAAGTGACCGGCGGACATCCTTATGTCCCGAAAAGATTTTTCGGGACACAGGGATGTCCGGGATAGGAATACTTCTGATTATCTGCCAGGGCCGGCTCCCGTGTGTGGCTGCAGGCGGGGGCCGGCCAGAGCAGGTAAAAACTAATACTGTATACTAAAAACCAGGGGGCCTCCAGCTGTTGTAAAACTACAACTCCCAGCATGCCCGGACAGCCTTTGCCGTGATGGGAGTTGTAGTTTCACAACAGCTGGAGGCCCCCTGGTTTTAAGTATACAGTATTAGTTTTTACTTGCTCTGGCCGGCCCCACCTGCAGCCACACACGGGAGCCGGACGGGGCAGATAATCATAGGTATTCCTATCCCGGACCTCAATACCCGGCGTATAAGACAACCACCGACCTTTCAGAAGAAAATTTGGGGTTAAAAAGTCGTCTTATACGCCGGGATATACGGTAGTCCCTATGGCTCAGTTCTTTAAGACTTTATTGCAATGTATTTAGATTATTAACCCTTATTGTTATGAAAAATGAAATGTGTATCAAATTTAGAAGATATAGTGTAGATCGATAGATATGAGATAGATAGATAGATATTCATGAGATGATAGATAGATATGATATATATATATATATATATATATATATATATATATATATATATATATATAGATATATATATGAAATAGATAGATACAAAAATGGATAAGTTGGCCAGCACATACTGGTACAAAACTATTGCATGGACCCGGCATACAGGTGCACGCTGCTAGGCTAAATATACACATGCAGGAGAATACAGCAGCACGCTGCTAGCACAAAGATACAGATTAAACATGAAGTGCTATATTGCTAAAATGAAAAATTAGAAACTGAAACTGGACAAATAATTTGTACCATCCCACCACGATAAAGCAACCTCATTGGGACGAACCCTACCCTATGACTGTGCCTCTGTGCAGTCAGTTACCAGGCTTGAAAGGTCTTGTAGGGTCCATACCAATGAGGTCATCTTATTGTGGTGGGATGGTGCAAACTTTTTGGCCAAATGGTGAGCGAAGTGCCTTAATTTTTCATTGTAGCAATATAGCATTTCATGTTTTATCTGTATCTTTGTGATAGCAGTGTGCTGCTGTATTCCCCTGCTTGTGGATAGAGAGATAGATAGATAGATAGATATGAGATAGATAGATAGATAGATATGAGATAGATAGGTAGATAGATAGATAGATAGATAGATAGGTAGGTAGATAGATAGATAGATAGATAGATAGATAGATAGATAGATAGATAGAAGAAACAAATTTCTGCAGCACTCCAACGATGGTGATAAACAAACTGTGGTTTATTGTCCCATAGCAAAGTGATACAATGTTTCACCGACCTCATGTCGGCTTTTTCAAGCATTCATCTAGTCAGCAGTGTCACATATTTATGTGGTATATCATTAAACAAATTAACAATCCATTATGCAGTGATAAGTGTAAAAAATTAATCATATAATAAAAAATTCATCATACATATAGTCAGAAACCAGTGATCAATAATAATAGTAGCATTTCATACAGTGTATAAAGTGACAATTATTCATTGCACATTGCAAAAATATAAAATGTCATATTGCTGTGTAAATTCTCACCACGTGCAATTAGTGAAAACTAATTAAAAACAATTCAGGCAGAGGCGCGTCACACTCAACAGCCTTAAGCCGCCATAGCGGCGTCCTCGTGTGTATCGTAGCGTACTGTGTTGGCATAGTAACATCTCGACCAATGGCGCATCCGTTCATCCACATCATGTGACTGGCGCGTTCACACATGCGCACTAATTGCAGGGTGTCTGTGTCGGCCACATTGGTGTGGGGAAAAGGTGCCCATAGTACAATAAGGTGCAATTTTAAGTGTTAAATATTTAAAATTCATAATGGCATAGATAAAGTTACTAAATATATTTAAACATTTGTGTAAAATCATTCAATAATTTCCAGAGCGTTGGTGGTGAGTGTATGGCGTTCTCCGTCTCTAGCTTGATCTGAAATAAAACAGAAAATATGTATAAGATATTATGTAGACACTTAATAATCATAAAATGGTACTCTTTAAATCAACATAAGGAGAACCCAAAGGGCATATGTGTAGGGGGCATAATCCTTTTTATAACTCAGCTTAGTTTATTAATCCCTGGGGTGATGGTAAAATCCACATTGAGACCCCTAGGCCTCAATGTTCCTAATTCGTGGATCCAGTATAATTCTCGCCTTTTCAGCAAACTTAATCTGTCCCCTCCCCTTTTGGGGACAGGGACGTGATTAATGTGTGGATGGGATACAATCAAGGTGTGGATGGGATACAAGGGCGCTCAATGACCAGGTAGTAAGACAAAAACGTTTATTTACCCATAATGCAACATGTTTCACAGCACAGCTGCTTCATCAGGCAGGTGTTGCATTATGGGTGAAAAAACATTTTTGTCTTACTACCTGGTCGTTAAGCGCCCTTGTATCCCGCCCACACCTTGGAGTTCTACTGTTAGCCAGTCCACAATGGCAGTATCATCCTTTGACGCAACACCACCCTCTGGAAGACTTTTGCTTGCTGCTGCTACTACTACCACTAGTCACCGGGCTGCTGCTGCTACCTGTACTGGGCCTGGGCAAATGGGTAATGCCCACAGCGCCACCAGCAAGTTTACTGGCAGAGGACATGCCAGGGTTCCATCCTATTTTAGTTTTTAGGGTGTTTTGTCACTCACTAACTAGGCAAGTGAGGTAAAAGATCTAGTAAAATTTCACTCTCACAAGTAGAAATTCTGTTTTTATTAAGCCCTAAAAATACAAGTAAAATGCAGGTCAGCCCACTGTACAATGCATGGCTCAAATTGCTTTGTGTTGTAGTGTTATGGCTTATTATAGGCTCCTTAGTGATGTCACATTGCTGGGATCTGTGGCGCACTAGTGAATGGATGAATACTATCTTTTTTTTGCATGCCACATGCATACAATTATTCATGGACAGTATAAAGTAGTTGATCAAAAAACAAAACAAAACCGTTCTTGAGTCTGTAATTTTACAATACATTAATCTGCTCTAGGCCGGGGCATGCTAGCCATGAAGAATTATGGACGTCCTCACTGATCTTATGCAGTGGAATATTTTTCCCAGGTAACTTCAAGGTTACTCTTAATATAATTTGTGAAACATTACTTCAAAGGTTAAAGCAGACGGTCACAAAACAACGCCATTTAACTGAGGCATAGTGAATGTAATTACAACGGACATACAGACTGTACGTGCCATCCTGGTGAGGTAAAGAAACCATCTGAAGAGTAAATCAGAAGAATAATCAACATAAGCAATGTCTTCTGCTGAGCCCAGTGTACTTGGGCCCATTCCCTGGGGAATTGCCTTAAGAAGTAAGAGGGTCGATCTGACTTACGAGTTTATGTATGATTTATGGAAATCGTAATAAAAGCATCCAACAGTTTTAATAAGGCTGTATAAAGAAAAAAACACAAATCCACATAGGGTCTTGCTAGAAGTATAACTTGCTTCTCATTTATATAAAAAGACCTTCCTCCTATTAGGGGGTTATCATGCCAAAGATATATTATCCCCTATCCGCTGTAAACCACCACGATCTCCATGCGGCACCCGCATGCTATGCTGGGCTGCATCTCTAGTTTCGGAAAGCTCTTTGTTTCTGGGACTGGAAATGGGACCTAACGCCACGACCCCTCGTGACGTCATGTCACGCCCCCTCCATTCATGTCTATGGTAGGGGGCATTACATCACACCCCTCCCATAGACATGTATGGAGGGGGAGTGGTGTTACGTCACGAGGGGGGTGTGGCGTTACGTCATGTCTCCAGTCCCGTAAACAAAGAGCTTTCCCAGACTGAAGATGGAGCCCTGCATAGAATGCGGGTGCTGCTCATTGGCCGGATAACCCCTTTAATTCCAATAGTGGGACCTCCCACTATATCTACAGTGTATGCTCAAGAGGAAGGCTATACAGCTGCTTGCTCCCAGGACTATGTACAATTATTCCAGATTTTTGGGGCACCCTCTGATGTTTGCATTGTGTATGTGGTCTTCCCTACATCTATAGTTTATGGCAGCACGTACTGGAGTCAGTTATGTTTGATGCCTATTCTGGCCATACATTGGTGATTTTGGTCAGTCTAAAAAGGCTAATTTAGACTATTTTTGGACAATTACTGTCACCTTTTCATGACATGAACGTACACGTGGTGTGGATGTTGACTAATATCTGTGATAAGCTTGAATTGTGGTTTCGACTTATGACATTGTTATCCATTACAACAATCCTCAAAAACCAAACATGAACAACTATGAAGCCGTTCTGAAATGCTAATGTACTGCCAGTTTATAGAAGTACTCTAGAATTTTCATTTTTTGGCTTATAAAGTACAGTGTAGGCTATTATTAGAGAATAATGAAGAGGTTCTTTTGTGTGTTTGTGCTCACCTTTTTTAGCTGATGTGGCAGGCATTGGTTTTTAAGACATACTGGTTTCTATTCCCTACTTAGGCCCCTTTCACACTACAGGTATCATCCTGTAAAAACCTTCCTCATTACTCCCATCAAATAGTCCTGAAAACGGCCATCAAAAAATCCCATTCATGTCAATGGGAATTTTTGACCATCTTTTTGCATCAGGTATGTCAGTTCTTACTATTCTCCTTTGTTTTTGCTGGCACAAAAGACTGTGCATGCACAAATTTTTGTTCCGGCAAAAATAAAGGTGAAATAATGTCCTTTAAAATTTAACATTGAAGTCTATGAGAAATGAATGTTCACAAAAAACATTCGTTATTATCCGTTGTTTTCCTTTTTTTTATGATCTGTTTTTTTTTTTTACTGAGCATGCTCAGTACAGAATTACAACTAGTGATATCGGGAACATAACATTTTCAGTTTGCGAACCGCGAACGCGAACTTCTGCAAAAGTTTGCGAACAGGCGAACGGATCGAACCGCCATTGACTTCAATGGGCAGGCAAATTTTAAAACTCACAGGGACTCTTTCTGTCCACAATAGTGATTTAAAAGTTGTTTCAAGGGGACTAACACCTGGACTGTGGCGTGCTGGAGGGGGATCCATGGCAAAACTCCCATAAAAAATTACATAGTTGATGCAGAGTCTGGTTTTAATCCATAAAGGGCATAAATCACCTAACATTCCTAAATGGTTTGGAATAACGTGCTTTAGCCCCTTTAGGCAGCACATAGAGCCCCCCTTTAGACAGCACATAGATTCCCCCATGTTAGGCAGCACATATTTAGATCCCCCTTTAGGCAGCACATAGTTAGAGCTCCCCTTTAGGCAGCATATAAGATTCCCCCATATTAGGCAGCACATAGTTAAAGCCCCCCTTGAGGCAGCACATAGTGGGATTTGAACCCAAGGCCCCAGCGCTACAAGGAAGCAGTGCTAACCTCTGAGCCACCATGCTACCCTTACCACACATCTACTATGCACGGTTGCTAAAATGGACAGAGATGTCAGCAGAGAGTACCAGAAAAATTAGGCATGTACACATGGCTCCAAAATTTGGTATTGTTGCAGCCGCAGATGTAGCAGCGCCCAGAAAAATTGCGGCAGCATAAAAGGTGCAGCACCAGAGGCCAGAAAAATTAGGCATGTACACATGGCTGAAAAATAAGAACAAGCGCATATCCAAGAGTCCAGAAGACTCTATAATGCAGGACGGAGAAACAGACAAAGAAATTATTTTCTAAATAAAATTTTTCATCAAACAAAGAAACAGAGTTTCTCTGTATTTTCTTTTTGAAAATCTAAGTAAAAAAATCACACGCAACAAGCATTCCTTTGTGTAATGGAAAATTCAAGTTTAAATTATCATAAAGTCCAGAAGACTCTATAATGCAGGAGCGCTGGTGCAGTGTGACTATCCGCTTTGAGGCAAGTCAACCCCAAAATGGCGTGACAGTGCCGTATTCGGGATGTGGAATAGCACCTGGGGAGCTGGGGGGGGGGGTGCCGGTGATGTGGAGCAAGACGCAGCAGTGGAAGAGGACTCGGCCGAGGAGGTTATGGAAGAGGATGGAGTAGGAGGAGTAGAGGAGGTGGCAGCAGGCCTGCCTGCAAGTCATGGCGGTGTCACCAACTCCTCTGCAGAGCCACGCATTCCATGCTTGGCAGCCATCACCAGGTTTACCCAATGCCCAGTGTAGGTGATATACCTGCCCTGACCATGCTTTGCAGACCAGGTATCAGTGGTCAGATGGACCCTTGCCCCTACACTGTGTGCCAGACATGCCATAATTTCCTTTTGCACAATGTAGTAAAGTTTTGGGATTGCCTTTTGTGCAAAAAAATTTCGTCCGGGTACCTTCCACTGCGGTGTCCCAATGGCTACAAATTTTTTAAAGGCCTCAGACTCCACCAGCTTGTATGGTAAAAGCTGGCGGGCTAGCAGTTCCGACAAGCCAGCTGGGGGTGACTTTGAGACATTGTCTTCTTGCACTCAAACATCTCCTTGACAGACACCTGACTGTGGGCAGATGAGCAGCAACTGCTCAAGGTGAGAGACGGAGAGGTGGATGGTTGAGAGGGGGCAAGGAGGGCAGCAGTGGTTGACCTGGCTGAAGATGCTGGACCAGGAGGAGGATGGCGGCTTTAACTTTGTGAGCTGCTTGTACTGACGTGTTAATCCCATAGGCGTTTGTGATGTGACATCATGTGCCTTTGCAAAGCAGTTGTGCCTAGGTGGGTGTTGGACTTCCCACAACTCAGTTTCTTCTGGCACAGGTTGCAAATGGCCTCGCTGTTGTCAGAGGCAGACACGCAAAAAAAATTCCACACTGCTGAGTTCTGCGATGACGGCATTCTGGTGGTTGTAACAGCAAGCGTTGATTGGCGTCCCGTCTGGCTGACCCCGGGTGCCGATGCATGCTGTCTGACTGTGCCACTAGCTCCTTGCGACGACTTCCCCCTGCTTCCAACTCGTCTGATCCTCCTCTCTGTCTCCCCATCTGAACTTTCCCCCTCTTCTTCTCTTCTAGCGGGCACCCACATAGCATCCACGGACACATCGTCATCATCAACACCTTCACCGCTATCTGACACCTCAAGAAAGGAAGCAGCAGCGGGTACAACATCATCATCACACCCTGTTAACTACATCCTCTGGCAATAATGGTTGCGCATCACTCATGTCTTCAAACTGATGTGGAAATAACTCCTCTGACAGATCAAGTAAAGCTGATGTGGTGCTAGTGTTGGTGGTCACGGCAGGCGGGCAAGTGGTAGCATGAGAGGTGCCTGAAGCTAAGCTACAGGAGGAGAAGGACGGTGCGTCAAGGTTCCGAGCGAAAGCTGTAGTAGATTGGGTATCTTGTGATCAACTAAGCCAGTCAACTAAGTCCTCAGAACTTTGGGGGTTCAGGGTACGTGGCCTCTGAACACTGGCCAATCTAGGGTCAAAGGGAATCCCAGCACCACGACGGCCCCTTGCGGGGTAGCCTTCCTCTGCCTGTCATTTTTTTGGTTAAATTTGCACAACTGTCCCACCAAATGTGATTTGCACTAGGGTGACACAATTTGCCCTGCAGGCAAAAAAAACTGGTAACTTTGACGTGAACTGAAAGTGACGACTGGTTTCATTTAACAGCCATAAAAGGTATTTTTTTTATTTTATTTGCACAACTGTCACACCTAATATGATTTGCACTAGTGTGACAATGAGCAAAAAAACTTGCCAGCGGAGTTCCCCTTTTATGCAGTGGTCCCCAACCAGGGTGCCTCCAGCTGTTGCAAAACACACAGACTGATATATTTCAGCCCTTTGAATATTGTAGTAGTTAGTTGCTTTAAAGAAAAAAAGCTTGCCAGCGGAGTTCCCCTTTTATGCAGTGGTCCCCAACCAGGGTGCCTCCAGCTGTTGCAAAACACACGGACTGACATATTTCAGCCCTTCGAATACTGTAGTAGTTAGTTGCTTTAAAGAAAAAAAGCTTGCCAGCGAAGTTACACTTTTAAGCAGTGGTCCCCAACCAGGGTGCCTCCAGCTGTTGCAAAACACATGGACTGATATATTTCAGCCCTTTGAATACTGTAGTAGTTAGTTGCTTGAAGGAACTTAAGTTTTATACTGGAGTACCCCTTTTAACCAGCGGTTCCCTCCCAACCAGGGTGCCTCCAGCTGTTGATGCTCTAACACATTTGCCATGAATCCCACATTCCCCTTGAATCATCTGGCTTTGCAAGAGACAAGGCAAAGTGTAATTTCTGCAGATTCCTTAAAGGGGTACTCCACTGCCCCAGCATTCGGTACAAAATGTTCCAAACAATGGGACAGTGGAGTAGCCCTTTAATGAGATCACTTAGTGATATATATATATATATATATATATATATATATATATATATCACCTGGCTAGACTCATGCAACCTAAACTGCTGAGACTCATAAGTGGGTTGGTGTCACATTACATGCAGTGTGAATGCATTTTTATTTTTTTTTATTTTTGTTAAGAGAAATACTAAGGCAAAAGTGGTTTGACCTATAATAACAATTTAGCTGTATTATGAAGATTTGAAATCTTCAGGCTATGTTCACAGCTGTCACGCCCCCTCCCAGAGGCTTGCAATGAGGGGGCGGAGCGTGACGGCACACAGGGGCGGGGCCGTGATGTCACAATGCTCCGGCCCCAGTGATCGCCAGTAATCAGACCCGGAGCGAACATACTCCGGGGACTGATTATAACGGGGTGCTGTGTGCAAGATCACGGGGGTCCCCAGCGGCGGGACCCCCACGATCAGGCATCTTATCCCCTTTCCTTTGGATAAGGGATACGATGTCTTAGCGCTGGAGTACCCCTTTAACATTTTTTTCAACCAGATAATTACCTGTCAATCTACTTTTATTGTCAACTGCATTATTTCCCCCTGCAATTTTTATTATGTCGATATGTCTAAAAGAAAACTTTTTATCCGCATACGTGAACATCTCTATTCTTTAAAAACTAAAGAAGGATCTCCACGTTTTGTCTCACATATGATTGAAAATCATGGAGGCAGAACTGAAGGTCTGAAATTTGCGGGACTAGAACGCATAGACAAAACCCCAGGAGGAGTAGATCCTCACACACATCTATTGCGCCGTGAGGCATTATGGATAATTAAACTTGATGCTACTGGTCCCCTGGGGTTAAATGAACAAAAAGATTTTTCAGCATTTTTGTGAGTCTGCTATTTGTGTTTCTCCTTTGCCTTTTTTTTTTGTTTGTTTTAACCGTTATTTTTTAAATACATTTTTTCACAATTTCTGCACATTTTTGTTAATTTAGGACACAATTCACATGCTGTCTATTATACTTATAAAAGTGTTACTACCATTGGGAGGAGACGCACACACTTGGCCGGAAGAAGCGTCGGCTGACGCAAAACTAGTTGCCACCCTCTTGTGTGCCCCTGTGTCTCGAGAGCTGCTGCTCTCACTCCCCGCTTCACGGAATTGCCATTCCTCCTTATGCTGCTTCATCTGTCTTTGGAATAAAGATGTACAATTTCGGGCTATCCCTGTGGTGAGTCCAATTCATTTTAATTTCTTTATTTTATTAAATTTTTTTGGACATACTTACGAAGTGATTGGCTGCGAAGAATAGGACTCTTCTCTCGAGATTGCAGCAAGCAACCAGGCTGGGTTCACTTTGGGTTTAGACAGTACACCGCAGTATATACCACTATACACATTTGCCAGTACCACAACATATAACTTCAACTTAAACCCCCTAATACAGTGTGAACCCATGCTAACTAGCATTATTTTCAATGCTTATTTCCAAGCATTGTATGGAGGACCTGTGTAATGTTTATTCCCATGTGGAAACAAAGTGTTGACATGTCTCTTTTAAATGTATAACACAATGTGGTATATGATAAAGCGAACAATAATGAAAAACTCCAGACAGAGATTGCATTTTATATTGTGGAAAAACTAACAGAGATTTCATTAAAGCCTGAAATGTTGCAGGGTTCAAGGACGTGAGTAAACTTCCTACAGGAACCTCTGCTGTCTGTAACATGCTGGCGAGAGCTCAGCGGTCATGTTTGGTGTTGATCTCGCGAGGTGGACTTCAGCTGGTGAATAACAAATCTTCAGATGTTTGGAGCTTAGACAACCTGATGAGGAGAATTAACTAGCTGCAAAGAAAGTAAATGACTTCATCAATTGCTTGGGGCTCATCGGTCTATATGAACAGTCTATGCAGACGAGGAGCGACATTGAAATGGAAGTGTCAAGATTTAAAATAATAGAAACAAAAAAAAATTATCATACTTATCTCCTCCCCTGCGCTGAAAAGTAACCGCCCGGGTCCTTCCTCATCCTCGCTGGTGCAGGTGGCATTGATGAGTGATGTGGGATAAGGTCACTCTCTGCTGAAGCTGGGTGTGGCCTACTCCGAAAGCTTTGTGGCTCAATGGCCTGGGGACATGGGACAAGCGTCATGGACATAAATACGTTTCTGTTCACGGAAATTGAAACAGCTTGCCTACCTAGATCTTTCTTATGAATTACTCTGAGCCATGTATTTAATCAATTAGTAAAATGATTTAGCTGTAGTTCATTTATAGGAACATATTCAGACACTCACGCTTAGATGATTCATTCTTGTATTCTTTATTCCAAGATTCCAAAGATTGTGTAATATTACCAGCTTTAAAGATATATAAACAGCATAAAATCCAGGGTAGCAGAGGTCTAATCACACTAGTCGGGAGCAATCAGGGTCTGATGTGAGGTTTCAGGGGAACGCCTGGTTTTCCAGGGTATTAGGAGAGGTATCACACATATGGGAAATTAACCCCCTAATGACAATGGACATAAATGTATGTCATGGTGTGTCACGAACCGGCAGGACGGGTAGTGGATCCTCTGGACCAGAGAGGCGATGACGCAGGTTGTACTGGAGGACCGATTCTAAGCAGTTACTGGTCTTCACCAGAGCCCGCCGCAAAGTGGGATGGATTTGCTGTGGCGGTAACTACCAGGTTGTATCCTCCAGTAACAACTCGACCTCTCTGGCAGCTGATATGGCGTGGTACACAGGGAGTAGGCAGGAGCATAGTCGGACGTAGCAGAGGTCAGGGCAGGCAGCAAAGGTTCGAGGGCGAGTATATAACACTGTAGGGAACGCTTTCTCAGCGGCACAAGGGCACAAAGATTCGGCAAGGGCAGGAAGGGGCAGGTAACATTTTTAGGAAGTGGCCAGAGGTCAGGGACCAGAGCACCAATCAAAGGTGCGCTGGGCCTTTAAATTTACAGAAGGCGGCGCGCCCTAGAGAGCGGGGCCGCGCGCACCAGGAGGCAGGGACAGACTGCGCAGGGAGCAGGGAGCCAGGTAGGACAGACAGGGATGCGGCGCGTGAGCGGGGACCAGCCGCCACGGCAGCCGCGTCCCCAACACAAGGGAACCCGTGCCCCCGGTCAGCGCATCTGACCGGGAGGTGCAGGGATCCAGAACAGGGAGGCCGGGGAAGCGGGCGCTCCGGTCCGGGGGAGGGGACCGGAGCGCACACTTTGACATGGTGCCGTGGTACTTAGCGCACCAGTGCTCTCGTCATGCACGGCAGGTCCCAGCTGCTATCAGCAGCCAGGGACTCACCGGTAATGGTGGACATCTGCGATCGCGCGGATGTCCGTCATTAACCTCTCAGATGCCATGATCAATACAGATCACGGCATCTGCGGCAGTGCGGTACTTTAAATGGATGATCGCCCACAGCGCTACCGCGGGGATTCAATCATCCAGCATGGTAGCTGAAGGTCCCCTCACCTGGCTCCAGCTGTCTCCCGGGGTCTTCTGCTCTGGTCTGAGATCGAACAGACCAGAGCAGAAGATCCCCGATAACACTGATCAGTGCTATGCCCTATGCATAGCACTGAACAGTATTAGGAATCAAAGGATTGCTATAGATAGTCCCCTATGGGGACTATTAAAGTGTAAAAATGAAAGTAAAAAAAAAAGGTTAAATAAATATGAAAAATCCCCTCCCCCAATAAAAATGAAAAATGTCCTTTTTTCCCATTGTACCCCCATAAAGTGTAAGCAAAAAATTAATACACATATTTGGTATTGCCGCATGCGTAAATCATAAATTATTATAAAATATATTGTTATTGATACCGTACGGTGAACAGCGTCAATGTAAAAAAAATACGCTAAATTGCTACTTTTTTGTCACATTTTATTTAAAAAAAATTGTAAAAGTTTTATATACACAAATGTGGTTTCAATAAAAAATACAGGTCATGGCACAAAAAATGAGCACTCATACCGCCGCTTATATGGAAAAATTATAAAAGTTATAGGTCATCAAAATAGAAGGATTTTAAACATTCTAATAATATAAAAGAGCTACAATTTTTAGAAGACGAGGAGGAAAAAACGAAAATGCTAAAATAAAATTGGCCTGGTCCTTAAGGGCAAAATGGGCTTGGCCCTTAACCCCTTAAGGACGCAGGACGTAAATGTACGTCCTGGTGAGGTGGTACTTAACGCACCAGGACGTACATTTACGTCCTGTGCATAACCGCGGGCATCGGAGCGATGCCCGTGTCATGCGCGGCTGATCCCGGATGCTGATCGCAGCCAGGGACCCTCCGGCAATGGCCGACGCCCGCGATCTCGCGGGTGTCCGCCATTAACCCCTCAGGTGCCGGGATCAATACAGATCCCGGCATCTGCGGCAGTGCGCGATTTGAATGAATGATTGGATCGCCCGCAGCGCTGCTGCGGGGATCCGATCATTCATAACGCCGCACGGAGGTCCCCTCTCCTTCCTCCGTCCGGCTCCCGACGTCTCCTGCTCTGGTCTGTGATCGAGGAGACCAGAGCAGAAGATCACCGAAAACACTGATCTGTTCTATGTCCTATACATAGAACAGATCAGTATTAGCAATCATGGTATTGCTATGAATAGTCCCCTATGGGGACTATTCAAGTGTAAAAAAGAATGTAAAAAAATGTAAAAGTAAAATCCCCTCCCCCAATAAAAAAGTAAAACGTCCGTTTTTTCCTATTTTACCCCCAAAAAGCGTAAAACATTTTTTTATAGACATATTTGGTATTGCCGCGTGCGTAAATGTCCGATCTATTAAAATAAAATGTTAATGATCCCGTACGGAGAACAGCGTGAACGAAAAAAAAAAAGTCCAAAATTCCTACTTTTTTAATACATTTTATTTTAAAAAAAATTATAAAAAATGTATTAAAAGTTTTTTATATTCAAATGTGGTATAAAAAAAAAGTACAGATCATGGCGCAAAAAATGAGCCCCCATACCGTCGCTTATACGGAAAAATAAAAAAGTTAGAGGTCATCAAAATAAAGGGATTATAAACGTACTAATTTGGTTAAAAAGTTTGTGATTTTTTTTTAAGCGCAACAATAATATAAAAGTATGTAATAATGGGTATCATTTTAATCGTATTGACCCTCAGAATAAAGAACACACGTCATTTTTACCATTAATTGTACGGCGTGAAAACGAAACCTTCCAAAATTAGCAAAATTGCGTTTTTCGTTTTAATTTCCCCACAAAAATAGTGTTTTTTGGTTGCGACATACATTTTATGATATAATGAGTGATGTCATTACAAAGGACAACTGGTCGCGCAAAAAACAAGCCCTCATACTAGTCTGTGGATGAAAATATAAAAGAGTTATGATTTTTAGAAGGCGAGGAGGAAAAAATGAAAACGTAAAAATTAAATTGTCTGAGTCCTTAAGGCCAAAATGGGCTGAGTCCTTAAGGGGTTAAGGGGTTAAAGGGGTTATCTAGGAAAAAAAAAACTATATATTTTTTTTATAAATATCAACTTGCTCCAGAAAGTTAAACAGATTTGTAAATTTCTTCTATTAAAAAAATCTTAATCCTTTCAGTACTTATGAGCTGCTGACGTTGAGTTGTTCTTTTCTGTCTACGGTATATACTCGAGTATAAGCCGACCCGAATATAAGCCGAGGCCCCTAATTTCCCCCCAAAATCCCAGGAAAAGTTATTGACTCGAGTATAAGCCTAGGGTGGGAAATACATCATCCCCCCTGTCATCATCCAGACCCCCATCATTAACACCCTCATCATCATCACCCTGTCATCATCCCCCCTTCATCATCATCGCCTGTCATCATCACCCCTTCATCATCACCGCCTGTCATCATCCCCTTGTCATCATCCCACACCCCCCCTTCATCATCCCCTTGTCATCATCCCACACCCCCCTTCATCATCCCCCTGTCATCAACCCACACCCCCCCTTCATCATCCCCTTGTCATCATCCCACACACCCCCTTCATCATCCTCTTGTCATCATCACCACATGTCATCAGCCCCCCCCCCCCTTCATCATCACCGCTTGTCAATGTCTGATACAGTGGTCTTCAACCTGCGGACTTCCAGATGTTTCAAAACTACAACTCCCAGCAAGCCCGGGCAGCCATCGGCTGTCCGGGCTTGCTGGGAGTTGTAGTTTTGAAACATCTGGAGGCCCGCAGGTTGAAGACCACTGCGGCCTTCGACATCATCCAGACCCCCCACCCCCTTTAGTTTTGTACTCACATCCGCTCGGCGAGACGTTAGGGTGCGCTGGTCCGGTGCTGCAGGACTGTCCGGTGGGGAGGTCGTCCGGTGGGATAGTCGTTCTGGGCTGTCCATATTCACCGGGGGGCCTTTTCTCCGCGCTTCGGGCCCGGAATAGAGGCGTTGCCTTGACGACGACGCAGAGGGACATTGCTAATGAACGTCCCTGTGCGTCGTCATTAAGGCAACGTGACTATTCCGGGGCCGGGCCCGAAGCGCGCAGAAGAGGCCCCCCCTGGTGAAGATGGACAGCCCAGAACGACTATCCCACCGGACGACCTCCCCACCGGACAGTCCTGCAGCACCGGACCAGCGCACCCTAACGTGCCGATGGCTGCCCGGGCTTGCTGGGAGTTGTAGTTTTGAAACATCTGTAGGTCCGCAGGTTGAAGACCACTGAGGGCGGAGAGTTCACTCAAGTATAAGCCAAGGGGGGTGTTTTCAGCACGAAAAATCGTGCTGGAAAAACTTGGCTTATTCTCGAGTATATACGGTAAGTGCTCTCTGAAGACACCTGTCTCGGGAACTGTCCAGAGTAGAAGCAAATCCCCATAGTAAACCTCTTCTACTCTGTGCAGTTCCTGAGACAAGCAGAGATGTCAGCAGAGAGCACTGTTATCAGACAGAAAAGAACAACTCAACTTCAGCAGCTGATAATTATTAGAAGGATTAAGATTTTTTAATAGAAGCAATGTACAAATCTGTTTAACTTTCTGTAGCCAGATGATCTATAAAAAATATTTTTTTCCTGGAATTTAAAAGATGATGTATTTAAATTTTTGTTTAATGTTAGTTAATATTTTTATTCATGTGTGTTATCTTATCCAAAACACTGGATTACATATACATATTTATAAAAAAAACTACTTAATTCAAGCCTGATGGAGCGATCGTTTCCAGGTGAGTAATCCAAAATGCCTCTCGCTCCAAGAGACGCTTGCCGTTCATATTATCATTAGCATCTGTGTGAACTTGCTCTAATATTTGCCAACGTAATTCATTCACATCATGCTGTCTTTCTAAGAAATGTCTTGCAACCGTAGAATTTTTATGTTCCGTTAGTCTCACTTTGATTTTTCTGCTAGTCTGACCTACATAACCATTGCCACAAGGGCATTTCAACATATAGATCACATTCTCGGAATTACATGTATAGAGACCTCAACTGAAGCCTTTTTTAGGATGATAATTATCTTCTCTTTTTATCGCATTATTACAATGTGAACAGGATAAACAGGGATACGTTCCTTTCATTTGGAGCCTAGAAATGTTTGATCATTATTTTCTCTCTCACTAATATCTCTACACATTAACATGTTTCCAATAGTTTTTCCCCGGTTATATACAAACATGGGAGGTTCCTTGATGAGGTTGCCAGATTTTATTATACCCCAATATTTATTCACTGTTTTTTTTAATTAAATTAGTATGTCTATCATAGGCGCTAATACACATTACTCTATCCATTGATTTCTGCATTTTTTTCTTCTTTTTTTTAATAAATTAGTTCTATACATAAGAGCCACCTCACTCTCTATTTTCTCTAGATCTTTTTCGGCGTAGCCTCTATTTTCAAATTTTTCCATTATAATTTTCAATTTGTTTTTGGTATTATTCATTTCTGTTATTAATCCTCTTTGCTCTAATATATTGGTTTTGGGCAAACCACAAAAAATATTATGATTATGAAAACTTCTCTTGTGTAGCATGTTATTTTGATCTGTACTTTTAACAAACAAAGTTGTATCAAATTGATTCCCAATTTTAGTAACTTCTACATCGAGAAATTGTATTTTATGTAAATCAAATGTAAGAGTGAATTTGATCGTTGGATGCACTGTGTTTAGCCTCGGTACAAAGTCAAGTATGGATTCCTCCGATCCTCCCCACAGCATGAACACATCATCCACATAATATAGCCACGTCAGTGGGGTGTTCATGCCGTGGGGGCAAAGGACGAATCTGTTCTCAAACACATTCGTGAAAATATTTGTTCAGCTTGGGTCGAGGGGAGACCCCATTGAAGTCCCACCCACTTGAAAAAATTGTGTGTCAAAATGAAAATAATTCTTGTAGAGGACAAAATCTAATAAGCCCATAAGAAAAGCAATCATCCGATTGCTAAGTGGTTTATTTTTTACATAGGACTTCATGAATACATTGTATTCCCTCTATTTGAGGGATATTTGTATATAAACTCTGGACATCCAGAGTACATGTATTTCATGTATGCAGAAAGTAAAACAAAACTACCAAACTGGAGGACAGAGCCCCATTTATTACCCTTGTCATTCAGGATCTGAACAAACACTATTGTCTGTCAAGATGGCCGCTCGTCTTAAAAATGGGAAAATCTGCATCGATCATTTCTGTAGGTGAACTATCTTTAAAGTCTTGGAAGAAGCTGCTCAGCCCGGGAGGTCACAGGATGGGGGCAACCGATCCTGCCCAAATGCAGTATGAAATAGAAGAAAACATCCTTTCACTAGCCAGGGGATGCTTGATCATGTGAAGAAAGAGTCCCCAGGTCACAGATAGTATTCACATCCAAAGGGAATATGTTTATTAAAACAACAGAAAAACAAAGATGCATTTTGAGGGCTTACCCCCCCCCCCCCCCCCCTCTTGTCATGAGAACAATTCCTCCTAGCAGGCTTTATTTTAATGGAAATGTATGTCACCTGTTTTCCATTGATCTAAAGCCTGCTAGGAGTAGTAGTGCTCATGACAAGAGGAAGGGGGATTGAGTCCCCAAAATGCGTAGTTATTTTTCTGTTTTTTAAAAAAAACTAATCCACCTTGAAATTGAATACTATACTATATGTATACTATATTAACACTTTTTTGACCATTAACTATCTTTCATATCAGCATCCAATAAGGCACAAACACTTTCTACGGACAATACAGGAGTGATGCTCAGCCTCCATATAACACAATCTTTCCCCTTCAGACCATCACCTGTTTGCTCCATTCAAGGACACATTAAGGGGTCGTCAACCTCAGATCAAGAAATGAAGGTTAGAGTTACATACGTAGCTTGCTGCTCAGCCAAAAACCTTTCTTTATGAGGGCATAAAAAGCGTATGCTACAATGGAAGAAGTGCTTAGAGAAGACAGGTGACGATGATGAAAGATTATGTTACTATGCGTTTTCCATTTTTATTAAAATAAAGTTGTTAGCTGTATCACAAATAATTATTGACTCACCCTTGTACCAAAATTACACACGCAATGAGAATAATGTGTCATAAATTCTTAAATGTTAACACTAATATTAGTGCATGTCTGACAAGGATGGATCTTTGGATTTCTCAGTCTCCTACACGTTTTATTAAAATACATTCTCAAGTTATGTTTTCCTTCGTAATCACATTGAAGTGCTGAAAAAACCTTCTTTGGAATTGCTAATGGAATGTGTGGGCTGTGTGTGATGGGAACACGTGTAACACCGCAATGTTTAACAATCCGCTAATGATATTTGACAAAAACTGGTATCAGATCTGTCATCCCGTCCCTTCTGTGGAGCTGCAGTGGATCATGATTCTAGTGACTAATAGTTTCACTAGTTTACTATGTTTAGTTCTATGAAGTTAAACAAAAAATAAAAAAAACACACACACATGTGCCAGTGGTCACCCATGCTCAGTAAGGGTGCATTCACACCACCTTTGTGAGATACGGCTGCCGATATCTGACTGGGAAAGTTCAAAACCGGGCGATCCCATGTGCTAGCTGGACCGGCACCAAATCTCATTTATTATGCCCCGTATCCGGTTTTGTCCCCTTACTGAAAACCATAGCATACCACGGTTTTTAGTCCGGCCAAAAACCGGATACGGGGCAAAAATGAGCGGACTGGAGCCACTATCCAACTCTGGTCGGCATATTTAAATGAATGAGATTCGGCACGAGACTGGCTGGGATACGGGAGCGCCCGGTTTTGAAATTTCCCAGCTGGATCCAGCAGCCGGATTTCAGCAATGTGGCATAAAGGCACCCTAAGATAGTCTCGTCATCTTGGATCCTTTTTTATTACACAGGCCAGCCAATAAGAATATTCACCCTAGAATTGTCTTCTTTAGCATTGTACATTACATACAGGTAGCCCTCTCCTCAGTAGGCAGATAATCCCTTCAGTAGGCAGGTAGTCCCCTTAATAATCAAGTAGTCCCCCCAGGAGGCATGTACTCCCCTCAGTAGGAAGGTAGTCACCTCAATAGACAGGTAGTCCCCTCGGTAAGCAGATAGTCTACTCAATTAAGCAGGTAGTCCCTCAGTAGGCATGTGGTCCTCCATTAGGTAACAGTCGCTCCAGTAAGATGGTAGCCCCCCCCCTCCCAATAGGCAGATAGTTCTGCCCAGTAGGAAGGTGGTTCCTTCAGTAACCAAGTAGTCTCCTCAATTGGGCAGGTAGTCCCATCAGTAGGCAGTTGGTTTCTCCATTAGGTAAAAAGTCCCCCTTCTTTGGTAAATTGTCCCCCCCTCATAGGCAAGTGGCCCCCAGATTAACCAGGGAGCCTCCTCCCCAATATGTAGGAAGTTCTCCACAGTAGAAAGGTAGTCCACCCATATCCTAAAATAATAATAATAAAAAAAAAAAAAATATATATATATATATATATATATATATATATATATATATATAGATATAGATATATATATATATCATACTTACCTATTCTCTTGTGGTGCAGGTGGCATTGATGAGTGATGTGGGTAGAGGTCACTCTTTGCTTCAAGTGTAGGCCGCAACCTGAAGTTGTCTGCAGTCTACTTCAACAGCTTGGGGACACCATTGGCCTGGGGATCTGGGACAAGTGTCCTGGATTCCTTGGCTAGCAAGCAGATTATATGGTGTGCAGTTTGGATAGCCACTCGCTTTTTATCAGGGGGATTAAGGGCAGGGCCATTTGGTCCCTGGCTATGCCCACCAGTCCGTCAAGCCCCATAGCAGTGGCGTACACTGCCAATATGGTAGGTATGCCACTGCTTCCAAATGCTGCCAAACTTTATAAACAATCAACAACACAAACTAAGATTCTGAAATATAAAAATCTATATTCCTGGTCAAACGCAGAATGTTTCTGCACGATGTGTATGAGATCTGTTGTAGAGTTTCCATGCAGAATTAATCATATCAAATCAGCCATGTGTGTATTTATCTTACTTTTTTATATTTACTTTTGCTTTCCAAAAAATCCTTTATTGGGTCCATAAGCCAAGCCACAAGCCTTACCTGCTGACTGCCATTGTCCAGAGCGGACAGTAATTGAAAAGAATGTTAGTTACAAGATACGCGATTAATCTTTTGTAAAGGATGGTGGGGATCGTGGAGTTCACTCAGGCTGTTCTTCTATAAATAAAGAAATAATTATATTCCCTCTGCACGTTTTAGGAGCCTGATTCTTTTCCGAGGCTTAGTATAGAGCCCTATGGGAGGACTGTTCAGAGCATTGTGCGCTGCGATTTAACTATGTTCCGATCCAGCACGTTGTCCTGCCATGAGACACATTGTTCACGTTTTGTTGAAATAATCCTGACAGTGAGATATCACAGACCCCAAGAAGGGAATCGATTACAGTCCTTATTATTCCACTTTAATGAGGTAATTAATTTAACTTCATGTCACAAGTTCACATCGCAACACTGACCGCTGTTGTTTCTTCTATTGTGTGCGCAGCGCATTAGGAAGTCCTTTAGAACCAAACTCTTTATTTCAGTGGAACGCTTATAGGTGTCATAGGTGTTGTTCATTATAGTAATCTAGAAAGAACAACATAATAAAACAGTCGGAATCTCATTAACAATTCTGATTATCTCATCTGTGCTAGTAGAAAATACAGTTGAAAGTTTAGATTAATCTTCAGAAAAACTCTTAGTTTGTACTTGATTCCTCCATTGCAAATTATTTCAGATTTGATGTGAGTTATTATGCTAGGTGTCCTCAAAGCCCCTTTCTAGGTCCTTGAACATGTCCATTTTCAATCAATACTAAAATTTTATTTAAGAGGGTACTCCGCCCCTAGACATCTTAACCCCTATCCAAAGGATAGGGGATAAGATGTCTGATCACGGTAGTCGCGCCACTGGGGACCCCCCGCAATCTCCCTGCTGCACTCGGCTTTCGTTTAGAGCATCTGATGCAGCACCGGAGGCTCTTGATGTCACGGTTATGCCCCCTCCCATAGACTTGCATTGAGGGTGCGTGGCCGTGACGTCACGAGTCTCTCCCCGGCATCGCCAGCCAGTTCGATCCGTGCACCTGTGATGTCCCAGTACAGGTACACGGTCCTGTACTACCCGTAGAAGTAAGGAAATCCCGGCACTCGTAGAATTTTTTCAATGAACTTTACTTGTCAATATAGTATTACAGCATACATAGGACGCAGCACGCGTGCTGCGTCCTATGTATGCTGTAATACTATACTGACAAGTAAAGTTCATTGAAAAAATTCTTCGAGTGCCAGGCTTTCCTTACTTCTATTATATTTACCTATCCGGGGCCAACAGTATCATCAATAAGAACTAAAAGGTATTTAAGAATAAACTCATGGAATATACTAATGAGTCCTTAGGAGAAAAACATAAAACAATATCCCAACATGCTAACAAACCCCCCAATTCCCCCTGTGACCACATATAGACATAATATGACATATACAGTAGTCTCTTGAAATCACCAAATCATGTATATTTTTACACATATTTTGCATTATATTAAGCTATAAGGAAAGGTAAAGAAAGACTTATCTGTTGGCTCTACTGACTCCAAATCTGATTGCCTTTTTCTAGACCTATGGATCCCTAATATATTTCAGGCAAAACAGTGGTTCAGAATCTGGGCTCACCAAGGGATCCTCTGTGGCCCAGGGTGACCTTGTCCCTATGTTCTTCTGTAAGCTCCATAAGTTCCCTTTTTTAAATAGCAGAGAATGAGACAACAGAGGAGCCATATGGAAGACAAATGCCTAGTGTTTTCCGTTCCTAACACTTTTAGCACAATGCAGACCCTGGTAACAAAGGTGTTGGGTCATTGAAGAGAGCAGGGGGGGGGGTTGTCATACTGTGGTACCCATCAGTCTGTTAAGTTTGAGAAACTGCTATTCATTCGTTCCCATGGTGTAACTGTTCCATATAATCTGTATTTGGCATTATTTATTGGCACAAGGCTTGTTTTGGCTTGGTTCAGTTAACTTTAGAGAGACTCTGAAGTTCTATATAGATTATGCAGTTACCATATATAGACAGAGCTCGGCCAAGTGATTGAAGCCTGGAGGGTTAGTTGGCTAAGAATCCAAGTAATCCAAGGTTCTGTAACTAAACCTAATGATTGATAACAATTCACAATGAACGTTCACATTGTTTTGCTAAATGTAACTAAATTTTTCTTGTTTTTATCTGATGTGTCCATTCCCTTTTTGGGAATCTCATTAAAAACTTTAATATCTCAATACAAATTTAATACAATTTTGCAATTGTAAAGCCCTCAATAGGCAACACATAGATGCATATAGCACATACATCTCCAGACAGAGTATCTCTTTATCACACTTTCATTTATCGAGGCACTAGCCAAAGAAATATATGTTAAAAGCTTTGATCAGTCAGGGTGTAGGTATTGAGACCATGAACAATTGCTAAAATGAACGAGAGAAATGTGCACTAAATGCGTTCTCTCCTAGATTTGTGTTTGACCAAGACATATTCCTAAAATAAATCTATAAGACTATTGGACCGTCTTGGTCATGTGCACAGAGAGTGTGGAGAATAGTGCTCAGTGTGCTTCTCTCCTCTCTCATTCTAGTGATCATTCGGGTCTGAATACTCAGACCATGACAGATGAAAACCTTTGACCCTAGGACATGTCAAATGTTTTTTTTTAAAGTGACAGGTACACTTTAACCACATCATTAAAACTTGGTTCCGAACATGTTTTGGCAATTTTTCTTGGAACTTCAAAGCCTCCATAGGTAAGACAATGACCATTCCTCCCATTACAGTACAAATTCAGAATATGTAGAGTTCATACTATATATATTTGTATTTATATTTTTTTTTATAAATATATATTAGTAAAAATGATGTATGCGGTTCCCTAAAAAACCTCTTATATGTAGCGCATGGGCTGTGGGGGGCAGTTCATGACATTAATAAACAAATCCCCCTGTCATTCACTACTCCCAAGTCCATGTTCTAAACTTAAAGGGGCACTCCGCCCAAAGGATAGGGGGTAACATGTCCCATTGGCCGGACCTCCCATGATCTTCGGGCCGGCGCTGTGGCCACGGAGGCCCCGCTTCCGTGATCGTGATGTCACTCCATGTCTAGGGTAGAGGGGAGTGATGGCTGTGTACACAACCGTCACGCCTCCTCCCATAGACATGAATGGAGAGGGCGTGGTGGCTGTGATTGCCAGTCATCCGTCACGGAGTGTGCTCAGTGCACCGGATGACTGTGGTACGCGACAGAGATCGAGGGGGTCCCCAGGGGCTGGACCCCCCGTGATCAGACATGTTATCCCCTATCCTTAGGATAGGGGATAACATGTCCAGCAGTGGAGTACCCCTTTAACACCTTTTCCAGAGGATTCCAAAGGAAGAAAACCTTAGTGTTAGCAAATATCTTTGAAAAACGAAACAAAAAATTATTAAGGGGGCCTAAGATATCACTATGGAAGAATAGATCATCATTCACAGATACACTTACCACTCTGTCATGGAGCGGATGTCTGGTGGCAGTAGATATAACACTATAAATTACCCATAGGACAAGCTAAACTAAGCTGCAAGTCTAATCATTGTGCTGACACAGAGTGAGCTTTGTACTATAAATCATCTGTCCCATTGTGCACAATCAGAGCCATCTTGACTCATGTCTCATTAACTAGTTGGGTCTGACCGGAGAGAGATAGGACTTATCTGGCTCTTCTGATGAAGCCGCCATTTCTTTCTGGTTGGTCGATTACCTATTAACCTTTTTTCTTTTTTTCTTTTTTTTTTTTTAATGGTTTATAGTCTAAAAATACTCAATGTAAGGAAAGATAATACAGTAAATTTCTGCAAAATAGTTTGACAAAAAAGTAGATTTAGTTATGTCATCGTGGAGTATGAAAAGATACAGTTCAAAAGGATGACTTAAAACGTATGGGTCACAGTGCAAAACCTGCAACCAATAAATGTTAAATGTACCAGACAAAGTGCTGGTGTCTTCCTATATGGCTTTATGCTCCCTCAAGGTGCCCTTATACCTTGGAATATGTCAGCTGTTTTTTCTGCTGCTGCAAGAGCTACAGACACCATTTGATGGCTGTTAGGGTATAAAAGCAAACTGTACCTTTCCTGGCCAAGCTTATAAAATTGCCTGTTTATTTCTAAGCCAAGTGTCAAAGAGGTGGGACAGAGCTGCTCAAGTGTCACAGCCTGGCATGCCTCTTCATTCACTCTCACCTCCCCGCCCCTCCTTAATTGATAAACAGAGGCCTGTATGTAAGTCAAGGAGGAACTGGGAGTTAAAGGCACGTGATGGTATGTATCAAGCTGTGGCACTTGAGATGCTTGGCTCCACCTGCTTAACACTTGACTGAGAGAAAAAAAGGTGATCTTATAAGTTTGGCAACCACTAGAAATTTGCCGAATTTTCTCAAAAAATTTGAGCAAAAGGCATACACAAAAACCTCTATTATTTCTCAATAGCAAATACACAATATAAGACAAAAAAACAAACAAACAAACCCAGAATGCTTATTTAAAGGGGCACTCTGCCCTTAGACATCTTATCCCCTATCAAAAGGATAGGGGATAAGATGTTGGATCATGGGGTCCCACCGCTGGGGACCCCCGTAATCTCAGCTGCAGCACTCACCTGTTGCGGCTTCTGGCAGCGCTGGAGGCTCTCGCCTAACACCTCACGACCACGGTGACGGGAGATCGTGATGTCACGACTCCGCCCCATGTGATGTCACGCCCCGCCCCCTCGATGCAAGTCTATGGGAGGGGGCATGACGACTGTCACGCCCTCTCTCATAGACATTCATTGAGGGGTGGGGCGTGACGTCACACAGGGGGCGGAGTCATGACATCACGATCTCACGTCACCGTGGGCGGGAGCTGCAACAGGTGAGTTCTGCACCCAAGATCCCGGGGGTCCCCAGCGGCAGGACCCCCGCGATCTGACAACTTATGACCTATCCTTTGGATAGGGGATAAGATGTCTAGGGGCGGAGTACCCCTTTAAGCTCTGCTTTGCCTTGTATAATGTCCTCCTGTAAACTATTTTCAGGGGACCTGATCGGTATAATAAAGACCTTATATGTTAACCAGAGTTTTAAGGGGATTAAAAATGATTAAGCCGACATTTTTAGCAGTGATAACAATAGGCCGAATATTACATTCAAGGATTCATCCATATAAAAGCTAAAATTATAAGCTAAAATGATTCTATCTATGATTCATATAGGGAATAGAATGCACTCACATCCAACTGAAGAGTCGGCTTTAGTACAAGGCAAGAACTTATTCTTTATTGTAGTAAGACATTTCCCAGCTATACATAAGAAAGAAAACATTCTCCACAAATGCAATATTAATTCTATCCAAACAAATGTAAATGATATCCCATAGAATAATTATAGTAAAAAAAAAAAAAAGTAGTGATGTTAATGTATCTGGTGTTATAGAATGTGTATCTTTTAGAATCCAGCCATATGATCACATCACAGGGACCACTAGGAATACAACGGTGCCTTGGTATCATGAGGTGCAAATTTAGAATCAGCAATACACTTATTCTTAAAGTGTACCTGTCATATCACAAAAAAATATTATGCTTTCTATATGTTACTCACTAGGTCAGTGTCACAGCGAGCGCTCCGGTCTCCACCTCCGGACCGGAGCGCCCGCTGCCTTTGTCCTCCGCTCCGGGGAGCGCGGGTCTCACTGTGGCAGGGACGCGACTAGCGTGGGGGCTGGTCCCCGCTCACTCGCCGCTTCCCCGTTCATCTTACCTGCTCCCCGTGCGGCGCTCTGTTCTCCTGGATCCCGGCGCGCGCGGCCCCGCTCTCTAGGGCGCGCGCGCGCCAGCTTCAGTAAATTTAAAGGGCCAGGTGCGCTGGTTCCTCACCTCCCACTGTGTTCTCCCAATAAAAGGCACCTGTCCCTTCCTGCCCTTGCCGGATCTTTGTGCCTTGTGCCTCTGAGAAAGCGTTCCCTACTGTGTTTATTGCCTTGCCAGTTGCCGAACCCATTGCTACCGTATGCTCGCCTGTGAACCCTTGCTGCCTGCCCTGACCTCCGCTATGTCCGACTACGCTCTTGCCTGCTCCCTGTGTACCACGCCATATCAGCTGCCAGAGAGGTCGAGTTGCTACTGGAGGACATGACCTGGTGGTTACCGCCGCAGCAAGTCCATCCCACCTTGCGGCGGGCTATGGTGAAAACCAGTAACCACTTAGAACTGGTCCTCTGGTACAACCCGCGTCATCGCCTCTCTGGTCCAGAGGATCCACTACCAGTCCTGCCGGTACATGACAGTAAGATCCGGCCATGGATCCCGCTGATGTTCCTCTGCCAAGTCTAGCGGACCTCACCTCCATTATCGCCCAGCAAGGTCAGCAGCTGGCCCAGTTGACCTCCATGATGGAACAGCTCCTGCCTGCTCAGCAACAGCCTGCACTCCCGCCTGCAGCTGCTGAATCACCTCTGCCTACACTTGCTACTGAAGCCAGAATCCGTTTGTCTCTACCAGAAAAATACGACAGAGATCCTAAACTTTGCCGAGGGTTCCTGTCTCAGTGCTCCCTTCACCTTGAGCTACTGTCTGACCAGTTTCCGTCTGAGCGAGCCAAGGTAGCCTTCATTCGTCTGCTCTCTGGGAGGGCCCTGGCCTGGGCTACACCGCTATGGGACCACGCTGATCCAGCCACCGCTTCTGTCCAGAGTTTTTGTCAGGAGTTTCGTAGTGTTTTTGAGGAACCTGCCCGGGTTACCTCTGCAGAGACTGCTTTGCTAAACTTGTCCCAAGGAAATTCTACCGTGGGTGACTATGCCGTCCAGTTCCGCACCCTTGCTTCAGAGCTCAACTGGAATAATGAATCTCTTTGTGCCACCTTTAAGAAGGGACTTAATAGTGACATTAAAGATGTCCTTGCTGCACGTGACCTGCCTACAACCCTGAGTGACCTCATCTTGCTAGCCACAAGGATTGACAAACGTTTCTCCGAGAGACAAGAGGAACTCCATCTTGAAAAGGAAAAAGCTTGTCCTAAACGCTGCCCTTGTCTGACTCCAGTGTTCCAGCGTGCACCTCTACCTGTCTCTGGGTCTTCCGCTGTGGAGGCCATGCAGGTGGACCGGTCTCACCTGACCCCGCAAGAACGGATCCGCTGTAGAGACGAGAACCTGTGTTTGTACTGCGCTAATACCAAGCACTTCCCTAAGGACTGTCCTCTTCTTGCTCCACATTCGGGAAATGCTCGCACCTAGTGGATGTGGGAGAGGCATTACTAGGTGTGGATTCTTCCTCTCCACGCCTCATGATATCTGTGCAGTTGTTTCTTTCGTCCAAGTCCTTCTTCTCTGCTGCAGCTTTCTTGGACTCCGGCTCAGCCGGCAACTTCATCCACGCCTCCTTGGTCGACAAGTATCAAATTCCTATAACCCGTCTACCCAAGCCATTCCTTATTTCTACGGTCAACGGGGAGAAACTCTCTGCTACGGTACAATACCGCACCCAGCCCCTGCGGATGGACATTGGGATATTCTATACTGAGACTCTGAAATTTCTTGTTCTTCCCTTCTGCTTTTTTGAACTCCTGCTGGGTTTACCGTGGTTGCAACGCCATTCTCCTGTCTTGAATTGGTCCACCGGTGAGATTCTGCGTTGGGGATCCTCCTGCTCTGACCGGTACTTCAAGCCTGCTCCTATCAAACAGGTTCCGCCAGTTCCTCCGCCACCAGGTCTCCCCAAGCCTTACCATCAATTTGCTGACGTCTTCTGTAAAAAACAAGCTGAGACTCTTCTTCCTCACAGACCTTATGATTGTCCCATTGACCTGTTACCGTGATCTACTCCTCCTCGGGGAAGAATTTATCCTCTCTCACCTCTAGAGACTCAGGCCATGTCGGACTATGTACGTGAGAATTTACAGAGAGGCTTTATTAGGAAGTCCTCGTCTCCTGCTGGAGCCGAGTTTTTCTTTGTGTCAAAAAAGCATGGTTCTCTCCGCCCCTGCATCGATTATAGTGGACTCAATAAAATTACCATTAAAAACCGTTTCCCTCTGCCCCTAATCTCTGAGCTGTTTGACTGTCTCAGAGGAGCCAAGATTTTCACCAAGTTGGATCTCCGTGGGGCCTACAATTTGATCCGCATTCGTAAAGGAGACGAGTGGAAGACCGCATTTAACACCCGGGACGGTCATTTTGAGTACTTAGTGATGCCTTTTGGACTTTGCAACGCACCCGCAGTCTTCCAGGAGTTCGTGAACGACATCTTCCGGGACCTTCTCTACACTTGTGTTGTAGTATACCTGGATGATATCCTTATTTTTTCATCCAATCTGGATTAACATCGAGTCCATGTTTGGCAAGTTCTCACCCGACTCAGAAGTAACCGCAACTATGCCAAAATTGAGAAATGTCTGTTTCAACGTACCTCCTTGCCATTCCTGGGGTATATCATCTCTGCCCAAGGTCTGCAAATGGATCCTGCCAAGCTATCTGCAGTTCTAGACTGGCCACGCCCCTCTGGCCTCCGAGCCATACAAAGATTCCTAGGTTTTGCCAATTGCTACAGACAGTTTATTCCTCATTATTCCACCCTGGTGGCTCCTCTTGTGGCTTTGACTAAAAGGGTGCCAATCCCAAGTCCTGGCCTCCTCACACTGAATTGGCTTTTCAGTCCCTGAAAACCGCCTTTGCATCTGCACCTGTTCTCTCCCGGCCAGATTCCTCCAAGCCATTTTATCTTGAAGTGGATGCATCCTCGGTGGGAGCTGGAGCGGTATTAACTCAGAAGTCTTCCAGGGGCAAAACCATAACTTGTGGCTTCTTCTTTAAAACCTTTTCTTCTGCCGAGAAGAATTACGCTATTGAGGACAGAGAACTGTTGGCAATTAAATTGGCCTTGGAGGAGTGGAGACATCTTCTCGAGGGTGCTCCTCACCCTGTGACCATTTTCTCGGACCATAAGAACCTAGTCTACCTCCAGTCTGCTCAGAGACCACATCCCCGCCAAGCCCGTTGGTCCATCTTCTTCGCCCGCTTCAACTTCCAGATTCACTTCCGTCCCGCTGCCAAGAACATCAGGGCAGATGCCCTTTCTCGCTCTTCGGATGTGGTGGGCGACATATCTACTCCTCAACACATTGTCCCACCCGAATGTCTCATCTCGGTTGCACCTGTGGACTTAAGGCTTCTTCCTCCGGGTAAGACCTATGTTCCTTCTCGCCAGCGGTTGCAAGTTCTCAAGTGGGGTCACGCTTCCTTCCTTGCCGGTCACCCTCGGATTAAGAAGTCTCTGCAGTTAATTTCTCAAAGATATTGGTGGCCCTCGCTAGACAAAGACGTCATCCTCTGCCTCCTCTGTAGAGGACCTCCTTTGGGACTTCACCTCTATTTGGTGAGAGACCCACTCAGCCCTTCTCAAGGCCTCGGCCCGTATGAAGCTCCAGGCTGACAAAAGTCGTAGAGTTCCTCCAGAATTCAATCCCGGTGACAAGGTGTGGCTCTCCTCGAAGTACATCAGATTTAAGGTACCAAGTTACAAGCTAGGTCCTCGTTACTTGGGTCCCTTCAGAGTCAAGAGCCGCATTAATCCGGTGTCCTACCAGCTCCATCTTCCTCCCTCCCTCAGAATTCATAACTCTTTTCATGTCTCCCTTCTCAAACCTGCTATGTTTAATCCCTTCTCTCCCAAACTTCTTTCTCCCACCCCTGTTTCTGGTACCTCTGATATTTTTACTGCTAAAGAAATCCTAGCCACCAAGCTTGTTCGGGGGAAAATATTTTGAACCCTTGCTGCCTGCCCTGACCTCTGCTACGTCCGACTACACTCTTGCCTGCTCCCTGTGTACCACGCCATATCAGCTGCCAGAGAGGTCGAGTTGCTACTGGAGGATACGACCTGGTGGTTACCGCCACAGCAAGTCCATCCCGCCTTGCGGCGGGCTCTGGTGAAAACCAGTAACCACTTAGAACCGGTCCTCTGGTACAACCTGCGTCATCGCCTCTCTGGTCCAGAGGATCCACTACCAGTCCTGCCGGTACGTGACAGTCATGCAATGCATTCCATGTCTTTTTCATGTGTCTAGCTTCTGCATATGGCTAACAAATCCCTCTGTTGTGCTGCTCACTCATTTTGAAATCCTCTGCTCAGGGAGGGGCATGTCCCAGACAAGCACTAAGCCCGCCCTCACTCACCATGCTCACTTCCTCCCTGATGTGCTGGGTCTCTTCATCCAATCACTGCAGGCTGCTCTGTAACCCCCTCCTCTCTGTTTTCATGCTGCAGTCTGATGGACCGGACAGGAGTGAGTACAGAGGAGTATTAGTCCTGACCTCATTTATTGGACTTTGTCCCTGCCTGTTCTTTAGCTGGGACAAAGATAATGCTGCAACCGAACATGATTATGACCTGGATGGTGTGGGGACCCCTAGTGGTCTATTTTATTAGCCATGATTTCTATTAAAAGAAGTTTAAAAAAAAATGTGAAGTATATTAGAAAGGTTAATGTTTTGCCAAGATGTACAACATATAAAAAGTTTTTGATTCTGACAGTGCCTATTGTAATCCAGAGGGGGGGGGGGAGGAATTAATTAAACGTCTCTGCTTTTGAGAGTCTCTATCAGTCTGGGTCTTGGTGTTCAGACCAAGACTGATCACGGTGAGGGCCGAGATGAGTGTGTGCTTAGCATGTTCTTGTAATGTAAGTCTATGGGGTTGTCCTAGTCTTATAGACAGAGTCTGACCTAGGACAGAGCCTTTGCATAAAGATAGCAGTATATAAATATATTTATCAAAATGGCAAGAAAAAGAAAGCAGACTCCAATAAATGCCTATCATATAGCCTATACATTGCAGGTTATAAATCTTTTGCATGGTCTATTTTATTGCATATACATTTGGGTGTTGGGTTGCCAAAATGAGGGCTATATTAGCTGCTTTTTTTGGCAGGAGCCGCTCTTTATCCACCAGATCCATTTATGAGGCTCTTAAATAAAAAAAATTGGAATGATAAAAAAAAAAGACTAATGATATGTGGAGTGCCCCCAGATTCTCTCTCTCTCTCTCTCTCTCTCTCTCTGAAACCTCCTTTAAAGACTTAAGCGACAACGAGTTGAAAACAGACATAACATTTTCTTTCCATAAAGCCACAATTATAGGTTTTACTTTGTGCCTACTGAAATCTTTCTGCAAACTCCACAACTTAGAGAAATGACCCAGAGCGCCCATAGGGAATCGCATTATTTGGCTTTGGCGAGTCTATCTTAACCTACAATTTACAACAGTTATGGACAATTCTAAAGCATATAAAAAATTTCCAAAAATGGGATCAGGCATAGAAAAGTAGAACAGAGTTTTGGACATATCGCTCATCAGTCTTGCCGACAGAAAGAGAAATTGTCGTTCTCTAAGAGATAGTGGAAGATGGATAGACAATTACTTTTTTTGTAACAAAAAACATTGACAAATGATAGCATTTTGTTCTTTAAAAGGATATTGGATGGCCATGATACTTTCCATGCAATTCTTCACAGCCGGAGACATTTATCTGCTTGGATTTTACTCTTTTAAGTTCAGGAAAAAAATATTAAGTTTTATCCTTCATAAAACCATCATGAGCCATTATGAATGATAGAATGGGAAATCATTCTATAGATTATAAAATAACCGTAGTACAATGTGACATACATTACAGTTCAATAGAACCAGGGCTTTGAAGGACACGATTGTATAATCCTGTAATATGTATGGATGGACTCTCTCTGTCGACTGTCTATCAAAAATAATGCATACACTCTCTGTTTTGCAAAGGGATCCATGGACACATCTTGTTTCTGAAAGAAGCAGAGATTGTGCAAACAGAGAAAACTCCTGACAATATGTCTTCTGTGATCAGATGTTATAGAGAGAGTCTTTTGTGTGAAACTCCCTCTATTACCACAGGTCATCTTCCAAAAGCAGCACTGTTATGGACACTGAAATTATGTGTTTTTACATCCATTGTTTCCATGCAGTATACATTTCCCTGCCCCCACGGTTTTAGCTTGGTTTAGCCACAGCCACAGTGGGCGGGGCTAAAGAACCTGTTTTTCCAGGTTATGTGAGGAGAGTAGGCCAAAGGGGTGGGGCATTAGGGGATATCACAGGAAACCACATAGCCTTTGGGCCTCTTTTTGCTTGGGAATTTCGTTGAGAGAGGAGCATCCTGCTCCTTAGCCTGGGATGGATAAGTATATTGGTTGTATCATTTCTACACTAAATATTCACGTATCACTTGCGTAGATTCCTGCTAGTTTGCTAAACATAGAGTATGTACTATTGTATTAATGCCTGTATGTATGTCTTATTTGGTTTAGCTAATTAATGTTTTTATTAAATGTTATTAACTTTGCTGGTTACCGAGTGATAGTTAATTTGGTGGTATACACTGCCGGTACAAGACATTTCTGCCAAAATACCTTGTACAATTATTTCATAGTTGTACAAAACTTAATCAGTGTTTCTGGGTGTTTTACAAACATATTTAGGACCTATAAATTTAGCCTGAACTTCCTGCTTCCGTTTTCATATAGTTGGTGCCATTTTGACTCCAACAAAGAGAGCACATGGTCGGGGGAGGGGCATGTTTGTTTTACTCTAATTCTAAAATCGCAATTGGTGTAGCATGCAGGATTGTCCACAATAAGTGGAGCTGCAGACAGGATTATCACCTTTAGAACCACAACAAATGGCGTAGTCGGCAGGATTTTGCCGGAAATTGAGTATTGGCAGTTAATAACCAAGTTGACAATAATAGTTTAATTACTTTTCTAATTTGGTGTATCTTTTTGATTACATTAGTATATGTTCCCAGTGTAATTGAGTGAGTCTACAAGAGACTTATTCTTAAACTGTGACCTAAGGATTATTGCTTTAGACAGGAGGAAGCCCTTACAGATTTTGTTGTATGATACAATAGGTTAATCTGTTTAGATGTGGTTATCACGTGTAGCACTGTACTAGTTATACAGGATTCTCATAGACTGTTGCTTTGTGTTCCTTATTTAAGGGTAACTTTTATTGCATACATGATAGTTATTTAGTGATTTGTCACTGGTAATTAATAGCATTGCTTTTCTAGGTAATGGTTGTTTGTATTGCATACATGATAGTTATTACACACAGACTGTAAAGCATATTGAAAGTCTCCTGTTGTACATGTGTTGTTAGATTGTGAGTGTACCCTTAGTTGTGTGAGCTGTAACTCTACAATATATATTTTCAGTGCTTCACTAGTGAGAGGGCATAGACACTTGTGCGAGATACACCCAGTGTAGCCTGTATGTGTTAGTGGTACAATAAGGCTTACTGCAAACACGTGTGATTGTCCTGCCATCTGCTGTTGTTCAGAATGAGTTTCCTTAGGAAGAAGTTTTGTGCATTGATGGAGGATAGAAGGCCCAAATTTGGGGCTGTACCACATTGGGCTACCACTATGGGAAAATGGAGTGTTGTAGCAGAAGAGCTTGTACGCTATGGTGCACCGGTTTACCCAGAGATGGGGGATGAGATAGGAGGTATGGCTCTGAAGCTTGATTTAGGGGTTTATCCCAAAAATGAGAGCCGAGCTGCGGCTGAAGTGGGCTGGACTTTGTTACATGCCCTAAAATGTGAGGTGCAAAGAAATGAGGAACTTGAGAAAGAGTTGCAGACAAAAACACAGGTGATTTGTGATAAAGATAAGCAGATTTGCATGTTGGAATCAGAGTTACTGGAATGGGAGAGCCAATGTATAGATACTGATGAAAAATTGTCTCAGTCTTATGCTGAAATCCAGGAGTTGAGGAATGAGATTGGTAAAAGCGAGTTCCCCAAAATGGTGTCTGGTGTGGCCTCTTCCCACAATTCACAGCCACATTTCACAGCAGATTTGCCCTCTGAAAAGGTCTGTGTTTCAAGTGCAAATAAGGGGGCGCTAGAGAGTGAGATTGTAGAAGTTCCCAGTGTTGGTTCTCAATTGTGTAATAAACAGAAATTGAATAACAATAAGGGCAAATGCAAAGCAAATTGGAGAGGTTTAAGAGTTGTTAGAAGTGTGTCTCTGGCAGTGAAGCGGTATAGATCAGCTATGAAAAATGAGACCCAGATAGTAAATACGGCTAAAAGGGTAAAGTCTTGTTTTGCATGTGGTGTTTCAGGCCATATCGCTAGATATTGTAAGGCACATGGTAACAAAACGAAACACTGTTCAGCTAAATGTACTACATGTGGTCATAGTGGCCATATCTCCACAAGTTGTTATTCTACTGGAAACATGAAGCAGAGGGAACCAGGTAAATCCAAACAGACTGGGAAGGGAAATATACTTTCTTCCTCCAAACAACAGTTTCCAGAGAAATCTCTCAGCTTCCCATATAAACCTCATCTGTTTAATCCTATGAAAGATGACATTACAAAATACGTGTTCAAGGAGTTGTGTGCACAGGTAGCAATATTCTTACAGAAACCGTATATACAGGTGGAGGATCCCATGCCCCCTGTTGGTCAAACGGGGGAAGGGAGACTAAAGAGTGAACAAGGGCTACCTTCCTTTTGCATGTAAATAGTGTTCACTCGTTTTGTCTTTTGGGGAAAAATGGCGGTACATAAGATAATGACTAAACTTTCTTTCTGCCCACTAGGGCCATACCATAGGCTTACTTGTAAAAATGACAATTCATTTGTTAGTTTAGGGTTGACATTTACAGGAGCCTCCCCAAATTTGTGGGGAAAACTAATTAGGAAGAAACTAACTAACCACTTTGATTTATTTATTTATTTATTTTTTCAAGAGGTGGGGGAGGTTTAGCAATAGCTATTCCTCCCACTAGAAGGCAATATGCCTAGAGGGACTGAGGTAACACTCACACTCAAATATTAGTTAGCAATGGTCGGAATAATGCTGGGAAAGTGAGTGTGGATATGCAGAGTGGAGTTCAACTGTGTCTGGTGTTGGGTTGTTCCAAGGTTCACTGATCAGCACAGGCCGAAGAGATTCTCTGATGGGCCTGGAAATACTAAAATTGTATTGTTGGAAAGTGACTCTAAACCTGTTTATTTTCCATTCAGCAGATTAGTGGCAGTGTAACCCCGGTCAACCCATCGACCTCCTATCAGAAGAATCCAAGCTCAACACAAAGAGATGACCAGATGACCAGCGCTTCTAATGGAGTGAAGAAGGTTACCTATTCCCCAGCATCCCCTGGTTGGAAGATGACAAGGATCAAGTCGTCAAGGCTGGGTTTGGATGACATCGCGAGACAGGAGAACCCAGAACCAAAGAATTCCCTCCAGCATTTTGGAAAAGGCTTTTGGACAACACAGAGGATGCTTTAAAGAAACTGTCTGAAGAGAAGCTACAAATAAGGGCTGTAGCTCTAACAATCTCCTAGCTCTAGATCCTTGCTGCAGCTACATAGTGAACAATGAGGGCGACATTAACCATCATCAATGTAGACTGACAGCGATCAAAACTCCATGGAACACCAAACACCGGATTATTTGGGTGGATGGGGAAACTGGGGGAATATAATTACTTTGTATTTCTTTGTTTTATGGAGATATACATGTTGTATGTTTGGTAAACTAGCAGACATGGAATTTAGGGAATCACCTAACATTCGTCAATTATGATGTAAAAGCAAGAGGTGGAATGTTATGGACACTGAAATTATGTGTTTTTACATCCATTGTTTCCATGCAGTATACATTTCCCTGCCCCCACGGTTTTAGCTTGGTTTAGCCACAGCCACAGTGGGCGGGGCTAAAGAACCTGTTTTTCCAGGTTATGTGAGGAGAGTAGGCCAAAGGGGTGGGGCATTAGGGGATATCACAGGAAACCACATAGCCTTTGGGCCTCTTTTTGCTTGGGAATTTCGTTGAGAGAGGAGCATCCTGCTCCTTAGCCTGGGATGGATAAGTATATTGGTTGTATCATTTCTACACTAAATATTCACGTATCACTTGCGTAGATTCCTGCTAGTTTGCTAAACATAGAGTATGTACTATTGTATTAATGCCTGTATGTATGTCTTATTTGGTTTAGCTAATTAATGTTTTTATTAAATGTTATTAACTTTGCTGGTTACCGAGTGATAGTTAATTTGGTGGTATACACTGCCGGTACAAGACATTTCTGCCAAAATACCTTGTACAATTATTTCATAGTTGTACAAAACTTAATCAGTGTTTCTGGGTGTTTTACAAACATATTTAGGACCTATAAATTTAGCCTGAACTTCCTGCTTCCGTTTTCATATAGTTGGTGCCATTTTGACTCCAACAAAGAGAGCACATGGTCGGGGGAGGGGCATGTTTGTTTTACTCTAATTCTAAAATCGCAATTGGTGTAGCATGCAGGATTGTCCACAATAAGTGGAGCTGCAGACAGGATTATCACCTTTAGAACCACAACAAGCACGTTCTTACCTTCTTTGGTTCCTGGGTCTTCCCCTAGGCCAGTATTTGTCAACCTTCTTTTTTTTTAGCTTGGGGCAATTCTTGATTTTTTTTTTTTACTGTGGGGCCTCCTGATTCCCCCTCCCCCTCCATTTGGCAATTTGCCCCCTGTAGGTAGGTTGCCATGTAATAAGAATCAGCTTGTCGGTAGTTTTCCCCGGTAGGTAAGACTGACATGTAGGTAGTCTGCCCCATGCAGGAAGGTTGCTCCTTGTAGAAATAACAAGTTTATACCCTGTAGGTAGTTTTCCCCCGGTAGGTAGCAAGGTGCTCTGGTACATACAAGTGAATTTATCAAAAGATCAGGGAGTGCTTAAGAATATAACCTTATCTGCAGGTATCATGTTATAGAACAGGAGGAGCAGAGCAGAATCATATTTTGTTTTTCAGGAAAAGATTCAGTATTACTCAGGAGTCCAATGGGTGGTATCACTTAATGATTGACAGCTTACCCATTTGAGAATGCATACAAACTGATGAGGACCGCCCACTGGTCCAGTATAAGTGGAGGTTTGAGTGTATGAATAAGAAATTATACTGAGTCTTTTCCCACTACATTATAAATCAGTCTACTTATGCTCACAGTTATAACTAGAAAGGTTGACCCCCCTATAGCAAATTTTTACAATTACCCACCATATACCGATCAGACACAGTCAGTGATCAGTCTCAGAATACAGAACTATTACACCCAGTGACTCCCAAGTGATGTCTTCTCTGACTGTAGAAGTTCTGTTTCCTTCTGTCTCCATTTGGCCCATACTAACATGATGATTTCTCCTGCAGACTGACATCCTTGGTCCCTCACTAATGCAGCCATCCCTCTCCTCCAAAACAACACAAACCCTATTCTGTGGCTGCTGTGGCCTCATGTTTTCTCAATATGGTACCTACACTACTGCCTAATGCCATCAATACCATACTTCTGTTCATACCCCCCCTATAACATATACAGTATGCAAATATTCACATATGCGAATATGTGGAAAAAAGTGAATATTCGTAATTTTGAATATATAGCGAATATATTCACGATATTTGCGAATTTGCGATATTCGCGCTAAAAATTCCAAATGCAGAACCTCTTACAGCTCTCCTACGGGGACGGCAAAGGAGAATTACATTGAAAGACTACCTATAAATTGGACTGAAGAGCAAGAGACAGTGTTCCAAGCTCTCAAGTGTCTGCTGATGCAGCCACTCATCTTGGCATATGCAGACTAGAGTCAGCCGTTCTGGCTATATACCGATGAGAATTTTGAAGGTCTGGGAGCTGTCCTGTGCCAAGTTCAAGACGGACAAGAGCGAGTGATTTCCTTCGCCAGTTGAAATCTGCAAGGGGCAGACAAGAACGATACCAATTACAGTTCGTTCAAACTGGAAATTCTCTTTCTTTTATGGGTCGTGACCGAAAAGTTTAAAAATGATTTGGCTGCCAAGGCATTTACTGTCTACGTGGATAATAATCCTTTGGCCCATCTGAACACTGACAAACTTGGCGCCCTTGAACAGTGATGGGCTTCAAGATTAGCTAATTACAGCTGCACTATTAAGTACAGAAGCGGCAAGTCAAAAGTCAATGCTGATGTACTCTCTCGGATGACCCCCGTCGAAGAACTACCTGTTAAAGACAAGTGGGAAGATGTGGATATGCCCCCATTTTACCAACGGTTTGTAAACCAGAATGTTGTTACCACCCTTGTGGACAGTGAACCCAGGTCCGAGAAGGTTAAAGAAGACCTGTACACCTGGAAGACTCTACAAGACGAAAATCGAGACATGGGGGATCTGTTGGAAAAAAGGTACCAACCGTTCTACGCTGGGCCCATAGTGACTACGAGCTGAAGCGTCTGTAGCAACAGAGGAAGCAACTGTTTGTGCACAAAGGACTGTTGTGCGGAAATTCTTTGGATCCGGTCTCTGGTGATCGATGGTCCTCAACTCATACCATGATCAGTCAGGACACTTTGGAGTCCACAAGACCGAAGCCACTGTCTGTCGAAGATTCTACTTAATTGGTATGCGGAGTGACATTGAGAAATGGTGCAGGGAATGTTCTCTCTGTAATGTCACCAAGAATTTGTGCAAGGATGGAAGAGCACCTCTCCACTCCATCCAGAGTGACAAACCCAAGCCGCCCAAGCCGCTGGACCATGTGAAATTGTCTCCAACCCGGTCCGGCAATACCTATGTTCTTACCATGGTGGATCACTACTCCAAGTGGGTTGTCAATACTCCAGATTTTCTACTCTAAGTGGGTGAAAACCCTTGGGTGTCCTGAGTCTGTCTTAACTGACCATGGTATGGCCTTTGAGGCCCAACTATTTCAAGAACTCTGTCAATTCCATGATTGCAAGAAACTCAGAACCACCGCTTATCACCCTCAAGGGAACGGTTCTGTGAGTGGATCAATCAAGTCTTCATTCATATGCTGCGAGCAGCCTCTGTGTCATGACAAGAAGAATGGCCCCGGTTGCTACCCGAGTTGCTGGAGATTTACAACAATCCCATGCACTGTTCCACCGGATATACTCCTTTCTGCTTGATAATGGGAAGACGCGGACAACTGCCGAAAGATCGGACGTTCAGGTTTCAGCCCCGATTAACAATTCTCCTCAAGCACCCCTTGAGTGGGTTTCTGGCCACCAAAAGCAGATTCAAGAGGCCAAAGAGATTGTCAATAAGGCCGAACAAGGCAACAGGATGACTACAATCGCCATGCCAAGGCCAAATCACTCCAGGTGGGTGACTGAGTCAGGTTATGAAAGTTCCCCAGAACAGACAAATTGGATTCCATCTGGGAAACAGAGCCCTACACAGTGATGGCTATACCCTATCCTGAGTCTGATGTTTACCAAGTTTAGAAGCCTAGATATGAGCCGCAAGTCATCCACCGAAATTGTATCAAGATCTGCCTAAAAGAAGATTTACCAGTGCTCCTTTGACCCCCTCCTCCAGATGTCAGACCTGTGAAGGAGTATGTTCCTGGTGAAGGGATTCATTTATCCATGGATTTCCCTTTGTTCTCTCCAATTCAGACAGTATTTATCTGTTTGCCCCGGGGTTGGTCCATCCAACTTTAGCCAACATGCCAGCTCCTGTTCTATCTCCAATGGCTCCAGTTTATATACCTGCTTCCAGAGTGCCAAAATAGTTCCAACCTCTCCAGTTCATTTACCAGCAGTCCGAATTCTATTGACTCCTGATCAAGTTCCAGCTCCCATCATTGTTGAAGAAGAGCCTGCTGAGATTGCAGAAGTTCCATCAGTTCCTGATTACCCAGAGGTGGTGCTGCACAGGTCCCAGTGGTTCACACAAGGCCAACTATCCGCTAGGTATAGAGAGTAAAGTATCTAAGAATATAAAAGTTACCATTCTCTAGCGCAGGCATAGGCAGCCTTCAGCACTGCAGATGTTTTGGACTACATCTCCCATGATGCCTCGTCAGCATTTTGGCTATAAGAGCATCATGGGAGATGTAGTCCAAAACATCTGCAGTGCCAAAGGTTGCCTATGCCGGCTCTAGTTTATTAATGTCCAGTCACTATACAATAACTAATTCTAATATAATTTCATGTACAGATAGTCAGTAATGTACATAGCATATTTTGTGTGCCTAAAGTAGTCACATGTCATATTTAGTCAAGACTGTAGCCTTGATAGTCAATATATTCAGTCCACATCAGTCATCAAATGTCTAATGTCTATTGTTTCCTGTCCATTGTGCACAGAGTTCTTATGTGGCCAGAGAGATCAGCTGAAAGGTGTGAGAAGCACATAAGGTGGCAGAGCTATTGTGTGCATATGTACCGCATATACTCGAGTATAAGCCGAGTTTTTTAGCACGATTTTGCGTGCTGAAAACACCCCCCTCGGCTTATACTTGAGTGAACTCTCCGCCCTCAGTGATCTTCAACCTGCAGACCTCCAGATATTTCAAAACTACAACTCCCAGCAAGCCTGGGCAGCCATCGGCTGTCCGGGCTTGCTGGGAGTTGTAGTTTTGAAACCTCTGAAGGTCTGCAGGTTGAAGACCACTGCGGCCTTCGACATCATCCAGACCCCCCACCCTCTTTAGTTCTGTACTCACCTCCGCTTGGCGGGACGTTAGGGTGCGCTGGTCCGGTGCTGCAGGACTGTCCGGTGGTGAGGTCGTCTGGTGGGATAGTCGTTCCGGGCTGTCCATCTTCACCAGGGGGGGGCCTTTTCTCCGCGCTTCGGCCCCGGAATAGTCACGTTGCCTTGACGACGACGCACAGGGATATTCATTAGCAAATTCCCTCTGCGTTGTCATCAAGGCAACGCCTCTATTCCAGACCCGAAGCACAAAGAAAAAGGGGGTGAGAGGGTGGGGGGGCTGGATGATGTCGAAGGCCGCAGTGGTCTTCAACCTGCGGACCTCCAGAGGTTTCAACACTACAACTCCCAGCAAGCCCGGACAGCCGATGGCTGCCCGGGCTTGCTGGGAGTTGTAGTTTTGAAACATCTGGAGGTCTGCAGGTTGAAGACCACTGTATCAGACATTGACAAGCGGTGATGATGAAGGGGGGGGGCTGATGACATGTGGTGATGATGACAAGGGGATGATGAAGGGGGGTGTGGGATGATGACAAGGGGATGATGAAGGGGATGATGAAAGGCGGTGATGATGAAGGGGGGATGATGACAGGGTGATGATGATGAGGGTGTTAATGACGGGGGTATGGATGATGACAGGGGGGATGATGTATTTCCCACCCTAGGCTTATACTCCAGTCAATAACTTTTCCTGGGATTTTGGGGTGAAATTAGGGGCCTCGGCTTATATTTGGGTCGGCTTATACTCGAGTATATACGGTAAAACTTTCATGTGTTGTCAGAAAAATTTATAACTGCTAGTCCAAAGTTATAGGGAGAAGTAGCTTAAAGGGGAACTCTGGTGGAAACAAGTGGAAACAAATTGCCAGAAAGTTAAACAGATTTGTAAATTACTTCTATTTCAAAATATGAAGCCTTCCAGTACCTATCAGATGCTGTATACAACAGAGAAAACTGTGCAGTTCTTTCCAGTCTGACAACAGTGCTCTCTGCTGACACCTCTGTCCCGTGTCAGGAACTGTCCAGATTAGAAGCATGTCCCCATAGAAAACCTCTCCTGCTTTGGACAGTTCGTGACACGGAGAGAGGTGTCAGCAGAGAGCACTGTTATAAGACTGGAAAGAACTTCACACATTTCTCTGTATATCTGTAGTAGTAGCTGATAAGTACAGTAGCTGATAAGTACTGAAAGGGTTAAGATTTTTAAATAGAAGTAATTTTCAAATCTGTTTAACTTTCTGGCACCAGTTTATTTGAAAAAATGTTTTCCCACTGGAGTTCTCCTTTAAGCCGAAGGGCCCCATTAGCACAGGGATCAGGGTAGAGAGCCTCAGGCTGCCCGATCCAAACAAATTATTGACCATCAAGCAGTTACAGGACCAAGCCATTTCAACAAAAATTTTGTTCAATTTATCCGGGTTAATCACCCTAAAGACTGAGCATGTATGGACGATGTGTAAAATGCCACATGGACTCTTCCTCAGTTTATCAACCCTACGAAGGACATTGGTGCAATGCACCAGGAACTGTCTCCCTATTGTTATTGTATGGCCCCCAGTGGCCAGTGGAGGGGGAGTTTGTGGTGGCCCAGTACAGGAGTTGCACTCCTGTACCTTTCTGTCCTGTGTGGCGGACTCTATCTCAGTGTCCCCTGAGTCCACCCTTATTGTATATGTCTCAAATGGTTAATAAGTGCCTTATGTTATATATATATAAGAATGTCTTTATAATGTTCATATGCCTTTAAATGTTGTTACCAAGTCATGTAACCAGGGAAGGTGCCAGTGTCCAGGTGACTTGTGAGGTGACTTATAGGACTTCCCAAAAGACCTCCTATATAAACTAAGGGAGGAGCTAGTTCAGTCTCTTGAGTTCCAATTTTTGCTATAGAACAGTCAAGATCTGAGAGTGTCTGGTGTACTGAAGAAACCCAAGGCCTAACCACGCAGCCACGCTTCCACCAACCAAGTGCCCCACAGGTGAACGTCAAAGCCTTGTAAGCTTCACAAGGGGTTAAGTCTAGTCAGTCAAGTCTGTCTAAATTCAACATGGGTCTGCATATTTCAGCCAAGTCTATTACAGGTCCCAGCAGCCCACAAGTCTCCTAAGTCACTGGTCATCTCCTTGGGCCTATCTGAGCTGTAAAGACTATCCCATCTGTCTGCCTCAGTAAAGCTGCCGTTGTTCCATAATTTGGCATCGGAGTCATTATTAGCCCCGCGCCTAGCTCAGGAATTAGAGGCCATACCTCGGGTGGTGCAGAGGTTAACCACACCCTGGCTTCACAAATACTAGGGGTTAATGCCATCTGCCTCTAGGGTAATAACATCTGCCCTCACCACATATGGATTTAGGGAATTACAAATATCTGGAATTACTTTGGAACTAGTGACCAATACTATTTTAGTAAAATAGAGAAAATTAGTTTATTTTTATAAGATATTTTTTTCTAAGGTGCTTACATTGTTTACGTGAATGATATCTCCGGAATACTCAATAACATTGGTAAGAGGTGAATCGACTGTAGGCACTGTCATCCTCCAGTTACTCCTCCACGCCTATTCATAACCTCCTCCATTTTCTTTAAATGGGCACTGTCACCAAACTTTTTTTTAATATGTTGTAGTACTTATGTACTACAACATATTTCTAATATACATTTTTTTTCCCATTAAAATAGTTTCATTTACATTTAAAAACTGGCCACTAGGGGTCTCCCTCCTAGTGGCCGGATGCAGCCTGGCGTGACGTCCCGCTTGAATTCGGACCGATGCCGGCCGGGCATGGGTCCGAATTCAGACAGGCTGCGCTCGCTCCCTGTCTGCCAATCAGACAGGCTGGAGCGAGCGCTCTTCATTCAAAGCGAGAGTTCTAAACACCATGTGAACTAGCCCCGGGCCGAGCGCGTGTGATTGACAGCTCCGTCAACCAATGAGCAAGCTTTCCGCCCAGCCAGCTGCATACTGACTAGTAAAGTGGACTTCATAGGGCGGCGCCGACTCCGGTGAGTGTTTGATCCGGTTATAGGTGTAGCTCGGGAGTATGCCTGCCGGTCTTCCGGGGAACAGAAACCGCAACACTCCTCCTGAGCACAGATAGAAACACACCCCGCGTTGCATGCTGGGAGTAGAAACATGACGTCATAAAGGGGCAAACTAAAAGTGCACTGGAGTGACTGGTCCCCAGTGTTTCCCAAACAGGGCACCTCCAGCTGTTGCAAAACTATAGCTCCCAGCATGCTCAGACAGCCGAAGGCTGTCTGGGCATGTTGGGAGTTGTAGTTTTGCAACAGCTGGAGGCTCCCTAGTTGGGAAACACTGTTAGGGTGCATGCACACCACGTTGCGGTCTGACCGGGTTGCACGGCGGGGCTCGGGGGAGCGGGATGTCCAGCAGCTGCGGGCATCACAGATACTGTTTTCACTTATACAGTGTGCCTCCAGTTGTTTCCCCACTGCAACTCCCAGTATGCCCTGACAGCCAAAAGATGTCAGAGCAAGCTGGGAATTGTAGTGGGGAAACTAAGGTACACTGTATAGGTGAACTAAGGGCGGAAGTCCCCCCCCCCAGCAGGCATCAGTGACATTGCACCTGCTGGGGAAGTCTGCCTGGTAAGTGAGCACACTACCATGCAGACAAAAGGCATTTTTAATATGTAAAAAAAAAGAAATTAAAGGCAGTGAGTGGGTTAGGGATAGATGGGCAATAGGCAGGGATAGAAAGAAAAAAAAAGATGGTGGGAGCTACCCTTTAAGTTGAAGGAATTCCTTTCTTACTGTCCTGTTGTGATTATATTTCCCAGTGATGAATAAAATTCTCCCTTTGTTCAGATGAATCCATGCATGGTGTGCTCAAAGATACTTACCATATCTGTCAGTACACCCCTAAGAACACACAGTGAAACCTATATATTTACTATGACTAATTCAACAGCCTCTGACATATCAAAGTGAGTCCTGAACCAAAGGAAAGACAGGACCTTGGCCATAAAAGTGACATTTCGATTTCAATGAAGGATACATAGGGAAAGCATAAGCTGCTGTCTATACATCCTGCCTGTACATTAACCCCTTAAGGACTCAGCCCATTTTGGCCTTAAGGACTCAGACAATTTAATTTTTACGTTTTAATTTTTTCCTCCTCGCCTTCTAAAAATCATAACTCTTTTATATTTTCATCCACAGACTAGTATGAGGGCTTGTTTTTTGCGCGACCAGTTGTCCTTTGTAATGACATCACTCATTATATCATAAAATGTATGGCGCAACCAAAAAACACTATTTTTGTGGGGAAATTAAAACGAAAAACGCAATTTTGCTAATTTTGGAAGGTTTTGTTTTCACGCCGTACAATTTCTGGTAAAAATGACATGTGTTCTTTATTCTGAGGGTCAATACGATTAAAATGATACCCATTACTATATACTTTTATATTATTGTTGCGCTTAAAAAAAATCACAAACTTTTTAACCAAATTAGTACGTTTATAATCCCTTTATTTTGATGACCTATAACTTTTTTATTTTTCCGTATAAGCGGCGGTATGGAGGCTAATTTTTTGCGCCATGATCTGTACTTTTTTTTGATACCACATTTGCATATAAAAAACTTTTAATACATTTTTTATAATTTTTTTTTAATAAAATGTATTAAAAAAGTAGGAATTTTGGACTTTTTTTATTTTTTTTCGTTCACGCCGTTCACCGTACGGGATCATTAACATTTTATTTTAATAGTTCGGACATTTACGCACGCGGCGATACCAAATATGTCTATAAAAAATGTTTTTTACGCTTTTTGGGGGTAAAATAGGAAAAAACAGACGTTTTACTTTTTTATTGGGGGAGGGGATTTTTCACTTTTTTTTTACTTTTACTTTTACATTTTTTTACATTTTTTTTTACACTTGAATAGTCCCCATAGGGAACTATTCATAGCAATACCATGATTGCTAATACTGATCTGTTCTATGTATAGGACATAGAACAGATCAGTATTATCGGTCATCTCCTGCTCTGGTCTGCTCGATCACAGACCAGAGCAGGAGACTCCGGGAGCCGTACGGAGGAAGGTGAGGGGACCTCCGTGCGGCGTTATGAATGATCGGATCCCCGCAGCAGCGCTGCGGGCGATCCGATCGTTCATTTTAATCGCGAACTGCCGCAGATGCCGGGATCTGTATTGATCCCGGCACCTGAGGGGTTAATGGCGGACGCCCGCGAGATCGCGGGCGTTGGCCATTGCCGGCGGGTCCCTGGCTGCGATCAGCAGCCGGGATCAGCCGCGCATGACACGGGCATCGCTCCGATGCCCGCGGTTTTGCTTAGGACGTAAATGTACGTCCTGGTGCGTTAAGTACCACCTCACCAGGACGTACATTTACGTCCTGCGTCCTTAAGGGGTTAAAGCACATGGCATTCTATTGAAGTGACTGTCCAATAAGCTTCTTTATGTAGAGGTAGAATCTGATATTGTTCACCCTTCTACATGTGATTTCAGGCCTCAGCAAAATAAAGATTTATACAAGGTGTCATCAGCACATATATTCCTAATAGAGATGAGCGAATTTTTGAAAAATTTGATTCAGACGATTTGCCAAATTTTACCAAAAATGTTATTTGGTCCAATCAATTGATTTGCGGCAAATCGCTATTAAAAACAGATATTTCTGGTCTACTGAGAGCCTCAATAGGGTGTAGAACACTTTGCCTTGTGGTAACACGCATTGGGAGTGTGCAGTGTAAGTGAAATAATACTGTTATTCAGTATGACATGCAGATTACAGGCATCGCTATTAGAATCACTGCCGCAGAGCATCTGTGTTAGGAGTTGCACCGCGGTCAGACATGCTGGCCGTGGATGCACTCCTCCTCCACTGCCCGGTACTGCCCGTACTGCCCCTGCTGCGAAGTGCATAACGCAATGCGATTGCATTCAGCCCTCCACTACTAGCACTTCCTTTTGACCCTTGCCAGATCTTTGTGCCTTATCAGCCTAAGAGAAAGTGTTCAGTTTGTGTCTTGCCTTGCCGTGTATCTGACCCTATTGCTATGTATACTGACCTTGCTCCTGTGCCGCCTGCCCTCTGACCTCTTGCTATGTGACCTGACCTTGCTACTGTGCCACCTGCCCTGACCTCCTGCCTGTCCTGACTTTGTGTTGCCTTATCCTTCCAGTACCACGTTTCATCTCGGCCGCTTGTGTAGAAGAGTCTTATCATATATAACCTGGGAGCCGCATGCCGAAGCAAGTCCATCCCACTTCAAGGCGGGCTCTGGTGATAACCAGCAGTCCTTAGATTCCACTCCCACGTCATCATCCACACAGGTACAGCAGATCCACTTCACCTTAGCCGTAACAATCTGGATGTGGCAGCAGGGTCGGGAGACCAAATGGCGTCACAACTGAAGAGATGAAAGAGATTTTTTTATTACATTTTTATTTAATTTAAGTTGAATTTATTTAAATTTTTTTAAATCCTTTTTTTGAGGACAAATGCTGGTGAGCATCAAGCTGGCGGTCCTCCGTGAGGCAAACTACCACCTGTTCCAGCCCCTGACTCTCAGTACCCCCACCCTCCAACTGTGCGGAACTGCAAATGTTTTATTTAATCAGTTATGGTTCATTCTTATCACTCCAACCTGTTTAATTTGATTATTTTAATTCCACAGGTAATACATGATGAGGACCATCGGGCCTCACAATTGAAAAGATTGAAGAGCTGCTTTTAAATTTAAATTGAAGATTTTATAAAGATAAACATTTTAAAAGTTTAATTTAATGTGCCTAAAGCATGAGGAGACCATAATGTGGCAGAATGACACAGCCTAGAGGTGGCAACAGCCTGAAGAGACCACAAGGCCTCACAATTGAAAAGATTAAACATATTTTGGAAAATTTAAATTGTAGATTTTAAATAGATTAGGATAAAGTTTCATTTAATGTGCTAGCAGCATGAGGAAACCACATGGCCACGGTGTGTTTGGGTCCTTTGTCTCACCTTCCTCATCACCCTGTAGCTCCACAGCCTGCTCCTGCTCTTCCTCTCCTGTCAGAGGACTATAAAAACCATCCATTTCTCAAAACCTTGCCTGTGCTCCACTGTCCCCCTCCTTCTACAGTTCAGCCCCCACAGGGCTCATGTGGCCTCTAGATGTAGGTGCCACGTCTCCAGTGCCCTGACCAGCTATCGTTTCCAACACATGTTGTAGAATATGAAGCAGTAGAATGATGTTGTTCATCCCATAATCCTGGTGACTGATTAATAATTAGTGTTGCTCCCGAATATTCGCAATTCGAATATTTGTCGCGAATATCGCATATTCGCGAATTTGCGAATATTACGAATTTCGCAATTAAAATTCGCTATTACGAATATTCGTCTTTTTTTCAAACTGTTTTAAAAACTGAGCACATTGTAGGGATCTCCTTCGACTGATAAATGCAATGCTTGTATCATTAAAGACCCAGGGATGAGACTGTGAGGCGAAAGGTTTATGCATAATATTCGCAATACGAATATTTGCAATGCAAATATTCGGGGAAATTCCGCCCTACTTATGCCTGTGAGCCAATGAGAGTTTTGCAAGCACAGTTGTCAGAGCTTAGCAACATCCCTAGCAATGTCCCTCGCATGTTATAGCGCGCACGCGCAAACGAGCAAAATTTCGCAATTAATTTCGCATTCGCAATAGCGAAATTTCGCAATTCAAAAAAACTTCACGAATATAATGAATATTCGAATTTCAGGAATATGGGACGAATATTTGTCCTCATATTCGCGAAATATCGCAAATTTGAATATGGCATATGCCGCTCATCACTACTAATAATATGCCTTTCTTGAAGGGCCTAAGCAAACGGCAGGTGTCCCATCTGAGCTGCCATTTCGTTTGACATTGAAGTTACACAGGGGAGTCCCCCTATCCGCTTGGATCATCAAGAAATCGATGATGGCTTTGTATACTTGGTCTAACATATGGAGGGTGGAATTCCAACGTGTGGAAACATCGCAAATCAGACTGATTTGGGGGAAGCCGTTCTGACGCTGCAGCTCAAGGAGGGTGTGCTTTGCGGTGTACAAGTGGCTGAAGTGCATGCAAAGTTTCCTTCCCATTGTTAGGATGTCTTGCAGATGGGGAGAACACTTCAGGAATTGCTTGAAAACCAGATTGAACAAGTGTGCCATGCAGGGCTCCTTAATGCAGCACAGACAAGATGTTCTTCCCGTTGTCGGTCACCATGGTTCCCATTTCATATTTTCGTGGAGTAAGCCATGATTTGATTTTGTTGATGAATGACTTTTAGCAGTTCCTCCCCTGTGTGACTCCATTCGCCAAGGCAAACCATGTGAAGAACAGCGTGACACTGCCGTGCCCTGCACACATGGCATGCTGAATGGGCACTGAGACTTGTCCGTGCAGTGGAGGCTGAGGACACGGTGGAGGATGAGGAGGCGGAGTCGCACACTGTCACAGGACTGACAACCTGAGAGCATGAAGGTGGAAGAAGAGTTACCTGTCCAAGATGATGTTGTGGCTGTGCAGTAACCACATTCATTCGGTAAGCCGTAAAGGACATGTATTGTACCTGACCGTAGTTACAGCTCCACACGTCAGCGCTGCCGTGCACTTTGGTACACTTTGGTAGAGTGGGGTGGTGGGTGTTAATACCAGTACCCGGTGACGAAGGTGGGTGAAAGAAGTATAACTTGGCATCAGATGTGTGGCATCAGGCAGGTGGCAGGATCAGAAAAGTAGTTGAGGAAATGCATTAGCTAAAACTTAACTTTTCTTAGGATAAAATGTATGGACCTAAAAATGTTTTGAAATCTAACAAAAGGAAAGATGTGCAAAAAACGCCATGTGCCACCTACACCACCAAGTATTGATGTGATGCAAAGCCCTCTAAAAGGTGGAAGGGAACAACGTATCGTCCATTGTACCAGGTGGGGGGTAAAAACTTCCCCTGTAAGGCCCCACTTTCGCCCTATTAATTATCTTTTTTGGTAAATCCCTAAAAAGGGCAGCCCCACACAGGAACCTCTCCCTATTTCCAACTAAATACCCTGGGATGTGGAGAGGTTCCTGTGTGGGGCCACCCTTTTTAGTAACACTTGCCAAGAAGGGAATTAATAGTGCGGGAGTAGGGCCTTACAGGGGAAGTTTTTACCCCCACCTGCTACAATGGAAAATTCTTTGTTCCCTTCCACCATTTAGAGGTCTTTGCATTGCATCAGTACTTGGTGATGTAGGTGGCACATGGTGTTTTTTGCACCCCTTTCCTTTAGTTAGATTTCAAAAAAAATTTTGGGTCCATATATTTAATCATAATAAAAGTTAAGTTTTAGCTAATACATATCCGCAAAACTTCCGGTCTAATGCAGAGGAATTTCTGTAACTAGGGACCAGCACCTAAATTATATTTTTCAGTTTCCATGGCAGTCAATGAGAGAGCCTGGAGGTAGTAGCATCAGCATGAGGAGACCATATGGCGGCAAAATGACAGAGCCTGGAGGTGGAAGCATCAGCATGAGGAGACCATATTGCGGCACAATGACAGACCCTGGAGGTGGCAGCATCAGCATGAGGAGACCATATAGCAGCACAATCAGAGAGCTTGGAGGTGGCAACATCAGCATGAGGAGACCATATGGCGGCACAATGACAGAGCCTGGAGGTGGAAGCATCAGCATGAGCAGACCATATAGCAGCACAATGAGAGAGCCAGGAGGTGGCAACATCAGAATGAGGAGACAATATGGCGGCACAATAACAGAGCCTGGAGATGACAGCAGCAGCATGAGGGCCATGCCAACTGAGGGTTGAGTCTAAGGAACCCACCGACTGTTGACTGGGAGTGTCGGATGTGACTTGGGATGAAGTAGATGACTGAGTGAACCGATCAATCACAGCTGCTGGTTTGCTGGTCGAGACACGACTGCTAGCTGACACCGGGAGCTCAGACCTCTCGTTGCGACTCTTGCTGCCACACTGCCCTACTCTGCTGCGACCTCTGCCAGCGCCTGATGAATTTAGGCGTCTGCCACTCCTCTGTGCACATCCTTGTGTGGTAACCTTGAGGGATAAAGCCTTGTGGGGTGTAGGGTAGTTAGGGTGTTGCTGTTCAGAATTATAAAGGGCGCTGTTAACCATTGTCACTCGTGACGCCAGGGTGAGGGTTAAATACTGTAATCTTGATAGGCCTATTGCCACCCTTCCCAAGAGCAATAGGTGAATGTAGAATAAAGGATTGTCCACAACCACTGTTAACTTGCAGGAACTTTTACTGAAGAATTTCTGTACATGCAGCAATAGTAACAGTCCAGATAACAGAGTCTCTATAGATATAGCCGAGCAGCGATTGACAGTTGGTTGGGATCAGATAAGCTTAATTTAGCTTCTCAGAGATTTTGTAGCATAGATCCGCTGGATTTAAGGGTGCGTTTAGGTCCAGTGATCTTGCAGAGAGTAGCGAGGAATTGCTTAGTATAACCACTTTGATACAGGCTGAAGCCGCGGAGGTCCTACCTCATCCAGAATCAGCAACCCAAAAGAGCGAGTAATGGCCGCGGCTCCCTTATATGGACAGGGGCTGGCCGTTTTGGATTGGTCCATAACAACTGTCACTCACCGTTACATTGCATTGTGGGTGAACACGTCATGAGAACCACCAAAGGTCCTTTAGCAAAACCATAGAGTTCTGAACCTAATCACATGACCCACAGGTCCTGCTATGATGAACAGGTAGGCAATTGAATATATACATATTTACTCTTATGTTTATATGAATGTCTATACTAATATGAATTAACTGAGGGATGACAAGGGGATAACTAAAGAAGAGGGACCACAACGTTCCTAGGGACTCTGACTATGGGGACCTCTACAAAGGTACAGTATAAAATACGGTACTGGGACACCACACTTGCACTTCTCTGCCTGACATACACCAGCTGAGTGCATATATGTTACACTTATCAGAGAAGGACAATGCGCTCCACTATGCTTAAAACTTATTAGATTACAGAAACAAGTATGTAGCTTTGGCTGGCCTTTCACAGTAACTAAGACCACATTAGTTTTTTAGGGGAAAAAAAAAAAGCACACCACGTAGGTGTACGTACAGTTTACACTTTGAGAGGAGTACTATGAGCTCCACTACAAACTGTATAAGGCTACAGAAACAAGGGTGTAGCTTTGGCTGACCTTTAACAGTAACTAGGCCAAAATTAGTTTTTCAGGGAAAAAAAAACGTACACCACCTATGTACGCACAGGTTACACTTATGAGAGGACAATAAGCTCCACTACGCAACATGTATTAGGCACTGTAATCAGGTGACTATGGCTTTTCGCGTTCATGCTAACTGGCCCCTGTTAGCTTTACAGTTGTTGTACAACCAAGTGCAGCAGTACAGAATCACTGTGTAGTAGAGCCCAGTACAGTATTATTAGGCGCTATTTGCAGGTGACATTGTTTTTTAGTACTCTGCCTGACTGGCCCCTTTAAGCTTTAGAGTTACTGTATACCACTGCAGCAGTGGAGTCACTGTGTATTACACTTTTGGGTAATCTCTCTCTCTCTGTCAGTGCTTTTATGCAGTGATTTGGGCGTGTGGTGAATTGCCGCTGTGAAGCTGTTTTTCTGTGTAACGCAGACTCTGCTCTATCTCTCCCTGCAGTGAAACGCTCTCTCTACAATAACGCTGAAGTGACTGGCCCCAAGATGGCTGCCGATTATATAGGGCTGTGACATCACAGGGGTGGCTGGCTGCTGATAAGCTGCATGCTGCATGCTGTAGTCATCCCACCTACCCACCTTGCCGCCTTCCCAGAGTTCCTTGCCCTATGTCCTCACATGTGGATCTGCCATTTTAGATGCCCTGGAGCCTGGACCGCACTAGAGTTTGATGGAGCGATTTATTGATCGAGTCGTGGCGATATTCGGATTCGTAACAAATTTGGATTCGTCAGATTCAATTCGCTCATCCCTAATTCTTACCTCATTCCCTTCCTACTGCAGCAATTTTTTGTATCTTTTTAGAGTTTATCCATTTATGTTTAGCATTTTAAGAGGGATAACTGTTTTATCTGTCTGTTATTTGTAATATCGTATATAATGGCTTCATTTGGCATTTAATACCATGTAATGTATTGTGAAAAAAAAAAAAAAATATCTATATATATATATATATATATATATATATATATATATATATATTTTTTTTTTTTTTTTTTTGTGAGGTAAAGTGGGAAAAGAAAAATCTAAATTGTGCCATATCGTTTTTTTTTTTTTTTTTGCTTTTTTCTCAGATCCCTGTGTGGTAAGAATGCCGTGTTAAAGGGGTACTCCGGAGGAAAGCTTTTTTCTTTTTTAAATCAACTGGTGCCAGAAAGTGAAACAGATTTGTAAATTACTTCTATTAAAAAATCTTAATCCATCCAGTACTTATTAGCTGCTGAATACTACAGAGGACATTATTTTCTTTTTGGAACACAGAGCTCTCTGCTGCATCACAAGCACAGTGCTCTCTGCTGACATCTCTGTGCATTTTAAGAACTGTCCAGAGTAAAAGAAAATCCCCATAGCAAACATATGTTGCTTTGGACAGTTCCTACAATGGACAGAGATGTCAGCAGAGCGCATTGTGCTCGGGATTCAGCAGAGAGCTCTGTGTTGATTAAAATTTTTTTTTAAATAAAACGTTTTCCACCGGAGTACCCCTTTAACTATCACATGTTACTATTGTATGGGCACAATGATTATATAGTTTTTTGGGCATTTATTTATTTTGTAAACATTAACAACATTTACCACGCAGAAAAATTGGTGTTATGGTTTTATAATTCAGATATGCTTGCATGCTATGATACCATTTACTATATTAAAAAGTGGGTGTTTTAATTTTTTCTTGTGGGTGATTTTTTTTTTAAAATAGTTTACAAATTATTATTATTTTTTTACATTTTTATCCCACTAGGGGACTTGTACAAGCGATCACTGTAAAGCTAATATTTTGCAGTGTAATTTTGTTTTTATGACCTCCTATTACTCTTTAGTTTCAATGGGGGGGGGGGGGTGCAGATCAGAGCTTAGCCAAGAGCAGCATCTTTAACTGCCTAGATGCCACAGTCAGTCACTGTTGACCATGGCATCTAAGTGGCCAAACAGCCAGGATCAGTGTTATTTCTAATCCAGGTGTAAACTGCAGTTATTAGCTGGTACCTTGCATGTATGCACTGAATAAAATTCACTGGGAAAGGGATTTCTCACAGTTTTCCCAAGGAGCATTAAAAAAAACAGACAGCAATTTTTAGTCTCACAGTTCAGTTGTTGCCTATGTTTATTGATTTCATTTCCATAGTAAACCCCCACAAAATGATGGGAACAACACCTGTATGGAACTTCTCAACACTGCTCTGAGTTCTCAGCTTGGCAAAGTTTGATAACCCCAGGGAAAATGATCTGCAATGTGCTCCACTCACCCATGGGTACTGTACAATTTCCTTGCGTTATCATGATCAGTGGGGGCCCCAGTGGTTGGACCATTTACTGTATCCAGAGATCATCCCTTTAATATAGGTGAAAAATTCACAGAAGAGTAAGATTAGCTCACTAAAACTTTGCATTTAATAATAACAGCATAAAATAGTAGTCCTCAAGAAAATGTTTATCAACACCAAAAATACGCAATGGGTGTAATGCCAGGGCCATTAGCCAATGGCCCCAGTCAAATAGCGCATTTCCTATAATCACAATAAGTGTCACCAGATAAGACACAAATAATGCAGTAATCAATCCCGACGCGTTCCCCCCCCCTCCCCTCCCATATGGATATTTAGGAGCAATGCGGGGTTCATCAGGGGAATGGATAGGAAACCAAAGAAATACTTGATACTCTGGCAATAAGTCTGTAAGTGCCAGCTGTATAAATGATAAACCGGTCTGATAGGGACCACTCACTCAGACCCACGGAAAGCAGTCCTCCTAGTCGAGACCCTGGATGGAGGTCCCAATTAGCGATGCACGGTATAGGTAGCCAGTAACCAGATGCAAATCCCTCCTGGTCGGTGAATAAGTGTGATTCCCTCCAGACAGTAACAGCAATCTGCCCAGAGGTACCACCGGATGTTAAATGTACTGTTTGGGCGCGAATTACCACGTCCGCCCCTAGAGGGAAAGGGGTCAAAAAATGTGTAATTCCTCCCCGCTCTCTATATCCAGAGCGATGGCATACAAGTGCGCTGTCACGATGCCGGCTGGCAGGTAGTGGACCCTCTGTGCCAGAGAGGGATTGGCGTGGACCGTGCTAGTGGACCGGTTCTAAGCCACTACTGGTTTTCACCAGAGCCCGCCGCAAAGCGGGATGGTCTTGCTGCGGCGGTAGTGACCAGGTCGTATCCACTAGCAACGGCTCACCTCTCTGGCTGCTGAAGATAGGCGCGGTACAAGGGAGTAGGCAGAAGCAAGGTCGGACGTAGCAGAAGGTCGGGGCAGGCAGCAAGGATCGTAGTCAGGGGCAACGGCAGAAGGTCTGGAAACACAGGCAAGGAACACACAAGGAACGCTTTCACTGGCACTAAGGCAACAAGATCCGGCAAGGGAGTGCAAGGGAAGTGAGGTAATATAGGGAAGTGCACAGGTGATTACCCTAATTGGAACCACTGCGCCAATCAGCGGCGCAGTGGCCCTTTAAATCGCAGAGACCCGGCGCGCGCGCGCCCTAGGGAGCGGGGCTGCGCGCGCCGGGACAGAACAGACGGGGAGCGAGTCAGGTAGGGGAGCCGGGGTGCGCATCGCGAGCGGGCGCTACCCGCATCGCGAATCGCATCCCGGCTGGCAGCGGGATCGCAGCGCCCCGGGTCAGAGGACGTGACCGGAGCGCTGCAGCGGAGGGAGTGAAGCGAGCGCTCCGGGGAGGAGCGGGGACCCGGAGCGCTCGGCGTAACAGTACCCCCCCCCTTGGGTCTCCCCCTCTTCTTGGAGCCTGAGAACCTGAGGAGCAGACTTTTGTCAAGGATGTTGTCCTCAGGTTCCCAGGATCTCTCTTCAGGACCACAACCCTCCCAGTCTACTAAAAAAAAATTTTTCCCTCTGACCTTTTTGGCAGCCAAAATTTCCTTGACCGAGAAGACGTCCGAGGAGCCGGAAACAGGAGTGGGAGGAACAGATTTGGGAGAAAAACGGTTGAGGATGAGTGGTTTGAGAAGAGAGACGTGAAAGGCATTAGGGATACGAAGAGAAGGAGGAAGAAGAAGTTTATAAGAGACAGGATTAATTTGACACAAAATTTTGAAAGGACCAAGATAGCGTGGTCCCAACTTGTAGCTAGGGACACGGAAGCGGACATATTTAGCGGAGAGCCATACCTTGTCTCCAGGGGAAAAAACGGGGGGAGCTCTTCTTTTCTTATCCGCGAACCTCTTCATGCGTGAAGAAGCCTGTAAGAGAGAATTTTGGGTCTCTCTCCATATAATGGAAAGGTCACGAGAAATTTCATCCACAGCGGGCAGACCAGAGGGCAAGGGGGTAGGGAGGGGGGGAAGAGGGTGACGGCCGTACACCACGAAAAATGGGGATTTGGAGGAAGATTCAGAGACCCTGAAGTTATACGAGAATTCGGCCCATGGAAGGAGATCTGCCCAGTCATCCTGGCGGGAGGAAACAAAATGTCGCAAATAATCACCCAAGATCTGGTTAATTCTTTCTACTTGTCCATTGGATTGAGGATGATATGCAGAGGAAAAATTTAATTTAATCTTGAGTTGTTTACAGAGAGCCCTCCAGAATTTAGACACGAATTGGACACCTCTATCCGAGACAATCTGCGTAGGCAACCCGTGAAGACGAAAAATGTGTACAAAAAATTGTTTAGCCAACTGAGGCGCAGAAGGAAGACCAGGAAGAGGGATGAAATGTGCCATTTTGGAGAATCGATCAACGACCACCCAAATAACAGTGTTGCCACGGGAAGGGGATAAATCAGTAATAAAATCCATACCAATCAGAGACCAAGGCTGTTCGGGGACAGGCAGAGGATGAAGAAAACCAGCGGGCTTCTGGCGAGGAGTCTTATCCCGGGCACAGATAGTGCAGGCTCGCACAAAGTCCCCAACATCCGTCTCCAGAGTCGGCCACCAATAGAAGCGGGAGATGAGTTGCACAGATTTCTTGATGCCCGCATGACCTGCGAGATGGGAGGAGTGACCCCATTTGAGGATTCCGAGGCGTTGGCGTGGAGAAACAAAGGTCTTTCCTGGAGGAGTCTGCCTGATGGAGGCAGGAGAAGTGGAGATCAGGCAGTCAGGTGGAATGATGTGTTGCGGAGGGAGATCAACTTCTGAGGCATCCGAGGAACGAGAGAGAGCATCGGCCCTAATGTTCTTATCGGCAGGACGAAAGTGAATCTCAAAATTAAATCGGGCAAAGAACAGAGACCACCGGGCCTGGCGAGGATTCAGCCGTTGGGCAGACTGGAGGTAGGAGAGGTTCTTGTGGTCGGTGTAGATAATAACAGGAAATCTTGATCCCTCCAGCAGATGCCTCCATTCCTCAAGTGCTAATTTAATGGCTAAAAGCTCTCGATCCCCGATGGAGTAGTTCCTCTCCGCTGGAGAGAAGGTCCTAGAGAAAAAACCACAAGTGACAGCATGCCCGGAAGAATTTTTTTGTAGAAGAACAGCTCCAGCTCCCACTGAGGAGGCATCAACCTCCAATAGGAAGGGTTTGGAAGGGTCAGGTCTGGAGAGCACGGGAGCCGAAGAAAAGGCAGACTTGAGTCGTTTAAAGGCGTCTTCTGCTTGAGGAGGCCAGGACTTGGGATCAGCATTTTTTTTGGTTAAAGCCACGATAGGAGCCACAATGGTAGAAAAATGTGGAATAAATTGCCTGTAATAATTGGCGAACCCCAAAAAGCGTTGGATAGCACGGAGTCCGGAGGGGCGTGGCCAATCTAAGACGGCAGAGAGTTTGTCTGGATCCATCTGTAGTCCCTGGCCAGAGACCAAATATCCTAGAAAAGGAAGAGATTGGCATTCAAACAGACATTTCTCAATTTTGGCATAGAGTTGGTTGTCACGAAGTCTCTGAAGAACCATACGGACATGCTGGCGGTGTTCTTCTAGATTGGCAGAAAAAATTAGGATATCGTCCAGATATACAACAACACAGGAGTATAACAGATCACGAAAAATTTCATTGACAAAGTCTTGGAAGACGGCAGGGGCATTGCACAGTCCAAAGGGCATGACCAGATACTCAAAGTGTCCATCTCTGGTGTTAAATGCCGTTTTCCACTCGTCCCCCTCTCTGATGCGGATGAGGTTATAGGCGCCTCTTAAGTCCAATTTAGTGAAGATGTGGGCACCTTGGAGGCGATCAAAGAGTTCAGAGATGAGGGGTAAGGGGTAGCGGTTCTTAACCGTGATTTTATTAAGACCGCGGTAGTCAATGCAAGGACGTAGGGAGCCATCTTTTTTGGACACAAAGAAAAATCCGGCTCCGGCAGGAGAGGAGGATTTACGGATAAAGCCCTTTTTTAGATTCTCCTGGACGTATTCGGACATGGCAAGAGTCTCTGGGGCAGAGAGAGGATAAATTCTGCCCCGGGGTGGAGTAGTGCCCGGGAGGAGGTCGATAGGGCAATCATAAGGCCTGTGAGGAGGTAGAGTCTCAGCTTGTTTTTTGCAGAAAACATCCGCGAAGTCCATATAGGCCTTAGGGAGACCGGTTACTGGAGGAACCACAGAGTTACGGCAAGGGTTACTGGGAACCGGTTTTAGACAGTTCTTGGAACAAGAGGACCCCCAACTCTTGATCTCCCCAGTGGACCAATCCAGGGTTGGGGAATGAAGTTGAAGCCAGGGAAGTCCAAGGAGAATTTCTGAGGTGCAATTGGGGAGGACCAAAAGTTCAATCCTCTCATGATGAGCTCCGATGCTCATAAGAAGGGGCTCCGTGCGGAAACGTATGGTACAGTCCAATCTTTCATTATTTACACAATTGATGTAGAGGGGTCTGGCAAGACTGGTCACCGGGATGTTGAACCTGTAGACGAGAGAGGCCAAAATAAAATTTCCTGCAGATCCAGAGTCCAAGAAGGCCACCGTAGAGAAGGAGAAGGCAGAGGCAGACATCCGCACAGGCACAGTAAGACGTGGAGAAGCAGAGAAGACATCAAGGACTGTCTCACCTTTGTGCGGAGTCAGCGTACGTCTTTCCAGGCGGGGAGGACGGATAGGACAATCCCTCAGGAAGTGTTCGGTACTAGCACAGTACAGGCAGAGGTTCTCCATACGGCGTCGTGTCCTCTCTTGAGGTGTCAGGCGAGACCGGTCGACCTGCATAGCCTCCACGGCGGGAGGCACAGGAACAGATTGCAGGGGACCAGAGGAGAGAGGAGCCGAGGAGACGAAACGCCTCGTGCGAACAGAGTCCATATCTTGGCGGAGTTCCTGACGCCTTTCAGAAAAACGCATGTCAATGCGAGTGGCTAGGTGAATAAGTTCATGTAGATTAGCAGGAATTTCTCGTGCGGCCAGAACATCTTTAATGTTGCTGGATAGGCCTTTTTTGAAGGTCGCGCAGAGGGCCTCATTATTCCAGGACAATTCTGAAGCAAGTGTACGGAACTGTACGGCATACTCGCCAACGGAAGAATTACCCTGGACCAGGTTCAACAGGGCAGTCTCAGCAGAAGAGGCTCGGGCAGGTTCCTCAAAGACACTTCGGATTTCCGAGAAGAAGGAGTGTACAGAGGCAGTGACGGGGTCATTGCGGTCCCAGAGCGGTGTGGCCCATGACAGGGCTTTTCCGGACAGAAGACTGACTACGAAAGCCACCTTAGACCTTTCAGTGGGAAACAGGTCCGACATCATCTCCAGATGCAGGGAACATTGGGAAAGAAAGCCACGGCAAAACTTAGAGTCCCCATCAAATTTATCCGGCAAGGATAAGCGTATCCCAGGAGCGGCCACTCGCTGCGGAGGAGGTGCAGGAGCTGGCGGAGGAGATGACTGCTGAAGCTGTGGTAGTAACTGTTGTAGCATAACGGTCAGTTGAGACAGCTGTTGGCCTTGTTGCGCTATCTGTTGTGACTGCTGGGCGACCACCGTGGTGAGGTCAGCGACAACTGGCAGAGGAACTTCAGCGGGATCCATGGCCGGATCTACTGTCACGATGCCGGCTGGCAGGTAGTGGACCCTCTGTGCCAGAGAGGGATTGGCGTGGACCGTGCTAGTGGACCGGTTCTAAGCCACTACTGGTTTTCACCAGAGCCCGCCGCAAAGCGGGATGGTCTTGCTGCGGCGGTAGTGACCAGGTCGTATCCACTAGCAACGGCTCACCTCTCTGGCTGCTGAAGATAGGCGCGGTACAAGGGAGTAGGCAGAAGCAAGGTCGGACGTAGCAGAAGGTCGGGGCAGGCAGCAAGGATCGTAGTCAGGGGCAACGGCAGAAGGTCTGGAAACACAGGCAAGGAACACACAAGGAACGCTTTCACTGGCACTAAGGCAACAAGATCCGGCAAGGGAGTGCAAGGGAAGTGAGGTAATATAGGGAAGTGCACAGGTGATTACCCTAATTGGAACCACTGCGCCAATCAGCGGCGCAGTGGCCCTTTAAATCGCAGAGACCCGGCGCGCGCGCGCCCTAGGGAGCGGGGCCGCGCGCGCCGGGACAGAACAGACGGGGAGCGAGTCAGGTAGGGGAGCCGGGGTGCGCATCGCGAGCGGGCGCTACCCGCATCGCGAATCGCATCCCGGCTGGCAGCGGGATCGCAGCGCCCCGGGTCAGAGGACGTGACCGGAGCGCTGCAGCGGAGGGAGTGAAGCGAGCGCTCCGGGGAGGAGCGGGGACCCGGAGCGCTCGGCGTAACATGCGCACAGTGCGTGCGCCAAACACAGGCGCAACGGCGCCCGGCTGTGCGTGCGGCTTACAATGCAAGTGAGGCTTCAGTGCCGGCGCATGCGCCGTACAACAATAACAAAGCCATGTGCTCCTAATGCGTGCGTACGAAACAGGCGCAGGCACAGCTTTAATATAGGTGCCGTAAAGAAAAAAGCTCTTGATAAATGTGAACAAAAAAGCAAGAGCTCAAAATGAAGGCCAGTGGGGTCAAACAATGACAAGCATACCTGTTTTAAGTGAACAGTAAGAATGCTTCTACGGCACTGCGATTATATAGGGAGAGAACCGGTCCTCAGATCAGGATGGTTTATGCTGATCAGTAGTGGCGGTGCTCAGGTACTATGAACAGTGCGGTATTAAATTCATGTGAAGAAAAAGAAGAAAAACTGGGCACTCACCATGTCCTTCTTTTTGCTTTATTTCATAATAAAATACTCACAATAACACATAGGGAGAGGGAGGTACCCCCCGCTCCCTCCCTCTTCCTATGTGTCATTGTGAGCATTCTATTTTGCAATAAAGCAAGAAGAAGGACATGGTGAGTGCCCGGTTTTTCTTTTTTTTTTTTTTCTTCACATGAATTTCATACCTGTTTTAAGGTTGAAACTGCAGAGAAGGTATACAGCGTTAATCGGGGACCCCATGTGGATTTTTTCACTAGAGGCTTTCACCAAGACATATGCTTTTAGCTGGGCTTCTATTAACATCAATGTCTTCCCTTCTTTCTACTTTCAACACTTGAAACAGTAAAAACCTCTAAAGATTTGCATGTTGTCACAAACAATCCATAGCAACAGAGAAAACGCAATTCATGGCTTTCAAGAGACTCCGAATGCTGCAATAAAGGAAAGCAGGTGGAGAGCAAAGGATATAAAAGCGAAACAACATTTATAGCTTCATATATTTGCATTTACTCACTTCCAGTTGTTGACAATTAAGTTGTAAAACTTTCCAACCAATTCCCTTATAGTAAATCTACCTCAGCTTCATAGGGAGAAATTACTGGTGGGACGACTATAGCCGAATCACTTCAAGGCACCGACTATATATTCTATTTTACTGCCTTTTTCTATTTTTTACTTGCTGAAATGTCTTCTACAATTAGTCAGTTTTCCTCTATAGATTTATCTGACAATCTGTTAAACTATCCTAAAGGTAGAACATTATGTTCATCCATCTCCAAAACATGCAATACCAAGGAAAAACTATTAGAGTCAGTAGCTATCTGAACTCAATGGAAAGCTCAAATAGGTTGTCCACCAAAAACGATCTTATCCCACATCCACAGAATAGGGGTTAAGTAGCTGATAAGTAGCTGATTACAGGGAGTCCCATCGGGATCCCCGGAACAGGACCCGGGCTCTCAGCGAGAAGTCTGTGAGGTAGTTGGCACGCGCCCCATTAATTTCTATGGGAACCAAAGAGACCCAAGTACAGCACTTGGACATCTCTGGGGCTCCCATTGAAATGAATGAACTACTGCAGTTTACTGCAGTACTCACGGAGAGTCAGGGTTCTTTTCTGGAGTTCGCAAGGGATCTCAGTGATTGGACCTCCCGCGATCAGCTACTTATCCCCTATTCTGTGGATAGGGGATAAGTTAGTTTTCACTGGACAACCCTTTTTAGAGTCAAAATCTACCTTGAACTGAACTAATGAATCCTTAAATATTGGCATTTTGGCAAGTTTTATGAGCACCTTAGGCCGTATTCCAACAAATATCGCTGAAACCTCACCCCATGTATTCACCAATGGAACTGTGATGTTGCTCAAAATTTCATCAACATTGTGTGGTCATTGGTTAAAGGGGTATTCTGGGCAAAAACATCTTATCCCCTATCAAAGGGATAGGGGATAAGATGTCTGATCACGGGTGGCCCGCCGCTGGGACCCCCCGTGATCTCCCTGCAGCAGCCCGCATTCTATGCGTAGCTGTGTCTGAAGTTTCGGAAACCTCCAGGCATCCGAGACAGGGAAGTGATGTCACGCCATGCCCCCTCCATTAATTTCCATGGGAGGGGGCGTTATGGCCGTTACACCCCCTCCCATAGACATGAATGGAGGGGGCGTGGCGTGATGGCACATCCCCGTCTCGGAAGCCCGGAGGTTTCCGAAACTTCTGACGCAGCTACGCATAGAATGCGGGCTGCTGCAGGGAGATCGCTGGGGGGTTCCCAGCGACAGGCCCCCAGCGATTAGACATCTTATCCCCTATCCTTTCGATAGGGGATAAGATGTTTTTGCCCAGAATACCCCTTTAATGCATGGGGGGAGCTTTGGGACACATGCATCCAACCCCATATGGGAACGTGGCCTTAGGAGCTTAGCATTTAGTACTGTTGGCTTGCTGCAGTTGATTGAAACACAACCAATTATAACTTCTGCATGAAGCTTGCGTGATTGAGTGAGTTTTGTCTTGGTTTCCCAAAATCATACCGACAGTAAAATAGGCTTTCTGTGATATGATCCCTAGTGCACTGTATATACTGTCTATGTTAGATAAGGAAATTGGATTGTAAACCCTATTGGAGATAGGTGCTGACGGTCTCTGTACACTACAGCAAAATAGTTAGTAGAAGCAACGTAAATTAATAAATAAGCTGAAATTGGCTTAAATAATTGATACATTTACTCATCTGTATCTGCAGATACACCTTGAGGCTTTGTATAGTGCAGGTATAATCATGTACTGCCATAGAACCAGGTGATAATTTACAAGTGATGGAAATATCACACAGCTTCTTGTAGGATGACAAGTCTGACACTTTAAAACTTTTCCTTGCTATACAGTATGAAGACGTGATGACTTGGCGAGGGCTCGATAAAGGTTTAGACAAACGTAATAGGGCTGAAATAACTGAGCAGTTGACAGGATTGTGTTACAGCTCAATCCCTTGTTCACTGATCTCAAGGATGCAGCTGCAGGGCTCAGTATGAAGGTCATGTGTGAATGGTTGTCTATTTACGTCTCATCCATTTACATTGAATGTATCCATAGGGACCATTCTATGTATCACTCTCTATGGATGAGACATTAGCAAAAGCAATCCTGTTCTTCCTTCATAGACCGTATGATCAGTGCACTTTAAAATTAGAGCTGAGGCCTAGCTTAGTTTTCTTTCAACCGGTAAAGGTTCAGCTAGTTGGTCTCCAGTACATACTGCAAATACCCTGGTTAAGGTACATGCTCCAGTCGCCCCTCCTTACTGCACCCCAAAATTAGAGGATGTCATTAGTCACACTTATGTTAGAGCTGTATTACATGGAGTAATTATTAAGAAATTAATATCACCCAGTGTAATAGGGCCAGAGATAAGCTGACTTACAAAAAAATAATCTTTCATAGGCCTCATATCTCCCCATATACTTAGGGATAGGCGCCAATCTGCTTTTTTGGCACTTTCATTGTGTAAGGGTCTCCAGGTCTTATACAGCTAATAGGATCTGTTCACATGTGTATTGTGGTTTCCTATTAAAATGTAAATCGCAAAGCACTGTCAGTTATGTCAAACAATCGACATCCATTGGAACTCATTTACTCATAATAGTGTCAATTGGGTTCAAGGTGTTCCTCCTCACTTTGACCGGAAAAGCATTACAGCATGTGAAAGTAAACAAGGTCTAACTTAACCCCTTAAGGACCCATGATGTACCGGTACGTCATGAGTCCGCTCCCATTCTATAACGCAGGGCCACGGCGTGCAGGGCCTCTAACAACGGCTGGGACCTGTGGCTAATAGCACGGCACTGATCGCGGTGCCGCGTGCTATTAACTCTTTAGACGCGGTGTTCAAAGTTGAACACCGCTTCTAAAGTGAAAGTAAATCATTCCCAGTTAGCTCAGGGGGCTGTTTGGGTTGTCCGCGGTGAACCGTGGCGAACAGCTGTGAGACAGCAGAAGGGGCCCTTACCTTGCCTCCAGGTGTCCAATCACCGAATGACTGCTCAGTGCCTGAGATCCAGGCATGAACAGTCAAGCGACAGAATCATTGATCAATGGTTTCCTATGAGAAACCATTGATCAATGCAAAAGATCAGTGTATGCAGTGTTATAGCCCCTATGGGAGCTATAACATTGCAAAAAAAAAGTGGAAAAACTAAGTAAATAAACATCATGTAAACCCTTCACTAATAAAAGTTTTAATCACCCCCCTTTCCCCATAAAAAAAAAAATCTGTGTAAATAAAAATAAACATATGTGGTATCGCCGTGTGCGGAAATGTCTGAATTATAAAAATATATTGTTCATTAAACTGCACGGTCAATGGCGTACGCGCAAAAAAAATTCCAAAGTCCAAAATAGTGTATTTTTGGTCACTTTTTATATCATGAAAAAATGATCAATAAGTCATATCAATACAAAAATGGTACCGCTAAAAACGTATGTAGTTATGATTTTTTCCAGAAGTACGACAAAATCAAACCTATATAAGTAGGGTATCATTTTAATCGTATGGATCTACAGAATAAAGAGAATGTGTAATTTTTACCAAAAAAAAACTGTGCAGAAACGGAAGTCCCCAAAAGTTACAAATTGGCGTTTTTTTTTTTTTTTCAATTTTATCTCACAAAATTTTTTTTTTCCAGAATCAGTGGTGCAAAAAATAAGCCATCATATGGATTTTAGGTGCAAAATTGAAAGAGTTATGATTTTTTTAAAGGTAAGGAGGAAAAAACGAAAATGCAAAAAAAAGAAAAACCCCGGGTCCTGAAGGAGTTAAAGAACCCTGTTAGCATTTGCTAAATAAAGCCTCTAAAATTGTAACCAAGTCTATACCTGTGTAGGATTACAGGAATTTTAACATTAATCCTAAAATACTGGAACCAAGGACACTATAAAATAAATAAATAAATAAATAATAATATGTATTAATCATAATAATAATAAGAATAATAATAATAATGATAATAGTAATAATAATAATAATCTCTAGTGCATTGGAATATCCCAACATATGTGGGTTAACAAATTCAAGATAACCAAGGCTACATCTGTATTTAATATATAATTCCAAAATGTTATTTAACAGGGCTGTAAACATAAGTGCAGGTTTTATTCACTCAAGAATATTACACATGAGGCTCAACAATATCATCATGGACCCTATAGAATATTTTTTCTCAGATAAAACCAATGCAAAATGCTGAGGTAGCGGAATACTCACACAAAGAGAAGCGTTGAACGTAAGGGAAAATATAAAATGAATATGGCTGTGTTTCATCATGGATTCTGTCAATGCCGCTCAGCGCCTGAATAGAACAAGTAGGTATCTAACAGCGCAGGGGGGTGAATGGAGGAGGCGACATTAATTAAATATGAGAAGGATGCAGATTGTCATGTCAAACGTGTGACATTCTTCTGACAAGTTGACTCAAAACACATAGGAAAGGTGAAATTAATCATTTCAGGGAGAAAATATATAAATTGCTTCAAAAGGGAGGAAAAGGGAAAAGAGAGCAATACAGAAATGGAGCAAATTACAGCCGAGGAGCAATGGGGAGAGATAATTTATGTGCTTGAAGAACTGCTTTTCCCAGATACTGTACTTGAGGAAGCGGGGAGCAGGACGGGGCTGAAAATGAATTACTTGTTATCACAAGTGTCGTATGATTGAATTGGCATGAAAAGATGGCAAAGATTTGTTTGCAAATGCAGAATGTGTTAATGTGAAGCTGTAAACTCATTGAATGCCTGAATATGCGGCACAAAAAGTAATGACACAAAGAACCCAGGTAACAAATGTAATCATAGAATTACTCTGCCAGATAAAACAGGCCTTCGTCGGGTGACACATGCTATCAGTAGGCATAATGTGCTGCCGACGTGACATAGCGGCACCTGGAGATAGTATTGTACTTATCTGAGACTTGTTAAGGAGCGGGGAGGCCTTAATCCCCTACCTGCCTGTTACCTAACATGTTGTCAACAACTTAGATTGATCTCTGTGGGTGGAGGCACAGCTAAAGGGAATATCCCAAGATTATTACAATATAAACAGTGAGAGTTTAACTTCTGGGATCCCCAAGGGTTCCTTGTTTTCGGGTGAGTGAACCAGCGGTCGGGCATGTGTGGTGCTATAATGATAACTTACTATGGGACTGTTGACGATAGCCGCGTACAACACTCGGCTTGCATCTCTTAATAAATTCGGTCCATCTTTTGAGGAAGACACAGTGCAGGCATGTAGGTCATTATAACTAGAAGAAGCCCACTTGTTATCCTGTACATACAGGTGTGTGCAACACGTCTGATTTTACCTACTTTGCTTCATGGGAAAATCCCTGTCGGTACCAGACACAGAAGTTTTTCCATACATTTGCTTATACCCCAGCCTCGGTGAAGACCTCCACATTCTGTTATTCATGATCTAGCCCAGTGTTTCCCAAGCGCGGTCCTCATGTACCCCCAACAGGTCATGTTTTCAGGATTCCCTTAGCCCCTCAGAGGTGATATAGGTGATATAGTTCACACTGGTGTGGTTCTCTCTGGCGGCCATTGTTTCTATGATGCTTTGTCTGTGGGGTAGTGTGGCCTGGAGCTAGGGGCTTGGTCGGGCAGCAGTGGGGCTGCCTGGCCACTGGGTCATTCCCCTGGGCTAGTTTGGTGTCACGGAGTAAGTGGTTGCCACCCGGCGCAATGCCAGTGTTAGGTTAGTGACCCACTCTGACTAGGTGGCCTTGACATGGCGAGTGGGATTGTACTTGTTGATCAAAATGTATACTGACACACTGTTAGTTTTTTAAATTATGCTGAGAAGCAAGTAGATCAAAATACAAATGGTGGATGTGTAACTATGTTTCTGTTTCTCTATTTTTGTTTTACTATAATGATATCACCTTTTAAAGACTCCTGAAAACATGACCTGTTAGGGGTACTACATGACCATGCTTAGGAAACATTGATCTAGTCCAAAGATAGGCTGTCAATTTAGGACTGGTGGTAGTATGACCCTCAAAAAAACAATGGTCCATCAGAATAAAGGGCTATGATTTATATTTGCACTTATACCCCATAATTTTGCTATTCATTGGGGTTCTTGAGAGTCACATGACCAAAAAACACGTTGATGGACAAATTTAGTCTAGGCTACAGTATAGGCCATCAATAGAAAATTTCCATTTAGCCTATAGGGGAATTTGTCATTTCCTGCACCATCACAGAGTGCCAAAGTTGTGCAAATGCATTTTTGTTGCATGAGAGGGTGTAGCACAAACACCCAGTTTGGGAATAAAACAGAGCTTGTGCAAAATTACGCACATCTTGCCACTTTACGCTGACACAGAGAATTTTTCCAGTGTTATAGAGCCATGAATCTGAACGTGAAACTACTTTTGAAATGGCTTACACTGCTTTGGCTTTGTTATTGGTGTATGTTGGTGACACATTAGGTAATTTTGGCATAGACTGGCATGTGTTGGTAATCATGAGCCTTTACATATACGGCATACAAGTGCTTACATAAGTGCTTACATGAGAAAAAAAAATGCTATTCCAAATATCCCTGAAAGAATTTAGCATTACATTATTTTCTGATTTCCATGCATAGATGACAATGAAAAAAAAAAAAAAAAGCTTTATTGCTTAGGATGGAAATTTCAAAAAATTCACAAAACTTTAGTCTGGGGAGAAATTATGCAGAAAATGTTAAGAGAAGTAGCGTGTGCAGTGAAATCCAGAAATAAATGTTATAGTAATTTAAAGCCCTGGGGTAACTCATTAATACCTTTCACATTCCAGACCTGAAATTCCAGATATGTAAGTCTGCCCCCCCCCCCCCCCCCCCAATCCATCAGTCTGAGGTTGGGAAATATAGGCCACGGTGGGATTTTATGGAAAATAAAATGTATATTTTGGAACATTTTTTTCTCTTAAGTATTCCGAACCACATATTATATTACATGCTACGGTAAATTTAACATTCGGTGAAATATACAAATAGGATGAATTCAAGATGACATTCCTCAGGGTTAAAACTTTAATATGATGCATTGAAGCAGAGACTGCAATGTTATACAAATATTCAATTCAATATTTAATGTTTTCAGCATTAAAGAGTACCTGTTACCAAACTAAACTTTTAATATATTGTTCCTTATGTAACTATAAGACACTTTGCTATTTACTTGCTGTTAAAATTCTCCTCCTTTATATGTTTTTAATGTGATTGAAAAAAACAGCCACTAGGTGGCTCTGGTCTGCTCCCTGCAGCAAGTCAAGCAGTTAGTTTGGTCTCCTCCCAGTCTGGCAGGAGACCAAACTCAGAAAGTGCGTGCGGGGCATGGTGAGGCACAGTTCTCACAAGCTTCAGTGATGACGCGCCTGCTAGGGAACGCTCCCTTTCTCCTGCCGGGAGCTCACACAATGTGAGTAAGGAGAAAGGTATAATACAGAGCTTTTTAAAGCTCGGAAAACAATTATAAGGGGAGGAGGGGTGTTAGGAGTAGTTAGGAAATATAATCTGAGTTAGTTTAGAAAAGATGGTTTGATGACTGGTACTCTTTAAATATCAGACACTTATATTACAAGACAAGTCCTTTGTAAAATGTAGATGTAGCATTCCATGTTGGCCTTCAAATCTAATACATGAACTGGCCTGGTGTACCATGGACGGAGCTTCACCACCACTAGGTACAGAAGCTCTGGAGCCTCAAATTTGATGGAAAGAAAAAGTACAGCATGTTGTGCTATTCTTCTTGTCAAAACAACAGGCACCAAAATCGAACCTGATGGACCTTAAATTAATGGGTTCCAAAGGACACAGTTGGTTGGCCATTATTCAGCAGGTCCGTGACTGCAGGATGAGCAGAGTCTTACAGACAAGGTCTCATATTGGATGGGGCAACCCATCCATGCATATGAATGGCTTGCCTTTATGTGTCAAGCCCTTTAACCCTTAAAGACCACAGTTTTTTTTTTCATTTTTGCACTTATGTATTTTCAACCTCACCTTCTAAAAATCAGAACGCTTAAAATTTTGCACCTACAGACCCATATGAGTGCTTGTTTATTGCGCCACCAATTGTACTTTGCAATTACATAATTTCACCCAAAAATTTATGGTGAAACCAGGAAAAAAGTATTTGTGGGCAAAATTGAAAAAAAATAAACGCTATTTTGTAACTTTTGGAGGCTTGAATCTACGCAGTGCACTTATCATTTATTTTGTAAGTCCATACGGTTACAATGATACCCAATTTATATATATATATATATATATATATATATATATATATATATATATGTACAGTATAGACCAAAATTTTGGACACACCTTCTCATTCAAAGAGTTTTCTTTATTTTCATGACTATGAAAATTGTAGATTAACACTGGAGGCATCAACACTATGAATTAACACATGTGGAATTATAGACATAACAAAAAAGTGTGAAACAACTGAAAATATGTCATATTCTAGGTGGAAAGTGTCCCCAAGTGCAGTCATAAAAACCACCAAGAGCTACAAAGAAACTGGCTCACATGCGGACCGCCCCAGGAAAGGAAGACCAAGAGTCACCGCTGCTGCTGAGGATAAGTTCATCCGAGTCAACAGCCTCAGAAATCGCAGGTTAACAGCAGCTCAGATTAGAGACCAGGTCAATGCCACACAGAGTTCTAGCAGCAGACACATCTCTAGAACAACTGTTAAGAGGAGACTGTGTGAATCAGGCCTTCATGGTAGAATATCTGTTGGGAAACCGGCGCTAAGGAAAGGCAACAAGCAGAAGAGACTTGTTTGGGCTAAAGAACACAAGGAATCGACATTAGACCAGTGGAAATCTGTGCTTTGGTCTGATGAGTCAAAATTTTAGATCTTTGGTTCCAACCACCGTGCCGGTGAACGGATGGACTCTACATGCCTGGTTCCCACCGTGAAGCATGGAGGAGGAGGTGTGAAGGTGTGGGGGTGCTTTGCTGAGGACACTGTTGGGGATTTAGTCAAAATTTAAGGCATACTGAACCGACATGGCTACAACAACATCTTGCAGAGGCATGCTATTCCATCCAGTTTGCGTTTAGTTGGACCATCATTTATTTTTCAACAGGACAATGACCCCAAACACACCTCCAGGCTGTGTAAGGGCTATTTGACCAAGAAGGAGAGTGATGGGGTGCTGCGCCAGATGACCTGGCCTCCACAGCCACCAGACCTGAACCCAATGAAGGCAAAAGGGCCAACAAGTGCTAAGCATCTCTGGGAACTCTTTCAAGACTGTTGGAAGACCATTTCAGGTGACTACCTCTTGAAGCTCAGCAAGAGAATGCCAAGTGTGTGCAAAGCAGTAATCAAAGCAAAAGGTGGCTACTTTGAAGAACCTAGAATATGACATATTTTCAGTTGTTTCACACTTTTTTGTTATGTCTATAATTCCACATGTGTTAATTCATAGTTTTGATGCCTTCAGTGTGAATCTACAATTTTCATAGTCATGAAAATAAAGAAAACTCTTCGAATGAGAAGGTGTGTCCAAACGTTTGGTCTGTACTGTATATATATATATATATATATATATATATATATATATATATATATTACTACTTATAACTACATATGCAATTATAACTACATGCACCAAAATTAGAATGTTCAAAATTGTCATCTTCTGACCCCTATAACTTTTTTTATTTTTCCCATATACGGGGCGGTATGAGGGTTAATTTTTTGTGCCGTGATCTGAAGTTTTTATTGGTGCCATAATTGTTTTGACAGGACTTTTTGATTGCTTTTTTATACATTCTTTTAGGGTATTCATAGTGACCAAAAATATGCAATTTTGGACTTTGGAATTTTTTTTATGTGTACACCATTGGCAGTGTGATTTAATCAACATTATATTTTTATAGTTCAGACATTTACTCACGCAGCAATATCACATATGTTTATTTTTATTTTTGTTGATTTTTTTTTTTTAAATGGGAAAAGGGGGGGGTGATTCCAACTTTTATTCAGGAAGGGGTTAAATAACATTTATTCACTTTTTATTTTTACTTTTTTTACACTTTTTTTAAGCTCCCATAGGGGACTATTACATGCAATCCTTTCATTGCATTCACTGAACAATGCTATGCCATAGCATAGCATTGATCAGTGTAATCTGTGCTCGATTGCTCAAGCCTGGACCTCAGGTTTGGAGCAATCAAATGCCAATCGGACAGCAAGAAGCATGGTTAGGCAACTCCCGCTGTCCTCTCAGCTATTCGGGATGCGTGATTTCATCGCAGCGGTCCCGAACAGCTCAGCTGAGATAATGGCAGCATTTTCTCCTGGTTTAGATGCCACAATAAACTTTGGTTGCAGCATCTAATGGGTTAATAATGGACATCAGCCTGATCGGTTATGACCGGTATTAGAGCGGGTCCTGGTTGCTGATAGCAACTGGGACCCAGCAGGTAGGAAGCGCGCTCAGCTTAGATAGGGGATGTCTTCATGAGGCAAGTTCCTTAAAACATGAAATTCTGCCTGGGCATATTAATTTCATAGACATTTTTTTTGGTGTTGTCTCAAGTTGCTTCTAATAATGTTATTGTAATAAACTTACCTGGCTTGGCGCCATCGTCATCTTAAGTTCTTCTTAGGACAGTCGCCGGGGTTCTTTGTCCTCCTAGCAATGGTCCTGCAAATTGCAATACCCTTTTTCATTGAATGACACAGCCGGCCTAGCCAATGAGCACCGATACAATCAGCTGTTGCACCGGTGCTCCAACCTTCCAGCCTGTTCTCCTAATTGTGGATTTATCCCTTCACCAGCATTTTCATCCCTGTGATATTCTGTGATCTGACCTGACCTCTGCTTGTCACCTGACCTTGCCTATGCCAGCTGCCATTGAATTACGCTTCCCCTGGCTTGTCCTTACTCTGTTTCTGATTCTGATTTTCTACTGCGATCCCCTCTAGATTTAGAGATATAGTTAATCGCTTGTTTGTTGATTTAGCTATCCCTTGCCCGTGTGTTGGCGGGCCCTTATTTAGGGTGTATCCCCCAAGTAAATAAGGACAGTTGTTGGGGTAAGATTCAGGTCTGCACTGATCCTTACCCTGGATATGAGACAGTCATACATTGGATGTCCCACATGTTGTTTAATAGGGTATTCCCATTATATAATGTTATATCACTTGGATATGTGATAATATTATGATTGGTCGGGGTCTTACATCTTAGACCTCAACAAAAAATGGTTGTCTTGGGATATTCCATGGAAAGTTACACTCCTAGCCACCCACTTTGACAATAACTGCAACCCAGCTACATTCATTAGTCTATTAGGCTGTGTTGTAGTTCCCTACATAGCAGGTGGCTGGGAGCATTACTGTGCAGGAAAAAAACTATGCATACTACAGATCCTTCATTCTAAGCATAAGTTGGGTTCCTGGGAGTCTGAACAGTAAGTGATGGCATAAAATCCTAGCCTTTTGCCATAACATTCATGGTAATACCCTTTTAATTCTCGCATGTAACTTGTTTGATTCATCCCTACTCCTTCAGAACTGCCCTTAAAGGGGTACTCCCACCCTAGACATCTTATCCCCTATCCAAAGGATAGGGGATAAGATGTCTGATCACGGGGGTCCCGCCGCTGGGGACCCCCGCATTATTGCACGCGGCACCCACCTGTGTTCTCACCGGAACCCCTGGAGGGTCTGAGTCGCGACTCCGGCAACGGAAGTCCGTGATGTCAGGACTCCGCCCCTATGTCAGGACGCCCGTCCCCTCAATGAAAGTCTATGGGAGGGGGCGTGATGGCCCCCTCCCATAGACTTGCATTGAGGGGACGGGCATGACGTCACACGGGGGCGGAGTCCTGACATCATAGACTTCCGTTCCCGTAGTTGTGACTCAGACCCTCCAGCGGTTCCGGTGAGAACACAGGTGGGTGCCGGGTGCAATAATGCGGGGGTCCCCAGCGGCGGGTCCCCCGCGATCAGACATCTTATCCCCTATCCTTTGGATAGGGGATAAGATGTCTAGGGTGGGTGTACCCCTTTAAGAATTACTGTTAGGTATGAAGCACTTTAGAAGTAGTTCAAAATTTTGAACATATATGGGATCTGGGAATGTCCAAACATATTATAGTAAAACAATGAGAGAAACAGTGTGGTGCTCAAGTACTATATTCAGAAGGTTTTCGGTTGGATGAAGTTTTCCTCTAAGTTATGCAAGATATTGTACTTATTTTACATAGAAATACAGGAAGAATAATAAATATTGTCCTAATTATTTATTTGCTAACTGAATTAATGCATTATAATAAAATTACTTATTTGCACCTAGAACGTAAAGAAAGTAAATTTATGAGAAGAAATACATTCATTATATTTCAGACTATTGAGGCATTTAATGAAATAATTTCCGTGAGATAATAAATTATTTCGTATTGTAATAACTTTTATTAATTGTCAACGTTCAGAATTAATTATCCTGAAGGAAATGTAATCTGTATTGTGCTCAGAATATTCAATGTAAATTGTATTGGATCATCCATAGTGGGGAATTTATTCTGCACAAATAAATGAACAGTTCTGCAAAGGGGAAGAGTGTGGACCCCCTACCTAAAATGGACCTGTACAGGCCTGGAACCTTATTTTAGGTGTCAAGTAAAGGATTCTGACTAAAGTTGATCGAGCCAAGCTCCCCGAATTCAGATTCAATCTGAACTTCAGGGGTTCGCGGCTTGCAGAATGTTTGAAAATTGCTAGGTTCGGCTCGCACCAACCCAGCAATGTTGGGCAGAGGTGTGTTGAGTACAGCTCAGCCAAGCAAGGAAGGAGTTAATTAGCACTGCTGAGCAGTGCTAGTTATCTGCTTGGGGGGAGAAGGGGTGGATACATCATTACTCTCATTACTTTTCCCGGCCTAGTCTTGTGTCGCACTAACACCCCCCCCCCCCCCCCATGACATCATTGCTAGAGGCGAGGCTACACAAGAAGAGGCTCAGACCAGCGACAAGATGGTAAATATCACTCTCTTTACTGTATACATCATACACACATATAGATGGCTGTATAATGTATACATTCCCTCCCCCCTACCTCCAAGGAGTTATCCAGCGCTGCTTCTCAGCACTTATTCATTACCTTGTTTAATTAATCAGTTTAATTAATCAGCTCTGCACTTTGATCTCTAAATATATGAGCTCACCTTTCTGAAGGCAGCTCTGGTGGAAACACGTTTATCTAAGGGTTAATTTGGTGACTTGCTGGGACTAGTAGTGGATACCCAGAGGTCCGGTGGCCTTAACCCTTGCACCATCACACTCTCTCTAATGTCTTGGCTGGATCAATAGGGTGTGATCGTGACAACTGGTGGCAGCGTCGGGATATATTTAGAGGTTTTTAGTGCTTGCTGGATTTTACCTGTAAGGAAATCTTAGCACTTAAAAAGAAATTGCATACATATTCTTGTGTGTAAATTCCAAAGACAGAGCTCAGTGCTGGTTTAAAAGACATACAAAAAGATTGCAAGGCAGTTCTGTCCTCCCCATCTCCTGTTTTACCTCCTCTGTCTCATCTCGGAAATATGGAGGCATATCGCAAATAGTCCAAGCCTGCACTGGAGCTAATGTGCCAAGAAAAGGACATCCCTACTGCAGGAAAGAACAAGGAACAACTTATTGCTGGTCTTGTGGAGTATGATGCCCGTGCAGAAGAGCTGAGTGACATGAGACAAAGTCCTATAGCTGGAACTGCCATCCAAGGACTGATATCTCCTGGGGAGTACAACATTACTCCCCATCAGGACAGTACTCCACATGAGGCCTCTGACTCTTATATGCGGACTGCCTTAACCCCTTAAGGACGCAGGACGTAAATGTACGTCCTGGTGCGGTGGTACTTAACGCACCAGGACGTACATTTACGTCCTAAGCATAACCGCGGGCATCGGAGCGATGCCCGTGTCATGCGCGGCTGATCCCGGCTGCTGATCGCAGCCAGGGACCCGCCGGCAATGGCCGACGCCCGCGATCTCGCGGGCGTCCGTCATTAACCCCTCAGGTGCCGGGATCAATACATCCCGGCATCTGCGGCAGTGCGCGATTTGAATGAATGATCGGATCGCCCGCAGCACTGCTGCGGGGATCCGATCATTCATAACGCCGCACAGAGGTCCCCTCTCCTTCCTCCGTGCGGCTCCCGGCGTCTCCTGCTCTGGTCTGTGATCGAGCAGACCAGAGCAGAAGATGACCGATAATACTGATCTGTTCTATGTCCTATACATAGAACAGATCAGTATTAGCAATCATGGTATTGCTATGAATAGTCCCCTATGGTGACTATTCAAGTGTAAAAAAAAATGTAAAAAAATGTAAAAGTAAATGTAAAAAAAAAGTGAAAAATCCCCTCCCCCAATAAAAAAGTAAAACGTCCGTTTTTTCCTATTTTACCCCCAAAAAGCGTAAAATTTTTTTTTTATAGACATATTTGGTATGGCCGCATGCGTAAATGTCCGAAATATTAAAATAAAATGTTAATGATCCCGTACGGTTAACGGCGTGAACGAAAAAAAAAAAAAAAGTCCCAAATTCCTACTTTTTTAATACATTTTATTAAAAAAAAATTATAAAAAATGTATTAAAAGTTTTTTATATGCAAATGTGGTATCAAAAAAAGTACAGATCATGGCGCAAAAAATGAGCCCCCATACCGCCGCTGATACGGAAAAATAAAAAAGTTATAGGTCATCAAAATAAAGGGATTATAAACGTACTAATTTGGTTAAAAAGTTTGTGATTTTTTTTAAGCGCAACAATAATATAAAAGTATGTAATAATGGGTATCATTTTAATCGTATTGACCCTCAGAATAAAGAACACATGTCATTTTTACCGTAAATTGTACGGCGTGAAAACGAAACCTTCCAAAATTAGCAAAATTGCGTTTTTCGTTTTAATTTCCCCACAAAAATAGTGTTTTTTGGTTGCGCCATACATTTTATGGCATAATGAGTTATGTCATTACAAAGGACAACTGGTCGCGCAAAAAACAAGCCCTCATACTAGTCTGTGGATGAAAATATAAAAGAGTTATGATTTTTAGAAGGCGAGGAGGAAAAAATGAAAACGTAAAAATGTAATTGTCTGAGTCCTTAAGGCCAAAATGGGCTGAGTCCTTAAGGGGTTAAAACACCTTGGGAATGTGGATGCCAATATGAAACTCCAACTGCTTCTTCAGTACCAAACTGCAGAGAGAGAGGCACGAACGGCTGAGAGAGAGAGGCACAGGCACGAGCCGCAGAGAGAGAGGCGGCAGAGAGAGAGGCCCAGCGGAGGCATGAACTGGAGGTTCTGAGGCTGAGAGGGGATGCTTTATTCGCACGGAGTGATGTGCAGGATCAAGGAGACCACAAACCCTGCTTGGAACATTTCCCCATGTTGGAGAAAGATGGTTAACTGGATGTGTTCCTGAGGGGATTTGAAAGGGTTTGCCAGCAATTCCATCTACCTAAGGAACAGTGGCGACGATATCTAACCCCACGGTTGCGAGGGAAAGATCTGGATGTGTTTGCTTCGCTTCCCTCTGAAAGTGACCAGGACTATGAGGCAATAAAATCTGCCCTGCTAAAAAGTTTTAATGTGACTCCAGAGACTTATCGGAAAAGATTTAGGACTTTGCAACAAAGCGCCACAGAAAGCTGCACTGAACATGCAGGTCAGCTAAGGACTGCATTCAGGCAATGGACTGGGGGCCTACAAGTCACTACCTATGAGGGCCTGGAGGACTTGATGGTCCTGGATCAGTTTCTCCAAACACGGAGCTTTGAAGCCAGAGAGTGGATTTTGGACCGCAAGCCCAAGACAGCCATGGAAGCAGCAGAACTAGGAGATGACTTTGCCAACAACCGGGCGCCAGCAGCATAGCGTGGATCTGCACAAGCCGGAGCAAGTACTTGGAGGGGAGCCACACAACCACAAAGCACCACCAGGTGGGCCGGGAAATTCTTGACTTCATTCCCAAAAGCAACAGGAGCCACATTGGGTCAGGGGGACACCCGCCGATGTTACTGATGCAACAATATTGGGCACCTGAGTGCCACTTGCCCCAACAAAAATAATTCTCCACCAGTAGCTGGAGGACACACAGCCGTTCTTCTGGTGTCCAGAGCGGTGAAGAAAAGAGCGGATAACCTGCAGAGTGTAACTGTGGGTGACCGGGTGACAGTGGGTTTGCGAGATTCTGGAGCCTCCTTTACCTTGGTGCGGCCTGAAGTGGTGGATACAGAGGACATCATCCCTGGAAGACCCATGGCTTTAAAAGGAATTGGAGGTGTGCGGCCTGCTGTGCCCATGGCCCGTGTGTTCCTGGATTGGGGTACAGGCAAAGGTTTACGGGAGGTGGGGGTCTCTGAGGACATCCAAGTTAATGTTCTGCTGGGGAATTATTTGGGTCGGATGCTCTGTCATTATGCTCCCGAGGACTCTACCTGCACACCGGATGGGCTAGGAGAGAGCCCTGTCCATTCTGAGGTACTGTGCGAGACTTTGGGAGACACTGCGAAATGTGGTAACTGGGAGGGAGTGCAGGGGATTGATAATTGTTTACCTGTGACTGAACCAGTAATGTTTTCCAAAAGTGGAATGGGATGTATTGTGAAACGTGGTAACTGGGAGGGAGTGCAGGTGATTGATAATTGTTTACCTGTGACTGAACCAGTAATGTTTTCCAAAAGTGGAATGGGGTGTATTTTAAAATGTGGTGACAATGCATTGCCAATGCCAAAACCTAGTAGAGATGGGCTAGGGGGAGGGGTTGGTGTGCCCCTGGTGACATGTAAGGATGAGGGACCAGCAGTGAGTGATATGTCCCAATCCTGTGAGCCTAAGGAGGAGGAGGGAAGGAGTGATAGCCCTGTGTATGATGCCTGTATTGTTATGTCTGGAACTGAGGGGGAGGAAAGTGAACCCCAGGGAGGCATAACAATGGTGGCAGTGGTAACGCGTCAGCAGCATGCCAGGGCTGCAGCTTTAAAAGGAAGGGAGGATGGTGATGCAAGGGGCAAGCTGTGTGACTTGCAATCCCCAGCAGAGGAAGGTGGAGATGCTAGTTCACCTGGGGGAAATGTGCTCCCTGATACCACGAGATAGGGGGAGGGAAATGAGCATTTCCGGGAAGTTCTGCGCAGTGACCCTTCCCTTGAAGGGCTGAGACAATGTGCTGAACATACAGGTGTTGACACAGATGGGCATCGGGTATATTGGAAAAATTATATCTTGTACTGGGAGTCCCTTTACAAAGACATGCTAGGGGCCCAGGAGAGAGAAAGGCAGTTAGTTGTACCTAGGCAGTACAGGAAAGAGCTGCTGAGGTTGGCCCATGAGACCCCCCTGTCAGGACATTTGGGAGTGGCCTATGCGGTCATAGAGAAAGAATGTCTAGCTGTGGTCTGGGCTTTGCAAAAAGTACAGCCATACCTGTATGGCAGGGATTTTACTGTCATAACTGATCACAACCCTCTACAATGGTTGGACAGAGTGTCAGGTAACAATGGCAAACTGCTTCGCATGAGTCTTATCCTCCAACAATATAATTTCACTGTCCAACACAGAAAAGGAAGCCTGCATCAAAATGCAGATGGATTTTCGCGTCAGGGAGAAATAGACGGTTAATGGAGACAGATCTATGAGCCTGGCAAGGCAAGATCTCTCTGTCCCCATCTTAAGGGGGAGGTGTCAGGCCCAAGGCCTGATTATTAAAGGAGTAGTCCAGTGGTGACTCAGTGGTTTACAATTTATCCCCTATCTTAAGGATAGGGGATAAGTTGCAGATCGCGGGGGGTCCGACCCCTGGGGCCCCCCGCGATCTCCTGTACGGAGCCCCGACAGCCCGCGGGAAGGGGGCGTGTCGACCTCCGCACGAAGCGGCGGCCGACACGCCCCCTCAATACAACTCTATGGCAGAGCCGAAGCGCTGCCTTCGGCAATCTCCGGCTCTGCCATTGAGATGTATTGAGGGGGCGTGTCGGCCGCCGCCTCGTGCGGGGGTCGACACCCGCTATCTCGGCGGAGAGCCGGGGCCCCGTACAGAGAGATCGCAGGGAGCCCCAGCGGTCGGACCCCCCGCGATCTCAAACTTATCCCCTATCCTTAGGATAGGGGATAAGTTTTTCACCACTGGACTACCCCTTTAAAATCCTATATGTGTATTATAAATTATAACTGTGTGTGATGGATCATCCAAGACATGGGTGAGAGGTCATTCAGACAGTGTATCCATCTGTGTATTGCATTTTATTGGGGGTCTTGCTGTTTGTTTGTATCTCCTTTGAAGTCAGATCCTCTTTTGAAGCAGCAGGATGTAAGGACACTCTGGTCCCATCATGTAATCAACCAGATAAGAGGGCCAGGAACAGAGATGCCCCCCCTGGTGGGATCAGAGGGGAGGGGGGAATGGAGTCTCCCTCCAAAAAGGCAGATATATAACATTTTAACAATGCTAGACTCAGGGTGTTCAATGCTGTGCAAAAAGCTGACAAGAGCTGGACTCTCACTCACTGAAGGACTGCTATACCATCATGCTGTAAGAACTTCCTTTTTGTTTTCTGAACTTGTCTTGCAAAACTCTTTTATATATTTTTATACATGTATGTCATTTGTTTCTGTATATATATATATATATATATATATATATATATATATATATATATAGCACTGTGATACCTTTTATCAGATTAAATGTTTAATTAATCAGCTCTGCTCTTTGATCTCTAAATATATGAGCTCACATTTCTGAAGGCAGCTCTGGTGGAAACACGTTTATCTAAGGTTTAATTTGGTGACTTGCTGGGACTAGTAGTGGATACCCAGAGGTCCGGTGGCCTTAACCCTTGCACCATCACACTCTCTCTAATGTCTTGGCTGGACCGATAGGGTGTGATCGTGACACCCACATAGACTCTTCTGTGCCCCATTGTAAATACTATTCTCCCTTTCTGCCCCCTCTATAAACATCCTCCTTCCCTTCTGTTCCCCTTATAAATGCCACTCATTTCCCCTCTTATAGATTCCTTCACTCCTCCTATCCCCACGCAAAACCTTAACTTCTCCTCTTCCTGTCCCCTCTCAAATACCCATCCTTATCTCCTGTATCTCCTTATATACAGCCCTCTTCTCCTCTTGTCCCCCTTAAATACTTGGCCTTCTGTCACCCCTTAACCCCTTAAGGACCGAGGGTTTTTCTGTTTTTGCATTTAAAAAATAAAAATGAAACCTTATCTTTATTCTATAGGTCCATACGATTAAAATGATACCCTACTTATATAAGTGTGATTTTGTCGTACTTCTGTAAAAAATCATAACTACATGCAGGAAAATTAATATGTGTATAATTGTCATCTTCTGACCCCTATAACTTTTTTTATTTTTGCGCGTCTGGGGCGGTATGAGGGCTCATTCTTTGCGCCGTGATCTGAAGTTTTTAGCGGTACCATTTTTGCATTGATAGGACTTATTGAATTTTTTTGCGCGTACGCCATTGACCGTGCGGTTTAATTAACAATATATTTTTACAATTCGGATATTTCCGCACGTGGCGATATCATATATGTTTATTTTTATTTTAATTTACACTGTGTTTTTTTTTTTTATGGGAAAAGGGGGGTGATTCAAACTTTTAATAGGGAAGGGGTTAAATGATCTTTATTCACTTTTTTTCCCACTTTTTTTTTTGCAGTGTTATAGCTCCCATAGGGACCTATAACACTGCACACACTGATCTTTTACATTGATCACTGGTTTCTCATAGGAAACCAGTGATCGATGATTCTGTTGCGTGACTGCTCATGCCTGGATTTCAGGCGCTGAGCAGTCATTCGGCGATCGCACAGCGAGGAGGCAGGTAGGGACCCTCCTGCTGTCCTGTAAACTGTTCGGGATGCCGCGATTTCGCCGCGGCTATCCCGAACAGCCCACTGAGCTAACCGGCATACTTTCACTTTCACTTGAGACGCGGCGTTCAACTTTGAACTCTGCGTCTAAAGGGTTAATAGCGCGCAGCACCACGATCAATCTCTTAGCCACGGGTCCCGGCCATTGTTAGTGGCCCCGCGTTATAGATCGGGAGCGGACACATGACGTTCCAGTCCCCCTTAAAGACTCCTCCAATTCCCCTTAATTTAACTCCTCCTCATCTGTTGTCCTCTCGTCTTTTCCATTAGTGAGCCTGCTCTCTTTTGTATGCCCCATTTCTCCTGCTTCCCTTTCTTTCTGCCACACTGCTAACGCCTCTTTTTCCCTCCTGCCCCCAATAATAGACTCCTGGTTCTGTGTTGCCTCCTCACCTGCAGTCCTGTGTTTCTGTTCCTGTGTCTATACAGCATAGGACTTTTAATGTAGGCCATGACTTGCACCGTAAGCACGTGGATCTGTGGTAAAGTACAGGAGCAGAGATTCCTGTTACCTGCTCCTGTACAATTATGAGTGGTGAAGCATCATTTAACTTTCTTAACGGTAACATTAGAGCCACCTCTGGCCAAGACCAGAGACCTGTCCAAGGATGTCAGGGACAAGATTGTAGACCTACACAAGGCTGGAATGGACTACAAGACCATCACCAAGCAGCTAGTTTACAACAGTTGGAGCGATTATTCACAAATGGAAGAAACACAAAATCACTGTCAGTCTCCCACGGTCCGGGGCTTCATGTAATTTCTCACCTTGTGGAGTTTCAATGATCAAGAGAATGGTGAGAAAACATCCCAGAAGTAAAAGGGAGGATCTTGTCAATGATTTCAAGGTAGCTGTGACCATAGTCACAGAGAAAACAATTGTTAACACACTACACTATGAAGAACTGAAACCCTGCAGCACCCACAAGGCCCCCCTGCTCAAAAAAGCACATATACAGGAGGACATTGCGGTCAGATGAGACCAAATTCAAGCTCTTTGGAATCAACTTAACTCACTGTGTTTGGATGAGGAGGAATGCTGTATATGACCCCAAGAACATGGAGTTAAAAACATTATGCTTTGGGGGTGTTTTTCTGACAAAAAAATTACGGCATCAGAAGGACGATGGATAGGGAAATGTACTTTCAAATCCTGGATGAGAACCTTCTTTGCTCATCAAGGGCATTAAAAATAGGTTGTGGCTGGGTATTTCAGCATGACTGTCATGACCGGGGATGGACAGGGAGAGTGAGCCCTAAGTTGTCCCTAGAAACACTCTCCCTGCCTACTTGCACATCCACCCTAAACGGCAAATTGACAACTTGGAGCCGGTCCCTCCTTGTGCTAAAGTGCAATGGGCATAAAGGTACACAAATAATACTATACATAGTCAGGGGCATGTCAGAAACATAACAAGAAAAAAAAAAAAAAACAACCAAATAAACCAGACAGGATATAAATATACAAACAGAGCCGGATATAGCATACTAACATACAGTTCAGAAACCGGAATCAAGAAAAACGGCAGAAATGAATAAATGAACAAGACTAGATATCGAATAAGTATACAGCAGAAACCAGGAGATACAGGGGATAACCAGATGAACTGAATGTCAAACACTAAACAGATCAGGAAACATAGAACACTGTTCACACTGGACACTAAACAAAGAACAAACTAGACTCCCCACTCCAAACATGGAGGGACATCAATATCATAGACAAATAGACTACTAGCCAGGGGGCACATTCCACCATCTGATCAGGATACTGGCCTAGAAGGAAACAGAAATATAATACACGGAAAACTGGACTGAGAAACGGATTAGTCTATACAGACTCCACAAGTCAAACTCCAAAACATGGAGGAATAGAGGTCAGGATACAAAACAGGAAAATACAAAACCAAACTCCACAACATGGATGAACACGGGTCAGGACTCTAAACAGGAATACTAAATACAGAGCACGGGTACAAGCAAGATTCACAGTGTGAACACAGACTAAGATATAATAAGGTACTCAAAGCCGACAGATGTACATAAAACCCAACAGACTAAAATTAATATCATAAACAGGAATCAACCATGGATAAAACTTAGACAAACAAACATAGCAAAGGTAAAACTAATAACCAGCACAGAGTTCAGCAGAGCTCAGGTTTACAAAGCCCCACCCGAGTTCCCATTGGCTAATAGCATTAACTATTTCCTAGCCAGGGATAACAGCACAAAAAACAGATCATACATAAAAACAAAGTCTGAACAGGGCCTAAATCGGAAAAATGAAAAAACACAAAAATGGATTAAAATTACAATGACAATGATTAAAAATACACAGCTAGAGCAACAAAGAAACAGCTCAAGAAGAAGCACATTAAGGTTCTGGAGTTGCATCCAGTGCTTAATATCATTGAATATCTATTATTCCAGGATTTTTTTTTTATTTGACTATGTTACATGGGCTGTGAAGTTAGTGTAGTTCATAAAATAGTGTCTGTAGTTTTGCAACATCTTAAAGCACCCTGGTTAGAAAACACTGGTCTATTTCATAGAAGGGAGCTCACCTGTGCTTCAATAGGTGTGGTGGCTGATGTGTTGGAGGGAGAAAAGTGACCTCCCACTAACAAACAAGGGATCATGGGACTCGTAATTAGATGGAGTGAACTTCAACAGGAAATAGCCCTTTCAAAAAAAGATAGCCACAGTCTTATGGTAATCTCCCAACATAGCCATTTAGCTCCAAGACAAGCACATATCCTTCCTAAGCATGTCCATTACTGTCTAGCAGGTATGTACTAAAATCACCTTATGGGGAATAACCCCTTTAAGGAGTTGGAGAGGATCTGCAACAAAGAGTGGTACAATATCCCTCCTGAAATGTGTGCAAACCTGGTAGCCAACTATAAGAAGCGTTTGATGTCTGTACTTGCCAACAAGGGCTAAATCATGCTTTGCAAAGGGGTCAAAAACTTTGCAAATCAATTCATAACTCATTTGAAATGTGTTTTTCTGGATTGTTCTTTTTGCTATTCTTTCATTGTTCAAATAAACCGACCATTAAAATGATATCACCAATTATATACCAATCATTTCTTTGTCAGTGGGCAAACGTAAAAAATCTAATATTGTTTGAAGATTATTGTTGTTGTAACTATCACTAATAATTACATGTTTTATCATACTAATTATTATTCTTAACAATAATAATTTTAGACAATATTAATTATATAAATCCTCTGACTGTAAATCCCTTGTATCCTTCTGCTTCCTCCTTGGGCCTCCCAGAAGTTTGTACATGTTAATGATTATTTGCACAGATTCGGAGGAATTCATTACAGGAACATCACTTAGTAGAAGGTTTACATTTGCCTGTAATAGATTTGCACGCCTCGTGCAGTATGTCTCTATCCTTCATGACCTACATATGGATTCTGCCATTGAAAACACTTATCACAGCCTATTTCTGATAAGCAATCTGCAGTGGGTACATTCATGTAAACATATTTTCCTTGATATTTCACAGATGTTAATCTGCCTATTACCACACATAGCCCCGTGTACGACCACAGGGGTCAGATCTAGTTATCCTTCCCGATTTAACCATATGACAAGAGCAAAACACTCTTGTATGAATCTCTCTCCTCCAATAGTAAGACACTCTTTGGGAAAAAAAAAAAAACAAGTTATGTCTCTTTGGAATTGTGCAATAGGTTCACTTGAAGGTAATTCCAAAACATCTCAGTACCAAGCGGGTTCCGCAAATACTGGTTATTTATTTTTGTCAATGTGATGTATGACCTAATTTCGGGGGACGGTATGACATTCAGTCTAAAATATTTACACACTTGATGACTCCAAAAACAGGACTTCAGACCCAGGAGTTCATGATGTGCTCAGCAAACCCACCCAGTCCCAAATGAAAACCATGTGCATGACGTGGGTGGGCGTCGCTAAACAAACAAAAAATAGACTCTACTGATGTTGTGTGATTCGTTGTGATGGCTGTCCGTCCCATAAAAGAATTTATTGGTGACAGGGTTTACTTTTCCATATATTATTCATAACTAGAGAATTACCAGCTTGTATGTTGTGCAGGAAGATGCACAGATCAGATAAACTATGGTCAAGGAAATTGCAGTCTACTATAAATGTACATGAAAACCTAGACTAAATAAAGGGGATGTCTGGGACTTTAAGAGATTGAACTAAGAACAGAAATGCTGAAAAACAATAAAAAAATAAATTAAACCAGTATTACCTGTTAAATTCTCTACATATCCAGCTTTGTTACTCTGGTGGTCCTCGTTGGGTCCAAATAGTCTTGTGCTGTACATGATAGCATCACCACTAAAGCCTGTGATTGGCTACAATGGTCATATGAAAGTACATAATCGCTACAGGAAAATAAAGACTGGAAGGTCAGGACTACAGAAGCAAAAGGGGTTATCCAGGTCTAGACAAACATTAATGTTTTTTTTTTTTTTTTTTTTAAACAGCACCACATCTGTCCTCAGGTTGTGTGTGGTATTACAACTCAGTTCCAACAGTACTGCTCAGTTCCAATGGTAATGTAGCTAGGTTGTAATACCACACATAGCCTGAGAACAGGTGTGTTCTGTTTTTATGTTCCTGGATAACCCCTTGAAAGGGTGAATCATACATTTATTTTAAAATTTTTTGCTTTTTAAATTTACAATATTTCTGCTCTTAGCTTAAAGTGGATCTCTCACATGGTTTAACAGTATGAAATTGCTGGAACAGGGAAATAGAGCTGTTAGTAAAAGGATAGTTATATTGTTCATAAGGTTTAGAGATGAGTGAATTTTTGAAAAAATCGATTCACCCGAATTTTCCAGAAAAATTTGTTTTGGTCCAAATTTATATGCAGCGAATCGCTATTTAACCCCTTAAGGACACATGACGTACTGGAACGTCATGTGTCCGCTCCCGATCTATAACGCGGGGCCACGGCGTGAAAGTGAAAATATGCCGGTTAGCTCAATGGGCTGTTCGGGATAGCCGCTGCGAAGTCGCAGCATCCCGAACAGCTTACAGGACAGCCGGAGGGTCCCTACCTGCCTCCTCGCTGTTCGATCGTCGAATGACTGCTCAGTGCTTAAGATCCAGGCATGACCAGTCAAGAGGCAGAATCATCATTCACTGGTTTCTTATGAGAAACCAGTGATCAATGATAAAGATCAGTGTGTGCAGTGTTATAGGTCCCTATGGGAGCTATAACACTGCAAAAAAAAAGTGAAAAAAAAAAAGTGAATAAAGATCATTTAACCCCTCCCCTATTAAAAGTTTGAATCACCCCCCTTTTCCCATAAAAAAAAAAAAAAAAAAAAAACAGTGTAAATTTAGTGTAAATAAAAATAAAGATATATGGGATCGCCATTTGCGGAAATGTCCGAATTATAAAAATATATTGTTAATTAAACTGCACGGTCAATGGTGTACGCGCAAAAAAATTCCAAAGTCCAAAATGGTGCATTTTTGGTCACTTTTTATATCATGAAAAAAATGAATAAAAAGCAATCAATAAGTCCCATCAATGCAAGAAGGGTACCGTTAAAAACTTCAGATCACGGCGCAAAAAATTAGTCCTCATACCGCCACATACACGGAAAAATAAAAAAGTTATAGGGGTCAGAAATGACAATTTTAAATGTATTAATTTTCCTGCATGAAATTATGATTTTTTCCAGAAGTACGACAAAATCAAAACTCCAATCCAAAGGATAGGAGATAAGATGCCTGATCGAGGGGGTCCCACCGATGGGGACCCCTGTGGTCTTGCACGCAGCACCCCTGTTAAAATCAGTCCCCGGAGCATGTTCGCTCTGGGTCTGATTACCGGCGACCTCAGGGCCGGCGGCGTGTGACGTCCCGCCTCCCCCCCCCCCCGTGTGATGTCACGCTCCGCCCCTCAATGCAAGCCTATGGGAAGGGGCGTGACAGCTTGCTGCAACATTTAGGAATGTCCGATGTGTCAAAGAAATGTTGCCTTTCATTTGGACTATGTTATACAGGAATGACCAGTTTGTTCCCTCTGCTCGATGCAAGTATCCGATCCCTATGTGTCCATCCAACAGAGCGAATGGGGCATCACAGCTAACCCCAGGCCACCCATCTTTGACACTGCAGGACTCCATAAGTAATTTCTTCAGCAAGATAAAAGCATGCAAAAGAGATGTACAGGTAGGAAATTTATGCTTTGTCGGCAGTTTCCTATTATTAACAATAAGACAAATGCCCTTTACTACAATACAGTATATGTCTTCTACTTATCATGTAGGTCCCATAATGACCTAGCATGGAGTGCCATAGACACTACCTAGAAAGCAGGGACTCCTGTCATTATGATAGAAGTCCTTGCTCCTGCACAGTAAGCAGCCATGTGATATGCATTGCCTCTTAAGCCTTTTCCCTGCATGGACTGGGAACTCTGCACTTGGCCCAGGGAAGGAGTGTAAGACCAAATTCGAATTGGCAACAAATCCAAAGTGAGTTTGACGGGTCGATTTGATGGGCCACATCCTGTTTTTGGGACCCTACGGGATCCCCATCTGCACCTGTCATCATATGACCAGGACAGATTTTACCTATTGGAAGTAAAGAATCCAGGTTTCTATCAAAGTTTCCATTATGGATTGATATAAAAGCTTTATGCCACAATTGCAGAACTTTTCTGTGTACAATGAATAAGCTTTAGAGGCAGAAACTGTATTTTTGGAACTGAAGTATTCGAGCTTCGCAGCACAACAGAAAGCAAATCCAGTTCTTAATCGGGAGGGAAGGATATTGAGGACAGCTGAGCAGTCCCATTTAATCTGGTATGTTTTTTTGAAGGTGACAGTTTTATCCTTTTTTAAGTATTATTATTGTTATGCTATATTGAGACATTATTATTCATCATCAGTCTATTGAAATCCTGTGATCTTGAGCTTTGTGTCACGTGGAAGCTTCAGATGGATTGAACGAGGCCTCAGAAATAATTACCAGTGCCATACATTATAAGCGCTGAAGGCGAAAGGAGGGAAGAGAGAGGTCCGGGGTGAGAGGTGAGGACTCCTGTATAGCGAGAACGGCTATAAGTGAGAGATGGCCCCTCATGTAACAATGGTTCAAAGCTGTTTAACAGAGGAAAGTAGATGAGATGAAATTTCTAAAGGTGAGAAAAAAGAATTTGGTACTGAAAAGAAATCTGTCATATAAAGGCGAAGGCGGATTATTTTTATTGTGACTCTAACAATTATATATAAAGGAAGATTATTAGCAAAAATGAGAAATTACACAGTAGGTTGATATTTTCACACTAGATAAATAAGAGATAAATAGATAGATATAAATGAGATAGATAGATGGAGATAGATAGATAGATAGATAGATAGAAAAAAAGGAAGGTAAGTCGCACCTCAAAGATAATAGTAAATAGGTGTACGTAGCCAGAAGGTCCCAGGTCCGGGGTCCACAAGGCTATACAAAAGAACAAAATTGCTGCGGCACACAAGCACGTGCTTGAAAAAGGGCGCATGGGCGGCGGAAACGTAGCAATTGGAATAAAAACCACTTGACACTACGCCTTGTGTGCCGCAGCAACTTTGTTCTTTTGTATAGATAGATAGATAGATAGAAAAAAAGAGATGACCGCAGCGCTCAGAAAAAGTGAAAAAAACTTGTAGCATTATTCCATGCCAAAATACAAATGCAACGTTTCTGCTGCCTGTGCAGCCTTTCTCAAGCATGCTTGATAAAGGCTACACAGGCAGCAGAAACGTTGCATCTATATTTTGGCATGGAATAATGCTACAAGTTTTTTTCACATTTTCTGAGCGCTGCAGTCATCTCTTTTTTTTGTCTGGATTTTGGGCCCCAGACCAGGCCCAACAGGCTGCTTGCACCAACATATTTTTTTTTCCTTGATGTGCTTCTCTTTTGCTATTTTTTCTCGATAGATAGATTGATATATAGATAGATATGAGATAGACAGATAGACAGACAGATAGATAGATAGATTGATAGATAGATAGATATGAGATCGATAGATATGAGATAGATAGATAGATTTGAGATGGATAAATAGATATGATATAGATAGATAGATAGATAGATAGATAGATAGAAAGATAGAAATGAGATAGATAGATAGATATGAGATAGATAGATCAATAGATAGATAGATCAATAGATAGAAAGATAGATAGATATTTAGGAGATAGATCAATAGATAGAAAGATAGATAGATAGAAAGGCCATGGGAGACAGCTGAAATGTTGCGTTTGTGATGTTTTGGTGAATAAAAGCCACACTACTTCACACATCTTTGAGTGCTGCTGACTTCATTGTGGATATATAGTACCCTGACCAGGTTATTCCAGCTTGCACCAACCATTTATCTCCAGTGCTGCCCATTTCTCTGGATACTAGATAGAAAGATAGATATGAGATAGATATGAGATCGATAGATAGGAGATAGATAGATAGATAAATATGAGAAAGATAGATAGATATGAGATAGATATGAGATAGATAGATAAATATGAGATAGATAGATAGATAGATAAGAGATAGATAGATCGATCAATAGACAGAAATTGGATAGATTATGAGATAGATAGATAGGAGATAGAAAGCTATATAGACAGATATTGATGGAAAGGCAGATAGATAGACAGACAGATTGATAGAACATATTCAACTAGGACCAGGCCCGTCGCTACAGGACAGGCAAACCAAGCAATTGCCTGGGGCCCCGAGCTGGCCCGGGGCCCCAAGCAGAGCCGGTGCTTGCCGTCCTCCTGCCCCTATCCTGGTTCGGCAGCTCGCCCTGTCGGCCGGCTGGGCCAGCAGTGCGAGAGCCTGGAGTGGGAGGCAGAGACTAAAGCCGCTTGGCCTTCGGCTCCTATTTCTGTGCCCGCCCCGGCTCACCTGTAGTTTTGTCCCCGCCTCCAGTGCCATACAGCTACACGTGTCGGCCTCATATTGTCTCACGTCACGCTCCCAGAATTCAAGGGCCAGCGCTACTACGTCCTGACGCCGGCCTAGGTATTCTGAAAACGTGACGTGCACAGCGCGAACATGATTGCCGTGCCGCGCAGCTGTTCAACAGTGCAAGCAATGTCCTGTCCTGAATTCCTCCTGGCAACTGTCTGCAGCAGCAGAGGTACCAGGCAGGGCGCCCGGTGGGGGGGGGGTCTAATCTAGGGGTGCTACCTGCCTACTGGGTCTGGGGGTAGGGGGTTAATCTGGGGGTACTGACTTCCTACTGGGGGGAGGGGGTTAATCTGGGGGTACTACCTGCCTATTGGGGGGAGGGGATTAATCTGGGGGTACAACATAATATGCCTACTGGGGGTAGGGGGTTAATCTGGGGGTACTACCTGCCTACTGGGGGGGTCTAATCTGGGGGTACTACCTGCCTACTGGGGGTTAATCTGGAGGTTCTACCTGTCTACGGATGGGGGGTTCTAATCTGGGGGTAATGGTAATATTGGTCTCAGTATACAGGATTTGGTCAGTAACAGTATAATGGTAATATGTATGGAGATAATATTCCTCCTTGTATACTGGTATTATTGGTCATATTGGTGTCAGTAACAGTATGATGGGAATGTATGTATGGTGATAATATTTCTCCTTATATACCGGTGTTAATTAGTCACTGTATGATTTATTTAGAGGTACATGTGTTAATCATGGGAAATTGTCCTACCTATGTGTGTGTGTGTATTTATTTTATTTTTTTTTCATTATGTACCCTATTATAAACATCTATGATTGACATTTGGCCCCTCCCCCTTTTGGCTCACATAGCCACACCCATTTTGCTTGGGGACCCCAAATTCCTTCAAACAGCCCTGACTATGAGACATTTATATCAGGCTATCCTTTGAGAACACTTTTTTCCTTTCTTTCTGAGATCCATTTCTAAGTGGAAACCAAACATGATGTGTGAATAACCACAGTTATTTCATGTGTTCAGGCGGATTTCTTCTATAGAAAACATCCATATAGGTGGTCTAATTTGAGGAACAGAACTTCAAAGACAAAAAAAATATTACACTTCTTCATTTTCATTTCTATGTTTGTTCTTCTAAATATAAAATCAGATAAAGTGGTGGACTCCTTCTTCCTTTTGACCTTGAATGTGTATTAGAGGCCACCAAAGAAACGAGCAGAGAGCCATTTACATCATGAGGTCACTTTCTATTTGCCTTTAAATAGTCACAGACTATTTCATGAACTGCTTCATTCCTTTACAGGGAGAAGGGAACATTATGTCATGACTCTTCTATAAAAATCTTTCTCTTCAGTCAACCCCTCTGCAAATTTCAAAAACAGGAAGCAGTAAAAAATAATTTCTCTAATATAAAATATTGCTAAATGCAAACACATGAAAAAACACGTACTCTATAAAATCTAATTCACCTAATGATAATAATAAAACTAACAAGAAATATTCATTCACTTTTTTTTCAGTATAAAAGGCAAAATTTATAGTTTTGTGGCTTTGCTATTTTTTGTTATACTTCTTCATTGTAAGGCTATGTTCATCGGAGGCTCCATTGCAGAGTTTGTTCAAATAATGAGACAAAAAAATAAGCATGCAGTTCTATTTTGTCTGGTTATTTTCCAGTAAAATGACACCAGACAGAAACCTGACGGATCCTTTTAAAGGGGTATTCCAGCCTTAGTCATCTTATCCCCTATCCAAAGATTAGGAGATAAGATGTGATCGCTAGGACTCCCGCCGTCTCAGTGCAGCCCCTCGACATTCTGTGCCAGGAACTGCCCCTAAACTTGATGTCACGGCCACTCCGCTTCGCGACTTCCATAAACCCCCACTATTCATGTCTATAGGAGGGGTCATGACAGCACGAGGAGGCGTGGCCTGGCACAGAATGTCGGGGGCTCCCCAATCCTTTAAATGGGCACTCTTATTAAAACAACTTTTTGCTATTGCACTCTTTATGGTAAATAAAAAAAATCTTTCTAATGTACTTTATTTTATTTTTAAATGAAGTTTTCTATGTTTTATTTGTGTTTAAAAAAGGTGCCACTAGGTGTCTTCCTACTTGTCCAGAACACATTCATTTTCCCCCATCTCTTGCATGGAATCTGGACTCCTGCTGGCCTGGCAGAAGTCCAAAAGCAGGAAATGCTGTTGGGGGGGGGGGGGGTGCAATCAGCTAATCATAGCTCATCTCACACACTGAACTGTTCTAGGCTGTGTGTAGCAGAGTGAGGGAGGAAGTTCCCCCCTGTATGGCTCCAGATGATGTCACGCCTGCTGGGGAACGCCCCTTCCCAGTCGGTGAATCTGACTGAGATTGAGCAGAAAATACAGAGCAATATCAAGGTAGAAAACTACAAAATAATAAAAAAAAAATAATAAAGGCAGAGGGTGGTTTATCATGATGGGGCAGTGAACTGGGAGGATAACATTTAACAAGATCATGAGAGGTATACTTTGGAGTCTCTTCGGATCCATTGGTGTCTATCAAGCAGCGGACTGCCTGGATTTATTTTCCAGCCCTGAAAGGAATCTGCAACAGAAGGTCCTGCTAATGGAGTCTCCAATGCATCTTGGGCCTTTTTACAATCTTTGCATTTGGGTCCACTCTTCGTGGGTATGATGCCATAAGATTTAAACCGATTTTTTTATTTAATTCTTCTCTGCAGATTCTCTCAAGCTCTGTCATGTTGGATGGAGACCATTTTTGGAAGCCATTTTCAGGTCTTTTCAGAGATGTTTGGGTTCATGTCAGAGCCACTCAAGGACATTTAGGATTTTCCCTCAGCCAACCCTGTGTTGTCTTGGAAGTGTGCTTAGGTTCATTCTCTTTTTGGAAGGGGAACCTTTAGCCCATTCTGAGGTACAAAGCGCTCTGGATCATGTTTTTATTAGGAATATCTCTACACTTTGCTCCATTCAGCATTTCCTGAACCCTGACAACCTCTCTGTCTCAGCATGATGCTGTACCCACCATGCTTTATTGTATGGACGATATTGGGCATATAATGTGTGTTGCATGGTTTCCTTTGACATGATGCTTTGGGGCCATAAACTCTTTTTTAGCAAACCAAAACATTTTATTCCTACAGTCTGAGAATTCTTTAGGTGCTTTCTTTTTGCAAACTCTAGGTGGTATTTCATGTGTCTTTTACTGAGAGGCTTCTCCTACCAAGGCTCTTTTCCCTAGATATCTTAGTTTGGTTTAGCGTCCAGCTCTAGAAAGAGTCCAGTTTGTTTCAAGCTTCTTCCATATAAGAATTATGGAGGTCATTGTGCTCTTAGGAACTTTCAGTGCAGCAGAATGTTTTGCGCCCTTCTCCTGATCTATGCCTTCACACAATCCTGTCTCTGAACTCTACATGCAATTCTTTCCACCTCATGGTTTGGTATTTGCTCTGATATGTCAGCTGTCCTTTTGTCCAATCAGCTGAATTGACCTCAGGTGACTATGATCAAGATGCAGAAACATCTCAGAGATGATCAAGAGAAGTGGGAGGAGCCAGAGATAAATGTCAAGTGTCATAGCGAAAGGTCTGAATGCTTGTCCATGCAAGATTTTAGCTTTTTCTGTTTAATAAAAATGAAAAATTTCTAAAATTCAGTTTTTACATTCTCACATTCTTAAGTGCAGAATGATAGGGGGAAAACTTTTTTTTTTTTAGCACAACAACATTAGTAATGAGCGGCAGGTGCCATTTTCGAATTTGTGATATTTAACGAATATATGGATGAATGTTTGTCCTATGTTTACAAAATTTGCATATTCGCTATATTCGTTTTTTTTATGCGAAAATTCGTAAAGAAATTTGCATAGTGCGCATTCGCGATTATATCTTTCACCTAAAAGAAGGGAGGGATCAGTCTCCTTTGACTAGAAGTGCCTATAGCCGCATATTTGCGAATATTTGCATATTCGCAAAAAAATATGAATATTTGTCATTAAGAATATATATCACTATATTCTAAATATTCGTGAAATCACGAAGTGCCGATATTCGCGGTAAAAATTCACATTTCGAATATTTGCGCTCAACACTAAACAACATAGACAACAGCATAACTAAATGACAAAATGTAAAAGGGTCTGAGACTTTCCAAATATATTATGTATATGTACTTATGTACTTTATATATCCCCGTATATACACTGTATATAGCCTCCATCTCCCAGATGCTTCAAAACAGAAATTTCTACTCAATTTAGCCCTGATCTTGCCTTTTGCTCCAGACTTAGTTGCTATGGTACAAGAACATCATTTTACTTATCATTGTTTCTATAGCACAAACATAGTTCACAGTGCTATACGCTGACTGCCATCTGTCACATGCGTCCCTTGTGCACAATGGGACTCATAATTTAGTTTCCCTATCTTATACTCACTGAGGCCAATTTCACAGGAAGCATATTAAAAACTCCATGCAAATAAGGAAAAAAAACAAGCAAACCCCAGGCATGTGTTGTCTTTGGGTGGATTTGAAATGTATACCTCATTGCTTCAAAACAAGTATGCTTACCAATAAGCCACCATGCTGAACTAAGTTTTGCCTAAAGCTAGACAGCTTTTGTGCCCATTCTCCCCATACCAATAAATCCTTGGCTTGGTCGCGTTCATGTGTTTTGAATAGAGAGAAGGGCATTAAGCTGCTGCCAGCCATCTCACCGGTCTTCTGGTTACAGTCCGATGAGTCTTGTTCAGAGTCTAGTTCTTTAGTACTTCAGTTGACAATTTTAATTTTTTTTTTTATTTTAAAATTTAAATATTTGGTTATGACTAACTACAGAGTAAATACAACAAAAAAGAGAAGTCACTATGGCACAGCAGGTGTGCGCTGCCTTCAGCGGTACAGGAGACCAATCACTGGTCAAAAAATTATGCTGTTGTGGGGTTCTTAAACCTCAGATAAGAATATAGTCCATCCATATGATATGTAGAAGAAGGAAAATTATGTAGCACTTACCAATCAGTGTGTCAATAGTATTGTAGCTCCATATGAACAGGACAGTATACAAAACTTTGGCTAGAATGCCAGAAAAAGTGTCATTGTGGTGGGAAACGGGCCATTACCTCGGCCATGACCCTGCAACTGTATCACCACTCCTCCCGGCGTCCTGGACAAAGTTTTGTATTATTCTGCTCTTCTTCTAGATATTATACGGACTAACGACCGAGTGTCTACCAGCCCTTGGAAAAACTAGCTATAGCTCCAATATTATTAAGCACATTTTAATTTAATAAAAACATACTTTACTCAAAAAATCAGGAACCCTCAATAACATGTTTGCAAAGCACTCACCGTTTACATGGCAGCAGTCACCTGTAAAGGAGACAGAACTGCTAGTTACTAATCTGGTCTTGTTTAGCACAAAATGTTTTGCCATGTATTGCTTCAAATCCTTTAAAGGGGTACTCCGGCGCTTAGACATCTTATCCCCTATCAAAAGGATAGGGGATAAGATGCCTGATCGCGGGGGTCCTACCGCTGGGGACCACGTGATCTTGCACACCACACCCTGTTAATATCAGTCCCCAGAGCGTGTTCGCTCCGGGTCTGATTACCGGGTCGGAGCATTGTGACGTCAAGGCTCCTCCCTGCCCCGCGTGACGTCACGCTTCCCCCCCTCAATGCGTGACAGCTGCTGCGCCCCCTCCCATAGGCTTTCATTGAGGGGGTGGAGAGTGACGTCACATGGGGCGGAGCCTTGACGTCACAACACTCCGGGGACTGATTTTAACAGGGTGCGGCGTAGAAGATCATGGCACGATCAGGCATCTTATCCCCTATCCTTTGGATAGGGAATAAGATGTCTAAGCGCCGGAGTACCCCTTTAAGGTCACACCTTTTTTTGTAGAAATGGCGGTGTTTGCTCAAAATTGCTATTTCTGTGCTGTCTACACCAAGGGGGTGTGAAGGAGGTATGAAGGTAGGCTAAAAGAGGCCTCACATGGAAGAGGCGTGCTGGGTGCACACCTTCCTCACATGCGACAGTCTCAGAAATATTCACCACCTCAATACATGTTGTATATTTGTGTGGCGGTTGCAATGACAGCCACAAAGCTGAAATGTGGTGGAGCTTTACTTACATGTGTTACACCGAAATGTCGCACATAGTACCTCTCCCCCCATTATGTCAGCAAATTTGTGTATTTAGGTATGGAAACTAGAAATGACATAGAAACTTTGCTGCACGTGCATGGCTTAGACAGTCCGAAAATGTTGAATGGTGCCACAAACGTGACAGCCGGGCTGGCTAGCCATACTTGCCATTCTCGGTACTTTGCTGGTGACTGCTGTAGTCAGGTTAATGTGTTTGACAACATTTTATTAAAGTGTGTTTATAAGTTTTGGCTTTATAGATAATTTTTTAGCAGTGGTACGATTACCCTGAACCACTACTATTGTGCAGTAACTTTTATATGGCAATTGCCGCCAATCAGACGATATTCTAGAACTTTCAACCTTGAGACCAACTAGAGTCCTTCACTTGTAGCAAAGGTTAGAGTTAAATACCTTAAACCCTGTAGAATGAATGTGCTAATTCCACTGGTTTCCAGTGTTAATGGACCTCCCTCCCAGTTATACATGAAAGAAACTTATAAGGATAATCTGTACTGTACTTTTAACCGATACCTCTGACATAAACGACTGTATACTATACAATTGTCAGATGTTGCTCCTTGACTGGCAATTTAAAAAAATAAAAAGGAATTTTCAGGATGATTCTGGATTGAATTGAGTGGTCGACCACGTTGTTTTATGCATTCAGAAAATATAGAGTTGGTGGAGATTGTATAGTGGGATTTAAGTATATATATATATATATATATATATATATATATATATATATATATATATATACTTTTTTTTTTTTTTTATAATCACACCGAAAATCTTTGTATTTAAAAAAAATAAAATAAAAAATAAAAAAAAAGCAAATCTCTAAATGAACCATAATGTTTTATTTAGAGGAACCAGATTTGTGCCAACACGAGGCTGGGGATTACAGAGAAGAACAATCTTTCCTGAACTTGCTTACCTTTGTTTACAATTGTATCTGTGAATATCAAAGCAGTTGGGCTAAGTCCAGAATTGCCCAAGTGTTCACCACTCTGCTAGGCTTACATTCAACACATGCAATGGCATTTTTCTTGCTGGCACGTTGTCCTGCCACCTGCTACAAATTGAGCAAAAATTGAATGCATGCAGTAGGAAGGGATTAAGTGACACTGAAAAGAGAACAGAAACAAATAAGCACCAGTTCTAGGAAAGAATAAAAATGAAATCATCTTAGGACACACTGTGCATGCCCATAATCTTCCCCGTGCCCGGCAGGACACTAAGTTCAATGTATAACCACAAGAAAAACACATGGGCATCTATTTCAGGTCGACAGCATCCTCTCCATCTGGATGACGGACTCATGTGTGTTATGTAACATGGATTTGTTAGAAACAAATTTAAAACAAGATATACAAAATGTTCTAGAATTTTTTTGGGAAATGACAATTAACCCAAATTATTTGCATTTAATTCCTTAATTCTGTCCCTGCACCCCCATTACCCGTCCTGAACATGCTGGTGATACTGAGCAATGATATTAGGCAATTCAGGTTACCTGGGAAAGTTGTGACATCATTGATGACATTATGGCACTTCACTGGGCTATAGGGACTTCGGGGGGTATCTATTCCCAGCCAGTGCAGCAATTGAGTGGATGTATCTTGATGAATCCAGGTTCATAGGTGGGAATTTTTGCAATATTTGAGCCGGCAGAGATATCCATTAGAATTTTCACCTGCTAGCATATGGAGATTGTAGTAAATTTGGAACATGTAGGGACCATGCCCCCTTTGTGCATAACCATGTCCCCCTCTACTGTAAGCCCGCTCACTCTGCCACATAAGACACTTGTGCTATAAGAAATATATTATAAGCCTACTCAAAGGGGTACTCCTGTGGGGAAAAAAAAATTCAAATCAACTGGTGCCAGAAAGTTATAAAGATTTGTAAATAGATTCTATATAAAAATCCAAATTCTTCCAGTACTTATCAGCTTCTGTATTCTACAGAGGAAGTTGTGTAGTTCTTTCCAGTCTGACCACAGTGCTCTCTGCTGCCATCTCTGTCCATTTCAGGAACTGTCCTGAGTAGGAGCAAATCTCCATGTCAAATCTCTCTGAACAGTCCCTGACATGGACAGAGGTGGCAGCAGAGAGCACTGTGATCAGACTGGAAAGAATTATGCAACTTCCTGTGTAGCATATGGCAGCTGATAAGTACTGGAAGGGTTAAAATTGTTAAATAGAACTGTGTAACCTTTCAATGGAGTATCCCTTTAAGATTTTGCACTAGAGCCCAGGAACCCAGAAAGTTACACATCTGCTTTATATCATATCTATGTCTTTGTCTGCCCCCGAATCTAAATGACTCAGACCCCTGTGCATTATTTATCAGTGCTGCGCATGCAGAGATTTCTACCATCATAGTTAAGTATGTACTACAGAGTGAAATCTGCTTCCAGGTGAATATGAAGAACAAAGACGACGTGAGAACAGAAATTGCCAAGAAATCGCAATAACATAGCTTTTCTATGGCTTTATTGTTGAAGAAGTGAGAAGGTGGGGATTTTCCTATTAAACCCAAGGCTAACCAATGGCAAAGAATCAAAGATTGTATTGTTCTTTTGTGAGAGTCAGACGGTTTCTAAATTGTCCATGGCTCCGGGTCATGATAGACAAGCGTAGACAGTTGAGTCTTTAAAAAAATAAAATAAGTAAAAACCTCGACTCAGGTTTGTTATAATAAAACAAATGCTTGGGAGAAGATTGAAAGTTCCGTTGTACATTTTTACAGTTTCAGCAATAAAGTTGATTTTTTTCGTGTTTGCTCCCGGTACTTTATCACTCTAATAACTTGTTTATTTCATGCTGTTTATCATGTATTTTTGGACTTCGTCTGTCCTCTCGGCAGTAAGAGGGGCCTTTGTTCTACCTACTCGGAACACTTTACTGGGACATTCCAAGCCATAAATAATTTAGGATGAGCTGCAATACCAATAAGTCCTTAATAGGATATATTTGGTTTGTGTTCTTGGAAAGAGAAAAACTGAAATGCTAGCAGGTATGACAACATTGCCAGTGAGAGGGATAGTTAAAATATTTGGCATCTCCAGGAGGCAGTGATTCCCGACATCCTGTGCTGAGATTTTACTAGCAAATGTGACCTAAGCATCGGCCTGCATGAAACTGAGGGGAAAAGGCTTTGAATTTGGAATAATATTTATAGATAAACAACAAAATTGTGTGGACTTTTCGGTTTGTTTTAAGCCTGCCCACTCTAACCATGTTGTCTACCTAAGTATGGGACCTCCCAAGCACTGACGTTTTAAAGCCAAGATTTTCTGATCTTGCATGATAAATGTTAACAAGCTCAAAACAAATATTTGCCAATGGAAATTCACACTAATAGACAATGGGGAGATTTATCAAAACCTGTCCAGAGGAAAGGTTGCTGAGTTGCCCATAGCAACCAATCAGATTGCTTCTTTCATTTTCCAGAGGCCTTTTCAAAAATGAAAGAAGCGATCTGATTGGTTGCTATGGGAACTCAGCAACTTTTCGTCTGGACAGGTTTTGATAAATCTCCCTGATTATCTTTACAATTCACTAGTGATTCTAGATGCAAAGTTGACCAGTAGGAGCATAAATGTAATGGACGTAACATAAACTTACAAGCTTCTACAATACACCTTCACACTTGGACTTGGCATAGATTGATTTACAGATTCTAAGGAGCTCCCGTGTTATTAAACTTTAACCCTTGCAGAGGAATCTGAAATTTGCTGTTGAGGTTTCATCTGCAGAGTAGACGTTGACTGGTGGAGATAGAAAAATAATCAAAAGACCCTCAGTCAGAATAGAACTGGGATCGGGCTTGGGACCTACAAACAAACTTTTCTTCTCTGATAGTCGAATCCCTTCTTGAAGCACCAAAGCTTTTATCTAGATGTGTCCGAATACAAGAAAATGGATTTAAGGTACATCTGGATTTAAGGTCCTTTTTAGATGGTACATCCCCCCTTCTAAACTTCCTAAAATGTGCAAGACTTAGATAAAATGTCTGTTGGAGATGTGGTAGCAGTCCCAGTGTGTACCTTCATTCGTGGTGGCAATAACAAGTACCTACAGTTTTGTTCTACCACATTAAGTATGTTCAACAGGCTCCCTGATCAGTATCTTCCTTGCTCCCCTAAAATCGATTTGCGGCACCTCTTCCCAGACATCTGCCCTCACACAATGGTACTCCTTCTTAAGAGTCTGTCATAAGCTTCAGGGCTTTTTCTAGCAGCTTCTTGGAACTATACCAACCCATCTTCTCCCCAGCAATGGACAACTAAGGTGGATTGGTTATATTGTTGGTTATATTGTTATGCTGTTATATTGTTAGGAACAAGCTATAAAAGGTCCCTCATACATTATTTACATGCCAGTCTAGATCCATCAAGAGATATAGCCCTGATGATTGATGATTACCAATTATGCTATACAACATGATTTAATGATCTAGACCAGCAGTTCCCAACCTGGGGTACAAGAACCAACAGAGGTACTTAATAGTTCTCCAGGGGGTACTTGAACAAGATAATAGCAATGGCGGCCATAGCCACTGGTCACTGCCTCTAAAGTGGCCAAAGACACTTCAAAAGAAATACTGTAAGTCATGGCTGTTGGTAAGCTGACGTCACCACACCGAGGAGCAGAGCAGGAGGACAGCAAAGGAGAAACACAAGCATCTGGCTGCTGTGGGCAGTAACTACTAACAGCTTAGGTGCTCACCTACTCCTCCGTACCGGGGACCTACTGCTATGAGCCATAGCAGTAGATCACCAGACCGGAGGAGCAGTGGGACTCCGAAGCGAGGCAGTATGGGGGCCTACAACTATTTATTGGGGGCATTTGGGGACCTAAAACTATATATGGGGGCAGTATGGAGGCCTTTAGCTATATATGGGGGCACAGAGGGGACCTAACTACTATATCAGGACAGAAAGCAGGCACTACTACTCTGTGGGGCAGTTTGTAAAGAGGTGGGTAGTGTACTGGAAGTAATCACAAAAAATCCCCAAATCCCCAGGGTGGCTCAGGAACCACAATTAATCAAAATACAAAAACCCAGGGCCAAACCTCGGGGCACAAGATCCCTTTAAGGAAAAAATAAACCTTCATTTAATTTAGAAAATTTAATCTTAATTGTGTTATTCTTAAAATAAATTTAATTGATTGACTGATAATTAAAAATGCAGCAATAGTGTTCCAGGCGTAAATATGTATTATGGGATAAACCCACACCTAATCTATCACTGGGGGTCTGCAGTACCCCTATACTGAACTAAGTTAGTGCTTATTTAAAATCCATGATTGCCGTCCTCTACTAGTTTCAGTGTAACAGCACGTCCTCAGGAGGAATGACTGGCAAACACCTCTCCACATGTTTCCATCAGCCTTATATGTGCTTGGTATGCGGCATCATCAATCAGTGCCCTATAACTATCCTATCAACGTCTCTGGATGCTGGGACCAATGCCCAGGTATGTATTATCGCTACCTGTTCTTCAGACCTCCAATGGAATTACTGGTTTTGTGTGCGGCAGTGATGTCACATTCGGCTGTCATCTTTCAGCGTTCCTGTCATGTGACCCTCCACAGGATCCAGCGTTGACTCTCCGTAATTTTGCGCAGGCACGCAAACTTAGGTGTAGTTCTGGATGTTAAAATGCGTACTGCGCACGTGCAAAAACGTAGAATATGAATTGGAGCCTTAGTAATCAAATACGCACGTGCAAGAACTTAAACATAGTACGGAGTCTCAAGATTGTTCTGCGTATGCGCACATGATTAGATAAGAGATTATATGTCATGTATCTATAAACTGTCTGATGTATCTTATCAATTTATCATTATGATCTTAGGCGTAGTAAGTTTCATATATTTATTACAAGAATATTAGGTATATTGATATTACTGATATTATTCTTTATGACATTCATGCAATATAGACCTTGTATATTGTATCACGCCTGTCATCAAATGGTACTGAACCCCACAATAATATTCCAAGTTTAGATGTAATCCAACCATATATATAATAGTGGGTATATATTTTATATGATAATAAGCTATAATGAACACATCTCACAGTTGCGGTTATCAATGTGTACGTTATTTACAATGGCTCAACCACAGCTATTAAATATTACAGTAAGTATATACCATAGGTGATAAACTCAACTAAAAGGAGGCCTCATTAAATTCAAAGATTATACCCTATATATATAAGCACATAGATGGGTTTTCATGGACCAAGAATATAATTCTTACCAGTGCTCCAAAAAGGATTGGTTTATAGACCAACAATTTAATAACAAATAATTCCAAAGGGGGTCTATTAATAAGGTGGGAGATGTATATATGGTATGCTTATAATCTAGTCGGCAAACTAAGATCATGATGCCCTAAGGTATTGAGATCGTAAAGATGTAATGTAACAGGTGATCCTCGGGAGAAGAGTGGAAATAGTCAACCCTATTTTTACTATAAGGAGTGTATATAAGAAAATTTTAGTCAAAACTGATCAAGGAAGGCAGCGAAAGAAAAACCCTCATTAAGTCCAAGCAGGGTCATACTTTTCAATCTATGTATCCATCTGGCCTCTTCTTTCAACAGTTGTTCATCAATATTACCACGTCTTGGGCCCAAACATAGTTGACACAGGCCCATAAATCGTATTTCTTTGATATTACTATTGTGTTGTAGTTGCATATGATGAGATAACGGGGTGACCTTCCGTGTTCTGATGGAACTCAAGTGTTGCGAGATGCGTCTTTTCAGTTCTTGTGTAGTTTTCCCTACATAGATTCTCGGACACGTATATATCGCTATATAAATAATGTTCCTGCTGCTGAAGTTAATAAATTGCCTTATGTCGTAAGTCCGAGAGTCTATGGGGCTTTTAAAACTTTAAAACGTAGGTTAGGTCCCCTTCTAAAAGTGATACTGGGATTGTCTCCAATCATCAGCGCAAGGTCTCTGTCTGTAGTTAGAAGGTCCCAATGTTTCCGTAGGATACCCATAATTTAATTAGTATACCCATAATGGGAACCTATAAATCGTATCTGGTTTTCTTGTTCCTTTTGTTCCACAGAGGTAAGTATAGCTTTTCTATCAGTCTCCCGAGCATGTCAATATGCCCTTTTAAGATGTTTCTTGGGGTATTCTCGCTGTTTGAATCTCTGAAATAACCTCCTATTCTCATTCTCAAATTTGGTATCCTCCAAACAGTTTCAACGTGCCCGTAAATATTGTCCAATGGGGATGCTTGCCTTCAGACGATTAGGGTGCCAGCTCACCCAATGCAACAGAGAACTGGCCGATGTAGGTTTCCGATATATCTGCATCTGGATGTTAAGGTCCTCATCAACATAAATTTGAAGATCCAGAAAATTTATGGATGAACCTCCAATTTCACTGGTGAACACCATCCCTATTTGATTAGAGTTAAGATGACGAACAAAATCCGTGAAAAGTGAAGTATCTCCGTCCCAAAGAATGAGGACATCATCGATATAACGCCCCCAAAAAAGAATGTGATCCATGAACAAACTTAAATCTTCAACAAAAACAACAGTGTCCTCCCACCACCCAAGAAATAAATTAGCATACGTTGGTGCGCAAGAAGACCCGATATCAGTACCCTGTGTTTGGTGATAAAAAGTGCCAGTAAATTAAAAATAATAGTGTGTGAGGGTAAATTTCAATAAATCAATGATAAATGCATCTAGTGCTTCTAGTGCTTTAAAAAGTGTGTGATATCGTTGAGACCAAAGTCATGCTGTACATTACTGTAAAGACTCTTAACATCGAGGCTGGTAAGTATTGTCGTCTTAGTCACAGATGTATCCTGTAATTTTAATATAGTGTCTTTAGTATCTGTAAGATACGATGGTAAAGTGACCACGAAGGGGGATAGCACCATGTCAATGTAGATGCTTGCCCCCTGCATAAGGCAATTGTTGCCTGAGACTATTGGTCTCCCGCAAATTGGTGTAGTGTTTTTGTGCGTTTTAGGCAATGCATAAAATGTTGCAATTGTTTGATGTGCATTGTAAAGCAAATTTTGTTCATCTAAAGAAATCAATGACTGTTCCTTGACATTTGCCAGTAAGATTCTATATGGGGCTAGGTATTCACTCATGGGATCAGAGGATAAAATTTCATATTTTTCCTGATCAGAGAGAAGTGCCATGACCGGTCCATAATCACCACATTCCCCCCCTTATCAGAGGGTTTTATGACTATGGACTGGTCCGATCTCAATGTCTCGAGGGCCTGCCTCTCCCCCAGTGTTAAGTTGGAGTTAATAAGATGTTTTTAAGGCTGTATAGCTTTAATATCGGCTGTGGTTTGGGCAATAAATGATTCAATATTTGAGTACTGAGAGAAGAGTGGAGTCATCAGAGACCTTGGTTTTAGATTGGTAAATGGTGCTTCAAATCCTCCAGCCACTCCTCCGTTCTCCAATAATAGCTCATGAAGAACATGTCTGGTCTCTTCATCCCGTCGTAACTGGGCTCTAGAGTCCGTGTCCATCTGTAGCTGCCATTTTCTCAAGGCTAATTTTTGGGCAAAGATATTAATATATATAATCCAATTGAAAATGTCAAATTTAGGTAAAGGTGTGAAAGAGAGTCCTTTAGAGAGTAAAGCTATTTCATCTTCTTCCAATCTCCGTGATGAAAGATTAAATATTTTAAGTCTATCATTGTCTTCTCCTATAGTCACATCAGTTATATGGTTCTCTCTAGAGTCATCCTCCATTATGTGGGACCTGGCATTGTATCTCTTATCTAATCATGTGTGCATACGCAGATCACTCTTGAGACTCAGCACTATGTTTAAGTTCTTGCGAGTACACATTTGATTACTTTAACATCCAGAACTACATCTAAGTTTGCGCGCCTGCGCGGAATGACGGAGAGTCAACGTTGAATCATGTGGAGGGTCACATGATCGGAATGCCGCCGCTGAAAGATGACAGCCGAATATGACATCACTGCCACACACGTAACCAGTAATTCCATTGGAGGTCTGAACAACAGGTAGGGATAATACATACAAACTGCCCCACACAAACTGTCTGGCAGGTTCTGTGGGGACAAGTCTTGGCCAAGAGAAATCTCAATGGCGCTCTAGGCCGGATAGTGAAAAAAAGGAAAATGAACAACTCTGATCAGAGAAAACATCACTGTGAATCAGGAGACTGGGAAAATAAGGAGAAGAGCAGGGGCAGAATGATCTCCCTCCCACCCAGTAGTCGCTCGACCCAGTGAAGCAAAGACAGGCTCTCTATGAACAACTGATTAGTGATGTAATCCGGATCAGAGTTTATAGAAGCGAAGCCTAAAAAAGTAATTTTTTTTAAGTGTACTTGTCATTTAAATGAAAAAAATTTTTTTTTGACAGAGATACACGTCAAACGTTTTGATCAGTCAGGGTCTCAGTGCTGACAACCGTATAAATCAGGGGAATGAGTGGGAAGAATCTTTTGGTAGTGCGCTTCACTCCCTGGTTCGTAATAATCTCTGTCCTGTAGCCCCACTGTAAGTCTATGGGGCCACTAAGAAAAACTGAAGCGAGATTGCTGCCATCCAGCGAGGGAAATGCACGAGAATGCACTTCTCCATACTCATTCTCCTGATCAGTCCTGATCAGTGGGGGTCTCAGCGCTGAGTCCATGAGCCATCAAAACTTTTGACATGTCTCTTTGACATTTCAAAAGTTTTTTTTTTTTTCTTTCTTTCTTTTTTTTTTTTAAATAACAGGGACACTTTAAATAGAATGTGATAAAAATATATATATTTAGCTTAGTATCTCACACAGGTTACTATTCAGAAAATGTTAATTAATACATTGTCACATAAAAGATGGAATATTAGAAATGAATTCACGGTGAGCGTGTAACACGCCAGACTAATTCACAATGCAGCAGCTTGACGAGTCCGGTATAAGTAGCTCAAAAACACAAAGCAAACAAGAGCAAGACTGAAACTGCAGACGACGGCGCTGATACGTGTGTAATTCATGTCAAGTGCTACATTTTTGTGGTTGCTCAAACAATGGCACGGCCCTATGACAGCAATTTTTGGAATGCTTAAAATTTCTTTTTCTTACAAAGTATGTAGGCAGCCGAGCAATGGGAGTCAATGGAATGGAAAGAGTGGAGCGTTCTTTACAGGCACATATTAGTCCATTGAGTTTCGTATGGTAACAGCATGTGTTAACACTACTCGTGCAACCTAAACAAGTCATAATCTGTTTTCTTAAGCCGTTATTCAATAGGAAACTTATTAAGGTGTATTATGAGTATGTAGGTTTTGTTCATCGTGCAGCTAAGGATTTCCTTTTATAAGTGAATCATTGTTTGTTAAAGCCTTGTTAAATTATCCTAGTGTTGTATATTTTGCTTTCGAATATAGGGAATCTGCAATACCTGTAGTCGGTGACATGTTAAAAGGCATAAGGGGCCATGTATTTGTACCTGGACCTGATATCCTTTGCCAAGGGCATAGAAACTGTATGGAGGCACATGGAATCCCTAATACATACCAAAAGGCCCGGAGTGCCACCATATGGTGCTCACCCCTCCCTTTGTTTATTCTCTGTGGAGTGGCATTAAAGTTATATCTGCCTCAAATGTAATGACTGAATATATACTTTAGTTAGTTATACAGGGACCAATTGGAGTGATGACAAGCGATGTACAGTGCTGCAGAATATGCTGGTGCTATATACATAAAGAAAAAAAATATGATAATTTTTAATATTATTAATATTATTATCATCAATATGATTATTATTATTATGATATGAATGTTGCTTGAGATGAAGCAATCAGTCATTGAAGAAGTTGGGGATGTGCAATACTGCGTCATCTGCATATCACTTCGTTCTAGTGTTAAATGGGCACTGTCAGAATCAAAAACTCTTTATATGTTGTACATCTTGGCAAAAAATTTATCTTTCTAATATCTAAAAAAAATCTACTTTTTTTTTTTTTTTTTTTAGAAATCATGGCTTAAAAAAAAAAGAAAGAAAGACCACTAGGGGTCTCTATACCATCCAGAACATATCCTGTCCACATCATCTTTGTCCAAGCCGAAGCAAAGGCTGGAACAAAGTCTTGTAAGTGAGTGTGGGACTAGCACTCCTCTGTGCTCACTCCTGTCCTAACAGACTGCAACATGAAAACAGAGAGGAAGGGGTTACAGAGCAGCCTGAAGTGATTGGATGAAGAGACTTAGCACATCACAGCAGACTCGGGGAGGAAGTGAATGCATGGTGAGTGAGGGTGGGCTCCGTGCTTGCCTGGGACATGCCCCTTCCTAAGCAGTGGATGTCAGAATCAATGAGCAGCAGAACCAAGGGATTTGTGAACCAAATTCAAAAGCTAGATACATAAAAAAAGATATGTAAAGAATCTGCATGTGCTAAAGAGTAACATATAGAAGCATTATTTTTTTCTGTGACATGATATATACGCTTTAATCTTAGTTATTTACAGTGGTAATAAAACACACACACAAATCAAACAATAATGGCCACAGCAACAATATAATGCTGCTGTACAGTGCAATTAATATAGTGCTTGTAAAAATGACTATACTGGGGCACTATTATGATGTTTCCACAAGTCTCACACAATGATAGGGATACTTTTGTTTCTCTTGCTAATAACACAATTTTACTATTTCTCCTTCTGTGTGCAGAGATAACAACACTGGAGTGTCTCTCCGCTCCTTATCTCCTGTATGTGTTAATGGGGGCACCGGCTATTTAAATTGTTGCAAAAAGATCTTTCCGCTGAGGATAATTTATTTCTGTGGCTGCTTCGAAATTCACTTCTCCATTGATTCTTCAGAGTGCTGAAACTTTTCATTCTACTATATTCAGTCATGAAGAACCGAACTGTACAAAATCTATTTGCCTTTGTATGACAAGGGAGAGCAATTCCCCTTCATTTCAGACTGTCAGAACTGCTGCTACTAGCATGACTGCCCATGTGTTGATGCCCTAAGGTCTCATAGCTAAGAGCACTTTATGACTCCGTACAAACTCCATGGACTCCTATAGGGCACCACTGTACCTCCATACGTCCACGGTTTCATAGAGAGGTTTTAATGTTGTAATATAAATCTGAAAGAACGACATAAGCCCTGTTTGTATAGTTCCCCATGAATTATAGTGTACTCCAGGTGACTGTAACAGGTGTTCTCTTTATGCCTATGGTTGTTGTAATTGTCCCTATTTACTTGTCAGTCCCTGGTTTCTTCTTTTGTGCTTGGAAGCTACTAGATTATTTCTCTGTTTGTCCTGTGGCAAGTTTCATCTATTTTAGGTTCTGGTCAGGTTTATTTTTCTGTGTCCTTAAGCCTTGTTGTACCTGCTAGGGAAAGGTAGTCCTTGATTTCCATAAGGAACAGTGACAGCTCTGGTGTCTGGTGTTAGCTCATAGTTTAGGGTAAGATCTAGGGAAAGGTAGTCCAGGATTTCAATAAGGGATAGTGACATAACCCAGTGTCTGGTGTTAGCTCATAGTTTAGGGTAGGGTCTAGAGAAAGGTAGTCCAGGATTTCAATAAGGGATAGTGACATAACCCAGTGTCTGGTGTTAGCTCATAGTTTAGGGTAAGATCTAGGGAAAGGTAGTCCAGGATTTCTATAGGGGACAGTGAGATGACCCAGTGTCTGGTGTTAGCTCATAGTTTAGGCTAAGATCTAGGGAAAGGTAGTCCAGGATTTCAATAAGGGATAGTGACATAACCCAGTGTCTGGTGTTAGCTCATAGTTTAGGGTAAGATCTAGGGAAAGGTAGTCCAGGATTTCCATAAGAGACCGTGAGATGACCCAGTGTCTGGTGTAAAGGCCAGTCCTATTTATTTCTTCCTGCCTTCATTACCCTTCATTTGCATCATAATCTGTCCCATCACTTCCACTTCCAGTCATCTATTGGTAAGTTCCTATTCTTATTCTTGTTACCTCCAGTATTGATATGTGGTTGTAAGTTTTCCTGCGATTGCCTGTTTGTGCTATTATTCAGCTCTGTTTTAAGTCCTAGGGGGAACTGACTATTGGTAGCCACAGTTAGAACCCAAGAAAGGTTAACAATACTGATCAAGTTCACTTCTGTCATCCCAATTCTGTCATGACCAATCAGACTCAAGCCACATAGCCATATTGAGAGTATGTAATCTTTTTGGGCTTACATAGACTCCTATAGAACCTCATAGTTGTTCAATCATAAGAAGACTTATGAATTTTTTTACAAATAAATATATATATATGCTCCAATGGAAACCATTTTATAGCAATATTTCCTACTCAATGAAGCAATGATTCTCGGAGATGAAAACCCTGAATCATGACGCCACATGGGGCAAATTTTTGGGGCTTGTTTTCATTATATTTTTCTTTAATTTGGAAGGTATTTCTGCCAATGTGACAACTTGTAACTTGCTCAGAAATGTCTACACATGACACACTGAACATTTGTACATATTATAAACTTGTCTAATTGGTTTGTGTATCTAAATAAAAATGCCCTTGCTGAAATTCCTGCCAATAAACAAATGAGAACTGGGCAGGTGCGCCAGGTGTTACTTATTAAAATGACTATAATTAACAAATGATGAATATTCGGAAAGTCTTGACAGCTTAGCTCAGGTCTGTTCCTAGAGACTTTACAGTGAGTACATTCTGGATTATAATTGCTGTTCATTTGGATCATAAATGAGAAGTAAACACAAGTAATATATGAACTGACAATGTGCAAAACAGTGTTGCCTATGCTTGCCTCAGAAGTGTACTATGGCATTTTCACTGTAGTCAGTAAAGTTTTGACACATTAAATACTTGCATACAAGTGAAGAAAGTTGCTAAACATCTTCTTATTTCTTTTCATGAAAACAAATAAATTATCCTGAATAAAGCGTGACGAGCAAACTTTTCTACCTATTGTCACATACTTACCTGGCCTAGCTACAATGCAGCCTCTGGTCCTCACTCAGCATCATCTATCACTGTCCTATCACGGCCGTACATGCTTTAGAGCCGTACATCACTGTGTGACATATCCAGCTTATCAGGAGATAGGAGCGCCAATCCAATCAGCTGCGGTGCAGGCACACACACCCGCCAGCGGTGGGAGATTTTAACAGGTAGCTCATTAGCTGAGTTAGCCGTAAGTGTAAATTTTCTAATTTACCAGCATTCCTGTGCTATTCTGGTTTGTACTGTGTTGCCCTCTTGTTTTTTTTTTTACTTTCTGCCTTGTCCCTGGTTAAAACCTTGTCTGCTGATTATGTACCTTTCTGCCTGTGTGTTGCTGACCTGGTCTGTCTGACTTTCCTTGATGTCCTGTGGACTTAGACCAGTGCAGGGACTGTCGCCCAGTTAGGGCTGCTGTTTAGGGTGGATCATACAAGTAGGGAGAGGCAGTGGTTTGGGGGAGCTCAAATCTGACTGGACAATATTAATAGCGTATGCGTACCTGTAGCAGTGGTAGATCGTCCTTTTGCTCCAATTTGTTTCAAATAGAATGGACGATGGTATTATGCAGAATTCACCTTTGAACTCAGTCACATAGTTGTGGACTTAACTACAGAAAATCTCCAGGTTCTGAGCATCCAAAGTAGCCTGCATTGGTGAAAAAGAGAATGGATACAAAGTATAAGCAAACCAGCAGGGATTGGCTACATGCATAAGCAAAGTCTGGTAAACACGGCATGGGTCAAATCCATAAACCCAGAAGTCACAATAAATCAGGTGTAGACAAAGAATAATTTACATAGTTCAATGGTCAGTAGTAGTGAACAAACAAGAATAATAGAGATTAACAAGTTCAAGGTAGCAACCCTACAACCAGTCAAGGTATGTAGGTAAGAATGTGTTTTCTAAGGCTACTGCCCATGATATCCTTTTTGAGTGTCCACAACCTATGTAACCCAGTGGCACACAGAATAAGAGCTCATGGGAGACATGGGTTTTGGAAGAGCCAACCATAATCCTGGACCTTAGAATAACATTCAATCAGATATTCACTTCATAGAGATTGTACATGTACATGGAAACCAATATGTCCACCAAGGACAAAGATCTAAACTGCTTTTCTCTTAGACCCCAACTGATCAAACCTCTATGACCACCCTCTTGCTAACTAGTGTTGGGCACTAATATTCGCATTTCAAATTTTTATTGCGAATATCGCAAATATATTCACTATATATTCAAAATTGCGAATATTCTCTTTTTACCGCATATGCGCACATTCGCCTATGTGAATATTCGCATGTGCGCATATTCGTATATGTGAATATTCTCATATTCCTTCTTTTCACTTGTGGGCCAATTAGAATGATGCAAATACACTTGTCAGAGGTTATCAACAACATCCCTAGCAACCAATAGGAAAGTTGCCCACCCCCTCACTGTTTTCTTCCTCGAATACACGAATATGCGCATATGCGAATTTTCGAATATCTGAATATTCACATATGCGAATATAATGAATACGCGAAATTCGCGAATATAAGATGAATATTCGTCTATATATTCGCAAAATATTGCGAATTTGAATATGGTCCATGCCGCTCATCACTATTGCTAACCTGTGCTTGACATTGTAAAAGGCCTATTGGCAAAGACATGTATTTGTATTATCATTATACTGTAAGGGATTTGTGTCCCTCTTCTGCTTTAACAGTGTAGGGCACCATAACAACAGGGGTTTCCAGGCCGACAGCTGTTTTTAGCTGATATTTCTGTGTCCTTTGGAGCAGATCTTAGATACCGCTATGTATTTATTTCTTGGTGCCCGCAGCAGAACACCTGGATAACCTTACCATTGGGCCTTTTACCAAGTTCCTGCTTGTACAACACAAATGCACAGTGTCTTTTTTTTTTTATAGTTATTTTTCGATTGGCGTGTCTGTCAGTTACAATGGTTAATATACTCTTTTACTGATTGATTCATGTCATTATATTTTAGATTTTAACTGTTTACTGTTTTCAATTTGTAAACGTACATATTCTATTGAATGCCACTATACAAATCACTTGATAGATCACATACGGAATATATAGGGTACAATTTCAGGCACCTGCATATCGATTTCGTTCAGTTACGGTATGGTGATAATCTGTTTATTTGTTTGTTTGTTTTAATAGGGGATATCTTTACATAACCCTGCAATGTTGGAGAAGCCCAGGCCCAGAATTTTCCCTGTAGGTATACAATCTCTCTAAGGCTAGGTTCAGACTACAGAATTTCCGCCGGAATTTTCGCTTTGAAATCTCCGGCAGAAATTCCGCTTACTATAATGCATAGTGTAGTGAATGGTTTTCCGTTCACAAATTCACACTTCCGAATTTGTGAAGCGGAAAATCCGGATGAAAAATCCGCTAGAAAATTTCCGCCTGAAGAAAGGGGTTGCTCTTTCTTCAGGCGGAAATCCTAGCGGAACACATAGCAGTCTATAGGAGACTGCAGTGTCCGCGCGGTCCTAGCGCCGACTAATTCAGTCGGCGCAGGCGGAACTCGGAATCTCCGGGCGGAAATTTTCTGCCCGGAGATTCCGTAGTCTGAACCTAGCCTTAGGGTCTATTTACACAGCAGAATTTCCGCTTGCGGAATTCCGCCTCAAATTAAAGCCCATAGACTTTAATGGGATTCCGCACTCCCATTCACACTTCAGAATTTCCGCTTGCGGAAATTCAGAAGTGCGAATGGGAGTGCGGAATCCCATAGAAGCCTATGGACTTTAATTTGAAATGGAATTCTGCAAGCGGAAATTCTGCAGTAGGAATAGATCCTAAGGATAGGTTCACAATGTGGAATTTCTGGGCAGAAATTCTGCCAGAGATCGAGCTGTCGATACTAGGACCGCGCGGACTACATTGCCGTCCCCATAGACGGCAATGCATTTCTGAGCAGATCTCCCAAAAGATCCACCCAGAAATGCATTGCAGTCTATGGGGGGGGGGGGGGGGGGCAGCAATGCAGTCTGCTCGGTCCTAGCACCGCCGGCTCGATCTCCAGCAGAAATTCTGCCCAGAAATTCCACAGTGTGAACCCAGCCTAACACTATGGTAGACAAATTTTCAAGCTAAAACACAAACTAAAGTTTAAAGCAGGGAGAAATAAACAAAGCATAAGGCTATATAACATAGAATTGAAGATATAACATTACACAGGGCTATATAGATAAACCGAAGGCAACACTAGTAGAAAACAAAACAAAATTTTAGTATGTATGCTTGAAATTTTCTTAAAGCATAACATATATTTATTATACCCAATTATATTAGATAACACATACAGTAAATATAACCGTAAATAATGTGTATCTACACCAGCTGTTCATATGTTATTTGAGTATCATGAGAAACGGTGCAATTTTGTCCTCCCGGTGCAGACATGCCTGGAATTAAATAACCGAGCGTACTATTTGGAGTGCTGTCTCTTCGTGTTGGATATACATTTCTCACACAACTTCATTCACAGAAAAATACAGTTTTTTTTAAATATTTCTTTGGATGCAGCGACATGAAAACAATTTATTTTTATAACAGTGTTTTTATCGTGCAAAAGGAATAAAAAAATCATGAAAAAAAACCTATATAAATTGGATATCTCCGTAATCATATCGACCCAAATAATAAAGTTGTCATGTTATTGGTCAACACTGTAAAAGTGTAAAAAAAAAAAAAAAAAAAAACAACTGGGAAATCGCTGTTTTACACTGACTCTTCAAAAAATAAAAATAAAGAAATAAAGAAAGAAATAAAGTCATTATAATAATTATAACAATCGACGTTATATAATTCTACCAGACACATCATGAGAACATCATGGCCCTTGCTGATACTGTATTGTGTGCACCTCCGCTCACTACAATTTGGAACCTTGAGGGTGCGTTCACACGCTCTTTGTTTTTGCGTGTTTTCCGCAGCGTATTTGAAAGGGGCGGGCTCTTCTCGGCTGTCCATAGCAGATTGTCCGCGGCGGAATTTACGCTGCGGAAAATCTGCCGCAAGCCCCATTGAAGTCAGTAGGGACTACGGCGGATTTTCCGCAGCGTAAATTCCGCCGCGGAAAATCTGCTATGGACAGCCGAGAAGAGCCCGCCCCTTTCAAATACGCTGCGGAAAACCCGCAAAAACAAAGAGCGTGTGAACGCACCCTGAAGCGAAAGGATTTCTGCAAAAGATAGTAGATAGGAGTCCCTGCTCCTGTACACACTTTCCATGGTGTGCTAAGCTGAAAGGAGAGCATGCCACAGAAAAAGAACAGCACTAGTGTTGAGCGCGATTATTCGAAATGCAAATTTTTACCGTAAATATCGGCACTTGCTATTTCGAGAATATTTAGAATATAGCGCTATACATTCATAATGACAAATATTCCTTCTTTACAGTACACATCACAACAATGATGTGTACTGTGTAAAAAAAAAAAGCGATCATCCCTCCCTGCTTCCAGCTTGTGGTCCAAAGAAGGCTCCATTATTATTTACTGTGTGAGTCGGTGTGGAGCGCGAATATTTTGCATATTCGCGAATATCGGCACTTCCAGAGGACACTGATCCCACCCTTCTTTTAGCTTTAGATAGGGTAGATTAGTTTAGCAGAGAGGTTCTAGTGTAGGTTATAGTGTTAGTTAGTTTAAAATATAATCACGAATGCGCATTATACAAATTTCATTACGATTTTCATATGGAAAAAAAAGTGACAGAACATAGTGAATATGCAAATTTTGGAAACATAGGACGAATATTCATCCATATATTCGCAAAATATCGCAAATTTGAATATGGCCCCTGCCGCTCATCACTAAACAGCACCCCCCTGGTTTGTTGTTGGCTACGTCTATGTTAACTCCTTCATGCCCCAGTTAGTTTTTAATTTTTGCAGTTTAATTTTTCCTTCCTTTTAAGAAACATAAATCTTAAAATTTTCCAACTTCATGGCCACGTAGCACCACTTGTACTTTGTAATTACATCTCTCATTTTACTACAAGCAAAACCCCTCAAAAAATGTGACATTGAGAAAGCTAAAAAGTAGCTTGGTGATAAAAGACAATTGTCCACTAACAGCAAGGATCACTTATCTAAAGCATAATGGATAAATGTATGATCACAAGGGTTTCAACTGCTAGGATTCCCACCGATCAAGAGAACAGTGGTCCCGGTAGTACATTGCAAATGGAGAGGTAGTGACCTGTGTGACTACCACTTCATTCCCTGTGCATGAGACTGACAATGCAGGCGCAATTAGGGCCCATTGACACTACATATTTTCCAATCAGAATTCCACTCCGCAATACATTTGAAAAATGTGGTGCAGCAGCCTCCCATTGTTCTCAATGGAATTCTGTGCCACCATTCACCCAACAGAATTTCCAGGGCAGACATTCATCCCCAAAAATTCCAATTTTCATTATTTTAAAATAGAATAAGCTCTGAAATGCATTGCCATCGATTGAGAAGGTACAGTACTAATCCTGGCTTTCTTTACCGGCACACGCTCCAGATGGACTCTACGCCCAGAAAATTCCTAGATGGAGATTTCCTAATGGGAATGAGTTCTAAGGCTTCATTCACAAAAGGCACTTGAAGACCACAGTTTTTCTTGCTTGTGAGGGGTTCCAGCGGTTGAACCCACAGTGATTTTTCTTGTGGAGAAGCAATAAATTCAGTCGGCCACCCCTTTTTTTTTTTTTTAATGGTATTCTGCTTTCCACAATATTTCTATTTATTATTAGGGTCACAATGATAGTTAAAAATTAAAAATATCACATACTTACCTACCTACCTCACTTCCCCTCTTAAGTTTTTTGATCCCCACTGAACACTCTGACTGCTAGTTTTGATACTTTCCAATGTCCTATCTTAGTGAGTGAATGGATGAGTGAGCTGCTACTGCCTAGATGAGTCTGTCTTGGAAGTAGCAGCCGGAGTGGTCAACGGGAGACTGGAAGACTTTACAGGGGGATCCCACATGGAATGAGGTAGGTAAGTATGTGCTATTTTCAATTATCATTGCAGCCCCAGAAAGATTGAAAAAAAAATCTGAAAAGTGGAATACTTCTTAAAGAGGTCAACTGGTGCCATAAAGTTAAACAAATGTTTAAATAACTTCTATTTAAACATGTCAATCCTTCCAGTACTTATCAGCTGCTGTATACTACAGAGGAAGTTGTACATTTCTTTCCAGTCTGACCACAGTGCTCTCTGCTGACACCTCTGTCCATGTCAGGAACTATCCAGGGCAGGAGCAAATCCCCATAGCAAACCTATCATGCTCTAGACAGTTCCTGACATGGACAGAGGTGTCAGCAGAGAGCACTGCGGTCAGACAGAAAATAACTATACAACTTCCTGTGGAGCATACAGCAGCTGATAAGTACTGGAAGGATTAAGATTTTCACATAGAAGTAATTTACAAATCTGCTTAATTTTCAGGCACCAGTTGATTTAAAAATAAAATAAAATTGTTTTTCACCGGCGTACCCATTTAATGGCCCAATATAGACCGATTACTAAGGGGTTAAAAGAATCTGGATGCTGACCCGGTTCCAACAAATTCAGACCTGAACAAATATTAATATTGCCTCTTCTCCATGTTTTGGTTTGGTTGTCCAGTTGAAACGTTAATTTATAACATTAAGACACTGTTTCCTATCATGGTTAATCGCTTTGAACGTAAAGTATGGGAAAAAAAACAATAAAAAACAACCTCAAATGAAAGTTACTTTAATTTAGTTCCATGTAAAATTGTTGATCCTACTTGGTGTCCACCACAGAGCTTTGTAATGTTCTGCCAAGTGCCAGAAGACTCTCACGTGTGTCCCGGTTATGTGGCATCACCTCTGACCACGGAAAAAAAATAATTTGGATTCCTCTAGAAGGATTCCATGGAGCCAACCACATGCTGTACAAGCAAATGAAAATGCGAACACGCTAGCAGCGACAAGACGATGAAATATTCCGCCATGCTTCTCCTCTAAAATATTTAAGCGGCGCAGACGGATTATTTATGTGATATATAATCTGCCGCTTCCCATGATGAGATCCCGAGACGGGGAAGAAAACAACGCAAACAGCAAAAAATTACTCTGCAAACGGGTTTGCATAGTTTTGTTCTGGTTCTTTGCATATATTTGCATATCATTAGGTGTTAAATATAATCAGTAATGCGAAGGTATAGACTGAGGCTCATGAATTTTTATGTTAAGATTTAAGCAATTCATTGGAAATAAGTTAGTTAGAGCCAAATATTTCTGGAAATATATAAATATATATATATATATATATATATATATATATATATATATATATATATATATATATAGACATATATATATATATATATATATATATATATATATATATATATATATATAAATAAATAAATAAATAAATAAATAAATAAATAAATAAAATATATATATATAAACACACATATATATATATATATATATATATATTATATTTTTTTGCATTTTTCCTTCTATAACTCAGTGTTTTCCAAACAGTGTGCCTCCAGCTGTTGTGAAACTACAACTCCTAGCATGCCCGGACAGCCTACGGCTGGAGACACACTTTTTGGAAAACACTGCTACAACCAGTCCTTTTGGTACAGTTTCTAGGGGGATTGGGGGATGTCTGTTTTTATTTTTGGCAAAGGGGTTTGTATGTATTCTGGGGTCTGTATTTAATTTGGGTAATGTACTTATTTTAATCTAGAATGAGTTTGGAGTCCAACTTTACTTTGGAATCTGCAGTACTTGTGATTGCAAATGAATTTCGTTAGTGGAGTTTCATGGCATGACCAATGGAAATATCTGGACATATGTTTTATGTCTGCATGACACCTCATAGGAATCTGCCAGATTTACATAATGCTTAAAGCTCAAGTATTAAGGAGGTGTTGCTGGGATGCTGCATGCATGCCTCCTCCCTCCCCCACTCCTCTGTGCCCAATGTACAGAGTTTGGCTTCATGAGCCCTTTATGTCATTCAGTCAAGGCGGAAAGGGGTGAGGACGGGAGGCACTATGCATGTTATGCCTCAGCATAGCCTCCTTGACACTTGAGCATCATTTAGAGCTGACAGATTCCCTTCATTGAATCTTCCTAATAAAAATGTTTTAAGAGCTCAATTGTGTTCGGTCAGTGCCTATAAAAAAAAAAAAAATAGAACAAACGTGTCACATAGAAAGTTTACTAGGATGCAGTCTTTAATTCCACTTTTAAAAGGGATGGGCCCTCCACAAACCATTGCCTTCGACATTGGGCCATATGGCTCATGCAAGGGTTCCGGTAAGGTAAAGTAGGTAAGTATGGTGTCTGTGAGCCTTTAGGTGTGTGCACATAAATGATATGTGTGCATGTTTATTACCTGTGCAAACCTGTCCCTGACTGTCCCTATGAGTTACAGACTTTACGCCTGTCCCGGACCATCTGCATAACAGAATTTGTGGACTCTCAACTCTTTTTAGTCATTCGATTCTTGAAACGATGCTGCAGCCTGAAAAGGTGGTAAATTCCCAGACTTCACTAACATTGTTGACATTGCGTTACTTTGTTTCTGTGGCACGCTATACTATTCGCATAGCAGTCAATCTCATTCCACTGCAATTCGGCAGCTCTCAAGAGGCGTCATTCCACTATACTTCTATAGTACTGTGTGCTTACCACCTACCAATTAGATCTATTAAAGTAACACAAGGAAAGAGGAGACCCACACTACACTCACCACTCTTTCCCTGTAGTCGGAACATCTGCCTAGACTGGAGCAAATGAGAAAGCCCAAAGCTTCCGGCACTCAACTGTGGCTTCAAACTAGTTTATTACGGGTGTGATAAAACGTCATTGGGCTGCGAAGAAAGCACAAAGCGTGCGGCACTCACCTGGTTTATTGAGGGCATGACAATACAGCCTTGAACTTGCGAAACAGGCATCTTGTTTCTTTCTGTATCCCGCAACCAAGATTTTTCAATAAACCAGTTTGAATCCACAGTTGAGTGCCGCGAGCTTTGTTCTTTCTTACTGCACCAGATAAATTAAAGTAAGGACAAGATTAGCAGGTTTTTCAACCACACATCAGATGAGGCAAAGGGGTAGCAGAGACACTGGTAGGTGAGCACCAATGCGCTCAGACTTGTGCCAGTTTATGAGGTTTTTAAGGGGCAATACTAAAATGGTAAAAGGTAGGTATGTCAGGGACGAGGCTTACTGTATGCATTGTAGCTCAACCCACATTTGCTGCATCAGGTGCACCTCATACAGTATGTACTGCAGGCCAAGCATGAGAGCTGCTGGCCCAAAATGTTTCATAATATGCAGAGTCCGGTGCACTGTGTTAACATGATATAGCATTGCCACAATGGTGCACACTATATCTGTACTTAAAGGGGTATTCCCGTGGAAAACTTTTTTTTTTATAAACTGGTGCCAGAAACTTAAACAGATTTTTAAATTGCTTCTATTTAAAAATCTTAATCCTTTAGGTACTTATTAGCAGTTGTATGCTACAGAGGAAATTCTATTCTTTTTGAATAAATTTTTTGTCTTGTCCACAGTGCTCTTTGCTGACACCTCTGTCCGTGTCAGGAACTGTCCAGAGCAGCATAGGTTTGCTATGGGGATTTTCTCCTGCTCTGGACAGTTCCTCATACGGGCATCAGGTGTCAGCAGAGAGCACTGTGGACAAGACAAAAAAGAAATTAAAAAAGAAAATAATTTCCTTTGTATCTTACAGCTGCTAATAAGTACTGGAATAGTAAAGATTTTTTAATAGAAGTAATTTACAAATCTGTTTAACTTTCTGGCACCAGTTGATTTATAAAAAAAATAGTTTTCCACCGGAGTACCCCTTTAACGCAGACCATGTAATAGACCATGGATCTTGACCTTAAAGGGGTACTCCGGTGCTTACACATCTTATCCCCTATCCAAAGGATAGGGGATAAGATGCCTGATCGCGGGAGTCCCGCAGTTGAGGATGCCCATGATCATGCACGCGACAGCCCGTTTGTAATCAGTCAACCGCAGAGCCGGCGGCGTGTGACATCACGCCTCCGCCCCCGTGTGACGTCACGCTCCGCCCCTCAATGCAAGCCTATGGGAGGGGGCGTGATAGCTGTCACGCCCCCTCCCGTAGGCTTGCATTGAGGGGCGGAGCGTGACGTCACACGGGGGCAAAGGCGTGATGTCACACACCGCCGGCCCTGCGGTCGACCGTAATAAGACCCGGAGCGAACACGCACTAGGCACTGATTACAAATGGGGTACCACGTGCATGATCCCGGGCGTCCCCAGCTGCGGGACTCCCGCGATCAGGCATCTTATCCTCTATCCTTTGGATAGGGGATAAGATGTGTAAGAACCAGAGTACCCCTTTAACCCCATTTCACTTTTTTGCCTCCAGGCACAGCAGAAAGGCAGGAAAAACTTTAATAAAAAGTCTGTATTACTATATGTCAGACATCAGTGGGCTGGAGGCAATTCTGATTTTGCCATGGGATCTTCCTTCCTATATGTTCCAGAACCTCATGTAACTTTGCTTTTTTGAGTCTATGACTTGACTCTCTCCTGTGACTCTATCCAAAGTCATGGCCTCCATCATGAAAACCAAGATCTACAGCAGGATTCATTCCCAAATTTGCACTTTGACTCAACAGTCCTGTCTAAACATTATTTATCACCGTGCTGAAATACATCTTAGATTGTTCTTATTTTACCGGGCAATTGATATACTGTGAATTATAGTCATTAACTTTCCCGCATGATGTTTAACAGGTTAACCGGTTGACGCCCGCACTGAACTCATCAGGCAGTTCCCATATCTACGTTTTCGTGACTGGGTTACAAAAATACCAGAGAGCGAAGCTATGTGAAACTAAATGAACGCTGTCAAGAGACACAACACACCATCTAAATGTCATTAAGCGCTAGTTGTTATGGGCGTAACTCTCTCAGCTGTTACCGTATGTGCCCAGAATATGTCTTTGTGTATCTTATGTAATGTTATATGGTTAAGTTGTACACAGGAATTCTGGGTAATGATAAACAGTTATACATGTCAGATGTATCCTTCACCACATCCTGAATTATATAATTTAACCGTTCACTAAATCAACCTCCCATATTGGACGGATTAAGAGCAAATTACTAAACCGCTTTTGTTTTATGAACTTCATAAATTTATAAACAATACACAGTTTATGTGATTCTTATAGTAAGCAAAGAAGGAAAAAAGAAAGAATGAAGAAGAAAAAAAAGATACATTGAGGATTAAAGGGGTACTCCGCCCGCAGACATCTTATCCCCTATCCAAAAGAAACGGGATAAGATGTCTGATTGAGGTGGTCCCTAGTGGCTGGACCCCCTCTTCACCCTTGCGTATGGGTGCAGCGCCGAAGGCTCGTGAGGCCACGGGCACGCCCCACTCGTGACATCACGGCCACGCCCCCTCAATGCAAGTCTATGGGAGGGGGCGTGACGCCCCTCCCATAGACTTGCATTGATGGGGCGTGACCATGACATCATGAGCCTCCGCCCCGCATCGTCAGTCATCCGACCCCCGCAATCAGACATCTTATCCCCTATCCTTTGGATAGAGGATAAGATGTCTTGGGGGGGGATACTCCTTTAAGTTTGAAGAACAATAGTTTTGTAAGGTTTAACAGAACATGGCTATTGTGGAGTCCTACTTTATTTGCTGACCAGGGCCACCACTCACCATCTTTAAGACTTTAGTGGTCAAAACGCGTTGGAGTGTACACACTGTGTGTTGCCGCTTGTTTACATGTGTGTTGTATATATCACAGAATTTGAATTTTCTTGCTACTCACCATATACCTATGAAGCAGAGATACAAATGCACCTAATGTAAAAAAAAAAAACTGCCATACTGTGTGAAATAATGTTACACAAGTCCACACAATGCAGCAGTTTGCTGTCCAATTAATGCTATCACAGAGTGACTAAATGATACTGCCACATCTGCCATTATCATAATGAACATACATAACACTGCCTATTATTTCCCACACAAATCTCATATGTAATAGCCAAATAAAACTGTCATTCAGTGTCCAAATAATTATTCTAAACAGTGAGTTAATAGTGAGGGGTGGTCCAAAGCACTGATGGTTTACATTTAAAGTGCAACTCCAGTGTTGGCTTGAGTGGCAGGATATATGGTTAGATTTTATTGCCGCCACCCTAGCCATCCAAGTCGGAGCCTTGAGCAAGACTAAGTTGTCAATCTACATATTTTGCAGAAGTCCCCTAAATGGCATGTGACATCTGCTAAATATGCAGATTGATGACGTAGTCTCGCGCAAATATCGAGCTTGGACGGCAGCATGAACTTTAAAGGGGTACTCTGCTGCCCCAGCGTTTGAAGCATTTTGTTCCAAACGCTTGGAGCTGGCGGCGGGGTTCGTGACATCACGGCTACAACCCCTTGTGATGCCACGCCCCTTCAATGCAAGTATATGGCCACCATGCCCCCTTCTATAGACTTGCATTGAGGGGATGTGTCATGGCATCACATCCCCCCTCCCCCCGCTGCCCACACCCAGCGTTCTAAGCAACACCGGGTGCTGCACAGAAATCGCAGGGGTTCCAGCTGTGGGACCCTTGTGATCAAACACCTTATCACTTATCCTTTGTATAGGAGATAAGATGTCGGAGTACCCCTTTAATTTGTAATTGAGCTTTAAGCATCAGATATGTTAGAGTTTACCCTTGGTAATACCTAAACCTAATGCCCTCACAATACAGTGATCATAGAATTCTACTATAAAATGCCTAAATAACAAAGTATGTTACCATATAGTACCCACATAACACTGTCATGTATCTGCCACAAAATGCTGCCACTGAGTGCCCTAAAAAACTGCCATTTAGTGGGCAGATAATACTGCTGTAGAGTGTCTTAATAGTCAAAGAGTTAAAGAGGAATTCCCATCCCATAAAGTGATGGCATTTTGGTAAGATATATCATTCTATAACCAACGACAGCCTAACCTCTGGGACCCCCACCAATCCTGGGAAAGAAGGACTGCAGTGCCCATTTGTTTCCCTAACCTTTTCACTGGAATTCCATGCACATTGTCGCCCTCAGTCAGCCGGTTGTGCAGTTATAGTCACCCAGTCCTATTTACTTAAATAGAACTGTGAAGTAGGTCCCCTAGAGTGGTTGGTGGAGATCCTCTCTGCAGGGAAAGACTGTGCAGAAGCACTTCATACATTTTTAAGAAAGGTGGAGGTCACAGAGGTCATTTTTTCCAATGGCCATAAAGGGATGGCATATCATGTCATATCATATCACTAAGATATGCACCACAATTTGACCCCAAATACCCTAGGAAACAGGGACACTGGGCAAAGCCTAACCCCCCCCCCCACCCCCCACAAAAATAAAAATGATAACAGTACAATATTATACGATTAATAACCCAGATATAGATGGTTAGACATTATACTCCCAAACTTCAGAAGTCTAAGAACAAAGTAAACTGTCCTCCATATATAAAATAAACATATATGCAGTATAGGTCTTCCTAATGGAGAGAACCTTGACTAAAGAACTAGTGGTCATTCTGGGATCAATGCATATTTTACTATTGTGAAGATTACGAATGACATTATGATATATGGCAGTAATATGGCCTTCACAAATGTACAAGATCACAAAAGGTTCATTGGAGCAATGAAAAGTGTTCCTGAGATAGAGAAGGATAATTGGTGAACATGACCTTTCTGAACAATACTGTTTTCATCTTGCTTTTTCAGTCCTGTTCACTACATAGCTTCATACTGTATGAGAAGTCAAGCCAACGTAGCCAAAGTAGCCAACGCTGTGTGCGTGCTGCGGGGGGTCAGCCACGTACCCCCTTAAATGGGCACTGTCATGAAAACAAAAAATTGATATGTTGTAGTACTTAAGTACTACAACATATCTCTAATATAGTTCAATTAAAAAAAGGGTTTTTAAAACTGTTTAAAATCACTTTTAAATTCGGCCACTAGGGGTCGCCCTCCTAGTGGCCGAATGCATTCGGCAGTGACGTCACTACAGAATTTCGACTCATTTCAGCCTGGCAATGAGTCGAAATTCGTTCACTGTGCGCTGGCTTTCTGTCTTTCAATCAAACAGGCAGGAAGCCAGCGCAGTAAAGTCCAGGAGCAGCCGCCCTGGCCGCAGCAGGCACGCAGCCTGTACCTCAGCCCAGTTGGTGTCATGGCGGCCACACTCTCTCCGCAGACTCCGGTAACCTAATTGGATTCTCCGGCGCCTCCTTCATCCGGATTTCCTGTTTCTCCACAGCTCGCTGCGCAGCGCAGAGTTTGCGGTCCCGACAAAATGGCATTTATTAGTCAATAAATATAAAATAAAGGCAGGAGGGGGTTAGGGATAGAAGGGCAATAGGCAGGGACAGAAAAAAAAAGAGGGTTGGTGGGAGCTACCCTTTAACGATGCAGGATATAAATGTAAGTCCTTGTGCTGTGCTAATTAATGCACCAGGACATATATTTACGTCCTGTACATGACCGCGATCACCAGAGTGGTGCTAGTGTCATGCACAGCAGGTCCCGGCTGTTATCAGCAGTCAGGGACCCGCCAGTAATGGCAGACATTAACGATCGCGCTTATGTCATTAACCCCTCAGATGCGGTGATCAATACAGATCACGGTATCTGCGGCACTGTGGTCGGTAAAATGGACGATTGGGTCGCCCGCGGCGCTGCCGCGGGGATCCGGTCATCCATAGTGGCGGACGGAGGTCCCCACACCTGCCTCCACTCGTCTCCAGGGGTCTTCTGCTCTGGTCTGAGATCTAGCAGACCAGAGCAAAAGATAGCCGATAACACTGATCAGTGCTATTCCCTATGCATAGCACTGGACAGTATTAGAATTCAAATGATTGTTATAAATAGTCCCCTACGGGGACATAAAAAGTAAATAAAAAGTAAAAAAAAAAACGGTAAACGGCAGAAACGTAAAAAAAAAAAAAAAAAAAAAAGCCAGAATTGCTGCTTTTTTTCACATCATATTCCCCCCAAAAATATATACAAAATGTATTTAAAGTTTTATATATGCAAACAATGATCCCTCATACCACCATTTATATGGAAAAAAGTTATAGGTCGTCAAAATAGAGGGATTTTAAACGTACTAATTTGGTTAAAAAGTTTGAGATTTTTTTTAAAGCGGTACAATAATAGAAAAGTATATACATAATATAATCATGGGTATCATTTTAATCGTATTGACCCAGAGAATAATTTCCCCACACAAATGGTATATATTTTTTTGGGTTGTGCCATACATTTTATGGTAAAATGAGTGAGGTTATTACAAAGGACAACTAGTAGCACATAAAACAAGCCTTAATACTTGTCTGCCGATAAAAATATCAAAGAGTTGTGGACCAAATGGTCCTTAAAGGGGTACTCTGGTAAAAATTTTTTTTTTTTTTTTAAATCAACTGGTGCCTGAAAATTAAACAGATTTGTAAATTGCTTCTATTTAAAAATCTTAATCCTTCCAGTACTTATCAGCTGCTGTATGCTCCACAGGAATTTCTTTTCTTTTTATATGTATTTTCTGTCTGACCACAGTGCTCTCTGCTGACACCTCTGTCCATTTTAGGAACTGTCCATAGTAGGAGCAAATCCTCATTGCAAACCCATCCTGCTCTGGACAGTTCCTGAGACAGACAGAAGTGTCAGCAGAGAGCCCTGTGGTCAGAGAGAAAATGCATTTAAAAAGAAAATAACTTCCTCTAGAGCATTTTACCACAACATTTATGGGGAACCCAGGAAAAAAATATTTGTGGAGCAAAACTGGGGAAAAAAACGTAATTTTGTAACTTTTTGGGGCTTCCAATTCTAGGCAGTGCACTTTTCTGTAAAAATGACACCATATATTTATCCGTTAGGTCCATACGGTTACATTTATATAGGTTTTTCTTTATTTTACTACTTAAAAAAAAATCATAACTACATGCACCAAAATGTATATGTTTAAAATTGTCCTCTTCTGACCCCTATAACTTTTTTATTTTTCCGTATAGAGGGATGTATGAGGGCTAATTTTTTGCTCTGCTTTCTTTTGATCAGACTTTTTGATCACTTTTTATAATTTTTTTTATGATATACATAAAAATTACCACAAGAATCCAATGAAACAGGTTAGAGTGATAACAATGAACCATAACTGATTAAATGAAATATTCACACTTAAGGGGGGGGGGGGCACTGAGAGGCAGAGACTGGAACCGGTGGTAGCTCGCCTCGCGGCGGACTGGCAGCTCGATGCTCACCATAATGGATCCTCAAAAAAGGATTTAAAAAATTTTTAGTTAAATAAAAATTACATTTAAAAATCTCTTTAATCTCATCATTTGTGACGCCATATGGTCTCCCGACCCTGCTGTCACATCCAGATACTCTGCCTCAGTGATTCTAATAGCGATGCCCGTAATGTGCATGTCATACTGAATAACAGTATTATTTCACTAAGGGTGCATTCACACCACGTTTTGTACATACGGGGGGAGGGGCAAACCGGGCGCTCCCGTTCCCCGGCCGGATCAGCCCGTGACTCCAATTACTTTAATGATCCGACCGGAGTCAAACGGTGACTACGGTTGGCTCAGTTTTGACCCGTATGCGGTTTCCTGACCAGATCTAAAACCGTAGTATACGTAGTCACGAGCCGATCCGGCCGGTGTACGGGAGCGCCCGGTTTGCCCCTCCCCCCGCCAGATGTACAAAACGCGGTGTGAATGCACCCTAACACAGCACACACCCTATGTGTGTTACGACAAGGCAAAGTGTTCTACACCCCTATTGAGTCTCTCTGTAGCCCAGAAATAGACGTATTTAATACCTATTTGCGCAAATAAATTTGGACCGAACTGAGGAAGGATCCACCCATGAAGGACCTTAACATGCTACCATGGCATTCAGCATCTCTAGACTAGTCTTTAGTCGGCAATTGCAAAGGGAGCTGCCAGCAATGGATCTTAATGATTGTGGGCTTAAGTGCAGTCATTGAGGCAGAACATTCCTCAGACCCCCATTAACCCCTTAGCGCATATATCCATATGCGCGTCCCCATATATAATGCGCTCACGAGGCGAGCGCGCATCATACCCGGTGGGTCCTGGTTGCTATAAGCAACCAGGACCCACGCTAATGCCGGACATCGCCAATCGGGCTGATGTCCGGCATTACCTCTTTAGTGAAAGTGAAAGTAAAAGCATCCCGGCTCAGTCGGGCTGATTGGGACCATTGCGATAAAATCGTGATGTCATGATCAGCTAGGACGCAGCAGGAGGTCCCCTCACCTGTCTAGTGTGCGTCCGATCGTCGATTGATTGCTCCAAACCTGAAATCCAGGCTTCAGCAATCAACCGCCGATAACACTGATCCCTGCCATTGAATGCAATGGTAGTGATCAATGTATTGAATCAATGTACTGCATGTGATAGTCCCCTAAATAAAATAAGTTAATAAAGATCATTTAACCCTTTCCCTAATAAAAGCTTGAATCCCCTTTTCCCATAAAAACTGTGTAAATAAAAATAAACATATGTGGTATTACCGGGTGCGTAAATGTCCGAACTATAAAAATATATTGTCAATTAAATGCATGGTCAATGGCGTCCAAATAAGTCCAAAATTGTGTATTTTTGGTCACTTTTTATACCATAAAAAAATTTATAAAAAGTGATCAAAAAGTCCAATCAAAACAAAAATGGAACAGCTAAAAACTTCAGATCATGGCGCAAAAAATGAGCCCTCATACCGCCCCGTACGTGGAAAAATTTTATAGGGGTAAGAAGAGGACAATTTTAAACGTATATATTTTCCTGCATGTAGTTATGATTTTTTTCAGAAGTACGACAAAATCCAACCTATATAAGTGGGGTATCATTTTAATCTTATGGATCTACAGAATAAAGAGAAGGTGTCATTGTACCGAAAAATGTACTGCGTAGAAACGGAAGCCCCCAAAAGTTACAAAATTGCGCTTTTTCTTCGATTTTGTCGCACAGTGATTTTTTTTTTACGTTTCTCTGTAGATTTTTGGGTAAAATGACTGATGTCAATACAAAGTAGAATTGGTGGCGCAAAAAATAAGCCATCAAATGAATTTTTAGGTACAAAATTTAAAGGGTTATGATTTTCAAAAGGTAAGGAGGAAAAAACGAAAGTGCAAAAAACAGAAAAACACTCAGTCCTTAAGGGGTTAATAACCTCATTTGTAGCATGCCAAGGTGTGTACGTGTGGGAATGTCTGTGTATGGCGCTCATATTCAATACTGAATACATTTAGAAGTTTTCAATTTTTAGTTTTAATTATTTTATTATTTGAATACCATTAACATGTCTATCCTGTGATTTTCAAATTCTTGTATCATATTGACTCTACAATATGATATACCTTGTGATAAGCTTGTTTATGTAGTATGATAGATGGACAGACAGACAGACGGATAGACAGATAGATAGATAGATAGATAGATAGATATGAAAAAGATAGATATGAGTTAGATAGATATGAGATAAATAGATAGAAATGAGATAGATAGATAGATAGATAGATATGAGATAGATAGATAGATATGAGATAGATAGATAGATAGATAGATATGAGATATATAGATAGATATATAGATAGATAGATAGAAATGAGATAGATAGATAGATAGATAGATAGATAGATAGATATGAGATAGATAGATATGAGATAGATAGATAGATAGATATGAGATAGATAGATAGATATATAGATAGAAATGAGATATATAGATAGATAGATAGATAGATAGGAGATAAATAGATAGATAGATATGAGATAGATAGATATATAGATAGAAATGAGATATATAGATAGATAGATAGATAGATAGGAGATAAATAGATAGATAGATAGATAGATAGATAGATAGATAGATAGATAGATAGAGAGATATGAGATAGATAGACAGACAGGCAGACAGATAGATTCTTGGCTATCCAGTCTACAATATTAAACCTTTTGACCTTATGTAGATGATGATAAATTAAAGAAAAATGTTGTAAAAATGGAAGCTATGTGTTTCGCCATAATTTCCTGAAAGCTGTCTGGCTCCATCCAGCATCTGCTAGATTTCTGGTTGCATATTTCTACTTGATGAGGACATCATTCTGGCAAGACACCATGTTCTCTAAGCAAGTCTAAAGAAGCCTTCATTATTTGTCACTTTTGTGTCTGACTTTGCACATCCGTAATTATATTGTGCTTCCCATTGTGTCTTACATTATCTATACATCTATATAGATGAACCGCTACTTTATTATTCTCAATGATTTATCATTATAAATTAATCACTTTATCACCACGAGTGGTTCAATGTCTTAATTATTACTTAAAATATAATCAGCTAAGGGGAATTTTGTGGTTTCCACTCAATGTCATATTTTAAATAAAGCCGTTAATATCTACACTGATCAAAAAAATAAAGGGAAGACTTAAACAACACAATGTAACTCCAAGTCAATGACACTTCTGTGAAATCACACTGTCCACTCAGGAAGAACACTGATTGACAATCAATTTCACATGCTGTTGTGCAAATGGAACAGACAACAGGTGGAAATTATAGGCAATTAGCAAGACACCCCCAATAAAGGAGAGGTTCTGCAGGTGGAGACCACAGACCACTTCTCAGTTCCTATGCTTCCTGGCTGATGTTTTGGTCACTTTTGAATGCTGGCGGTGCTTTCACTCTAGTGGTAGCATGAGATGGAGTCTACAACCCACACAAGTGGCTCAGGGAGTGCAGCTCATCCAGGATGGTACATCAATGCGAGCTGTGGCAAGAAGGTTTGCTGTGTCTGTCAGCGTAGTGTCCAGAGCATGGAGGTGCTAACAGGAGACAGGCCAGTACATCAGGAGACGTGGAGGAGGCCGTAGGAGGGCAACAACCCAGCAGCAGGACCGCTACCTCCGTCTTTTTGCAAGGAGGAGGAGTAGCACTGCCTGAGCCCTGCAAAATGACCTCCAGCAGGCCACAAATGTGCATGTGTCAACCCAAACAGTCAGAAACAGACTCCATGAGGGTGGTATGAGGGCCCGACGTCCACAGGTGGGGGTTGGGCTTACAGCTTACTGGCGCCCTGTGCTCTTCACAGATGAAAGCAGGTTCACACTGAGCACATGTGACAGACGTGACAGAGTCTGGAGACGCCGTGGAGAATGTTCTGCTGCTTGCAACATCCTCCAGCATGACCAGTTTGGCGGTGGGTCAGTAATGGTGAGGTGTGGCTTTTTTTTTGGGGGGGGGGGCCGCAAAGCCCTCCATGTGCTTGCCATAGGTAGCCTGACTACCATAAGATACCGAGATGAGATCCTCAGACCCCTTGTGAGACCATATGCTGGTGCGGTTGGCCCTGGGTTCCTCCTAATGCAAGACAATGCTAGACCTCATGTGGCTGGAGTGTGTCAGCAGTTCCTGCAATAGGAAGGCATTGATACTATGGACTGGCTCGCCTGTTCCCCAGACCTGAATCCGATTGAGCACATCTCGGACATCATGTCTCGCTCCATCCACCAACGCCACCTTGCACCACAGACTGTCCAGGAGTTGGCGGATGCTTTAGTCCAGGTCAGGGAGGACATCCCTCAGGAGACCATCCGCCACCTCATCAGGAGCATGCCCAGGCATTGTAGGGAGGTCATACGGGCACGTGGAGGCTACACACACTACTGAGCCTCATTGTGACTTGTTTTAAGGACATTACATCAAAGTTGGATCAGCCTGTAGTGGGATTTTCCACTTTGAATTTGAGTGTGACTCCATTTCCAGACCTCCATGGGATGATAAATTTGAATTCCATTGATAATTTTTGTGTGATTTTGTTGTCCGTACATTCAACTATGTAAAGACGAAAGTATTTCATGCGATTAGTTCATTCATTCAGATCTAGGATGTGTTATCTTAGTGTTTCATTATTGCAGTTGGGCAAATCAATCATTTTTGGATGGGAATCATCAGACTTTAAGAGTTCCCAATCTTATTTCCCTATCTCAGTCACTTTGTCTAGTTTCATTGGCAGACAAATAACCTGTCGTGTCTTCTTGGATTGTGAGAGTAAGATAGTCTTGGTGAAGAACGTTTTTGGCTCCAGGACCAGTGATTAAAGAGATTAAAGAGATTATCCCCAGATTCAACCTCATCACCCTTCCATGGGACTTGGTAAACTTTGTCCGTCCTATGAAAACATTGGAGAGGGAGAGTTTGTGCCCCATTCACTTGGGGGACATGTAAAAGAGAGTCTTTTTCTAGTAATTGGAGGGATGTCAGTGCTCAGATTTTAGATAGATATGAGATAGATAAATTGATAATGGTTGGGTGAGCCAGCCAAAACGTCGCCACCATGTTTGTGTGAATAAAGACCCACATTTTGCACCTTATGGGAGTGCTGTTGCCCTTTTCGTTTTCTAGATAGATAGATAGATAGATAGATAGATATGACATAGATATATAGATACACTGTAGAAGGAGAAGCAGCAACACTCTAAATGGTGTAAACGGCATTCGGGGCCTGTAGGTACACGGTCCCAGTTTGAGGACCAGATGGGATACAGAGTGAAAGAGGACAATAGCACTCACAGGATGAGGTGAAGGAGTAGCTTTATTCCATCACAACACGGCTGGTGACATTTCGACTACGCAATTGCAATTGTGTGGCCGAATCGTCGCAAGCCGTGTTGTGATGGAATAAAGCTACTCCTTCATCTCAACCTGTGAGTGCTATGTTCGTCTTTCGGTAGATAGATAGATAGATATATAAGATAGATAGATAGATAGTTCAAGGAAGATAGCATGCAGCACTCCATGAGGTGAGCAAAGTGAGTATCTTTATTCCATCAGGTGAACAGGATACAACGTTTCAGTTGCCCTTGCAACCTTTTTCAAGCATCATGCTTGAAAATGTCATGCTTGAAAAAGGTTGCAAGGGCAACTGAAACGTTGTATCCTGTTCACCTGATGGAATAAAGCTACTCACTTTGTTCACCTCATGGAGTGCTGCATGTGATCTTCATTGAACTAACCTTTTGGCACCATGACCTGGGCTCTCCACCTGCTGGCACCCTCCATACTTTTCATTGGCTGTGCTGCTCCTTCTCCAGAAAATAGATACATATGAAATAGACAGATAGATAAATAGATATGAAATAGATAACTATGAAATAGATATATATGAAATAGATAGATAGATAGATAGATATGAGATAGATAGATAGACATGATATAGATAGATAGATAAATATATATGAAATAGATAAATATGAAATAGATATATATGAAATAGATAGATAGATATATATGAGATAGATAGATAGACATGATATAGATAGATAGATAAATATATATGAAATAGATAGATAGATATGAAATAGATAGATAATATAAAATGCAAAAATTGGTACACAGCTGTAGTATGAAATAAGAATACAGGTGCACGCTGCTTTGGCTGAACTACAAATACAAACAAGAGGATAACAGCAGCACACTGCCAGCACAAAGCTATATATGAAATATGACAAGTTTTACTTTACAATACTGCTATGGTGAAAAATAGAGGTTCTTAGCTTACCATTTAGCCAAATAGTGTGTACCATCCCACCACGATAAGGTGAGGGATGTGCTAGACCTTACATGCCCAGATATTGAGGCTCAGTGCTAGTCTAGGAGAGGCATATTCACAGTGTAGAGTCTGTCCCAAATGAGGTGACCTTATCATGGTGGGATGGTACACACTATTTGGCCAAATGGTGAGCTAAGAACCTCTATTTTTCACCATAGCAGAATTGCAAAGTAAAACATGTCATCGTTCATATACGGTATATATTAGTGCTAGCAGTGTGCTACCGTTATTTTCTTGTTTGTTTGTACTTCTACCCTATTCAATTTGTGGCCTTACGTCTTGGCCAGACAGCTTCTCATTGTTGGATTAGAGGTCAGTGGTCCTCAAAATTATCACAATCAGGTTACAAAGATGGTGGACAAATGGGCCAGGGGTTCAGCCTGCTTTCTTCCAATCTGCAACTGGCCACCTGACCTTCTAGAGAGCTAAGTCCACCCTACTTACTATCAAATAGATAAAACTAGATATACTGCCCTTAAAGGGGTACTCCACTGGAAATTAATCAACTGGTGCCAGAAAGTTAAACAGATTTGTAAATTACTTCTATTTAAAAATCTTAATCCTTCAAATACTTATCAGCTGCTGTATGCTCCACAGGAAGTTATTTTCTTTTTGAATTTCCTTTCTGTCTGTCCACAGTGCTCTCTGCTGACACCTCTGTTCATTTTATGAACTGTCCCAAATAGGAGCAAACCTATCCTGCTCCCGACAGTTCCTGACTAGACAGAGGTGTCAGCAGAGAGCACTGTGGTCAGACACAAAATACATACTAAAAAAGAAAAGAACTTCCTCTGTAGTATACAGCAGCTGATAAGTACTGGAAGGGTTAAGATTTTTAAATAGAAGTCACTTACAAATCTGTTTAACTTTCTGGCACCAGTTGATTTATAAAAAAAATGTTTTCCAGGGGAGTATCCCTTTAACACTGCCACTACTAGCCCATGTATCAGGAAACTATAGACTCACAATATAAAACACCATAACCAAACTAACTCATTCGGGGGCATTATATAAATATATTATATTGTAATATATATTGTATTATATAAATCAAAGGATGGATACAATTGTTAAGATATTAGAGGGGTACTCCAGTGGAAAACATTTATTTATTTTTAATCATTTGTTGCCAGAAAGTTAAACAGATTTGTAAATTACTACTATTAAAAAAAATCTTAATCCTTCCAGTACATCTTAGCTGCTGAATACTACAGAGGAGATTCTTTTCTTTTTTGAATACAGAGCTCTCTGCGGACATCACAAGCACAGTGCTCTCCGCTGACATCTCTGTCCATTTTAAGAACTGTCCAGAGTAGGAGAAACTCCCCATAGCAAACATATGCTGCTCTGGGCAGTTCCTAAAATGGACAGAGATGTCAGCAGAGAGCACTGTGGTCATTATGTCAGCAGAGAGCTCTGTGTTCCAAAAAGAAAAGAATTTCCTCTGTAGTATTCCGCAGCTAATGAGTACTGGAAGGATTAAGGTTTTTTAAATAGAAGTAATTTACAAATCTGTTTAACTTTCTGGCACCAGTTGATTTAAATAAAATAAAAAATAAAACAAATAGACAAATCTGTTGTATTCCCCTATTCCATCTAATTAATATGTTGTTCTTTACCAATAGCACATATTATGAGAAAGAAGGTTTTAGGAAATGTTCCAGATGGTAGATCCTGGGAAAGAGCAATTCTACTTCTACACACCCACAGCTTTAAGAAAAATGTCGACCACCTACTACTGAGGCACCTGTATTCAATCATATACTTTACATCATATACAAATTATACAAGTTATGAATAAATATTATAAATCTTACCATGGATCATATCAAGTCTGGATAAGGACAAAGAGAATTCATACTGTATAGAGGACTGTTTCCCAGCCGGTGTGCATCCAGCTGTTGCAAAACTACAACTCCAGCATGCCCGGACAGCCTTCGGCTGTCCGGGCATGATGGGAGTTGTAGTTTTGCAACAGCTGGAAGTACACTGGTTTAAAAACACTGTTCTATAAACAACAAGAAGAAATACATTTATTACAAATTTTGATTAATTGCTTGTACAGCCTCTAAAGCAGTCGGGGTATGCTGGAAGTTAAAGTTTTGGAACAGCTGGAGACACACTGTTTTCCTCTCTCCTACGTGTGCGCGCTGTCCTTCAAGTATTCTCTCCCCTCCACTGTCTACTAACTGAGCTGGTGCGTGAAAATCCCCTCCCCCTGCTATCTCTGACCTTTAGAAAGCAGAATGTCTATCTAATGGATTTGTCTTATCTTTCTCTGGGTAGCAGCTAAATGGTAGGAAGTTTTTAATAAAGACTATGTTAAACGTTGCTTTGTTTTGCAAACAAATCAGCAATAAATAAAAATCTAAAATCAAGGAAAAGGTGTCTATATCCTTTAAAAGAGGTATCCTGTATAACAAGATTTATCCACAGGTCCGACATCTGGGACCCTCCTCGATGTCACGCCCTGCACCCTGGCTCTCTGCATGAATGCAATGTGTCAACCATGGCACAAAGCTGTGGTCAACACACCACCTCCATGCATCTCTATGGGAGAGCTGGAGATACAGTGTTGGTGTATGTCCAGCATTCCCTGCAAATACGGCATATGATTTTTTTTTTTTTTTTACTGGACTACTCCTTTAAGGGTGTAGTTACATGTACAGGATCCTGTGCATTTGAAGCTGCAAATTTGATACAGTGTTTAGTCATTTAGTTTATTTTGAACTCTGCAGCTTTAAATCTTGTGCATCAAACAAGCACAGATTACTGTATGTGTGAATCACCCTAAAGGCATAATCCTGATTTGTTTTAATTATTTATTTAATGCAGTTAAAGGGGTACTCTGCCAAAAAAAAAAACATCTTATCCCCTATCCAAAGGATCTCAGGAAAGCGGCGGCGGCCAGAACACAGAAGCTTGGAGCTTCAGCGTTAGGGACATCATGCCACGCCCCCTCCATTCATGTCTATGGGAGGAGGCATGACGGCTAATATGTAGCCTTCACACCTTCTCCTATAGACATGAATGGAGCGAGCGTGGTGGCTGTACTCACTAGTCATCCGGCACGGAGTTGAGTTCGCTCCCGGCACAGATGACTGGGGTGTCGTGTCGGATAGGGGATAAGATGTTTTTTTGCAAAGTACCCCTTGAAATAGAAAAATAAAACTATACTTACCTTCCTCACTCCCCTGCTGCCACCGCTGTCTCTGTATCAGTTCTCCCTGCAAGCAGTTCCTTGTGTCATGTCAGCCCAAGAAGTGGAAGCTCAGACAATCAGTGGCTAAGGTAGAACACCGCTGTGACCACTGATTGGCCTCAGCAGGAAGGTCCTTGCGTAAACCCCCATACAAGGAAGTGGTTGCAGCAGCAACTGACACTGAGACAGTGGAAGCAGTGGGGAGCGAGGAGGGTAAGTATAGTTTTTTTTTTCCTCCTGTTTAACTGCACCCAGAGCACAGTGACAGTCTCTTAAATAGTTAAAAAGCAACAGAAGCTGTATATGAGTTGGAAACCTAAAACTTTTGGCATTATTTAGTCATGACCAAATGAAAATAGAATGTATACTACAAGGTTGAATATGCTAAGACGAGGACCAGAGTATCCCCTGGTTCTGATATAATAGAGTTACCTACACATCAGCGTCTGTTAAAGGGGTACTCCGGTGGGAAAAAAAATGTTTGTAAATCAACTGGTGCCAGAAGTAATTTGCAAATCTGTTCAACTTTCTATTTCAAAATCTTAATCCTTCCAGTACTTATCAGCTGCTGTATACTACAGATATATTACAGAAAAATGTGTGAAGTTCTTTTGAGTCTGACCACAGTGCTCTCTGCTGACACCTCTGTCCGTGTCAGGAACTGTCCAAAGCAAGAGAGATTTTCTATGGGGAAATGCTTCTAATCTGGATAGGAGAGGTTTTCTATGGGGATTTGCTTCTAATCTGGACAGTTCTTGACATGGGCAGAGGTGGCAGCAGAGAGCACTGTGGTCAGAATGGTAAGTACTTCACAATTTCCCCTGTAGTATACAGCAGCTGGTAAGTATTTAAAGGCTTCAGATTTTAAAATAGAAGTAATTTACAAATCTGTTTAACTTTCTGGCACCAGTTGATTTGGAAACATTTCTTTTCCACTTGTTTCCACCGGAGTTCCCCTTTACGGTTCAGCAGAAGTCAACTACACCTGACCTTCAGAAGTGGATCAATTCTTCCAAGTGGATCATTTTCTGCTAGGATCTGTAGCTTTTTAAGCTGATTGATTAAAAACCTATTAGCCTTTACTGATCGTCTGACATGTCTGTAAGGTTCTGTTCTTTAGAAATTAGGATGCAATGAAAAGTTGCGGATGTGTAAGTTATAAACAGTGTTTCTTAAAGGGGTACTCCGGTGGAATTTTTTTATTTTTTTTTAATCAACTGGTGCCAGAAAGTTAAACAGATTTGTAAATGACTTCTATTAAAACATATTAATCCTTCCAGTACTTATTAGCTGCTGAATACTACAGAGGAAATTCTTTTCTTTTTGGAACGTAGAGCTCTCTGCTGACATCACGAGCACAGTGCTCTCTGCTGACATCTCTGTCCATTTTAGGAACTGTCCAGAGCAGCATATGATTGCTATGGGGATTTTCTCTTACTCTGGACAGTTTTAAAAATGGACAGAGATGTCAGCAGAGGGCACTGTGCTCGTGATGTCAGCAGAGAGCTCTACGTTCCAAAAAGAAAAGAATTTCCTCTGTAGTATTCAGCAGCTAATAAGTACTGGAAGGATTAAGATTTTTTTTAATAGAAGTCATTTACAAATCTGTTTAACTTTCTGGCACCAGTTGATTTAAAAAAAAGGTTTCCAATGGAGTACCCTTTAACAAGTGTGCCTCCAGCTGTTGCAAAACTTCAACTCCCAGCAAGCCCGGACAGCCAAAGGCTGTCCGGGCATGCTGGGAGTTGTAGTTTTGCAACAGCTGAAGGCAAACTGGTTGGAAAAACACTGGTGTAGAGGCTTCATTGACAATCACCAAACAATAATGGGGTGCATTAACTTTTTACAATTACCGAATTTTACTACTCCTCATTGGTGTTGTTCTTTTTAATCTTTTCTTCCTTCATAACCTTTCAATCTTTCCTAGTTTCCCACATTTTTTTATTTTTCAATTTTCAGGATTATCACCTTATTATCCTTCTTGTTACCTAATTCACTGTAGATTATTCATATTCCTTTATAATGTGGACTTACCGTTTTACTGTCTCTACCAATTCCCATAGTGGTTCCTGTTGTTTTTCAAACTCACCGGTAAGTATGGTTTCCTTTTTTTATTTATATTCTGGTTATGCTTTTATTTTCACTCCTATATTGTTAATGTCTCTATTTTTGTATTATTTTATTTCTTTATTTGCCTATTTCTTTTTGCAAATTCATTTCATAACAACCTACAATTAAAGGGGTATTCCAGGAAAAAACTTTATATATATATATATATATATATATATATATATATATATATATATATAAACTGGCTCCAGAGAGTTAAACAGATTAGTAAATTACTTCTATTGAAAAATATTAATCCTTTCAGTACTTATGAGCTTCTGAAGTTAAGGTTGTTCTTTTCTGTCTAAATCCTCTCTGATGACACCTGTCTCGGGAAACGCCCAGTTTAGAAGAGGTTTGCTATGGGGATTTGCTTCTAAACTGGGCATTTCCCGAGACAGGTGTCATCAGAGAGGATTTAGACAGAAAAGAACAACCTTAACTTCAGAAGCTCATAAGTACTGAAAGGATTAAGATTTTTTAATAGAAGTAATTTACAAATCTGTTAAACTTTCTGGAGCCAGTTGATATAAAAAAAACAAGTTTTTTCCTGGAATACCCCTTTAAGATAAAAATGCAGAGTATGAGCAGCCTTCATTGAGACCATCTGACACTCTACTCTCCACACATTTAAACTGTATCTTCCATTGATGCTACAGGAACAGGAATCTGGATTCTTGAACAGATAGTTAAAGGGGTACTCCGGTGGAAAACACATGGTTTTTAAATCAACGGGTGCCACATAGTTAAACAGATTTGTAAATGACTTATATTTAAAAATCTTAACCCTTCCAGTATTTATCAGCTGCTGTATACTACAGAGGAAGTTCTTTTCTTATTAAATTTCTTTCCAGTCTGACCCCAGTGCTTTCTTCTGACACCTCTGTCCGTATCAGGAACTGTCCAGAGCAGGATAGGTTTGCTATGGGGATTTGCTGGCAGTTCCTGACATGGACAGAGGTGGCAGCAGAGAGCACTGTGGTCAGACAGAAAATAATTCCAGAAAGAAATACACCTTCCTGTGGGACATACAGCAGCTCATAAGTACTGGAAGGATTAAGATTTTTAAATAGAAGTAACTTACAAATCTGTTTAACTTTCTGGCACTAGTTGATTTAAAGCGTACCCGTCAGATCCAACGAAAAAACATTTTTTTTTTAATATATCACTCAGTACCTAATCCTGACCATGTACATCTAATTTTTATGTGTCTAGCACCTTTATTTATTTTTTATTACACTTTTAATTTAGCTCACTAGCCTGAATTCCTCTCAAAGAGAGGGGGTGTGGCCTCACTGTGCAGGTCTCCGCCCCCTCCCTCAGTATGCTGTCTGCTCACATCTCCCCTAGCATTAGCAAAACTACAACTCCCAGCTTGTCCTTACTGACAGTCGCGGGACTCAAGCTGACAGTGGGAGGATTTTTCCTCCAGCTCTTAGCCCTGTGCTCACAGCTGTCAATCAAGGAAGTGTGTCCATGACATAGGTGATGACTCATGGACACAGCAGGACTAGTATGTGTCCAAGCAGGCATGGGGGGCAGTTGTTTGACAGGCTTTTTCAGTATGCAATTTTCTAATGAAAGCAATTGCACAACCTATTGGTTATACATGCTTTACAACATATCAATAGTTTTTGCATCTGACAGTGCCCATTTAAAAAAAAAATAATAATAATAATAAATTCACCTGAGTACCCCTTTAATCTGCTTTGCTGTTAATACTATTATTTCAATATGCAAGTTGTGATAAAAGAGAGGCAATATATCTGTGCTTAGTCGTCCCGAAACTAGTGGGCATTCCTGCCTGTAATATTTTAATAAGTGTTATGGTGATTTTATACATAATAAAATTAGAATTTTGGCAGAATCATATACTCTATGGGGGGAGATTTATCAATACCCGTGTAGAGGAAAAGTTACCCAGTTGCCCATAGCAACCAATCAGATCGCTTCTTTCATTTTTAACTAGGCCTCTGCAAAATGAAAGAAGTGATCTGATTGGTTGCTATGGGCAACTGGTCAAATTTTCCTTTGCACAGGTTTTGATAAATCTCCCCCATTACCGTATTTTTCGCAGTATAAGACGCACTTTTTCTTCCCCCAAACTGGGGGGGAAAAGTCGGTGCGTCTTATACGGCGAATACACCCCTATCGCGGTGGTCCCTGCGGCCATCAACGGCCGGGACCCGCGGCTAATACAGCACATCACCGATCGCGGTGATGCCCTGTATTAACCCTTCAGATACGGCGATCAAAGCTGACTGCCGCGTCTGAAGGGAAAGTGACACTTACCCGGCTGTTCAGTTGGGCTGTTCGGGACCGCCGCGATTTCACCGCGGCGGTCCCGAACATCCCGACTGAATAGCCGGGTTAGTGCTTACAGGACACCGGGAGGGACCTTACCTGCCTCCTCGGTGTCTTCTCCGTTCATGGATCCCCTGTATAGCCGGCGCTCTCCTTTCTCGCCATCACATCGTCGCGTACGTGCGTCGGCGTGCGTAACGACGTGATGACGTCGACGGAGAGCGAGGATACCCGGCCGGCAGCAGAGACGTTCCTGAGCGACGGGGACACGGCGACAGCGATGGAGCGACATCCAGGGCAGCGGCGACGGGTCCGGAGCGGCGGGGACACGTGAGTATTACCTCCTATGCAGTGGTCTTCAATCTGCGGACCTCCAGATGTTGCAAAACTACAACTCCCAGCATGCCCGGACAGCCAACGGCTGTCCGGGCATGCTGGGAGTTGTAGTTTTGCAACATCTGGAGGTCCGCAGGTTGAACACCACTATTGGGTTCAAAATCTTTAATTTTTTAGATTTTGCACCTAAAAATAGGGTGCGTCTTATACGCCGGTGCGTCCTATAGGATGAAAAATACGGTATTTGTGGTTTATCTGGGTATACAAATGTAGCGCTGACCTAGTTTGAGTCTTCCGTTAACAATAAATGTATCGCATTGATACTTGGATCAGGGAATGATGGCAATTCCGCTAATAATTATCAAAATCACCGGATTAAAAGGAGTCGTCGTCACAGATACAGTCACAGATGACCTACACATTTTGGTGGAGTATCAAGGAGAACATGAATAATTCAATGCCGGGGAAGCTTCATCTAGATAACTTTATATCAGAGATTAGAAGAATCGAAACACATGAAGAGTTTCTTGGAGGGCGAAGAAATAATTGGAACTAATTCACAAAGGGTATTCAACATTCCTATGATGTTCCTAAGAGTTAAATGCGCATTGTGCCTATGAACAACGTATAAAGAGATGGCATCAGTCTCCAAACTCTTCTCATATTCTGTTGAAGCTTATAATAATAAGAGATTTCTTACAGTCTCTTCAGATTTATTGAAGCTTTTACTGTCAACACAAAAATCCAACTAATTCTGCACCGCTCCAGGGTCTTTCACACTTAGGACTCCGATTTTTTGTCAATCAAACGCTGGCATCCTAATTGCATGGCATTATTAGCTTACCCTTTAGACCGAGCGCAGACTCATGGCGCAACAGTATCAAATCGGCGTATTTGGCCCCCAGCACTTTGAATATCTTTAGTGCATTTTTGCCTGTGTGACTAATTCATCACAAATCACATTTAGCTTGCCAGTGGCTGACTCTATGGTCGCGGAAGCCGAGTGGAGGGAAATATCGGGTAGTCATTAGAAAGGGCAGAGAAAAAGAGCAGAAAAAGGAGTTATGAAGAAAACCGGAGCCTATGGGAAAAGGTTAAGATAAAGAGGAAAATATTTGGAAGATGATGAAATGAGGATCTAAATTAAAGGGGTACTCCAGTGAAATTTTTTTTTTTTTAAATCAACTGGTGCCAGAAAGTTAAACAAATTTGTAAATGACTTCTATTTAAAAATCGTAACCCTTCCAGTACTTATCTGCTGCTGTGGTCGCCCGGTACCGTATTACATACCGTACCCAGTGTAGAGGACCCCAAAACATGTGCAGAGACAAAGTTGACCAGTTGCCCATAGCAACCAATCAGATGGCTTCTTTCATTTTTCATAGGCCTTGTTAAAAATGTAAGAAGCAAGCTGATTGGTTGCTATGGGCAACTGGGAAACTTTTCTTCTGCACAGGTTTTGATAAATCCCCCCCAGAGTAACTACGCTCAGGTAGGGTCCCTCAGGTGGGACAGCCCCTAGTCGCCTCTTCTTAAGTCTAATTGTCTAATGTTAATATATGTATATATTTTATAATAGTATATATCTAGGATAATGTATAGTACTTACCTTGTTTAGCGTCGCAGGACCTTTGGTCATGTGACCATGTTAATCTCCTCTATGGTATGTTGGAGGACCTTAGGAGGTCCTTGGGTCACGTGTTACCCAGAAGTCTTTGTGATGGTGATTGACATCCGTAATGGACCAATTAGCACTAGTCCAGCCCCTGCCCATATAAGGGAGCTGTAGCCAATTATCGCTCTCTTGGGTTGCTGCTCTCGTGATGCCGGACTAGCAGGACGGATCTGCACAACTTTCAAAGACACGCTAAGTCTGAAAAACCTACCGGCCTCAGCAGAACTAAAACAGTGAGTTCTAAACTACCCCCGCTAATGCTAGTGTGACTACTGGACCTCAACTAATTCCCTAAATCCAGTGGAACAGCGCATAATACTTAAAGACTCTAAAGTGCTCAATGCCCAACCTTTGTCAATCTCCAGGGAAAGCAGTTGTATGCATAAGAGACTGTTCTGTTATTGAAGCTTGCAGAAAATCTTCAGTAAAAGTTATACCTGATTCAGAAAACTCTCTGGTTGTGGACATTCTATTATTATGTACCTCCCTATCGCTCTTGGGAAGGGTGGCGGTAGGACAAGTATTACTGAGGAGCCCTCACCCTGGCGTCACGAACAGCAAGGGTTAACAAGCACCCTTTAATAACCGCACAGCTACACTCCCCATACCCTACATCCCCCAGGCTATCACACTGCTATATGCTCCACAGGAAGTTCTTTTCCTTTTAAATTTATTTTCTGTCTGACCGCAATGCTCTCTGCTGACACCTATGTCCATGTCAAGAACTGTCCAGAGTAGGAGCAAATCCCCATAGCAAACCTATCCTGCTCTGGACAGTTCCTGACATGGACAGAGATATCAGCAGAGAGCACTGTGGTCAGACAAAAAAGAAATTCGAAAAGAAAAGAACTTCCTCTGGAGCATGCAGCAGCTGATAAGTACTGGAAGGATTAAGATTTTTTAATAGAAGTCATTTACAGATGAGTTTGACTTTCTGGCATCAGTTGATTTAACTAAAATGTTTTCCCTTTAAAGGGGTTGTCTAGTTTGGTCAATCTCTTCTTCATTGAAGAATTCCCAAATGATCACAGAGAGTCCCACTACTGTAATCCCCAGCAGTTAGCTGTTGTCTTGTAATGAACTTGACAATGCGTGCTCACTTTTCCTGCAGCACCCCCACAGGATAAATTAGGTATTGGCATTAAAGGGGGGTACCCTAGTCAACCATACCTTCTAAGTGTGTCCCACTCCAAAAATTGTCTAATTCAGTGTTTCCCAACCAGGGTGCCTCAAGCTGTTGCAAAACTACAACTCCCAGCATGCCCGGACAGCCTTTGGCTGTCCGGGCATGCTGGGAATTGTAGTTTTGCAACAGCAGGAGGCACCCTGGTTGAGGAACACAGGTCTAACTATTTCCCAGAATAGGAAAAAAGTAGGTGAAACAGGAATTTCACTGTCAAATCTGACACCTGCACAGACGACTTGAATTACTCGAACTGGCAATGATAAAAATGGCTTCACATTTTTTTGCTTTTATCCATTGTGAAGAGTAAAATTTGCGGCTTTTATACTCAAATGATAAAAGTAAATATGTGACTTTGCTGCTGACCTCGGCTGGTAATTGCGGAAATCTTCCTCAACAATACGGTTATAGATTTTCACAATAAAACGCTATTTGGTTTAATTATGCCGCCGCTCATGTCAAAGAAACATTGCGCAAAGTTTTGTTGTTTTTTAGGTTTATTATGTGTGCATTATGTAATTATAAAATATGTGCAGAACATACTTAAAGCGTTGCTGTCATGATGGCCCGGTGGCAGGGTATTTTGACCTATCAGGCAATCTCGCACCCTGATACTTGCCATCAGTCAAAAGTCCCATTCAAGTCTATGGTACTTTCGGCAAAATGTTTGATCGCGTTAGGCTACCTTCACACTGCCGTCGGACTCTGCTGTTCGGAGCTCCGACGGCAACTCTGTCAGAAACACCGGAAAGTTGGGTTTTTGTTTAGAGTCCCATGCAAATCAATGGGAAATGAATGTTCCCACATAACTTCCGTACGGCTGGAGATATTTCAATACCTGGTACACATATTTCGGGTCGGGATATAAGGACGGGATATGAAGTCGGGATAGGAGGTCGAGATAGGAGGACGGGATATGAGGACGGGATATGAAGTCGGGATAGGAGGTCGAGATAGGAGGATGAGATAGGAGGACGGGATATGAGGACGGGATATGAGGATGGGATAGGAGGATGGGATAGGAGGTTGGGATAGGAGGTCGAGATAGGAGGTCGAGATATGAGGACGGGAAAAGAGGACGGATACGAGGACAGGATAGGAGGTCTGGATAGGAGGAAGGGATAGGAGGTCGAGATAGGAGGTCAATATAGGAGGTCGAAATAGGAGGACGGGATATGAGGACAGGATAGGAGGACGGGATAGGAGGTCGGGATAGGAGGTCGGGATAGGAGGTCGGGATATGAGGTCGGGATAGGAGGTCAAGATAGGAGGCTGAGATAAGAGGTCGAGATAGGAGGTCGAGATAGGATATGAAGTAAAAAGCTTCCTCTGTTGATTTTCCTCCACAACAAGGATTAGGAAGGAGAAACTGGGCAACTCCGGGTATTCAGCTAGTCTATAAATAAACTTAAAAAAAATTCTCATGTACTCTTTTACAAAATTCTCTTGGCCACAGTGGAGAGCAGCCACAAAGAATATCTGTTTTTGAGAACCTCTCTTGTCCTTCATTTGGTTTACACAGCAGAATTTCTGTTTATTTAATTCCACCAGACAAATTCAGCTCAGAAATTTACTGCACATTGAATTGAATGGGGATTTCGCTGTCCCATTCACACAGCAGAATTTCCGCTTATTTTTTTGTTGGGGGGGTGGGGTGTTTTAGAGGGGTCCAACCACCAAGACCTCTAGCGATCCCAAAAATGGGGATAGAAATTGTTCCTGAAAGGAATGTTTTGCCAGCAGTCCATTCATTCTCTATGGGGACACTAACCCTCTAACCCTGTAATAGTCAAACTGGTTATAATAGAGGTTTTCTCCTTTCAGTAAATATGGTAACACCATGCGGCTAACTTTGCTTATCAAACACATCAACATAATCTATTAAATAAAATATTCTATAATAATAATCTATGCAATGTTTGTTCCTTATGCAGTCAGATCTGAGACATTTTCCTTCTTTTGCGCAATACTTTAAGAACACAACTTACCCCCTGTCTTAAAATAGAATCTCAATCATCACCTGGGAAATTATAGCAGATTCCGCTCGGCACAGTTTGCATATAAAAATAAGGAAAAAGTCAAATCCATTTGTTCTCGTTGAATGTCACAGAAACAGCACAAAATGCACCTTTACAACTATATAATGGGACCTTAACCATAGGCATGAAATGATCAACATGTGTCTTTCTAATAACTCTGAGCAGCCTGGGCTCAGTAATGTATGCTCTTTAGTAATAAGATAAAAGTAAAGCAAATGCCTCTCATAGGCACATGATCGAAAATCCATTAACACAACGGGAGATAAGTACTCAATTGCCTAATATTTTTTCCCCTGAAGATACTTTTTTTATATTTATTTATCCCACTAGAAATGTACAGTAACCATCCATTGTACATTAAAAAGGAATTATGGCCCTATGGCAGCCCAAAAATATATGAACCGAGGATCGGAGGAGCGGGGGAGGAGATGAAAGTTTTCATGCCATCTGGTGTATCCGTCAACACATGACCCATTAAGGACAATACCAGAAAAAATCTCATGTCATCGAAGCCATGTATTTATACAACGTGTCTACATTCCTCATCTCCTTGCAGTTGCTGTGCGTCTGTATGGCGGTAGGATTATTGAATGTATCCTTTCCAAAATGTCAGGAAATCTGATACGGTAGTATGCGAAAGAAATGAAAATAGAAAAGGAATAGGAACGTGATAGCGTGATAGGAGTCCCGCAGCGTCGTCATTTAGCTGCAGACATTTATCATAAACGTCATGGCACCGCAGGAATGGCTGACATTTATATAGCTATCTATACATATATATTTCTATACAGATAAATATATGATCTATAATCATAATTAAGTACATTGCTAGGCAAATTAGTTATTTAGATGTATGGGAGAGTAGAGTGCTATCCTCTGTAGATGCGACAATATCTAGCCGGCATTCTTAGTATTACATTTTTAACCTACTATCATACCGGTAGTCATGTGTAGGGTTGTAGGTGCTGGAACACCATAGCAGTCAAGATTATTTAACTCTGCCCAGGCTCATTGCAGAATAACAGGACTCTCTTAATGCTGACATTGCGGAAAATGAGGTAAGATGGGCCATAAAAGCTCCCAAAAATCTAAATCTTTGTACGTTTCATGACAATGGTGGAAACATTCTTACCCCCCCTTTCCCGACATTTTAATGACATGTTGCATCTAGGGCATCTCTCACCCAGTGCCACATTGGCATATAGCAAAGTGTTGCCAAAACGAAGACCCATTGGACAGCTCTGGCAACAGCTTATGTGCATAAGGAAAAAAAAATGAAAAAACGGGCAGTTGGGCAGTTGAAATCCAACATGCTCAATCCTTCTCTCCTCCATCTCTACACCATCTCTTGGTGGGGACTCCCATACACTTTAGATAGTTAGAAGGTTCTGCCAAAATTGGAGGCTCAGTAATTTGAGGGCCTTTGCATCACTAACAGAGCCTCCAGGAAAACCAAAGTTACTTTTTCATTCATATGTATAACACTGATCAGTAAGATTGGCGATCTTTGGAGAAGCTGGGAGGGAGGGAAGGGGACCTCTGGCAGCCATTTTGACTTATCGAACCTCCACAATTATGCCCCAGGTGGACCTATGAGTCCCCCCGAGCCCCATTAATGCTGAAGATGCTATGATTAGTATTGATCAATCATGGCATCTTAAGGGTTAATGGCAGGCATCAGTGCCATAACAGTTGGGATCTGCTGTGCATGAAGCAAGCACAGCTCCTGCGCTCACAAAATGTAGGTCCTGATGGGTTAAGTACCAGTGCACCAGGACATACATTTACTTCCAAAGGGGTTAAAAGAAGAAAAACAACACAAGAGGATGTATTTTTACATTAGAGGGGAAAGTTTTCTGCAGTAATATGAGGTAGTATTACTTTACTGAGAGAGTAGTGGATGCATATAAGATAGGGATAGGTATAAGGCCATCCTTCATATAAGATAGGGATAGGCATAAGGCTATCCTTCATATAAGATAGAGATAGGCATAAGGATATCCTTCATATAAGATAGAGATAGGCATAAGGTTATCCTTCATATAAGATAGTGATAGGAATAAGGCTATCCTTCATATAAGATATGGATAGGCATAAGGCTATCCTTCATATAAGATAGAGATAGGCATAAGGCTATCCTTCATATAAGATAGGGATAGGCATAAGGCTATTCTTCATATAAGATAGGGATAGGCATAAAGTTATCATTTATACAGGATGGGGACAAGTACTATTGATAGTATTAAGAATATTGGGCAGACAAGTTGGGACGCATGGTTCTTATGTGGCGACACATTCTATATTTCTATGAAAATAATGTGGAATAGGTTATCACATTATCAGTTTTATAGAAAATTACACATTTTTCCATTTTACAAAGTATTCATTTGATTTTCTGAGACTGGAAAGCCCATTTAAATATACCTCGGGTTTTTTCTTGGTCTACTTTGGCAGAGAGTGATAACAAAGAACAGTAAATGTGAAGTCCGTCATGTCCTGCAGGTCATTGTAGACACGTGCACATATGGAAAATAAAGCAGGAGGCTCCCTATACACAATACATATACAGAGCAGAATGTCACAGTCACTGATGTATAACAACTTGCTCAGGACGGTACTACACCCTTTCTTACGCAGATACAGACATTTTACACCATGGAGGAAGACCGTGCCGTTGACCCCAAGCCCAGACCACCCTTTGGTACACTTACAGATAGCTATAGGTCATTTGTCTAATACACTAAAGATTTGTGGAATATTTTCCTTGCCTAAATAGTTCCACCCTTTCTTCTTTGCCAACAATAAGGCCTGCATGCAATGAAGAACATATTTTTAAAGACTGTTAACACCCAGAAGATTCTTGTGTTTAAGAGTTGAAGAAAATCTCCACCTCATTTAATCTATAAATTCCACCCTTACCAAGGCATAAAGGAAATATTTGGCCTGTATTGGAACATTCCACAAATCACAAAGTATCTACTACAATTTTTCTTCCAAAGATATGTTGACTTAAGCAATTCACACACCGGGCTGGGAACAGATCGGATCATACCGAGGACTAGAAACTGAGTGAGTCCAAATAGCAACACAGATCCGAAGAGAGTGTTTGGTTGGGACCTGCACAGTTCATAGGAAACCCTCACATTCTTCTGTGCTGCTGTCTAAGAGCACTTTACATTGTTGTACGATGAAGCCAGAATAGAATGTACGATCCTATAGATTTAGCGGAAGAATTGTCTGTGAATTATATATTATATTGACAACATCCTGAATAAAGGTATTACATGAAATCAGTAACAATGTATCACCACGAAAAAGGTTACACAGCAATATCCCTCTGAGCGTATGAGTATAGTTTTGTGTTATAACCACAACTATATAACAACTACCGTATCTTTCGCCGTATAAGACGCACTTTTTCTTCCCCAAATCTGGGGGGAAAAAGTCGGTGCGTCTTATACGGCGAATGCACCCCTATCGCGGCGGTCCCTGTGGCCATCAATGGCCGGGACCCGCGGCTAATACAGGACATCACCGATGGCGGTGATGCCCTGTATTAACCCTTCAGACGCGGCAATCAAAGCTGACCGCCGCGTCGGAAGGGAAAGTGACACTAACCCGGCTGTTCAGTCGGGCTGTTCGGAACCGCTGCGATTTCACCGCGGCGGTCCCGAACAGCCCGACTGAATAGCCGGGTTAGTGCTTACAGGACACCGTGAGGGACCTTACCTGCCTCCTCGGTGTCTTCTCCGTTCAGGGATCCCCTGTATGGCCGGCGCTCTCCTTCCCCGTCATCACGTTGTCGCGTACGTGCGTCGGCGTGCGTAACGGCGTGATGGCGGCGACGGAGAGCGAGGATACCCGGCCGGCAGCAGAGACGTTCCGGAGCGACGGGGACACGGCGACAGCGATGGAGCGACATCCAGGGCAGCAGTGACGGGTCCGGAGCGGCGGGGACACGTGAGTATTACCTCCTCCTGCCGTGGTCTTCAATCTGCGGACCTCCAGATGTTGCAAAGCTACAACTCCCAGCATGCCCGGACAGCCAACGGCTGTCCGGGCATGCTGGGAGTTGTAGTTTTGCAACATCTGGAGGTCCGCAGATTGAAGACCACTATTGGGTTCAAAATCTTTATTTTTTTAGATTTTGCCCCTAAAAAATTGGGTGCGTCTTATACGCCGGTGCGTCCTATAGGACGAAAAATACGGTATTTCATTATGGGAGTACAGTGGTCCCTCAAGTTACAATATTAATTGGTTCCAGGGCGACCATTGTAAGTTGAAACCATTGTATGTTTAGACCATAACTCTATGGAAACCTGGTAATTAGTTCTAAAGGCACAAAAAAGTTATCCAAAAATAGGAAAAAGTGAGGATTAAAGAAAAATAAGTAGATAAGAAATACAGATAAAGCAAATCCTTATATATAAAAGTAAGAAAGATCTGCTGGGAGCTGTAATCACTGTCTATGTCAGTGTTTCCCAACCAGGGTGCCTTCAGCTCAGGGATGTGGAATTCCTATCGCCCGACGCCCGGGACAGGCAGTTCAGGGCGCCGGGCAGGTGAATTTGTCCGGCCCTTAGCCTGGCTTCGGGCAAGCAGTGCCGGACCTGACAAGTCGCCCGGACCTTTGCAGTCTGTATGGAGCGGGCTGTCGACTCCTGCCCACTCCATACTGCAGCCCCCGGCTGTAAAAACCTGTGTCCTCCGAAGCAGAGCAGGAGAGATGAGAAGCTGTGTATTTGTCTTCTCTCCCCTGCTCTGCAGATCTGCGGGGGGAGATGAGGGGGCGTGGCTTATTTCTCCCCGTGCAGACCTGCGTCCTCTGCCTTCACTCCCCCAGCTGTAGCTTCGGAGAGCTGAGAGGAGGAGGCACGTCTGCACGGGGAGATGCATGCGGTGCTCCTCAGTGTGTATGGAGCGGGCTCCGGCCTCCTGCCTGCTCCATACTCTGCAGCCCCCAGCTGTTCTCAGTAGCCGGGAGCCGCCGCTAATAGCCAGCACACAGCGATCGCTGCGGCTGGCTATTAACTCTTTAGATAGCCGCTGTCAAAGCTGACAGCGGCATAAAAAGGGACATGTGAATGCTCCCTGGTGGGCTAGTGGGGTGGATCGCCTCCCCCCCCCGCAGCGCGATTGCGGGGGGAAATCCACTATAGAGGTAGCCGGAGGGCTTACCTCTGCTTCCTGCTGTCCCGCTCTGTCATTGATAGATCCTGGCTGGACCAGGCTCTATCAATGGATCACAGAGCACACAGATTATTAGAGTTCAATAGATCTCTATTCATCTGTCTGAGGAATCTAATGATTCCTCATATAAGTGTAATAAAGTGTTAAAAAAAAAGTTTTAATAAAAGTTTGAAAGACACACATTAACCCAGTGGTCTTCAAACTGGACAGGAGCTTCTTCGGGGGTCCTGTACAGAACACGCAATGTCCTACAAATTTAACATGGAGCCGCACTCACCTGGTGTCCAAAAGAGCAGCTAATCCTGGCCCAGGTAAAGAGTAGTACAGAACATGAAATACCTCCCTGTACTGTAGGGGGTGCTACCAGACACCAGGCAGTGCATACACTTCAGTAATACAGGTTTTACCAGTGAATGCCCATTCTGATTGGTCGGTTCTTTCAGCCATTGACACATTTCACAGATCTTGACTGTCTGTACATTTTATGTTGAGTCTGGTTTCAACTTACAATGGTCCAGAAAAGACCATTGTATGTTGAAACGATTGTATGTTGAGGCCATTGTAAGTTGAGGGATCACTGTATAGATAGGAAAAAAAACGGTTCGGTGAGGCGCTGCTCAGTATATGGTCGATAAAAGAGCACTCAAGTAGCACAGGACAATAAAAACTTTATTGATGTGGTAGGGACAACACATTTTATTATCCACTGATGCCTTCCTCAGGTCCACTTACAGCTCCCAGTAGTAGTATTTTCTATGCGCTGGGTAGCTGGAACGGAGTTCTGTTGTGTGTCTGTTCTTGTCTCAGACCGAAACGCGTTGTCCCTACCACATCAATAAAGTTTTTATTGTCCTGTGCTACTCGAGTCCTCTTTTATCGACCGTATACTGAGCAGCGCCTCGCCAAACAGTTTTTTTTCCTATCTATACTCCCATTGCCTTCTATCGGACACCCTTCTTGGTGGCCCGATACCGGTAAGAGTGCAGCAGCCAGCAACTCCGAACATCGCCACCCTCTCCAGTGCAGCAAAGTCCAGCGCAATGACCTCTAAGGTTGGTATATCACCTGGGTGTGGTGTAGGGTACATACCAGTGGATACACCTCACCAGGGAGCGCCCCCTGTATTTTTCACCACTTCTCCTAAGCATCAACTATTACATTATGACACTGATAACCATGGTGCGATTTACACCAATAGAGTCTGTAGACAGTTTTATCAATCTATAGGCTCCTCATCTTTATTCTGTAGGTCAATACAATTACTGTGACACACATTTTATATGGGTTTTGCTTTATTTTAGTTTGAGTATAAGTATGCCTAACCCCTTAAGGACTGAGGGTTTTTCCGTTTTTGCACTTTTGTTTTTTCCTCCTCTCCTTTTAAAAATCATAACCCTTTCGATTTTGCACATATAGACTCACATGATGGCTTTTTTGCCACCAATTCTACTTTGTAATGACATCAGTCATTTTACCCAAAGATCTACGGCGAAACAAGTAAAAAAAATAATAATAATAAATCATTGTGCGACAAAATTGAAAAAAAAATAAAAAACTATTTTGTAACTTTTGGGGATTCCGTTTCTATGCAGTTTTTCGGTAAAAATTACATCTTTTCTTTATTTCGTAGGTCCATACGATTAAAATGATACCCTACTTATATTGGTTTGTTTTTGTCTTACTTCTGGAAAAAATCATAATTACATGCACAACAATTAATACATTTAAAAATGTTCTCTTCTGACCCCTATAACTTTTTAATTTTTCCATAAATGGGGATGTATGAGGGCTCATTTTTTGCGCCGTGATCACTTTTGTTTTGATCAGACTTTTTGATCACTTTTTATTAATTTTTTATGATTTAAAAAGGGACCAAAAATATGCTATTTTGGAGTTTGGAATTTTTTTACATGTACGCCATTGACTGTGCGGTTTAATTAACAATATATTTTTATAGTTCGGACATTTATGCACGGGGTGATACCACACTGGGTGATATCCCTATTCAAAGGATAAGAGATAAGATGTCTGATCGCGGGGGTCCTGCCACTGGGAAGCCCACCAATCTCTCCTGCAGCACCCCCCTGTCACCCCCTGAACTTCACTCAGTGTCTGATGATGGGCGATCCAGGGGCAGGAGTATTGAGACATCACGGCCCTGCTCCCTTGTGACGTCATGGCGTGATGTCATGAGGGGCAAGGAATGATTTCACTATACTCTGGCCCCTGTATTGCCTGTCATCAGGCATGGAGCGAATTTTGATCCTTTCTACTTGGACATTACACTCTAATGTGGGGCCCTAACTGGGCGACAGTCTTTATGCTGGACTAAGTGCAGGTGTGTCAAGAGGAGTCAAAAAGTCCAAGTCAATAACACACAGGCACATGTGGTACAAAATCAGTAGTCAAAGAGTAATCAGGAAAAAGCCAGATATCATAATCAAGATGGCAGCAAAGTGCAAAATCAGAGGCAAACCAGTGTCAGGACAGGTAATGGGTTAAACCTAAACCAAGGCACAGTACAAATCAGCACACAGGAGAATGGTCAGGGCACAGGAAAGGGTCCAGTCACAGGGGTCAGAGCCACAATAGGAATGGGAATTCACAGGGATTTGTTGGCAACGCTGTCAGCAGTACAATGTGCAGCTCTGTACCAAACAGAGCTGGTCGTCACAACAGTGGAATCTGCTAAAATCCTGGTAAATTGTCCAAGCAATATAAGCATCAAAATAAAATAAATAGGAACCAAAAAGACACATGGAACTAAGAACTAGACTAAAAACCATAGAACTAGAGCGGTAACTAGAGTGACACTTGACAAAGACTCATAAGATAAACACTTTAATTCGTACAGAACTGTACAAGACAAGGATCTGACTGGAACATTATGCAGCCATTCAAGCCTAAGGAAACATGATCATCCAATCCAAAGCAATTGATCAGGCTTTGAGACAATTACGCAGCAACTGCCCCAAACAACTAGACTGGAAAAGATGGAATGGCAGAAAGATTTATGCTACTTGTAACACAGAGTGACTATATCGTATGCACATAAGATAATCTGCCCATCCCACAAAATCATTGATTTGGCCAATCTTTCCATAAAGCTTGGGTTCTATGTGGGCCTCAAGTATGTATTATACGGCACTGTACTCCTGCTGCTGCAGAACATCATAAAGCACATCTCAGATGCTGCAGACAGGGTGACGGAGCTTCATATCAATCATAGGTAGAAGTCGTCTCCTGACTCTTCAAAAAGAAGTTCTGCAGCAGGTCGAGTACGTTGATCATTTACGGTAGGAACAAACATCTACAGTATATGCCGTTCATTATACAGTCCCCACATCCTCACATACCAGCCTGTAAATCTTTACATCACACAACCTGAGCCTGTTGCTTAGCTACTCGCTCATAACTTGCACCAGATGAACATATAATGATTTCTATTAGCGACACAATTAGTCTCGTACAGGCGTCGGTGAACATTATGCCCCTTTTGTGTTCACCCTGCTGCAAAGTGTATACAAACTGCAGAGAAGCCATTTTCCTCAGAATAAAACTCCTTCGTCGCTGATGTGATGTCCATAACCCGACCGCATACACGTAACTCACAGCTGAACACTCACCAAAAAACATTCATCCAGCGTTATAAGGTCCAGCACTGACGACGACGGAAAATGAGGTGATCGAAAAAACTCTGTTCAATTTACAACCAAATATAATGGAAAGCTTTGGCACCGCAGGCACGGGTGGGTCGAGAGAAATGCATTGCCTCATTGCCTTCTGGATAATGAAACATCCTGATGGGACACTAAACATTTTATTTTATTATTAATGTAAGTTTCCAGTTCAGCTTCAAAAAATGTGTCATCAATGTAGGATAATGGGGAAGATTTACTGAGCAAACTTGGCCAAAATTCTTTCAAACTGCACCGGAAAGTGAGACTTGACAGTTTCAACATAATGCGACTTGCAAAAGTATTTTACCCCCGTTGAACATTTCTTTTGTCATGAAGTTGTGGTGACCCGCGGTGTATGGCGGGACCACTGAGTGTAGCGGTGTATGTGGTGGGCCCGGATGGTATTAACCCCTGGGGCAAGATGTTGCTAACCCCTAGTGTTCGTGACACCTGGATGTGGTTGTATGGTGTAGGACACCGCCGACAACCAACCCAGAAACGGCATATGTTAAATGAGAGTCCAAAGCAGGTTTTGATGTAACTGGAGCTTTACTGAAGAAGGCAGTATAACGTTTCTTGCAGATAGCCAACTTCCACAGAGGTGACCGGGACACAGGGAACCTCTCAGGCTTGCTTGGACGTGTAGTGATAATAATGATGATGCAGTCCACTGTGCTACTTGTAGACGTAGAAGACTCACAGATTAGATGTGGCTGCAGACTTGTAGGCTTTGGCCTAGCTGGACTGGACTGAACTTGTACGGGACTGGTGCTTGCTTTAGTGTCCAGAAAAAGAGAAGGAACCAAGAGAACTAGTGTGGAGACTACAGCCCTTTATATATCAGGGACTGGACTAAAGCCCATTGGTAGCTGGTTGCCTGTGGTTACCTGGGCCTCTGGAACTCTGGGTATCAGGTGATCACATATCACATGACCATATCACATGACCTTAGGAAGGTCCTATACAGTTTAAACATCCTAATAACCTTTGTACATAGCTTATATTCACTGTACAATACTTATAATAAATGTTCATGAGTAATATACCATAGAAACCATAATAATGACCTAGAGGGGGATCCTGCAGGAGAGCCCTGTGGACTTCAGGGAATCTACCTCAGGGGACTTTAGGAACTGTACGGAACCACGTTCTGTACCTGGACACGACAGTATAACCACAGATTTAAAGTTATTTAATTGCTATTTTGTGTAATGGGCCAACACAAAATAGTCCATTATTTGGAAGTGGTGGTGGTGGTGGTGGTGGGGAATATTACAAAAACTTCTGGAACAAAGCAGGAGCCGACCAGGTGTCAGAGCCATTCAGGGACCCAGAAACATAGAAACATAGAATGTGTCGGCAGATAAGAACCATTTGGCCCATCTAGTCTGCCCAATAATCTGAATATCTGAAGAAGATAGAAACAGGTTGTAACCACCATTGTCTTCTCTTTTGCAATCTACATAGCACTTCAAAGGGCACCATGTAATTGATCTAGAAAGAAAGAAAGAAAAACAGACATCTATGTTCCTATTAAGGAGGTAGTAATAGTAGCCCTATGTGGCATCAAAAAAAAACAGCTGCACACATTTTTTAAATTATATATATATCTATATATATATATATATATATATATATATAGATACACACACACAATATCTGACATAAGTAAGTCCACCCGTCACATTTTTGTAAATATTTTATTCCATCTCTTTATGTGACAACACTGTAGAAATGACCCGCTGCTACAAGGTAAAGTAGTCAGTGCAAAGTCTGTAAAACAGTGTTTAACCCCTTCCTGCTATAGGGCATATGCATGCATTCTACTGATCTCTGACGGAATGCAGATCGCCAATGGGACTCAGCCGGCTGTCAATCACAGCCAGGATCCCGCTACAGATCACACCAGTCTTGGTAGAGTTAAACCCATAGATGCTGAGGTCAGTACAGACCGTGGCATCTACAGTATACAATTGACAGGGCGAGGGGGATTTCCCTGTCACAGATGGGCAACCCTGCAATGCCATCACAGGGTACTGATGGTTACCATTGCAGTAAAAGGCCAGCTGCCTGTCTGCCAAGTATGGAAGCCTGTAAAGTACAGCCATATGCTGAATATCAAAGGCTGAATGTCAGTGTAGTACAGTGTAAACAGTTTTGCTGAGCTCCAGTACAGATGAACAGCAACATGGTATAACAGATAAAAAATAATATAAAGCATAAAAATAAAAGGTTGATCAATAAATATCAACAGATATTTATAAATAACAAATACAATTTGGATTATGCTGTCATCTTGTATTGTAAATTCATGCATTCTATGAACAAATCTCCTCAAATTCAGATATAGAGGTAAAAGAAGGGATGCAAATATTTGTAAAGAGTCGCAGTGTCTATTTGTGAACACCATCCTCTTTATTTTAAGGGAATGCTTCACCATCTAATCTATCTATGTTATAGAGTGGCAGGAGCTAATCAGATCACTATATAGGTTTTAAAGGGAAAGGATTCAGTATAACTTGTAACTTACTTATTGAATCCCTTCTTATTCTGAGCTGAGGAGTCCAGTGGGAGGTCCCAATTAGTGATTGACAGTTATCTCCGAATGCACATGCAGAAAGGCTGTCAGTTAACTAAGACCACCCCCTGGACTCCAAATATAAATTAGACAACATTTTTTAATGGTGACCGATTCCCTTTCTCAGAGAAAAATAAGAAGATATGCCAAAAAGAAATATAAGGTGAGACCATCGGTCAGGGTCCATTACCCCGAAAGTAAAATCTAATAATTACCTATTTATAACTATCTTCAATTCTGCCAGTCATCTGGGATTGGTGCACCGTTTCGGATTCTCGTGTCTGTACCCGGGGACCTTGACTGTCACAGTTATTAGAGAATAATGATGTCATCCTCGGAAGCTCCTCTAATTGAACAAGTAATAGTTACAATATTTGTCCATGGCCCTCTGACAATCCAGAATGTTTGCTAATCCATTACCTATCAGGTCCCATTGATGCTGAATGAAAGAAATGTTACTAAATCTCTTCTGCATTCAGCGAGATTCTGCAGATGAGCGTTGCTAATTAAAACCTATTGGCCTTCAGTACGACAGACTTCCAGCATGTTAACAGCGCTAAAGAGCATCAAAAATGTGATTTAACACTTGTCCTGAAAATAGAACAGAGCGGTAACATTTACACAGCTGTTATGTTAAGGTAAATGTCTACTTGAAGATCCAACATTTTCTCATTTAGAATCTTATCTTTTATTCTGACATGCAAATTATAAATGATAAAGCCCGCTTTCTAATGAAATTCAGTCTTTCCAATGGAGTTCAAATTTATGAGATTGAGCATGCAGTACCAGGTGTAACCACAACCCAATATACAGCACTGTGGTATCATTTGGTCCATTGGTTGGAGTAAGACTGGATTGACTAGGAGGCAGTGGCGGATCCAGGGGGGGGGGGGGCAACGGGGCAATTGCCCCCCCCCCCCCCCCCCCCCGAGATTTCTGCCCCCCCCCCCCCCCGTATAATACTAATAAAATAGCATAGCGGAGCGGGAGCTGTCAGCTCCCGCTCCCTCACACTGTTTATTTACCGGCCGGCTCGGCGCGGCTGCGGGGACCAAGTGCTCACAGGCCGTCGCGATGACATCACATTATCGCGCCGGCGCCGGAAGATCCCGTCCCTGCGGCTCGTCGCTCGGCTCGTCTGCAGTGCACACTGAGCTGCCTGTGTGACGCTTCCTGCAAGTAAGAAGATTTTCAGCGGGGGAACAAAATCTAAGTGCACATTTTTTTTTTCTGTTTAAAAGAGTCAACTACATGACACTGGGGTAGGTGGCAATTATGTGGCACAGGAAAGGAGAAATTAATGTGAGCGGCCTATGACAGGGGGCATTATATGTTAAGAGCACTGACCCCTGTCATGTGTCTCTCACATATAATGCCCCCTGTGCTGTGCCCCTCACATATATTGTGCCCCTTACGTATAATGCCCCCCTATGGGGCTGGACTGGGGGCATTATATGTGAGGGGCACAGCACAGAAGGCATTATTTCATATAATGCCCCCTGTGCTGTGCTCCACACATATAATGCCACCTGTGCTGTGCCCCACACATATAATGTCCCCTGTGCTGTGCTCCACACATATAATGTCCCCTGTGCTGTGCCCCACACATATAATGCCCCGTGCTCTGCCCCACACATATAATGTCCCCTGTGCTGTGCTCCACACATATAATGCCACCTGTGCTGTGCCCCACACATATAATGCCCCGTGCTTTGCCCCACACATATAATGTCCCCTGTGCTGTGCCCCTCACATATAATGCCCCCTGTGCTGTGCCCATCATATATAATGCCCCCATCATGCACCCCTCATATATAATGCCCCCATCATGCGCCCCTCATATATAATGCCCCCATCATGCGCCCCTCATATATAATGCCCCCATCATGCACCCCTCATATATAATGCCCCCATCATGCGCCCCTCATATATAATGCCCCCATCATGCGCCCCTCACATATGATGCCCCCTGTGCTGTGCCCCTCACAAATAATGCTCCTGTCATGTGCCCCAAACATAAAATGCCCCCTGTGCTGTGCCCCTCACATATAATGCCCCCTGAGGGGACAGGATGGGGGCATTATATGTGAAGGGCACAGCACAGGGGGCATTATATGTGAGGGGCACAGCACAGGGGGCATTATATGTGAGGGGCGTATGATGGGGGCATTATATTTGAAGGGTAAAAAATGGGGGCATTATATGTGAGGGGCGCATGATGGGGGCATTATATGTGAGGGGCAAAAAATGGGGGCATTATCTGTGAAGGGCACACCACAGGGGGCAATATATGTTAGGGGCACAGGGCATTATTATTATGTGGGGGGAACAGGACGGGTCATAATCATTATATGTAGGGGCACACGATGGGGCATTATTACTATATGGGAAGGCACAAAGTGTTCTGCATTTCAGAAATATAGTGTAGATTATGAGGAATTTCTGGGGTGGTACGTTTTTTATGGGCCTCAAAACATTTGGGTATTTTATTCAGAGGGTGCCCTGCACAGCAAGTTATATTCAGAGAATGCAGTGTGTGTGGTAGTATTAAATTTAGAGGGTGCAGTGTGTGGTAGTATTCTATTCAGAGAGTGCAGTGTGTGATAGTATTATATACAGAGGGTACGGTGTGTGGTAGTATTATATTCAGAGAGTGCATTGTGTGGTAGTATTATATTCAGAGAGTGCAGTGTGTGATAGTATTATATTCAGAGAGTGCAGTGTGTGGTAGTATTATATACAGAGGGTACGGTGTGTGGTAGTATTATATTCAGAGAGTGCAGTGTGTGATAGTATTATATACAGAGGGTACGGTGTGTGGTAGTATTATATTCAGAGAGTGCAGTGTGTGGTAGTATTATATTCAGAGAGTGCAGTGTGTGGTAGTATTATATTCAGAGAGTGCAGTGTGTGGTAGTATATTCAGAGAGTGCAGTGTCTTATAGCATTATATTTAGAGGGCACAGTGTGTGGTTGTATTATATTCAGAGGGTACAGTGTGTGGTAGTATTATATTCAGAGAGTGCAGTGTGTGATAGTATTATATTCAGAGAGTGCAGTGTGTGGTAGTATATTCAGAGAGCACAGTGTGTTATAGCATTATATTTAGAGGGTGCAGTGTGTGGTAGTATTATATTCAGAGGGTGCAGTGTGTGGTAGTATTATATTCAGAGGGTATGGTGTGTGGCGGTATTATATTCAGAGGGTACAGTGTGTTGTATATTCAGGAGGTACCGTGTGTCAGAATTATATTCAGAGGGTGTGTGGCGGTATTGTATTAGAACAATACAGTGTTTAGCAGTATTATAATAATTATTGTTTTCATATAGAGGATCAGAATCCGCTGACATAGTGAGGAGCCATCTGGGCGTCAAGTTCAGTAGGGAGAAGATTTAGCTGGAACAAGTCCTGGCGGTATGTACCAGCTGAATTAGATAAGGAAAGACTATAGAGAAGACGTCACCTGTAGTCACTGATATCATTGTGTATTCTTCTCACTATAGAGAAGACGTCACCTGTAGTCACTGATATCATTGTGTATTCTTCTCACTATAGAGAAGACGTCACCTGTAGTCACTGATATCATTCTGTATCCTCCTGTGTGTGTCCCATCAGAGCTGGAGTCACTTGTAAGTTCTGCAGTAATGATGGGTGAAACAACAACTCCCAGCATCCCCTTACCAATGCTTAGGTCATACTGGGAGCTGTAGTTTTAAAATGGTAAAAACCTCTTTAGCACTTTCCCATTCTGTGGCAATTGGTATATTTGATTATTATTCTGACATGTGAACACGGCCTAAGAGTTATAAACAAGGTTAGGAATGTATAATACATTTAATAATATTGTAAGTTCCGTAATCTTATTTTCTGTCTGCCAACACAAAATACTCTAATAGTGCCCCTCCCGAGACTCGACTCTGGATCCGCCCCTGCTAGGAGGCACATGCTGGCGTATATTTTTGCAACTTCTGGTGTTGCAAGTCAAGCCCTCTCCCAGCCCCCTTTTATTTTGTAGAACACAGATTTCTCTGATGCAGATAAAAAAAAAAAAAGCAGCATCACTTTTTTGACAATGAATCCATGTAGATTATGCTTTAGTAAAATGACTAAGGAAGAGAACAACAGGTGGAGGCACCTAACCAAAAAACCTCAAGCAATCAATAGGATATATGGAGAGTGAAGGCAAAAAAATCACAGTGGTTCAAAAATCTGAGCTAAGCGGTGGTGCAAAGGAATAAATAGAGTCAATAATAAAATAACAAAAAGAAAAGATCCAGCAACTCACCGCAACCATCACTCAGTAAATAGCTGCGGCCGTGGATGTCTGGGATCTAGCATGAAGCTCAGAGGCTACAAACCGGTGAGTTTCATGCAATCGGCACTTCTTCCGGCCCCATTGGGGCCAGAAGAAGTGCTGTTGCACGAAACTCACTGGTTTGTGACCGGTTGGGGCCGGAAGAAGTGCTCACTGCTCACCCCTTTGGGGCCAGAAGAAGTGCTGATTGCATGAAACTCACCGGTTTGTGACCGGTTGGGGCCGGAAGAAGTGCTCACTGCTCACCCCTTTGGGGCCAGAAGAAGTGCTGATTGCACGAAACTCACCAGTTTGTGACCGGTTGGGGCCGGAAGAAGTGCTCCACAAATTGGGGCCAGAAGAAGTGCTGATTGCACGAAACTCACCGGTTTGTGACCGGTTGGGGCCGGAAGAAGTGCTCACCCCATTGGGGCCAGAAGAAGTGCTGATTGCACGAAACTCACCGGTTTGTAGCCTCTGAGCTTCCCGCTAGATCCCGGACATCCATGGCCGCAGCTATTTACTGAGTGATGGTTGCGGTGAGTTGCTGGATCTTTTCTTTTTGTTATTTTATTATGCTTTTGTAAACCGGGGTGAAGCATAACTAAAAAAAATAAAAAAAATTATAAATAAAAAAAACATACCTCTTTTAGAAAACTTCTCACCACTGTGCGTCTATAGAATGCACACTATTATAAGACCATTTGCTGCCTCTTCCTTTCCTTTACAAGCAGTCAAGTAATAGATTTCCCTCCAGACATCATTAAAAGAAATATTTCTCCCCATAAATATGGTATCTTGCAGCAAAACACAGCTGCTGACTCATTACGGCCTCCACATACCTTCCCATAGTAGCTAGTTATTGTCACCATGTGATCGGGTCGACCATTTGTGTTTTACCTCAGGCCAAAACCCTCCGTCTATTGTTGTACATTATACCAATGAGGTCCAATAAACCACACTGCATCCTGTATTATTGTTTTGTACTATTGAAGTGTGCTATATATTAACTTGTTTGTTTTAAAGTAATTGTTAATAAAGTTGGGTGTATCCCGACTTATTTAAGGTGGAGGTGAAGGATTATCGGATAGGTCATGAATAAGCGCATTTAGTGTGAAACAGTTAGTTGGCTGATTGTATCCTGTGACCGTACCTGAATAAATTCTACGTGTTGCATCCATGAGTGCCTCCCGCTTCTTCCTCAATATTGGATTGTCTCTTCTTCTTGGGATTGAGCACCGTGTGAACACGGTTACATCTGCAAGACCGGGCCTTGGTTACAGTTCACACCACCTCTGGCTTTTTGGTAGGCGGCAGTGCCGACTTTCTATTTTTCTTCTTGAACATTGTTGCATCCTGTATTACGATATGGATAAATGATGATCTGTATCCATCCATTATTTCTGTTAAGGGAAGGTGAAGGTTGAAGGGATTGGTTCTTTATTGGAAGAACATGAGATTCTATAAGGTCGGCTTATGAGACTTAGTCTATTGGCCTTCACCTGTCATTTAATAAAAACATTTGGTATGTCACACAGGCATATTAAAAGTTTTAGTAAGTCAATAGGACATCTATAGAGAGTGGAGAGAGAAGCGCTCAGCCACGTGCTTCTCTCCTCACCTATTCTATTCTGAACACTCAGACCCTGACTGATCCAAACTTTTGACATGTCTCTAGGATATGTCAAATGTTTTTTAAAGCAACTCATACACTTTAAGTCAGAAACTCATGAGTCTATGTATGTTCACTTGAAGCAAGTTTGGGAAAAATGGAAAAGCATGTTTCCACCATCTGGAGACCTCATCACGCTTGTTAGATTCCTCTACGGTCAATTTGTATAAATGATTGTAATATAATATACAATTTCAGCTTCTTGTACTTAATGATCCCTGCATTGAATAACATGACAGAACATGACTAATAGTTCAACAGATATTCGGTGATTTAGCCCATTAATAAAGAAGCAGAACATGAGATCCATTGCTTCATGAGACTCATTCTAGATGCAGATTTCTGCTATTGATTACTATTATACCTATTCAAATTACTGAAATAAAATTACTAAAATGTTCTTAACATCCAGACTTCATGGCCACCAGTCAGTCCTACTGTTTCCCAATGAGTTTTGCTACAAGGCTGGAGGTGATATTGTATATTACATGGACAGCTAAATGTAGTGCTGGGGTGGAAGGATGTAAAATGTTGCAAAGTGGTAGTGTAGGGTATTGGTATTTACCCTTTGTTTTCGTGATGCCAGGGTGGGGTTTCCTTAGGGTAATGGTCCTACCACCAGCTGTCCCATAAACGGTAGGGAAAATAATTGAATGTCCACAGCAGATGTTGATGAAAACCAGAATAAACTTTACTGCATATTTTATGCAACTGCAGGTAACAAAACAGTCTTTGTATAGAGGACTGTAGTTCAGGTTCCTCACAGGTTTGCTGGGACTTCTGAGTGCAATGAGCTTTGATTTGCTAACCACTGTGCTACTGAATTTATGATAATTGAGTTGCAGTAGTAAAACAGGATTTTAGTAGTTTTGAGCTGAATAACTCACGGTTTAGTGGCTGCGTAAGATAAGGCTTCAGGCCTAGCTTGAAATGATGATTTGTGCTGAGATGTGCTTTCTTTAAGTGCCAGGAACAAGAGAGAGAATTTAGTGGCAGCAGCCCCTTATATGTTAAGGTGGTGGAACAAAGCTCATTGGATAGCCAAACTTGTCAGTCCTGACACATGGAACTCTGGGTATATCACATGACCCAAAGGTCCTTAAACCATAGCATTACATAAATTAAAGGCACGTGACCTCTAAGGTCCTATACAGAGGTATCCTAGATTAATTAAATATATAAATAGATACATTAAATATTACCATATTAAGAGGCAACTAGGGGTTAGCCCTCCAGGAGAGCCCATTAGCATGGAGGGACTCTGGCTGAGGGGACTCCAGACAAAGGGACAGGACCAAGTCCTGTACCGGGACACCACATAAAGAACAATACAATGTCAACACATTGGGGGAGATTTATCAAAACCTGTCCAGAGGAAAAGTTGATGAGTTCCCATAGCAACAATCAGATCGCTTCTTTCATTTTTGTAAAGGACTTTGAAAAATGAAAGAAGCAATCTGATTGGTTGCTATGGGCTACCCAGCAACTTTTACTCTGGACAGGTTTTGATAAATCTCCCCCATTGACTTTAGTAGCAGTCATCCCCTTTCTTATTACCTAGTGAGACCTGTTATATTTCTACTATTTCTATAAAACTTCCAATATTGGCAACATTTTACCTCATATCCAGCTCTACTAGACCATAATGGAATCCTTGGCTTGTCTTCCTTCTCTCCTGAAATGCCTCTGGTATTGCATTTAACTCCCATTACCAGATCTTTAACTAAGCTTACAGTATATTTCACCCTGGTTTTGGATATCTGTCCCATTGCTGATTTTTGGACTACCAGACCCCAATTTCTGTTCTACATCTTCCTGTAGTATTCAGGTAAACTTGGTAGGATAGGCCCATTATGTTATGGGGTAGACATGTGCAATTCGTTTCGGAATGAACACGAAACTAAACGAATGTTCCCGTTTTCGGATGTTCGTTACGAAAAGAATGCACGAAAAAAAAAATCACAAAATCCTGAAAAAGCATACGAATACAAATATACAGTTAACAAATGCATTTGTTAACTAACGCATAACGAATATGCATGTTAATGAACAACGAATGCATTCAATATCAGTATACCGAATGTCGGGGCCATGCATCAACTGCTATCTGGCAGCGCATAATGCTTAAGCTGCTGCCGGATAGCAGTTGAAGCAGCTCGGGCAGGTTCCGCGCTGCTCCGGCCTTCCTCCGGTGGGTCCTGGGCTGGTCCGGGGCCTTCATACGGGTCTCCCTCTGACGTCATTATGACACCACCGCGCACGCCGTCCCGTCATCCAATAGGAACGGCGTGCGAGGGACGTGAAGACGTCGCTACGGAGGCTCAGTAAGGCCTTGCGGCAGACAACGGAGGACCGGAGAAGACCAGGAGAGCCCAGCAGAGCCCAGCGGATTACCGAAGAGGACTAGGAGAGCCCAGCGGAGGCCCGGGGACACCATCGGGAGCAGGGGGGACAAGTGAGTAGGACTTTACTTTTTTACATTGCACAAATCCCTCAACATACGAATTACCATTGTATGTTGAGGGATCACTAGACATGTGCAGAACAAAAAATCTGAATGAACTAATGCATTCGTTGTTTTTAACGAATGCATCCAGCTTTTTAAACGAAAGCATCCGAAAATGAAAAAAAAATTTGCGGATGCATCCGAAAACCGAATATGACGAATGCACAGCATTCCGAATATTCACAGAACCGAAAATTTTTAAAAAACGAAAACGAACAAAACGAAAAAAAAACAAAATTTGTGGTTCTGCACTTGTCTATTATGGGGTTTGGTTGCTGGTACAGGTCAGGAAACCTAAAGGGGTACTCCGGTGGAAAACTTTTATTTATTTTTTAATCAACTGGTGCCAGAAAGTTAAACAGATTTGTGAATTACTTCTATTAAAAAAAATCAAAATCCTTCCAGCTGCTGTATGCTCCAGAGGAAGTTCTTCTCTTTTTGAATTTCTTTTGTCTGTCCATGGTGCTCTCTGCTGACACCTCTGTCCATGCCAGGACCTGTCCAGAGCAGGAGAAGTTTGCTATGGGGAATTTCTCCTACTCTGGACCGTTCCTAAAATAGACAGAGGTGTCAGCAGAGAGCACTGTGGAAAGACAGAAAATAAATTCAAAAAGAAAAGAACTTCCTCTGTATCATACAACAGTTGATTAGTACTGGAAGGATTAACATTTTTTTAATAGAAGTAATTTACAAATCTGTTTACCTTCTGACCCCAGTTGATTTAACTACCCCTTTAACAATGAACCTGTACCGTCTGCCCTGACTTGTATTGGGTTCAAAGAGTTCAAAGAGTTCTAAGCCAAACTAGTTTGGTGGCACAGCGGATCCACATCTGATACTCATTAACCCCTTAAGGACCAGGCCATTTTACACCTTAGGACCAGAGCGTTTTTTGAACATCTGACCACTGTCACTTTAAACATTAATAACTCTGGAATGCTTTTAGTTAACATTCTGATTCTGAGATTGTTTTTTCGTGACATATTTTACTTTATTTTGGTGGTAAATTTTCAGCGTTACTTGCATCCTTTTTTGGTGAAAAATCCTAAAATTTCATGAAAATTTTGAAAATTTAGAATTTTTCTAACTTTGAAGCTCTCTGCTTGTAAGGAAAATGGATATTCCCAATAAATTTTATTTTTATTCACAAATAAAATATGTCCACTTTATGTTGGCATCATAATATGGACATATTTTTGCTTTTTGAAAAAATTAGAGGGCTTCAAATTAAAGCAGCAATTTTCAAAAATGTCATGAAAATTGCTAAATCTGAAGGGACAGATGTTACGGAACTACAACTCCCAGCATGCCTGGGCAGTCCAGGCATGCTGAAAGTTGTAGTTTGGCAACATCTGGAGGGCTACCGTTTGGGCACCACTGTAACAGTGGTCTCCAAACTGTGACCCTCCAGATGTTGCAAAACTACAACTCCCAGTATGCCCAGACAGCCTTTGGCTGTCTGGGCATGCTGGGAGTTGCAGTTTGGCCTTCCTAGTGGTTGCCACAGTAAAGATCACTTTACTTTCACTTTCACTTTCAATTCCCCCCTCCCCCACAGTAGTTTCCCTACCTGACCCAGGATCCAGCAGTCTCCAGCTACGATTGGGGTCTCCAGGCATCTTCTCCTGCAGGTACCGACCTCCATCTTTTTCCCACGATCCCCTCGACATCCAGGGGTGGCCAGAATGGGGGGTTGCCATGGCAACCCACTGTCCTGCTCTGCCATTGGTCAGAATCAATTCTGACCAATGGCAGTGGATAGGAGAAAATCGCAGCCTTGCAACTTCACTCCTACCCTTCAGGATGATCTGGGCTGTCACTGACAGGTCAGATCATCACAATTTTCTGGGTGATCAGGTCATCATGTCTGAATTGACATACAATTTTCTGCGATCGCTGACATGGGGGGGTCCCGGGATTTGCACGGCATTTGCACGGCATGCCTTCTGAAGGATTTCAGCAAGGATGCCATTCCGATCTCTGCCCGGCGCGCGGCAGAGACCGGAGAAACACCAGGGTGCGGGGACGTTCCAGCGTCCTTGGTCCTTAACTGGTTAAACAGAGTACAGCGCTCAGCTCTTAGTCATACTGTCTCTGAATAGGGCAACAATGTGCATGCTCGACCACTGTTCCATTAAAAAGGACCCCATTCTTGTCATCCATGACAGAGTTGTGACAACCCACAATCAGACACTCATCCCCTATCCTTTGGATAAGTGATACATTGCAAGTGTTAAATCATATAGAAGTAATAATTATTAAAAAAAAAACAATCGAGAGCCCTGATTATTAGAAAAAACATTGACTTAAAATGAACTCTTTGGGGGAGATTTATCAAGTCTGCTCCAGACACAGACTTGACAAAAAGTCAAAAATGTAATGCTTGGACAGGGGGCATAGAGCGAAGGTAGCTTGGCCTCCCCCCTGCGCTACATTTCCTACAATTTACACGTGCACACAGGTGTAAAAATAACCGAAAAAAAGGCCATTCTCACTAGTACATACTAATGAAAGAGCAGGTCAGACACCTATTCCACCATGATGTAGATCAGTGATGCCCTGCCCAGGGTACCGCGACACTCCGGCAATTTAAAATGTTTTTACATCTCCCAGCCTGCGCACCATTGCACTTAGATCAGTGGTGTCCAACTGTGGCCCTCCAGATGTTGCAAAACTTCAACTCTCAGCATGCCCGGACAGCCGTTGGCTGTCCGGGCATGCTAGGAGTTGATGTTTTGCCACATCTGTAGGGCCACAGTTTGAGACCACTGAGTTAGATAAAGTATACAAAGGGTGCCAGTCACATGATAACGTGTAGTGCACCATGCTGGCTTACAACCTATTAGTGTCGCCCAAACTATTCCATCAGGCGGGCTACCCAGCATGTTATATGTGAACCCCAAAAAGCACTGACACCCGGGGTTCCCCCAGGATCCCAAAGCTAGAGGTATAAATTGTAACAAAAATCTACGGCAGCTCGGAGCTGGCATAGACGTCTAACGATGCCCCATGGGCAGCTTCAGATGCACTGCATTAGAAAACAACAATTAACCACGTATGTAAATGCTCGTTTCCTGGTGTTCGCTTAGTTATGGGACTTGACTCATGAAACAGGTGCCATACTTTTCACAACAGGATACAAAGTGAGACAATCGTTCGGTACAGATGTAGTCTCTGCTCTCCTAACATCTGTGTCATAGAAAGTCTGTGAAAGTCTTAAACCGTAATGAGATATATCAGCATCATGCCAGCATTTGTGAAATGCAGTATAACTTCTTCCATTTCCTAAAAGCTCTTTAAAGACAGAAAAAATGGTCTCAGCTGGGTATTGTGTGTCACTGTGAGAACAACCCGTGTGCAAACACATGTAACCTCCGTGCTATATCATGAAATGTAGGGTTTTGAAAGATCTGTAGCAGCCATAATGTAAATACATAGATATATTATAAACTGCATCCGATACAGTCATATGATCAAATATGGACTCCCTTGTCACCCTATGTAGGGTAGGTGCACACTCAATGGCAACGTCAGCTCATAGATTTCATTGCAAATCCCAAGAAAAATACTCAGCTGCTGCAGAGGATCTTATAGGGTGGTTACTAAAAACAGAACTGGACTTCCCCTACAGCAGTCGCTTATTCACATAATAATTGTGTCTCCCAGTATTTAGATACCCCCACAGACTTAAAGGAGATCAGTAAGGAAATATAAGTTATCCCTTATCCAAAGAGCCTCGGCAGACTGCTGGAAGGGGGCGTGCCGATCCCCGCACAAAGCGCGTCCAACACGCCCCCTCCATGTATCTCATAGAGATACATGGAGGGGGCATGTCAGTTGCGGCTTCCTGCGGGGTCGTGCCGGTCACTGCCCATCTATGACTTATCCACTATGCTTTGGATAGAGGATAAGTTATATTTCACTGCACTACTCCTTTAAAATAAATAAAAAATAAAAATAATAATATGACAAGCAGGCAGTTGAAAGAAAAACATACAAAGCACCTATATAAGATGGAAGGTAACAAGAACAAGTAAACAAACTCATCAATGATAGTTACGTATAGGTACAGAGTTCATAAGGTTGAAAAAATACCAGAGTCTGTTAAATTTGATGTATATCTCTTAAAGGACTCTGGCTAACGATATAAACAATGTAAATAATGGAAATTATACAAATTAATGATGATAATGACCATCTGGAATGAAGCAGAAAATGACAAAACAAAAATTACTGATCCTAAATAGCTGTCCCTAATCTATCCCCACATCTTTCCCTGAACTCTAATTTATCGCCAGACAACTAAGCCTCACTGCCCCTATGGAAAATTATCCCCAGCAGAAAAAAGCACTAGGACCCAAAGACAAAAACAAGAAGGAGCAGAATAAAAAAAATAGCAAGAGCTAAATACACAGGCAACAGACTCCAAAAATCAACTTTAACATGCAAATGAAAGAATTACTAGACTGGATTAAAACAATGCACGGAATTCAATGTTTTAACACACAAAACATAGCTATAATCTGCATAGAACTGCACAATTCAGGGCTATTTGAAAATAGGATCAATCGGAATTCCACTTAAATCTATCCAGGGCTAACAGTTCAGAGTAGCTAATCCTGAGCAATGGATCAACTTTGAGAAAGTTGCAGAGCAACTGCCTTAACCCCTTAAGGACGCAGCCCATTTGGGCCTTAAGGATGCAGAAAATTTTATTTTTACGTTTTCATTTTTACCTCCTCGCCTTCAAAAAATCCTAACTCTTTTATATTTTCATCCACAGACTAGTATGGGTGCTTGTTTTTTGCGCGACGAGTTGTCCGTTGTAATGCCATCACTCACTTTACCATAAAATGTATGGCACAACCAAAAAAATACTATTTGTGTGGGGAAATTAAAAAGAAAACCGCAATTTTGCTAATTTTGGAAGGTTTCGTTTTCACGCCGTACAATTTACGGTAAAAGTGACGTGTGTTCTTTATTCTTTGGGTTAATACAATTATAATGATACCCATGATAATATACTTTTCTATTATTGTTGCGCTTAAAAAAAATCACAAACTTTTTAACCAAAAAGTAAGTTTAAGATCCCCCTATTTTGAAGACCTATAACTTTTTCATTTTTCCGTATAAGCGGCGGTATGAGGGCTCATTTTTTGTGCCGTGATCTGTACTTTTTACTGATACCATATTTGCTTATATAAAACTTTTAATACATTTTTTATAAAAAAAAATTTTTAATAAAATGTTATAAAAAGCAGCTATTTTGGCGTTTTTTTTTTACGTTCACGCCGTTCACCGTACGGTATCATTAGTGTTAAATTAATCTACACATCTGATATTTACACACGCGGCAATACCAAATATGTATATAAAATATATTTTTTAACACTTTTTGGGGGTGAAATAGGGAAAATGGGACAATTTACGTTTTTATTGGGGGAGGGGGTTTTTCACATTTTTTTACTTTATTTTTTTACTTTTTTTACTTTTATTTTTACACTTTAATAGTCCCCATAGGGGACTATCCATAGCAATCATTTGATTGCTAATCCTGTTCAGTGCTATGTATAGGACATAGCACTGATCAGGGTTATCGGTCATCTTCTGCTCTGGTCTGCGGGAAGGCAGATCAGAGCAGAAGACTCCCGGAAGACAGATGAGGGGACCTCCGGCTGCCGTGCTGGATGATCGGATCGCCGCGGCAGTGCTGCGTGCGAACCGATCATCCAATTAAGTGACCGCGATGCTGCAGATGCCATGATCTGTATTGATCATGGCATCTGAGGGGTTAATGGCAGACATCCGCGGGATCGCGGATGTCCGCCATTACCGGCGGGTCCCTGGCTGCGATCAACAGCCGGGACCTGTTGCACATGATCTGGGCATCGCTCCGATGCCCCCAGTTATACTTAGGACGTAAATGTATGTCCTGGTGCGTTAAGTACCACGTCACCAGGATGTACATTTATGGCGCTCATCGTTAAGGGGTTAAAGGGGTATTCAAGGAGCTTATTTTATTTGACTGTGCTACAGGGGCTGTAAAGTTAGTGCAGTTCATAATATAGTGTCTGTACCTGTGTGTGATGGATGGTCTCGCAATTTTCATGTGATTTTTGCCCCAAAGTTTATTTTTAACAGCATACAAAATGAGTGTCATCTAAGGTTTTCCCAGGTTGCAGTGTGGCCTGATACATTACATGACCAGTAAGGTGATGACAGGGACCCTGTTTGCTTCAATGGAGGGAGCAACCGCTGGATGGGAGGGAGATCATTCTGCAAGTAACTATATTTTTGCAACAGCTGGAGGCACCCTGGTAAGAAAACACTAGTCTTTTACATGGAATGATGCTAATTTGTGCTTCAATGGGTGTTGTGGCTGATGTGTGAGAGGAAGAAAAGTAACCTCACAGTTACATTCAAGTGATCTTGGGACTTGTAGTTGAAGAAGGGAACTCCAGGAAATCGCCAGTTCACAAAAAGATACCCACAGCATTATGTCAATCTCCTAACATAGCCATTTTGCCCTAAGACAAGCAAAGATCCTTTCTAAGCATGTCCATTACTGTCAGGCAAGTAATTACTAAGATCCCCTTATGGTGGATAACCCCTTTAAACAGACTAAGGGTCAGTTCACATGTGAGTATTTTTGCTACATATTTGCTGCTGCAGATTTTGTTGTCTATTGACTTTAATGGGTAGCATGAACTGTGCCCTAATAGAAGACAGAATAGCAGGAACATTTCACGCAGCAGAGACATTTCTCTCTTTGAAAACCATTCATGGCCCATAATATCAGTTAATAGCATCTACATGGGTCCATATGAGCCCTACATATTTTGTTCAACTAAATAGTCCCCACAGCTGCATTTTATTTAGTAGGTTGTTGCCTTTTTAAAATTGATTTCCAAAATAATAATAAAAGCGGAAACATATCTACAAGATGTAGATTTAGCTCTAAAGACTGTAGGCAAGGAAAATAACGAAACATGAAGGCAACATCCTCAGACCCAATGAATAGACACTACATAGGATAACTTTTTGCTGGTTAATGGTGGCCATGGTGCCAAAAACATAATGTTATGAAACAGCACGCCAGTCACTGGACTCCTGATGAGCCCTTCTGCCTTCACAACTCCATTATAAAGTAATTGTAACAGAACAAACAGAAAGAAAATACTGCCAAACTTGTAACACAAAGGAGAGAGGGTGGGACAACTAAAATCCAGGTACCAAGAGGGGGAACAGGCTAGGGAAAATAATTGTTTTATTAGGAGGTAAAATAGGGGGAGAGGTAGATAGCAGTGATTGGAGGGTGCCCTGGGGGCATACCACTAGCCTGATGACTTCGGGGGATGCAATAACAGGCCTTTGGGATCTTGAGAATCAATGCCCCAACCCATTTAAGCTAACACCCCCCTCCCCCCCCCCACCCCAATTAGTTTGGATGCCTTGTAGACATGCCCACCCTGTTTTAGGGGACTTTATGACCATTCGTCATGACATGCCATGAATGAGAGTCATCAAGACCTGAAAGGCATTGGCCATTGGTGGCCAAAATAAAACATTTTAATAGATTTTCTTTATTTTGAATTCTTCTCCTCATCTCCATGACTACCATCCTCCCTAGCACTTCTGTGCACTATGGTTTGACCTGTGGTTGGTCTTCTGGACAGCATAATAAGTATGGATCCTCTAGTAGGCACTTATTTGGTGGGGCAATATCATGCAGAAAAGGGTTGTGCAATGAGACAACCTTGTTAAACTATATTGTTATCCAAGGGGAAAATGTTGTTGCCGTTGAAAACATTACCAAACAAGCAGGTCTCTCTAAAATGTACGGTACTTAGGATAATAGGAACACTGAAATACTAAAGAAAAGAGGCTAACAGCCTTAGCTATTGGCATAGCTGTAAGGATTGAAGCAGTAGCAGCCATAATCGGGCCCTGAAGTCTGATGGTCTCCAATGAGACATAAGTAGACATTAGTATATAAATGGCACATGATACATGGGGCCGCATTACAAATATATGTCAACTAGCTCTAAAGGCAGAATACAAGTTTAGGCTTAAATTCCAGGTTGGGAATTTGATTCTCAGTGATTTTATCTTTGTGGACATTCAACTTCAAGAATTTTTTTGCTTCCTCGAAACTCATATGTAATGGAAATTTTCATGGTGCAAAACAAAAAAAATTTGAATTCTGTTTAATTGTTATACTGGGGTAGTTAACGTCTTTATCATAAATAATGCTTGGCGTACGAGTCTCGATGACAACCTTTTCATATTGTAATCTTCTTCATGGGACTCCTCTGCATTCAATTAGCCTAATGTATAATTAACTTCTGAAAAACGACTCTCCTGCCGGAGACGCCGTCGTTGTTTTCCCAGATTTTATGCTGTTGTTCAATGTAACATGAAATCTTGATGTTTTTTCATTTTCAGAAAGGATATTTAAGACTCGATCCTCAAGGGCCCAAGTGAAGCCAAAGCTTCTGAGTAACATATATTTGAGTGCATTCCCTTCTTGATAATGGCATTTTGTGTTAATTGTTTCATTCCTTGTTAATTGAAACATTTGAGAATCTGGCACATTACTGGACCTCGAGGGCTAAGCTTGGACCACCCTGCTGCAAGTCATTATTTCCTTCCTTCCCTCTTTTCTTTCTTAACAAATTCTACTCACACCCTTAAAATGCATTCACCGTTATATCGATAGGACCCGTTCTCTCTGGTTAGAGGTTTACCAAATAATCAGCAGTAATTAATAGCTGAATCTGTGGGTTTAATTGCTACTTAATAAAGTTTATTATTTCATTTTCAGTTCCATATATAGTGCTAACACAGTCCTCAGTTTTGCACAGATGTCTCCATCCGCAAAGAGGCTTACAATCTATTGTCTATTATTTCAAATACATCAACCCACAAGGGCCAATTGATAGGAAGCCAAATACATTCTCGATATGTTTTTATAGTGTGAGAGGGTACATTTATAAAACAGAAAACTCTGGGATTTTGAATGGTGTTCTTTGAAAAAAAAAAGAAAAAGAAAAAGAAAAAAAACCTAAATATTTTTGAAATTTTTTTGTGTCATAATATCATCTGAGCAAAAAACATCTATTTTTTTTTTTTTTTTTTTTTCTTCCAATATTCCAGTCCAGTCTTGGTGAAAAATCCCCAGGTTTTTCCTCAAAGCCTTTAAGGAGGTGTTTACCCTGAAGCCAAGGATTGTGTCATGCTGGGCAGAGATAAGTGTGGCCTTAAACTGACTCACATCCTCTGTTCATGCCTTTTGGGGTGCCCTTCTCCTTAATAGGGTAACTCCAACCATGGTTTATGTCCCTGCTTGCCCATGGTTTATGTGCCCATCTGCTTATTCAATTCTTCAATTGACTGATTAGATTTATGAACTCCACCCAAAATCTCCTCCAGCAATTGATTACGGGATACTGTATCTACATGTCTATCATCTGTTTCCTCCACCTCTAAGATTGAATATCGTGATCCCGACTTCCCTGGTGAAGGATCTTTTTGGGTTCTAGTTTTAATACCCTGAGCTGGCGACTTCCACATTTTATCTAATTTACCACTTATACCCTTATCTTTTGGAGGGGAGCCACCCCCTGATCTCCTTGGCTGGACTTTAGGTGGCATACTTGCTAAACTTCCTTTACCACTTAGTAAAACTCTTCCAGAAAGGGTATATTAGGTCCGACTTTTTGTTAATCACAATAGGAATACAAGATTACTAGAGAAAAGTGCCAATCATAATAGTCCTACTGCTCCTCTATGCTTTCTTTAGTTCTGAGTTGGGAACAGTCCTTTAATTTCCTGCAGATGGTAGGGGTGGTATCTCCTCCTTGTAATAGATAAAAAAAAAAAGGCCATAAATCCGTGGATCTCTTTTATACAGGTGTCCCAAAGAGTCTGGTAGGACCAAAAAGGAGGGGCTGCTGCAGTTGCAAATAGTCCTTAGAGGGGGTACCCCCTTTGTAGCCCCCCACTGACCAGCAGAGCAACCTGTGGGTGTTCATATTAAAAATAAGCTTTCAGTCCATACATAAAGAAGGAGGCGGCAATCCCTTCATATCCCTTCATATCATACCCTCTCAGAGAGGAGAAGAAGGGAACAAAAAAGTCATCTCACCCAGTCACAGTTCACAAGCAGGTTTCCAGCCGGGGCTCACCACCTCCAGCTGGAGAGCGGGACGATCTCCTATGAGGTATGGCTGCCGCAGAGTGGGTCCTGGTGTGGAGTGGGCCGTGCTGATCCCTGGATCCCTGGCCTTGCTCTGGAAGGGCGGGAGGCTGCTTCCCACACCACAGGTGACTTTTAACTTTTAAACCGGCCACATAGCTCCTCCCCCTTCTCTCCCTCCGCTTCCACAGCGTCACTCCACCGCAATCTTCCATCTCCTGGGGGGGGGGGGGGAGACCGGGGGAACAGGAGTCTCCCCACATCCCCACCCAAACCTCTCCCCCCCCACTATGAAAATACCATACTCCACTCTCCGGCAACCTCCAACCTTGGCAGGATCCGCAGCTCCAAGGGCTCCCTCCATTCTCTGCGGCGTCCTCCAGGTTCCATCCCCGCCGGTGAATGGGGCTTCCATGTGGGCATCAAAGAACATCTATGCCGGGTGTCTCACTTACTCCTTCCCCAGGCCGGGTTCCGGGCACAGTCCCCATCCTGCGGTTCAGGGCCGGGGCACGGGACGTCGGAGCTTGCGGCCTACGTCATGCCGCCGTCACTTCCTCCAACATAAGCTTGTAAATTTCCATGTTAAATTTCTATTGATATGTATTCTGAATTTACAGAGTAAAACAGATTGCCAACTGAAATGTGTCTTAAAAACCAGTGTACAACTCAAGTGTGAAGCATCTGCAGGCACTTCTAGCATTAGTCAGTTTCATTAGCAGAATTAACCTAACGTGTACCTATCACTAGCATAAAATGTTTATAAAATGAAGAAAAATACATTAAATGTGTGTTTGTAATATACATTGATTTAAAATGTATATATATTGTCCCTACAGCTATTGCCTTTGTGTCTCTGTAAAGAGACCAAATACAGGAAGTGTGAGTGGACAAGCAGGGCTCTTTACACTGAGGACAAGCAGGGCTCTGTACACTGAGGACAAACAGGGCTCTGTACACTGTAGACAAGCAGGGCTCTGTACACTGAGGACAAGCAGGGCTCTGTCCACTGAGGACAAGCAGGGCTCAGTACACTGTAGACAATCAGGGCTCTGTATACTGAGGACAAGCAGGGCTCTGTACACTGAGGACAAGCAGGGCTCTGTACACTGAGGACAAGCAGGGCTCTGTACACTGAGGACAAGCAGGGCTCTGCACACTGAGGACAAGCAGGGCTCTGCACACTGAGGACAAGCAGGGCTCTGTATACTGAGGACAAGCAGGGCTCTGTATACTGAGGACAAGCAGGGCTCTGTACACTGAGGACAAGCAGGGCTCTGTACACTGAGGACAAGTAGGGCTCTGTACACTAAGGACAAGCAGGGCTCTGTACACTGAGGGCAAGAAGGGCTCTGTACATTGAGGACAAGCAGGGCTCTGTGAACTGAGTAAAACAGGGCTCTGTACACTGAGGACAAGCAGGGCTCTGTGCACTGAGGACAAGAAGGGCTCTGCACACTGAGGACAAGCAGGGCTCTGTACACTGAGAACAAGCAGGGCTCTGTAAACTCAGGACCAGCAGGGTTCTGCACATTGAGGACAAGCATGGTTCTGTGCACTGAGGACAAGCATGGATCTGTGCAGTGAGAACAAGCAGGGCTTTGTGCACTGTGGAAAATCAGAGCCCTGTGCACTGAGGACAAGAAGGGCTCTGCACACTGAGGACAAGCAGGGCTCTGTACACTGAGAACAAGCAGGGCTCTGTACACTGAGGACAAACAGGGCTCTGTGCACTGAGGACAAGCAAGGCTCTGTACACTGAGGACAAACAGGTCTCTGTACACTTAGGAAAAGCAGGGCTCTGTGCACTGAGGACAAGCAGGGCTCTGTGCTCTGAGGACAAGCAGGGCTCTATGCAATGAGAACAAGCAGGGCTCTGTGCACTGAGGACAAGCAGGGCTCTGTAAACTGAGGACAAACAGGGTTCTGCGACCTGAGGACAAGCAGAGCTCTGTGCATTGAGGACACGCAGGGATCTGTAAACTGAGGACAAGCAGGGTTCTGTGCACTGAGGACGAGCAGGGCTCTGTACACTGACTGAGGACAAGAAGGGCTCTGTACACTGAAGACAAGCAGGATTCTGTGCACTGAGGACAAGCAGGGCTCTGTACACTAAGGACAAGCAGGGCTCTGTACACTAAGGACAAGCAGGGCTCTGTAAACTGAGGACAAGCATGGTTCTTCGCATTGAGGACAAGCATGGTTCTCTGCACTGAGGAGAAGCATAGATCTGTGCAGTGAGAACAAGCAGGGTTTTGTGCACTGAGGACAATCAGAGCCATGTGTACTGAGGACAAGAAGGGCTCTGTAAACTGAGGACAAGCAGGGCTCTGTGCACTGAGGACAAGCTGGACTCTGTGCACTAAGGAAAAGCATACCTCTCTACACTGAGGCATGACTATGTACACTGAGGACAAGCAGGGCTCTGTACACTGAGGACAAGCAGGGCTCTGTGCACTGAGGACAAGCAGGGCTCTGTGCACTGAGGCCAAGCAGGATTCTGTGCACTGAGGACAAGCAGGGCTTTGTACACTAAGGACAAGCAGGGCTCTGTAAACTCAGGACCAGCAGGGTTCTGCACATTGAGGACAAGCATGGTTCTGTGCACTGAGGACAAGCATGGATCTGTGCAGTGAGAACAAGCAGGGCTTTGTGCACTGAGGAAAATCAGAGCCCTGTGCACTGAGGACAAGAAGGGCTCTGCACACTGAGGACAAGCAGGGCTCTGTACACTGAGAACAAGCAGGGCTCTGTACACTGAGGACAAACAGGGCTCTGTGCACTGAGGACAAGCAAGGCTATGTACACTGAGGACAAACAGGTCTCTGTACACTTAGGAAAAGCAGGGCTCTGTGCACTGAGGACAAGCAGGGCTCTGTGCTCTGAGGACAAGCAGGGCTCTATGCAATGAGAACAAGCAGGGCTCTGTGCACTGAGGACAAGCAGGGCTCTGTAAACTGAGGAAAAACAGGGTTCTGCGACCTGAGGACAAGCAGAGCTCTGTGCATTGAGGACACGCAGGGATCTGTAAACTGAGGACAAGCAGGGTTCTGTGCACTGAGGACGAGCAGGGCTCTGTACACTGACTGAGGACAAGAAGGGCTCTGTACACTGAAGACAAAAAAAAACTGAAAATGTAGCCAGCACCTAAACCCAATACACGGGTGCACGCTGCTGTGGCAAGTACAAAACATGTAAAAAAAGAAAATGGCAACAGCACACTTGGTCAACAAAATGGAGGCTCTTAGCGCACTTTTTGATCAAAACGTGTCCCCCCATCCACCACGCGGAGGTGGCCTCTTATCGGATGGGTCCCTAAACACTCACCTACCTCAGGCTGGGTGACATGTTGGATCCACTAACGATCCAAACCACCTCCTGTGAAAATAGGGGAGGGGATGCACGGCTACAGAGGGAGCCACTCCCCCCAAATTTGCACAGCAAAGAAAAAAAAAAAACTGAAAATGTAGCCAGCACCTAAACCCAATACACGGGTGCACGCTGCTGTGGCAAGTACAAAACATGTAAAAAAAGAAAATGGCAACAGCACACTTGGTCAACAAAATGGAGGCTCTTAGCGCACTTTTTGATCAAAACGTGTCCCCCCATCCACCACGCGGAGGTGGCCTCTTATCGGATGGGTCCCTAAACACTCACCTACCTCAGGCTGGGTGACATGTTGGATCCACTAACGATCCAAACCACCTCCTGTGAAAATCGGGGAGGGGATGCACGGCTACAGAGGGAGCCACTCCCCCCAAATTTGCACAGCAAAGAAAAAAAAAAACTGAAAATGTAGCCAGCACCTAAACCCAATACACGGGTGCACGCTGCTGTGGCAAGTACAAAACATGTAAAAAAAGAAAATGGCAACAGCACACTTGGTCAACAAAATGGAGGCTCTTAGCGCACTTTTTGATCAAAACGTGTCCCCCCATCCACCACGCGGAGGTGGCCTCTTATCGGATGGGTCCCTAAACACTCACCTACCTCAGGCTGGGTGACATGTTGGATCCACTAACGATCCAAACCACCTCCTGTGAAAATAGGGGAGGGGATGCACGGCTACAGAGGGAGCCACTCCCCCCAAATTTGCACAGCAAAGAAAAAAAAAAACTGAAAATGTAGCCAGCACCTAAACCCAATACACGGGTGCACGCTGCTGTGGCAAGTACAAAACATGTAAAAAAAGAAAATGGCAACAGCACACTTGGTCAACAAAATGGAGGCTCTTAGCGCACTTTTTGATCAAAACGTGTCCCCCCATCCACCACGCGGAGGTGGCCTCTTATCGGATGGGTCCCTAAACACTCACCTACCTCAGGCTGGGTGACATGTTGGATCCACTAACGATCCAAACCACCTCCTGTGAAAATAGGGGAGGGGATGCACGGCTACAGAGGGAGCCACTCCCCCCAAATTTGCACAGCAAAGAAAAAAAAAAACTGAAAATGTAGCCAGCACCTAAACCCAATACACGGGTGCACGCTGCTGTGGCAAGTACAAAACATGTAAAAAAAGAAAATGGCAACAGCACACTTGGTCAACAAAATGGAGGCTCTTAGCGCACTTTTTGATCAAAACGTGTCCCCCCATCCACCACGCGGAGGTGGCCTCTTATCGGATGGGTCCCTAAACACTCACCTACCTCAGGCTGGGTGACATGTTGGATCCACTAACGATCCAAACCACCTCCTGTGAAAATAGGGGAGGGGATGCACGGCTACAGAGGGAGCCACTCCCCCCAAATTTGCACAGCAAAGAAAAAAAAAAACTGAAAATGTAGCCAGCACCTAAACCCAATACACGGGTGCACGCTGCTGTGGCAAGTACAAAACATGTAAAAAAAGAAAATGGCAACAGCACACTTGGAGGCTGGAGCACAAAATGGAGGCTCTTAGCGCACAGGAGGTGGTTTGGATCATTAGTGGATCCAACATGTCACCCAGCCTGAGGTAGGTGAGTGTTTAGGGACCCATCCGATAAGAGGCCACCTCCGCGTGGTGGATGGGGACACACGTTTTGATCAAAAAGTGCGCTAAGAGCCTCCATTTTGTTGACCAAGTGTGCTGTTGCCATTTTCTTTTTTTACATGTTTCGTACTTGCCACAGCAGCGTGCACCCGTGTATTGGGTTTAGGTGCTGGCTACATTTTCAGTTTTTTTTTTTTCTTTGCTGTGCAAATTTGGGGGGAGTGGCTCCCTCTGTAGCCGTGCATCCCCTCCCCTATTTTCACAGGAGGTGGTTTGGATCGTTAGTGGATCCAACATGTCACCCAGCCTGAGGTAGGTGAGTGTTTAGGGACCCATCCGATAAGAGGCCACCTCCGCGTGGTGGATGGGGGGACACGTTTTGATCAAAAAGTGCGCTAAGAGCCTCCATTTTGTTGACCAAGTGTGCTGTTGCCATTTTCTTTTTTTACATGTTTTGTACTTGCCACAGCAGCGTGCACCCGTGTATTGGGTTTAGGTGCTGGCTACATTTTCAGTTTTTTTTTTTCTTTGCTGTGCAAATTTGGGGGGAGTGGCTCCCTCTGTAGCCGTGCATCCCCTCCCCTATTTTCACAGGAGGTGGTTTGGATCGTTAGTGGATCCAACATGTCACCCAGCCTGAGGTAGGTGAGTGTTTAGGGACCCATCCGATAAGAGGCCACCTCCACGTGGTGGATGGGGGGACACGTTTTGATCAAAAAGTGCGCTAAGAGCCTCCATTTTGTTGACCAAGTGTGCTGTTGCCATTTTCTTTTTTTACATGTTTTGTACTTGCCACAGCAGCGTGCACCCGTGTATTGGGTTTAGGTGCTGGCTACATTTTCAGTTTTTTTTTTTCTTTGCTGTGCAAATTTGGGGGGAGTGGCTCCCTCTGTAGCCGTGCATCCCCTCCCCTATTTTCACAGGAGGTGGTTTGGATCGTTAGTGGATCCAACATGTCACCCAGCCTGAGGTAGGTGAGTGTTTAGGGACCCATCCGATAAGAGGCCACCTCCGCGTGGTGGATGGGGGGACACGTTTTGATCAAAAAGTGCGCTAAGAGCCTCCATTTTGTTGACCAAGTGTGCTGTTGCCATTTTCTTTTTTTACATGTTTTGTACTTGCCACAGCAGCGTGCACCCGTGTATTGGGTTTAGGTGCTGGCTACATTTTCAGTTTTTTTTTTTCTTTGCTGTGCAAATTTGGGGGGAGTGGCTCCCTCTGTAGCCGTGCATCCCCTCCCCTATTTTCACAGGAGGTGGTTTGGATCGTTAGTGGATCCAACATGTCACCCAGCCTGAGGTAGGTGAGTGTTTAGGGACCCATCCGATAAGAGGCCACCTCCGCGTGGTGGATGGGGGGACACGTTTTGATCAAAAAGTGCGCTAAGAGCCTCCATTTTGTTGACCAAGTGTGCTGTTGCCATTTTCTTTTTTTACATGTTTTGTACTTGCCACAGCAGCGTGCACCCGTGTATTGGGTTTAGGTGCTGGCTACATTTTCAGTTTTTTTTTTTCTTTGCTGTGCAAATTTGGGGGGAGTGGCTCCCTCTGTAGCCGTGCATCCCCTCCCC